>NC_135812.1:97152963-97799200 GCF_964213995.1 Mustelus asterias | reverse complement strand
AAATATTTTACAGAATGTGTTAAAGAGCTTAAGATGCAGTCAGAGTGACTTTTGAAGCAGCAGTTCTTATATAAGAAGCATTGATAAGATTCATCTGAGAATATGATGAAAGAGTTCTGGGAGGATGAAGTGCTATGCCAAAGAATGGTTAAGAAAGATTTGATAAACATTTGTAGCTGAGGACTCTACAAGGGCTCTGGGTAGACAGCAAAGTAGTGTGAGGAGTGAATGTCCAAAAAAGTGATATGAAAGGCTGACAGACGTCCTCAGATATGTTGAGGGAAGTTCGGAGAGGGAGGGGGTGGGCATGGAGTGCCAGAGTGGCTGAGGTACTGGGGATGGGGATTGGGGATATGTAGATATTTAGTGATGGGGTGGAGTAGTTGTTAGCTGCGCTGATGATGGTTTGGATCCAATACATTCTAGGATTTTGAATTCAGATTGACAATGCTGTTTTTTACTGAAGAGATGAGATTCCGATGTCAGTGTCAGGAGGTCACTTTCTGGAGGTGGAGATGGGGGTGGGAGGGTGGGGGAGCTGCGGTGTGGGAGACAGTTTTTCAGAGGGACAACAACTCAACTGATATGGAGATAGATTCCATGTCCAATTAACAGTTATGATGTGGAGATGCCGGCGCTCACCTGAAGAAGGGGCTTGCAGCTCCGAAAGCTTGTGTGGCTTTTGCTACCAAATAAACCTGTTGGACTTTAACCTGGTGTTGTTAAACTTCTTGCAATTAACAGTTGTCAGGGTGAAAATGAATGCAGGTCAATTCAGTTTTGTGCCTGATTTAAACTCACCATAGCAGACATTACTGTGGTTGTTGTTTCATTGCTGTGATTCACAGAAAACCTTAATCCTACGATGTTGCAAGAGAGCTAAAAGCCTGGAACCTGGGGACAGGCCAGCCCCTTGTTTTTCACAAAGCATCTGAGGGGAATGCTCAGATGAGGATTTAGGAGGAAGGTTCTCCTCTCAGAGAGTGGCAGGAGAAGTCACCCATACAGAACAAACAGGTGAGAATGGAAATTGCCACCACTTAGACACAGGAGCACCGTGAGAAGAACCTGGATCCAGTCCAAAAAAAGGTTCAATTACTTAATATACTATGGCAAGGTAACTACAACCACAGTCCTTAGGGCAGGCCTCTGGATATTCACACTTGTGGAACCTCAGGGTGTATGTTGCTCCAAAACATGGGAGATTATTTACTGACTCCTCAGAATGGCTATGACTCATAATGCTGCTGAGTGCCTGCCAGCAGTGGAACATGCACCTTCCAATGAATTGGAGCCACTGGCATTGGCCATAGAGGGCAGCAGTACCTTTCACACTCTGTTAACCTTCCAGGTGAAAATGATAAGTATTAGAAGGGACATGAGGAAAACCGTCATCATCTAGAGGGTCGAGGATGTCTGTAATTTTCTGCCTGGTTTGGTGGTGGGGGCAGAAATCCTCAACTCACTTAAAAGGTACCTGGATCTGCACCAGAAGTCCTGTAACCTACAAGGCAATGGACCAGGTGCTGGAAAATGGGATGAGAATGGGCAGCTAATTTTTTTTTTAAAGTTTTTAAGTCATCATAAACACAATGGGCTGAATGGTCTCTTTCTATGCCATTAAGTTTCTATTCTTCTAAATGAGCACATGATACCTGAGAGAAGGCCTAAACAGGTGTAGAGGTACCCTATCTTCAGTTCATCACACCACTGCAGGCTAGAATGATATGAATAATAAAAATTACAGACCACAAGAAAGATGCCCTGGCAAAATGGACACTGATGCTGGAAATGGTGATTATTGAGAGCAGTGCGTTTATTAAATGGGTGTATTGTCACCCATCCAACAGCATGCTGAATAATGAGTTGCAAAAGAAGCCTCAGCAATGCAGAAGCTTCGGCTTTCCATGAGTAGATTTCATGATATTTTCTTGCCTTGATTTGATTTATTATTGTTACATGTATTTGTATACCGTGAAAAATATTGTTTCTTGCGCGTTATACAGACAAAGCATACCATTCATAGAGAAGGAAAGGGAGAGTGCAGTATGTAGTGTTACAGTCATAGCTAGGGTGTTGAGAAAGATCAACTTAATGCAAGGTAGGTCCATTCAAAAGTCTGATGGCAGCAGGGAAGAAACTGTTTTTGAGTCTGTTGGTACGTGTCCTCAAACTTTTGTATCTTTTTCCCGACGGAAGAAGGTAGAAGAGAATATGTCCGGGGTGTGTGGCATCCTTAATTATGCCAACTGCTTTTCCGAGGCAGCAGGAAGTGTAGACGGAGTCAATGGGTGCGAGGCTGGTTTGAGTGATGCTTCGTTCACGACACTTTGTAGTTTCTTGTGGTCTTGGACAGAGCAGGAACCATACCAATTTGTGATACAACCAGAAAGAATGTTTTTTATGGTGCATCTGTAAAAGTTGGAGAGTCGTAGCGGACATGCCAAATTTCCTTAGTCTTCTGAGATAGTAGAGGCATTCGTGGGCTTTCGTAACTATAGTGTAGGCATGGAGGGACAGGGCAAGTTGTTGGTGATCTGGAAATCCAAGAACTTGAAGCTCTCGAATATTTCTACTTCATCCCCATTGATGTAAAGAGGGGCATGTCCTCCACTACACTTCCTGAAGACGATGACTATCTCCTTTGTCTTACTGACATTGAGGGAGAAGAAATTATTGTCGTCGCACCAGATCACAAGATTCTCTTTCCTGTACTCTGTCTCGTCATAGTTTGTTTGAGATCCGACCCACTACGGTGGTATTGTCAGCAAACTTGAAAATCGAGTTGGAGGGGGATTTGGCCACACAGTCATAAGGAGTATAGTAAGGTGTTGAGGACACAGCCTTGTGGGGCACCGGTGTTGAGGATGATAATGGAGGAGGTGTTGTTGCCTATCATTACTGATTGCGGTCTGTGGGTTAGAAAGTTCAGGATCCAGACAGAGGGAGGAGCCGAGCCCTAGGCCATGGAGTTTGGAGATGAGTTTCAGAGGAATAATGGAGTTGAAGGCTGAGCTGTAGTCGATAAATAGGAATCTGACGTAAGTGTTTTTGTTATTTAGGTGTTCCGGGGTTGAGTGCAGGGTCAGGGAGATGGCGTATACTGTGCACCTGTTGCAGCAGTAGGCGAACTGTAGTGGATCCAGGCAATCTGGGAGGCCGGAATTGATTTGTGTCATTACTAACCTTTCAAAGCACTTCGTAATGATGAATGTCAGAGTCATCAGACAATAGTCATTAAGGCACATTGCCTGGCTTTTCTTTGGTACTGGGATGATGGTCATCTTCTTAAAGCAGATAGGGACTTTAGATTGTTATTGTGGTGAACCATAGATGGTTACCACTATGGGTACTTGTACATATGTTACTCTTGTTACTGTTGGGGTTAGGGTTTGGGTGTTCCACCTGTTATTATTGTTTATGTGGTACACTCCGTTCGGCTCCGCCTTCTTACAGGAGTATCAAGGTCACTGCTACTTCCTAGTAGCCCTTAGTCTGGGATAATATTGTTAAGTAGTGTGCTCCAATCTTGTTGTGAATAAAAGCCTTTATTCCCGGGTATGTCCTAGCCTCCCGTGTGAATCAATCGCGCATCAATTTTATTCACAACAAGATTCTGAAAATTTTGTTTGGAAAAAAAAAATGGAGCAGATGCTAAAGCCCGATCGGCTAACCTTGGATCCGTGTGCCGCTGGGGGGGGTCGAATACAAAGAACAAAGAACAAAGAACAAGACAGCACAGGAACAGGCCCTTCGGCCCTCCAAGCCCGCGCCGCTCCCTGGTCCAAACTAGACCATTCTTTTGTATCCCTCCATTCCCACTCCGTTCATATGGCTGTCTAGATAAGTCTTAAACGTTCCCAGTGTGTCCACCTCCACCACCTTGCCTGGCAGCGCATTCCAGGCCCCCACCACCCTCTGTGTAAAATATGTCCTTCTGATATCTGTGTTAAACCTCCCCCCCTTCACCTTGAACCTATGACCCCTCGTGAACGTCACCACCGACCTGGGGAAAAGCTTCCCACCGTTTACCCTATCTATGCCTTTCATAATTTTACACACCTCTATCAAGTCTCCCCTCATCCTCCGTCTTTCCAGGGAGAACAACCCCAGTTTACCCAATCTCTCCTCATAACTAAGCCCCTCCATACCAGGCAACATCCTGGTAAACCTCCTCTGTACTCTCTCCAAAGCCTCCACGTCCTTCTGGTAGTGTGGCGACCAGAACTGGACGCAGTATTCCAAATGCGGCCGAACCAACGTTCTATACATCTGCAACATCAGACCCCAACTTTTATACTCTATGCCCCGTCCTATAAAGGCAAGCATGCCATATGCCTTCTTCACCACCTTCTCCACCTGTGACGTCATTTTCAAGGATCTGTGGACTTGCACACCCAGGTCCCTCTGCGTATCGACACCCTTTATGGTTCTGCCATTTATCGTATAGCTCCTCCCTACATTATTTCTACCAAAATGCATCACTTCGCATTTATCAGGATTGAACTCCATCTGCCATTTCTTTGCCCAAATTTCCAGCCTATCTATATCCTTCTGTAGCTTCTGACAATGCTCCTCACTATCTGCAAGTCCTGCCAATTTTGTGTCGTCCGCAAACTTACTGATCACCCCATTGGTTGAAGTGCTTCGAGGATTACGTTGAGGCCTCGACAGCAGTCCAGTCCGACGCCGACAGATTGCGGGTCCTCCATGCCAGGGTGAGCGACACTGTGTATGCAACAATTTGTGATTCCCAAAATTACAAAGATGCTATCGAATTACTCAAGAAGCTGTATAATAAACAGCCGAACGAAATTCATGCTCATCACCTATTAGCCACTCGACGGCGGCAGCCCGGCAAAACTACGGGACAGTACCTGCGTGAATTTCAACAGCTAGCCAGAGCCTGCAACTGCAAGGAGGTGTCGGCTACTCAATACACCAACGACCTTATTCGGGACGCGTTCGTGGCGGGAATCGGCTCATCCTATATTCGCCTGCGGCTGCTAGAGCAGGGTAACCTGGACCTGGCTAAGATGGTAGAATTGACCGATGCAATGGAAACGGCCTCCAGAAGTCTCGAAACCTACCCCACCGACCACGTGGGAACAGCGTGGCAAGCACAGCCACCGCCTCAACTGTACTCGGCGGCTCCTCGGATCTGCGCGATAATGCTCCCAACTTCAGACCTGACGGCTGCGGCAGCTCCTGGAGGCCCACGGTGCTATTTCTGCGGATTGGTGAAGCATCCTCGCCAGAGATGTCCGGCCAGGACGGTGTTTTGCTCCGCCTGTGGAAAGAAAGGGCACTATGCAAAGGTGTGCCGAGCGAAGACCCCTTCCAAGCCCAGCAGTGCTGCGTGTGACTCCCCAGGATCCATCTCCTCGTCTCCGGCCTCGTCGATGTCTTCAGCCACGTGTGATCCACGGGCGCCGCCATTTCCTATGATGACGACGCAAGCCACGTGCGACCTGCGGGTGCCGCCGTTTTCAACATCATCGACCACGTGCGATTCATGGGCGCAGCCACTTTGGTCGATACCGGCCGCAGAAGACCAGCAGGGGTCCTCGTCGTCGGCTATCTCAGCTGCCTGCAGTTACGCTCGGGATCCAACAGTGGCGTCAATCATCCTGGACCAGGCCAAGCCTCACAGACTCGACAAGTCCATGATGGACATAGAGGTAAACGGGCGCCTGGCGCATTGCCTGTTTGACAGCTGGAGCACGGAGAGCTTCATCCATCCGGATACAGTAAAACGGTGCGCTGTCCGTGTGCAAACTGTCAGGCAGACAATCTCCATGGCGTCGAGGTCCCGATCTGTCCCCGTTCTTGGGAGCTGTGTGGTAACCTTAACGGTGCGGGGCACAGTCTACGAGAACTTCAGGCTCCTCGTGTTACCGCACCTTTGCGCTCCGGTACTCCTGGGGCTAGACTTTATGGTCCACCTGAAGAGTGTGACACTGCAGTACGATGGGCCACTCCCTCCACTTTCAGTGGGAGAATAGCAGCCTCCAAATTGTCCAGCGCACTCCACATGCGGCCTCTCAACACTCAAAATTACCCCGCCTTCCCTATTCGAAAATCTCGTGCCAGGCTGCAAGCCCATCGCGACTAAGAGCAGGCGTTACAGCGCTGAGGATCAGATCTTTATTAGATCTAAGGTTCAGCGGCTCCTCAAGGAAGGGGTCATTCAACCTAGCACTAGCCCATGGAGAGCACAAGTCGTGGTGGTTAAGACTGGAGACAAGCCCCGGATGGTCATAGACTATAGTCAGACCATTAATAGGTACACGCAGCTGGACGCGTACCCTCTCCCGCGCATATCTGACATGGTCAACCAGATTGCGCAGTACCGGGTGTTCTCCACCATCGACTTGAAGTCAGCCTACCACCAGCTCCCCATTCGCCCAGAGGGCCGCAAATACACGGCCTTTGAGGCGGATGGCCGTCTGTACCACTTTTTAAGAGTCCCTTTCGGCGTCACTAATGGGGTCTCGGTCTTCCAGTGTGAGATGGACCGAATGGTGGACCAAAACGGGCTACGGGCTACCTTCCCGTACCTGGACAACATCACTATCTGCAGCCATGAACAGCAGGACCACGACGCAAACCTCCATAAGTTTTTACGCACTGCGTCTCTCCTGAACCTGACCTATAACAAGGAGAAGTGCGTATTTAGCAAGCACCGCCTAGCAATCCTCGGATACCTGGTGGAAAACGGGGTCATCGGCCCCAATCCAGACCGTATGCATCCCCTCCTTGAACTTCCCCTACCCACAGGAATCAAAGCACTGAGAAGATTGTTAGGCTTCTTCTCGTACTATGCACAGTGGGTCCCCAATTATGCGGACAAAGCCCGTCCGCTCATAAAATCTACCTCTTTTCCCCTGACAGCAGAGGCTCACCTAGCCTTTGCAGGGATAAAAGCCGACATCACGAAAGCCACGATGCACGCTGTTGATGAGTCCATCCCTTTTCAAGTGGAGAGTGATGCATCTGATTTCGCCCTGGCCGCCACACTTAACCAGGCGGGCAGGCCCGTCGCCTTTTTCTCTCGCACCCTCCAAGGCCCTGAAATTCGGCACTCCTCTGTGGAGAAAGAGGCTCAGGCCATTGTGGAGGCCGTACGGCATTGGCGCCATTATTTGGCTGGCAAACGGTTTACCCTGCCCACGGACCAGCGGTCCGTGGCCTTCATGTTCAACAACACGTTAAAGGGAAAAATTAAGAATGATAAAATCTTGAGGTGGAGAATCGAACTCTCCACCTACAACTATGATATCATGTACCGCCCTCAGATGCCCTGTCGCGTGGAACATGTGCCAGTGTGCAGGAGGACCGGTTACAGGCCCTCCACAATGATCTCTGCCATCCGGGGATCACACGGTTTTTCCATTTTGTAAAGGCTCGGAATCTGCCCTACTCCATAGAGGATGTCAGGTCGATAACTCGAAGCTGCCAGGTTTGTGCAGAGTGCAAGCCGCACTTCTACCGGCCTGACAGGGCACACCTCATTAAGGTCACTCACCCTTTTGAACGACTGAGTGTCGACTTCAAGGGGCCCCTTCCTTCGACAGATCGGAATGTGTATTTCCTCAACGTGGTTGACGAATACTCCCGATTCCCCTTTGCCATCCCCTGTTCTGACATGTCCTCTGCCACGGTCATCAAAGCCCTGCGGAGTCTTTTTACCCTGTTCGGCTACCCCAGTTATATCCACAGTGATAGGGGTTCGTTGTTTATGAGCGACGACTTGAGGCAATACCTGCTCTCTAAGGGAATTGCCTCAAGTGGGACTACGAGTTACAACCCCAGGGGTAACGGACAGGTCGAGAGAGAAAACGCTACAGTCTGGAAGGCTGTTTTACTGGCGCTAAGGTCTAGGGGTCTTCCAGTCACCCGTTGGCAAGAGGTACTTTCTGATGCGCTCCATTCAATCCGGTCCCTCCTGTGTACGGCAACCAACGCTACCCCACATGAGCAGATGTTTACCTTCCCTAGGAAGTCTTCCTCTGGGACCTCACTGCCGTCTTGGTTGACGTACTCAGGGCGGCATGTTAGGGCCCGCAAGTCCGACCCTTTGGTTGAACAGGTCCATCTCCTCCACACCAACCCTCAATATGCCTATGTGGCATATCCTGACGGGCGAGAGGACACGGTCTCTATCAGAGATCTAGTGCCTGCAGAGGACCTGGAAACCCCTGTCACTCCCGCACCCCTGGTTAGGATTCCTTTGCCCATTCTCTCCCCTCCTAACACAGCGCGGGCAGCATCGGGACCTCCACTTAATCCTCTTACTCCCGTGTACAGCTTGCCTGAGTCCAGGAGATTGTCGCCACCTCGAGGTCGACAGGCGTGTGAGGAACTGGAGGAGTCAGTGGACACCACCTCGGAGAGAGGGTCATCACCACGGTCACCAGAACCGGCACTGGAGCCAGTGCTGCGGAGGTCGCAGAGACGGTGCGGACCCCCGATACGGCTGAACTTGTGAACACGTGGACAGTTCGTATTGTCTCCTTACCCCACCGGCCTTTGTTTTTAAAAGGAGGGGTGAATGTGGTGAACCATAGATGGGTACTTGTACATATGTTACTCTTGTTACTGTTGGGGTTAGGGTTTGGGTGTTCCACCTGTTATTATTGTTTATGTGGTACACTCCGTTCGGCTCCGCCTTCTTACAGGAGTATCAAGGTCACTGCTACTTCCTAGTAGCCCTTAGTCTGGGATAATATTGTTAAGTAGTGTGCTCCAATCTTGTTGTGAATAAAAGCCTTTATTCCCGGGTACGTCCTAGCCTCCCGTGTGAATCAATCGCGCATCAGTTATAAAGAGAGGTTTAAGATGTCTGCGAACACCCCTGCCAGCTGGTCCGCACAGGATCTGATTGCTCGTCTGGATACCTCAAGCGGGCCAGTCTTTTTCTGTGGGTTGACCTTTGAGAAGGCTGCTCTGATATCTGCAACGGGGATCCTGGATATCAGTTCGTCCAAGGCTTCCGGGGTGGAGGGCATGCTCTCACTGACCTCTTGCTCAAAACGGGCATAGAATGCATTGAGCTCATCAGGGAGGGGTGCGTTGGTGCCGGCGATTTTACATAACTTCATCTTGTAGCCTGTATGTCTTGCAGACCTTTCCATAGTTAACAGGGGTCCTTGTGCCTAGCCTGGGTCTCTAGCTTGGTCCTGTACTATCTTTTGCAAAGTGCAGATATCAATCCAAGAAAATCGTCTCCCTCTCCTTCACCAGGACAAGGTGACCAACAAAGATCTGAAGAAGCACCATCACAGCTTACAAATGTGTACAGCGAGTAGTCCCCTGTACACCATGATGACATGGCTACTTAAGGGGCCATATGTTGGGAGCGCAGAGGTTCTGCCTGGAGTGTGGGCAGAAGTACAGCATGTAAGAGATGCTCAGGATACTTAATTAACTATTGTTATTATAAGTCCTTGGTCATCAGTCATTGGGACTCAGCACTTGTACATGGTGTCAGTAGTTGGCAAAATGGCACAGGGACTTTGCTGCTCGTGTTCAATGAAAACATTATGGACAACTGAGAAAAGTTTGAACAAAAGTGGCACATCTATTGCGGTGCCAGTTTATTAGACAAGAAGTACAGGCATATAATTACTAAATTTAGCAGGCCCCGAGGCTTGATTTGTTTGTTTTCCAAATGGAGGAGGAGAAAGAAAAGCTAGCCTGAGTCCTTTAGGGAGCTTCCCCATGAGCTGCGCACATCTTCGTCATCAGAGATTAATTAACCATACAGGACAGACTGATTCTGCATGGCCAGTGATTAGGCATCCCTACCTCTACCCAAAAGTACCATACCCAGCAACTCCACCAAGGCGGCATGGTGGCACAATGGTTAACACTGCTGCCTCACAGTGCTGGGTTCGATTCCTGGTTTTGGTCACTGTCTGTGCGGAATCTGCATGTTCTCCCTATGAGTGGCTGGGTTTCCTCCGGGTGCTCTGGTTTCCTCCCACAGTCTGAAAGACGTGCTGGTTATCTGCATTGGCCATGCTATATTCTCCCTCAGTGTACCCAAACAGGCACAGGAGTGTGGCAACTAGGGGATTTTCACAGTAACCTCATTGCAGTATTAATATACACTTACTTGTGACAGGCAGACAGACAGACAAACAGAAAGAAAGATCACGAATGAATCACTATACGAGCTGTCCATGTATGCTGACATGGAGAGGCGAGTATCCAGATGTGCACCATGCAATGCACTCAAGCTGCATAAAGTCAAAGAACCATTGCACCCAAGTCCTGGGCCTCTCATAGTCATGTACAACAGCTGATATTTTTGAATGGAATGGTAAACAGCATTTGGTCCAAGTCGACTTGTATTCTTCTGGGTGGTTTGAACTCGACCACCTGCCAGACATGAGGATAATAATGGACAATTAATCTCCAGTGAGCTTTGGAACTTTGCACACAATGGAACTTTGAGCACATCACCAGCCCCCTATACCCATGGTCCAACGGCTTGGTGGAACGGGCAGTATGCTCAGCCAACACAATCTCCATGAGAGATGTGCCCAGGATCACGAAGATTATTATGCTTCACTCCTCAGCCTGTGAAATCAGGGCCTGTCCTGATCAGTATAGAGACTGTTCTCCAGGTGCATCAGGACCATCATTCTTACTGCCAAGCTCCTCTTGCATTCAAATATTGAAACAAATATGAGTGGCATCTTCATGGAGCACCGACTAAGAGGGAAAATGTACTTTGATCGAAATGTTCACAGACTCGCCCACTTAACACGTGGTCAAATTATCCAGATCTAGACCGCATGCAGCCACGACAAATCAGCAGTGGTACACAGCCATGTCACACAGCCAAGCAGCTATGTGGTAGCCTCAGATGATGGCCACTACATACAAAACCGGTATCACCTACTGCAGGTATCGAAACCAGCCCCAGCAACCAAAGTACCCTGGCCATCCAGCATACATTATAGGCCCCCTTCACCAGTGGAAATGGAAGCTCCTCCAAAGGCTTATGCAGCAGGTCATACAGCCATTAGACACACCAAAGGAATGCTTGATATTATCCACACTGAGGACATTAGCCCGAGAGCACCTCCAGCACAGCCAACAGGCAAAATCATACACTTAGGGCTACGTCACAGACTACTGCACAACTGGCCTTCATCTTTTAAACAACAAAAGGGAAAAGGGACGGAGACACGATGGGCTATGCACCAGCTGCAGCAGCCAAATCTGTGTTTCATACAATGTAAATAATGTGTTGTTAGCCTGTTCAATTTGTATGTTGTAAAATAGTTCATATCCAGTGACTGTTCATGCACACTGTACATTTCAGTACCGTAAGAAGTCTCACAACACCAGGTTAAAGTCCAACAGGTTTATTTGGTAGCACAAGCTTTTGGAGTGTCGCTCCTTCTTTACCTGAAGAAGGAGCAACCAGTTGGACTTTAACCTGGTGTTGTGAGACTTTTTACTGTGCTTAGCCCAGTCCAACGCCAGCATCTCCACATAATTTCAGTACCAGCACTTGTCCTAACTTAAATACAAAGATGTAGACCGAGTTGTCACGTGGACACCATGATGACATGGCTACTTAAGGGGTCATGTGTCGGGAGTGTGGTGAGTTCTACCCATAGCGCAGGCAGAGTTACACCATTCAAGAGCTGCTCAGGGTACTGAATTACTATTATACAAGTCCTTGGTCACCAAACATTGGGACCCAGTATTTCTGTGTGTACTGATAACCAGTGCAGGCACACGGGTCCTGCATGTATTTAGAGAAGGTGAAAAAGTATCATGGCACACGTTTGCAGGAGGAGGGATCAGATGCAGAGACAGATGTAGTCAATTGTTCTTGGAGGAGGGAGGACAGACACAGCCTTGCTTCAACTATAGCTGATTTTTTTATTTGTTCATGGGATATGGGTTTCGCTGGCTGGGCCAGCGTTTATTTCCCAACCCAAAGGGCATTTAAGAACCAACCAAATTGCTGTGGATCTGGAGTCACATGGAGGCTACATCAGGTAAGGACAGCAGATTTCTATCCCTAAAGGACATTAATGAACCGGATGTTCTTTTTTACAACAATCAACAATGATTTAACAGTCATGATTATACTTTGAATTCCAGATTTTTACTGAATTTAAATGTCACCATCTGCCACAGTGGGATTTGAACCCGGGTCCCCAAACCAAGACCCTGGGTCTCAAGATTACGAGTTCAGTGACAATATCACTACGCCACTTTCTCCCCAATGATTCATTTCATCATCTGAGGCTGAAAATAGTAAAATAAAGCATTAAGTATAGAAAGAATAATAGTTGAGCAGATCATGTGAATTTTCATGTCCAATTTCTGTTGCTGGTATTGGTCAGACAATTTTGAAAATTATAGTTACTTGTTGATGCTCCGTGATTTGGCCATTACAAAGTGATTTGACTTTTCAACCAAAAAATATCAAGGGCATGGGTTGCCGTCAGCATGTTTCATCAGGCAGAGAATTATCATTAATCAGTGACAGAAGGTTGTGAGGTATTTGACTGAGACTGAATTTATGGAGCTTTCAAGAACTGAAGTGGCATTTTCCCCAATGATGAGAATGTCCTCGCAGGACTTGTTTCTGAGGTCATGGTATAGATATGTTCAATGGTTTCTGGGTTAAGCCTATTGTGGTGATATTGGAGGTAGTTGTGGGCTGTATTGATGCAGTAGCACCATTACAAAAAAGGAGAACGCCATAAGTGTTGGGCAAGGACTAGTAGGCTGCAAGAGAGCAAATTGAATAGTGCTAAATTAATCCTGAAAGTCCTTCAGGGCATCTATGGAAGCAATTGATACCATTGTGTTCTACCTGAAGTCATGATGATGCATTGCAGGCCTGCCACACATAACAGAATATTTTTCCAGTCATATCATACTTGTTGCATGATAGGAAACCTTCCAAGTCATTAAAACGTTTGAAGACATTCACATTATACTAAATAACCAACCAATTAGATTTTGATTGTGACACCCCCTGTTGTCTGACTCAATGAAGCTGCATTTTTGGTTGCAAGTATAACAGACCAAAATGGGAGGAGAGTTGGAGTGCATTTGTGTGCAACTGGCTGATCATAGAGACATCCCAATAGTGAGTTAAATGGATGAGAGCTATGGACAAACAGGTTCATGCATGTATGTCTGCTCTCTTCACTGTACAACTACTGCCATAACCATGGGTCTCATTCACCTAATTTTCCTTGAAACCGAGGAGCAAAAGGAAAGAATACAAAATAGAAGAACTCTTGCTGTCTAACAACAGGGTTTGCAAAGCCTACAGTAGGCAGTATCAGAGTGGGAGGCTATTCCGGGCACCGACATCCAGGGAAGGCATCCCAAGATGGGAACTGACCGTCAGCACATTCAGGGGACAAAAACTAACTACCTTTCATGTCTAAGAGATATCTGAAGATGTCCCAGGATTTGATTATCTATGTATGTCACATTGTTCTTCATGACATGGATTTGGTGGGAAGCCCATGCAAGTGTCCCAGAAGATTACAGTGGTGCACAATTTATACCAGCAGTGCCTTCCAGGGCAGGACAGGTGACATATATGGCTTTTCACATGCTGTCATACATAGGTACATAAAAAAGGTGATCGGTGCCCTATTTTGTTAGCTCAATGATTTCATAAACTGCACTTTTGATAATGACAGCGAGGCAGCAAGGTCAGCCTCTTTCGGTATCATTGCTGCATTTCCTCAAACTCAAGGTGCCATTGACTGTATTCATGTTGCTATAAAAAAACTCCCTGGGAACAGCCAGCTGCATTTGCAACTGGTTAAAGCTTTCAATGCTTGATGTACAACTGGGGTGTGACTACAAAAGAATAACAATGTTGTGCTCATTTCTGAGGGAGCTGTCACAATGAATACATGTTGTACAACTCATTGCTCTGAGAGCTTTTTGAAGCCACAGCCCCAGTTGATGGATGGATCCTCAGTGACAAGGGCTATTCCCTGTGCATATGGCTGATGATACAAGTGAGGCATCCCTAGTGCAAAATATAAGAGCACTGCAATGAAGATCATGCCTCCAGAACTATCAACAGATAGCAGCACATCATTGGGCTTCTTGAAATGTGCTTCTGTTGCCTTGACCAGTCTGGAGGCACTGTCCAATAGGCACTTCAGAGGATGTCACGAATAGTGGCCTGCTGTGCACTCCACTATTTCTATGTGGACATTTGTTGCAAGGAGATGCACTCATCAACAAAAGTGAAGTTAATTCCATCACAGTCCTGACTTGAGCCTTGTAGATGGTGGGTAGGCTCTGGGAAGTTAGGTGAGATACCCATCATGGAATTCCCTGTCTCCCACCTGTTCTTGTAGCCACAGTATTTATATGGATGGCCCAGTTTTGTTTCTGGCCAGTGATAATCCCCAGTTTGTTGAGAGGCACAGAATCATATTCACCAATCTTATCAATCACACTCATACATTGACATACATGCACTAGATCCCTGCTTTAGACTTTATTACTTTTTCCCCTATTCTGACCCCACCGACTAACTTATTATTCCCTACTCTTGCGCTATCTGTAATATTAGGGTTTTTAATGGTTAACGTGTGGGTCTGTGCGTCCTCCATAATGATAATGTAAGAGAACACATGACAAGGAATTGAGAAGGAGAATGTTCATAGCTTCAGCAGTGCAACAAATAGCCATGGATGGATGTACATAATTCAGTTATATACAACAATCCAGTTATTGTTTGAATATACTAACCATTCCTCAGCTAAACTAACCAACATACAACACTTTCTATCTTTCCCAGTATTCTGTGCACCTTGGTATTCCACTCTGATATTTCCTGCTGGTTCCTACACCCCTGTAAAGTTAATATAACCACTCCCAAATAGCACCAGCAAATCGCTGGCAAGGAATTCAGTCCTGGCTCTATTTGGGTGCAACCATTCAGCCTGTACAGGTGCCATCTCCTCTGGAGCCAATCCCAAGAATCCAAATCCCTCCTTCTAACACATCTTTCCAGCCATACGTTTTTCTTTGTTATCCTCCTATTTTCATGCTCATGTGCGTGTTACTGGGAGTAATCCGAGGATTACTACTTTTGAGGTCCTGCTTACTAATTTCCGACTGAACTTCCTATATTCTGACTGCAGGACCACATCACACTTTCTGTCTATATTGCTTGTACCAATGTATACCATGACGGCTGGCTGTTCACCCTTCCGCCTCAGGGTGCTCTGCAGCTGTTCAGTGCCATCCTTGATCCTGGCACCAGGGAAGCAACATATAATCCTGGATTCACATCTGTGGCCACAGAAACATCTGCTTATTCCTCAACTGTAAAATCTTCTATCACTATTGTTCTTCCAATCTTCCTTGTAATATATTACTTATGATTATATAAATATTATAATTACAGTATCACAAACATGCTTCAGATACCATGATATTCTTCATAAAGTCACAGGGAATCAAATAGGCAAAACATCAAATTCATGAAGGTGCAGTGTAAAGGAGATTAAAAAAATTAAAGTTTACTTATTAGTCACAAGTAAGGCTTACATTAACACTGCAATGAAGTTACTGTGAAATTTCCCGAGTCGCCACACTCCGGCGCCTGTTCAGGTCAATGCACCCATCCAACACATCTTTCAGACTGTGCGAGGAAAAGGTGGTTTAGAAATGTGGGAGCACCCATTCTGAAGGGGTGAAGACTAAATACTGAATGCTGAAGTGCAAGGCTCCCACGTCCTCATTAACATAGGTCCAGTATTATATACTATAGTGGCGGCATGGTTGCACAATGGTTAGCACCGTTGCCTCACAGCATCGGGTTCAATTCCGGCTTGGGTCACTGTATGTGGAGTTTACACTTTCTCCCTGTGTCTGCATGGATTTCCTCCAGATGCTCCAGTTTCCTCCCACAGTCAAAAGGTGTGTGGCTTAGGTTGATTGGCCATACTAAATTGACTCTAGTATCAGGGAATTTAGCAGGGTAAATATGTGGGGTTACGGGAATAGGGCCTGGGTGGGATTGTGATTGGTGCAGACTTGATGGGCCAAATAGCCTCCTTCTGCACTGTAGGGATTCTATGATTCTATGGATTCTATAATAGCCTGCTAACAAAGACAGAAGGAAGAGTGAGGAAAATTAACTGTTTCGCATGTCCAGCAACTCCCTCAAAAACAGTTTAGTTTGAAATAGTGGGGGCGATTCTCCCAAAAGTGCTGAATTGACGGCAAAACTGGTTCAGATCACGCCACTTCTGACAGGTCAGCTTCTCATCTGAATCTCTGCACTTTGTGCACTGAAGAGGTCCTAGTCATGAATCTCATTAAAAACCCAGGGGGGCGGGGCCTATTCACACCAGAGTTTGACAATTCTGGAGCTCTGCGCATGTGCAGTGGCCCCAAACTGTCAAACTCCCGTTTGCTGGCCAGCTCGATCACTAGCTTCTAATTGGTCATTTTCTGCTGCTCCAACTTCCAATTGTGGACCCACTGGAGGGACAGCAGTGCTGTCCCTCCAGCCCCATCCACTGCCCAATTGTGACCCCCACAACGATTCCCGGGCCAGCCCTGACCCTGCCCGGAGCGCCCCGATGTCCAGGCCCCACCCCCCAGCAGTGGCGATCCCCCCTCACCCCGGCAGACCCCCCCCCCCGCTGACTCCACTCCCCAGGGTAAGACCCCCACAGAGGCAGCCCCCCCAGCAGCCCACCCCCCCACCCAATCCACCCCAATCGCTGCCCTCCCTCCATCCCAGATCGATCCCAATGCAGAGTGGCAGCGGGACCCCCCACCCCCACTGAATGTCCCTCGACCCTGTCCACAATAGGCCCTGCCCCCTTTGTACTGCCTGATGCCCAATGGACAATGCCAAGATGCCCCCTGGACATGGGCACTTTGCCCCTTGGGCAGTGCTTGGGACACAGGCTGACACTGCCAGTGTGCCCATGCCCAGGGGTCATCACCCCCTAGGGAGCCCTGATTGCCCCCCTTCATTCCGGCGGGCTCTCCCGCTAGCTCCCTGAACGTGGGGAGCTAGTCTGAACCCCACCAGAATGAAGCATTCCTGGCGGGGTGGGACCTGAAAGATCCCAATAATAATTAAAATAGATTAAAAATAGATTTAAATTACTTACCTGCCTTCCCACCGGTTTCCAGCGTGGTCTGGCGGGCAGCTTCTCGCCGGCTCTGGGAGATGCGCATGCATTCCCCGTGCATGCGTAAATCCCCCTTCAAGGCTGCAGACGCGCATCTTCCGGCCGGACCGGCCAGAAAAGTGGTGGGCGCGGATGGGAGAATCGCGGCCAGTGGGTCCACAATTGGAAGTTGAAGCAGTAGAAAATGGCCAATTAGAAGTCAGGGTGGGCTTTGGAAGACACTTGGGACTGATGGTACAGGAAACTGAGGGGGTGACAGTGGCAGCAGTGGAGATTGTTGGCGTGGGTGATGATGAGAAAGGGGGAAATCAGGATCTGGCCTTTTAATGGGGGCGGGGGGATTGAGGGAACACACTGCTCTTCCTGGATCCACATTTGGGGATGTTACCATCATAGTTGGCAGAGCGTTTATCCCTAAGTGCAGCCCACAATGGCATAGGCTGCCTCAAACAAAATTAATGCTGGAGGAGGAGACTTAAGCCAGTGTTTAACTCCTTATTTACAAATGCCAAGGTGTAAGAATTGCTTCAGGTATAGGTGGGGTGGTACGGTAGAATTGAGACAGATTCTAAATAGCACACATGTGTCTATGTGTCTACGTCTATGACTCTATGACATGTGGTTTATAGAGGCAACACAGATGTTGAAGCCTAGCTGCCTCAGTCAGATCTGAATTTTGCCAATGTGATGTCCAAACCATGACTTGTGCACTTTGGCCCTGGTAGGAGACGGCCTAACCTTTTCAGAGTTCTTTGGAGAGTTAGGGTACTCTTTTGGAGAGGTAAAAGAGGTATTTCACTCTGTCTGCTCACATAAACTTGAGGGCTGCATGGTGGCACAGTGGTTAGCACTGCTGCCTCACAGCAGCAGGGACCCGATTTGGAATCCCAGCTTAGGTGACTGTGAGGAGTTTGCATGTTCTCCCCGTGTCTGCATGGGTTTCCTCCAGGTGTCCTGGTTTCCTCCCACAGTCAGAATCATGTGCTGGTTAGGTGCATTGGCCATGCTAAATTCTCCTTCAGTGTACCTGAACAGGTGCCGGAGTGTGGCGATTACAGTAACTTCACTGCAGCGTCAATGTAAGCCTACTTGTGACACTAATAAATAAACTTCAAAACTTTAGACATCATTATAATGCTGTACAACGGATTTCACAACTCATAGCAGTTCAGAGTTTTGACTGCTCCAGGGGCTTATAAAGTCTTTGAAGTAGAACTATGAATAAAAATGCTTGTTTTTTTTTAAAGGAGTTGAAGGAAATTAACTGTAGGTTGTAGGATCATTTTTTAAAAACCTATAGGTTTAAATATAGGTTCTATAGGTCTTAGTTTCACTTTAAACTGTACCTGCATTGTAATTGAAGTTTTATGACGTGAAAGCAATTACAGGCTTTTGAAAAGCTATGCTGCTGCTTAGCAACCAGTGGCACACCCAATGACAGTAAGAACTTTTGAGTAAGTTGTAAGCTGGACACATGGAAAGGAACTGCAGAAAACAGATTTTCCAAAGGAATGGAAACTGCCACTACATGCAGAAGAATGAAATATGGGGAGAAAGCAAATCTCAGGAGCTAAAGGACAGAAAGTCCCAGAAAGACAAAGGAACAAGGAACTGGAATTTGAACAAGGCATAGAAGGGAGTTAAAGAAAGGAGCAGAGATATGCTCCTAGTTAAAGACACAGCTGTAACGTGCAGATGTGGAGAAGTCGGCTAGCGAGAAGCCAGAAATCCGAAGCAATCCTAAGATTGGTGACCCCTTCATACAGTCCAGGAAGCAGTGGTCTTCTGTTGGCATGGTTGAGTACCCGAGAGATAACATGGAAGCTTCAATATACATGGTGTTCTAGGACAGAGGAATACTTAAAGGAGTTGAAATCTTGTATGTGGCTGTTTGGTGAAGGTACTTGAGAGAGAACCTAGTGTAGGAGAAGATTTAAAAGTGTCTTCTTTGAGAGTGGTGATTGGAAAACCTCATAAGAAAACCAGAATTCCAGTGAGACCCATTGACTCATGTAATAAGTATCTGGGGGATTTGATGAGAAATCTGCAGAAGTTGTTTTGGGTGGCATCTGGTTTCAGAGTGTGAGGTGTCTGGCCATGTTTCACCTATTGGTTTAAATGAATTGTGTATTACTGAAAACATTAGAGCATAAGATAAATTGTAAATTGTATTATCCTTAGGAATTTATCTCTGTAACAGTATAGCTGAGGTGAATGAGTAGTGTATTACAGTTAATCTTTTCTGGTTTAACAAAAGTATTATTCTTCTGTTAAAAGTTGATTGGCAATCCTATGATTCTGTTCATCCACATCTCAAAACAACAAAATAAAAGTTATAATCTATTGAGTCAGGGTTCTGCTCTGGAACCTGACTGCCCAGTAGTAACCTCAGCTGGGATTGCAACAGTATATACTTTATCCCTGAGTTAATTTGAGTTGGTTTATTTGGTTTGCCTGAAAGAGAGAGAGCGCAGATGGCGTTGCGTTGTGCTTGGGTGATGTTCAGGGCTGTCTTGTGAGTGCGGCTGATGAATCTGGTGTTGACGCACCTCCTGATGGCTTGGGCATACATGTCAAGTCGAGGGCAGCGGCCTTCCGGAGGAGTCCAATTTGACTCTTTCCTCTTCGGTTGCTGCACTGCGGATCTCTATGTCGGCTGTTCTGGTTCATCGGCTGTCTCATTGTGTTCGCTGTTGGTCTCTTGGGGTTTGTGGAAGAACTCCCGCAGCCTCATTCGCCTGATGAATTCATATATCGCATATCGACACAGACATCAAGTTTCTACAAAGATGCAAGAAAGCAGACAGTCCAACACCGGCATCTCCACATCCTGAGGGTTGCCCATGGTGGATACTGGATGTATTGGCATGGAAGATAAGGGCAAAGGGTTGTAGGTGGGGAGGTATTGGATTGCATGAATTAGCGAAAATTCAGACCTAAATTTATCAAAAAAGAAATGCATTCCCAACCAGCTATCACTTTACAATTAGTAAATTCTGTTTGAAAGAAAGGTAATAGGATTATGATATGATTAAAAACATGCAAAGCAAGAGAAGATTTTAAAAATAGTAATTGACATACCGAAAAGCTTTCAAAGAAGACTCAGGGATGTGTTCTTTGTCGTAGTTTATTAGTGAATCCAAAAATGCATCCACTTTACCCATCATAACTTTGGCAGCTTTCCAGCTCTTATCCTTTGGAACTTTTCCACTTGGTGCTAAAAGAACCATCACAGCAGCAGACACAAGCACTACAGCATCTGGTGGAGAGCCAAAAGATTTCAGCTCTGTCAAGTTGTTCTAACAAGAAACAAAAATCTGATTAATAATTTAAAACAAAATATGAAAACAAATAACCTGACAGAACATCTTTCTTGCATTCTCAAGGCAAATTACTCAACAAAAAGGGCTAAAGAGATTTTTTTTCACTTCTCTCACCAAGGCACTTGTGCTTAATTAAGAGTGCTGAGTAGTCATGGGGCAAGAGGAAGTATGGAATTTATCACTCTCGAATGGGCAATATTTCAATTTCTCTGGTGACCCAAGAAATTCTCTCTTTACCCTAACAAAATTGGCATGAAATGTTTAAAAAAGAGTTATGAACTGCCTGAATCTGCTTCTAATTACAACAATAACTTACATCCATAAAGTGCCTTTAACATGGTAAGACATCGCAATGCATTTTATAGGAGTGTTCTGAAATAAAATTTGACATTAAATATGGAGAAATTAGCAATGAAATCAAAAGCATGGTAAAGGTTTTTAAAAGTTGTTGATATGAATTCCTTCAAAAAGGAACTGGATTAAAACCTGAAGGAGACAAATTTCAAAGATAGTGGGAAAGAGCAAGGAGTCAGACTAGTTCTTTGAAAGAGTCCGTGCAGACTCTCCAGACAAATAGCCCTCTTCTGAATTTTACTATTTTTTCAGTTTCTGAAGGAGAGAAAAGTGAGAAAAAATAAACTGTTTTAAAGACAAAGACCATGGTGATTTACTGGCGGTCATCTGATGAAGATGAGTTTTAAGTTTTGAACTTGCTTTTTTAGACTCAGTTGGCAAAGAACTGAGAATGAGGAAAACTGCCCAAATGGTGCTCTCCTTACCTGGCCTGTAACAGTGTGGTTATCAATATCCAGCTCATCTCAGTGGAACTTGTCTGTTTTTGGAAACCTGAGAGGCTGAGCCAAGAAGGAATACCCTGGCTCTACTGTCCTACATGCTGAAGCTCTGTTGGTAAAAATCTCCATACAAAGTGTAAACAAATAGGGTCTCTGCAGAGATGGGTCCTCTAATTTAATTAAGGATATAATTGCCTTGGAGATAGTTCAGAGGAGGTTTAACTAGATTAATACCTTGAATGAGTGGGTTGTCAAACCAGGATTGGTTCGACAGGCTGGACTTGTTTCTACGGGAGTTTAGAAGAATGAGAGTGATTTGATTGAAGCATATCAGACCCTGAACGGTCTTAATAAGGTGGATTTGGAAAGAATGGCCGTGATTCTCCCATTGCGACCCACAACTTTTCTGTCGGATCGCGGTGGGAGATATGCGTCTGCGGCCTTGAAAAGGGATCTGCGCATGCGCCGGGAACGCATGCACATTTCCCAGGGCCGGCGAACAGTCGCCGGTCAGACCAGGCTGGAAACCGGCTCGAAAGCAGCTAAGTCATTTAATTGTTTTAAATATGCATGTTAGTTAATTATTGGGACATTTCAGAACCCGATTAAATCTCCCACCCCGCCAGGAGTACTACATTCTGGCGGGGTTCAGACTGGCTCCCCACGTTCGGGGAACTAGCAGGAGACTCCGCCGGAATGAATGGGGGGCAATCAGGGCCCCAGGGGGTTGGGTGGTGCCCCCTGGGCATGGGCACGTGGCAGTGTCAGTCTGTGCCCATTGGCACTGCCCAAGGGGCAAAGTGCCCATGCCCAGGGGGCACCTTGGCACACTGCCCATTGGGCACCAGGCAGTGTCATGGGGCGGGGCCTATTGCGGGCACAGCCTAGGGGCAATCGGTGGGGGAGGGGGTCCTGCTGCCACTCTGCAGACAGGATCGATCTGGGATGGAGGGAAGACAGCAATTGGGGTGGGCTGGGATGGAGTGGTCTGCTGGGGGGGGGGGGCTGTCTCCAGGGGGGGTTTGACACCCAGGGGTGTCAGCGGGGGAGAGGGGATCAGCCAGGGTGAGGGAGGTGGGGGAAAATCGCTACTGCTGGGGGGTGGGGCCTGGGCATTGGGGCGCTCCGGGCCGAGAGGGGGTCAGAGCTGGCCCGGGAATTGTTGTGGGGACTGCGATCGGGCCGGGGGGGGGGGAGGGGTGTGTGGGGGGGGGCGGGGGCTGGAGAGGCAGCACTGGGGGGGGGGGTTCCGGGCTGGCCAACAAATGGGAGGTTGACAGTTTGGGGCCACTGCACATGCGCAGAGCTCCAGAACTGTCAAACTCCGGCACAAATAGCCCCCCCCCCCCCCCCCCCAAGGTTTTTAATGGAACTCCTGACTGCGACCTCTGCAGTGCACAGACTGCGGAGATTCAGGTGAGAAGCCGAACTGACAGAACAGTTGGGATTTAGAACAGTTTTCCCACCAATTCAGCACTTTTAGAAATCATAGAAACCCTACAGTACAGAAAGAGGCCATTCGGCCCATCGAGTCTGCACCGACCGCAATCCCACCCAGGCCCTACCCCCGTATCCCTACATATTTTACCCGCTAATCCCTCTAATCTACGCATCCCCCGCGGGACACTAAGGGGCAATTTTAGCATGGCCAATCAACCTAACCCGCACATCTTTGGACTGTGGGAGGAAACCGGAGCACCCGGAGGAAACTCACACAGACACGAGGAGAATGTGCAAACTCCACACAGACAGTGACCCAAGCCGGGAATCGAACCCAGGTTCCTGGAGCTGTGAAGCAGCAGTGCTAACCACTGTGCTACCATGCCGCCCTTTTGGGAGAATCGCCCCCAATGTTTCCTCTTGTGGGTGAGTCCAGAACTAGGGGGCACTGTTTCAAAATAAAGGGTTGCCTTTTTAGGACAAGAGATGGGGAGAATTCTTTTCTTTTAGTGGGTTGCCCAACTTTGGAATTCTCTACCTCAGAAGGCAGTGGAGGTGGGACGATTGGTTATTTTAAAGTCGGAGGTAGTTAGATTTTTGTTCGTCAAGGGAATAAAAGGTTGTTGGGGATGTATAGAAATGTATAATTAGAAACACAAATAGTTCAGCCATGATCTTAATAAATGGTGGAGCAAGCTTGAGGAGCCAAATAGCCTACTTCTGCTCTTATTTTGTATGTTCGTATGTACATCTACCAGAACTAGCTGAACATTTTCTGATGAAAATATCAGCACCCTGCAAACTTTATCCTTTTTATAAAGCCTTTTCTCAACTGCCCATCTCTGCAGAGACTGTGTGTGCTGCATACGTGTGAGTGTGTGCGTGTGTGTGCATATACATCTGTGTGGGGTATTTTAAAAGGGATAGCTAGCTATACTTCCATGTTATAAATTGTATGTTAACCAATTCTTGCAACTTGTTTTTAAAAATGGTTTTGTTTTATAATAAATCAGTCTGACTTTAGTGAAAGAAGCCTGGTTACAGTCTCTCTTATTCAACATCTAACAGTAGCAAAGGTAAGTAATTGGGCATTTTGGAGAGCGAATTTAACATTTACACTACTGTTGTGACTTGTGGAGCAGTGGGGCTAGGTCAACTGCGCACTCTTCCATCATGGTCGTAACATAGATTGGAGGCTCATACGGTATATTTGAAGTACAGACAATGTGTGATTGATTCGACATGAAATAAAATAGTTGAAAGAATAAAAAGACAGGTTTCTTATACACTAATTAGTAAACCAAAATGGTGTTAGAGTTTAGAACCATAGAACATTACAGCACAGAAGCGGGCCTTTTGGCCCTTCTTGGCTGTGCCGAACCATTTTTCTGCCTTGTCCCACTGACCTGCACCTGGACCATATCCCTCCACACCCCTCTCATCCATGGACCTGTCCAAGTTTTTCTTAAATGTTAAAAGTGAGCCCGCATTCACCACTTCATCTGGCAGCTCATTCCACACTCCCACCACTCTCTGTGTGAAGAAGCCCCTCCTAATATTCCCTTTAAACTTTTCCCCCTTCACCCTCAACCCATGTCCTCTAGTTTTTTTCTCCCCAAGCCTCAATGGAAAAAGCCTGCTTGCATTCACTCTATCTATACCCATCATAATTTTATACACCTCTATCAAATCTCCCCTCATTCTTCTACGCTCTAGGGAATAAAGTCCTAACCTATTCAACCTTTCTCTGCAACTCAGTTTCTCAAGTCCCGGCAACATCCTTGTAAACCTTCTAAGTCTTTTCTCGAGGTGGAAAAGTTAACCCTGACTGATTTACAAAAAGTAAGCAAGGTTAATTTAATGGAATTGGCAGTTAGAATCAACGGCGGGGTGAGGAAAGCAAACATAGTTAAGGTAATAGCTCGCAGTTGGAAATTAGAAGAGATACAAAAGAGACCATGGAGGAGATTCTCCCATCCTGCTGCGCTAATTTATTAGCGCAGTGGGCCAGGAGATTTTAGCAGGGCCGGATGAGCGTGATCCATGCTGGGCATTTGGTCCCAAGCTCCTCTCCCAGCGTGGCGCCGTCAGCTCCACACTAGAAATACGTGTGGAACTGTATTAGGTATGCAAGGGGGATTTTAATGTAATTTGAATGTGATTAGCGGGCTCAGGACTGAAGTCTCCAGGCCCGTTAGCATCTCCCTCCCCACCAGAGTGTTCCACTCCAATGGGGTCTACAGTAGCTCCCTATTTTCGGGGGACTAGCGGGCTGATCCCGCTGGAGTGAAGAAGGGCAACCCAGAGGGTCAGGCAGCTGGTGGGGGGGGGGGGGGGGGTGCCCCCTGGGCATTGGCACGCTGTGCCAGCCTGTGCTCCCAGCACTGCCTAAGGGGCAAAGTGCCAATGCCAGAGGCACCTTAGCACTGCCTGTCGGGCATGGGGTGAATGGTGTAACTGCGTAACAGAGTAACTGTCTGGGGGTGGGGAAGAACATTGGAGATCGGGGCGGGGTGGGGCTGGGCCCAGGAATGGTCACGGGGCCAGCGATTGAGCTGTCCAACAAATTGGGAGGCCATCAGTGCGGGGCCACTGTGCATGCATCGATTTCGGCACTGACTGATCGGCGCCCGCACAGTGGCCTGCTCAGTGCGCTGATTTCAACCTCTCCAGCAGGGATAGGCCCACCCCCTAGTTTTTAATGGTATTCACGCTGGTGGCCTCTGCAGTGCACAGAGTGTGGGAGAATCTTCTCTGAACCCCCACTGAGAAAAAGAACGTGAATTATTCCAGTTTTCACATGAATTCAACACAAAGAATTTTTTGGGGAGAATTCCGGCCCATGTTCTTCAGGGATGAATCAATTGAGGAATGAGCTAGGATTCAGTTGCAAATGAAGCACCTTGAACTGTTAAAAGAATTGGAATTGAAATGGCTTGACAGAAAGGAAAAAGAAAAAGAGCATTTAAGAAGTTGGAACTTGAATTTCAAACAAAGGATAAGGATAAAGTAAGTGAGGAGAGTGCTATGTATTGACCAGGAACTATCACAGAGAGAAGTAATGAGGTGCCCCACTAGTCGCTTGTAGTAAAAACATGATGCAGGTTTATTAAGAAGGTCTTGCTACTTCCAGGTCTAAGATGGAAGAGCCACAAAAGCCTGCAAATTTCTCTGCTTATTTCACTAAAGATCACGTGATATTATACCATAAGAGATGCAAATACTTTAAATACATAACATCCCTCCCCTTTTATTTCTTTAGTCCCCCAAACGACAACTTTTCCAAATGCTTCAACAATAGACCCAATTAAACAATAGATACATTAGTTTGCACTATTATTTTCAATATATATACACGATTATAAGTTAGTCTCTCATGTGGACATCTATTTCTTTTGGGTTGTACTTGGCATTCTGGAATTTGGTTACTCGAAAACTTTTAAGTGTCCTCTTTTCTTCTGTTGTTAATTCTTTCTGTGAAACTATTTCAGTGTCAGTTCCTATTGGTGTTGACAATTCTTCAGAAATAGCATTTGAATTTGTCTGTGTTTAGTCTCTGTTCATATGTAACATTATTTAATATTTCTTATGTAAATATTTTTGATGAAGCTTCAGTGATCGAACTTCTTGAGGCTAATATGTGGTCAGCACGACATCGCCAAACTCTCATCATCTGTTCGTACATAGAGTCATAGAGGTTTACAGCATGGAAACAAACCATTCGGCCCAACTTGTTCATGCCGCCTTTTTTTTTTAAAAGCTAATCCCAATTGCTCGCATTTGGCCAATATCCCTCTATACCCATCTTACCCATGTAACTGTCTAAATGCTTTTTAAAAAGCCAAAATTGTACCCGCCTCTACTACTACCTCTGGCAGCTTGTTCCAGACACTCACCACCCTCTGTGTGAAAATATTGCCCCTCTGGACACTTCTATATCTCTCCCCTCTCACCTTAAACCTATGCCCTCTCGTTTTAGACTCCCCTACCTTTGGGAAAATATATTGACTATCTAGCTGATCAATGCCTCTCATTATTTTATAGACCTCTATAAGATCACCCCTCAGTCTTCTATGCTCCAGAGAAAAAAGTCCCAGTCTATCCAGCCTTTCCTTATAACTCAATCCATTAAGTCCCGGTAGCATCCTAATAAATATTTTCTGCACTTTTTCTAGTTTAATAATATCCTTTCTATAATAGGGTGACCAGAACTGTACACAGTGCTCCAAGTGTGGCCTTACCAATGTCTTCTACAACTTCAATAAGACATCCCAACTCTTGTATTCAATGTTCTGACCAATAAAACCAAGCATGCCGATGCCTTCTTCACCACTCTGTCCACCTGTGACTCCACTTTCAAGGAGCTCTGAAATGTACCCCTAAACCTCTTTGTTCTGTAACTCTCCCCAATGCCCTACCATTAACTGAGTAAGTCCTGCCCTGGTTCAATCTACCAAAATGCAATCATCTCGCATTTATCTAAATTAAACTCCATCTGCCATTCGTCAGCCTACTGGCCCAATTGATCAAGATCCCGTTGCAATCGGAGATGACTTTCTTCACTATCCACTACGCCACCAATCTTGGTGTCATCTGCAAACTTACTAACCATGCCTTCTATATTCTCATCCAAATCATTAATATAAATGACAAATAACAGTGGACCCGGCACTGATCCCTGAGGCACACCGCTGGTCACAGGCCTCCAGTTTGAAAAACAATCCTCTCCAACCACTCTCTGGCTTCTGTCAAGAAGCCAATTTTGTATCCATTTAGATACCTCACCCTGGATCCTGTGAGATTTAACCTTATGCAACAACCTACTATGCGGTACCTTGTCAAAGGCCTTGCTAAAGTCCATGTAGACAACATCAACTGCAGTGCCCTCATCTACCTTCTTGGTTACTCCTTCAACAAACTCAATCAAATTTGTGAGACGTGATTTTCCACTCACAAAGCCATGCTGACTGTCCCCAATCAGTCCTTGCATCTCTAAATGCCTGTAGATCCTGTCTCTCAAAATACCTTCCAACAACTTACCCACCACAGATGTGAGGCTCACTGGCCTGTTGTTCCCAGGCTTTTCCCTGCAGCCCTTTTTAAACAAAGGCGCAACATTTGCCACTCTCCAATCTTCAGGCACCTCACCCGTGACTATCGATGATTCAAATATCTCTGCTAGGGGACCCGCAATTTCCTCCCTAGCCTCTCATAATGTCCTGGGATACATTTCATCAGGTTCCGGGGATTTATCTATCTTGATGCGCTTTAAGACTTCTGGCATCTCTTTCTCTGTAATATGTAGACTCCTCAAACATCCTAAGTCCTAAAAGATTTATCCGTTGTGCTCAAACCATGACCCCTAGTTCTGTATTCCCCCACCATCAGGAAGATTCTTTCTGAATCTACTCCGTCTAATCCTGTTAGAAATTTATAAGTTTCTGTGAGAGGGGATCTCACTCTTCTAAACGCCGATGAAAATAATCCTAAATGATTTAGTCTTTCCTCAAATGACAGTTCTGGCATCCCAGGAATCAGCCTGGCAAACGTTCACCGCACTCCCTCTGTAGCAAGAACATCCTCAGATAAAGACACCAAAACTGCACACAATTTTCCCAGTGTAGCCTCACCAACACCCAGCGAAACATCCTAATTCCTATACTCAAATCTTCTTGCTAAGAAGGCAAACATACAATTTGTCTTCTTTACTGCCTTTTTTTCTATGTTTCTCTGTGACCGAAGTAATTTATGGATGTTTGGAAAAAGTCACAGGCCGTAATTCTTCCAAAATAATTCTAAGTGTGAAAACGAGAGTAAATCATGCTGGCATTTTCAGTGGGAGTTTCAAAATGAATCTTATATACTCTGTGCACTGCAGAGTGCACTGGTGTGATTCACTCCAGAATTCAGGGGGTGGGGCCCATCCCCACCTGGGAGGCTGGCAGCATACTGCTGAGTGAGCCACTGTGCATGTGTTGATCTGTCAGCACCAAGGTCGGCGCATGTGCAGTGGACCCACACTGCCAGTCTCCCGATTGCTGACCAGCTCAATCGCTGGCCAATCTTGCGACCCCTGTAAAGCTGGCCCTCCAACACCCCACGGCCCGATTGCTTGCCCACCAACTTGTCCAGCCCAGCCTCCACCGCCCAACCCAAAGCCCCCGCAGCCCCGATCTCCCGCTCACAACCCCCCCGGTTCCCCCTCCCCCAACCGACAGTCCCGAAACCCACATCCAGTCCTGATCCCGCCCGACCCCGATGGCCAACCCCGATCACTGGCTTCCTTCCCTCCCCGATCTCTATGCAGAGTGGCAGCGGGACCCCCTCACCCCCATCGATTGCCCCACCAGGTCCCGCCTCATCAGGCCTCGCCCCCTCGGCACAGCCTGATGGGCAGTAAGTTCCCCTTGGGCATTGGCACTTTGACCCTTGGGCAGTGCCCAGGGCACAGGCTGCACTGACAAGGTGCCAATGCCCAGGGGCCATCACCCTGCACCGCCCGACCCTCTGGAGGCTCCTTATTGTCCCCTCCTTCACTCAGGCGGGGTCGGGCAGCTAGCTTCCCGAAAGTGGGGAGGTATAGTAATCCCCATTGGAGTGAACAACTCTGGCGGGGGAGCGGTGGAGGGTGGAGATGCCACCGGGCCTGGAGACTTCAGTCCTGGGTCCGCTAATCACATTAAAAATATATGGCAATGAGTATTACCATAATTTTTGTGCCTCCCCGCCAATTTCTGGTGTGGATGTGACGCCACTGGAAACCCTGTGCTGGGTGACACCAGTGAACTGGGACGCCCAGCACGGACCCGCGCGTCAGGCGCCGCTAGAATCTCCCAGCCCGCTGTGTTAAAAAATTGGATGGGAGAATCACCTCCGCAATTTTCCTTTTTCACTTCGAGGTTGTGCTTTTGCAGACGTTCCAATGTAGCTTCCAAGTTCTTGAAATGCTCCTGTTCACTTGAACCTGTGATAAGAATATCATCTAGATAACACTATACACCACATAGCTCACTCACAATTTGATCCACGGATTTCAGGAATAGAGCAGATGCGGAGGTTATCCTGAATAGTTGTCTTCCGTATCAAAACAAACCTTGTGTGTCACGATAGTGACGAACAGTTGCGAACTTGTAGCCATGTTCATTTGTAAGTACATTTGTAATAGATCTATTTTACTGAATTTCTGGCCTCTAAATGGTCCAGCAAATAAGTCTTCAATTAGTGCAGTGAATATTGATCAACGCACAATACCAGGTTCATCATCACCTTGAAATCTCCACATATCCTTACTGAGCCATCAGATTTTAGGACAGGCACAACTGGTATAATCCAATCACTTGCAGCAATAATGCCTGCTTGGACTAATTTTCAATAATGCCTGCTTGGACTAATTTTTCTAGCTCTTCTTCGACTTTGTGTAATGGCATGTGGTACTGTTTTGGCTTCAGGCATACTGTTTGGCTTATTTTTGAGTTGGACTTCAACTCCAGTCATTGAGCCCAGTGAGTTTTCAAACATACTTTTTTGAAAGTTGTTGTAAGATAGTCTTGCTATCAAGCAGTTGATTTGCAACTCCCCAGTTGAGTTGATTTTCCCCAACCATGCTCTACCAAATAAAGTAGGAAAGTTTCTGTGAACAGCATGGAGAAGCAACTCTGCTGTTTGTCCATTCACTTTCTCTTTGACATTAATGCATCCTTTTAATGGTATGACCTCTTCTGTGTATGTTATTAGGATCACATTTGATGGTTTCAATGGTAAATGTTTTAATTTCTGCTTGTGGATTGTCTCAGGTATCAATGATATCGCAGCCTGAGTATGCAGTTCTATCTTGATTTGTTTACTATTAAGTTTTGGGAATATCCAAAAATTTTGTGCATCACTATGAACTGATAAAATGCCTAGGAGATGATCTTACCTTCTCGTCCCACAGGCCGATGGGCTGGGCAAGCCGGTAAGATCGCCAGAGGTGAAAAATTGGGTTCACGCCTGATTTCTTGTCTCTCATGATTTTACCGGCACCAGACAGCCGGCACATGGCTGATCTCAACATTTAAATTCTATGATAAATGGAATTTAACTATTACTAGTGAGCCTGGGACGCAATTGTCCGGGCACACCTGCCTTAGCAGCCTCGCTGGTGAAGGTCCTCACCTGCAAGGACCACATATGGTCTCCATCAAATGGGGCCTGTCATGATGGTCTCACCGGAGGCCATTGAAGCCTCCCCAGGAAGCCAGGGGCAGGAGGGGGCAGTGCCCCTTGGGCAGTGTCAGCCTGGCACCACCAACCAGACACCAGGCAGTGGCAAGGGGGCGGGATGACACTTTGCAATTTGCAACTGGTAATTGACCAGGCTGGGATTGGGGGTGTGGCGGCAATCGGCTGCAGAGGCCACTGATGGTGGGGGTTGGGGGGGGGGAGGGGGGGGGGGAGTGATCAGCCTAAGAGATCAGTGATATTCAGGAGTGGAGACAGTGACAGATCTCTCTGTATGTATTCACCCACCCTTGCGTACAATGCATCTGTGACTACACTAATGCACTCATGGGCGGAGGTCCGAGAAATTCTCCTGAGATCCCCGGTGGAGCTCTGGCAGAACCCCATGCAAAGAAATTCAGGGCTGCCATGGCCTTGACAGCCACAGGGAGCGGGTGTCCTCCGGGGGCCATGTGGCGCCAAGTTCACCAGAACGTGGCACAGGTGCCGCACCTTCTCCTTTGTTGGCCGGTATCTCCGTTGGCACATGGTGTCTGAGAGCGCCATGAAGGATATCCAAATGTGGTATATCTTGGCATCTTCGTGTCCCTTTCTCAGCTGGTGCAGCCTCTAGCCCCTAATCCTGGTCTGCGGCCCCCTGGTTGAGCTGAATGGTCTATCCTGAGTGTCGCCACACCTTGCTGGTGGAGTCTGTCCTTTTCCAGCACAGTAATTAACAAATTTGCCAGCTCCACTGGCTCCATTCCGAATTGGATTGGGATGAGAGCAAGAGTGTCATTGGGGCACAATGTGGAACCTGCACATTCTCCCCGTCTGCGTGGGTTTCCTTCGGGTGCTCAAGTTTCCTCCCACAGTCTGAAAGATGTGCTGGTTAGGTGCATTGGCCATGCTAAATTCTTCCTCAGTGTACCCAAACAGGCGCTGGAGTGTTGCGACACGGGGATTTTCACAGTAACTTCATTGCAGTGTTAATGTAAGCATACTTGTATTACTAATAAATAAACTAAAAACTAAAACCTTGGAGTACCCAGTCCAAGAGCATTGCCGGCAGTGATCGCACACTGATGGCCCTCCCAACTCCTGGACAGGGCTGCCCTTTGAGTTTGCCCTCATCCACTCAAACTCACATCTAAACATCAGTCTGGGTATCCTCAACCTCAAACTTGAAATCACTGGGGGTTCTTTCAGGAGGGAGATGTGCCCCATGATTGTGACTGGCTGTGGATATCTGGATGGTGAAATTTACCTTTGACTTAGGGGTGGGGGGTTGGGGGTGAGGGCCTGAATAAGCCTGACAAATGTTGGGCACCCAGCTGAGATGTGACCCCCTTGCTACTTGTTCCTGTGCCACAAATCTGACAGCTTTGACACTAGCCTTGTCTTTGAAACTGTGGAAACTGATGTTGCTAAGAGTTAATTCCTGATGATCAATTAGTGTCATGCGCTTAAAGCTCAGGAATCTAACAGGGCACAATTGGTTTCTGTTTGGAAAGAACTTCAGCAGGAGAATTCAGAGAGCTCATTGGTGTCATCCCTCCAAACTTAAGTCTTCTGCATTGCAATTTCTCAGATTTATTTTCCCCCCATCCCAGGGTGGGTACTGAGTTGCTTGGTCTTTTGGGGTCTCATCCACCCTGTCCATCTTGCCTGGCTACATGGCTCTCATCACATCCCACCCCACGTGCCCCGCACTCACCAGATACCCTTACCCCGACTCACATGCCACAAACCACACAGAGAACAGATTCCAATCCCACCAACACCAGCTGTGATATTATTGCTGCGAATAAAGCCACCAACCTCAACCCTCAGCTTTTCCCCACAACCCCACAACCCTGAGCTGCCCAGAAGGTTAATTAATGGCGGAAGGTGCGGCATTAAGCATATATTATAATACATTCAAATTCATGCTAATCAGATTCATGCCCTTCCCAATCCAAATGTGTTCATCCTAAATATGATGAATCATGTCCAACTCAAACAATGTAATTGTATATTAGTTAGTAGTTCCTAGTTGTACCTTATTTAATGTATTCAGTGCTTCTTGGGCTGCAATTAAAGCTGGCTCAGCTTTTGCTAAATCTTCTTCACAGGATTGTTGCTTTTCTCTTACATTCTAAATATTAAAAGCAAGAATTATTTAAACCACATTCTTCAAAATTATAAAAATTAATAGGAAGTTAATAGAAAATGAGGTACCTCATTAATGATTTGTACTTTTTTCTCCTCCTCATCGGCAATTTTTTTATTTTTGGTAACAATTTCTGTTTGCTGTCCAACAACTTTAATTAATTTGTCTGCATCCTCATTCTTCTGTTGCAGTTCCACTTCTTGTATAGCAAGTTTACTTTTTAAATCATCTACCTATACGTAAAGACATATCCATAATTATTTTCACTTAGTAGAAGAGAATACATGTGCATAGACTGGAGAAACTGGGGCTGTTCTCATTGAAGAATAGAAGGTGTTGAGATAGTGATTTGATAGAGGTATTCAAAATCATGAGGAGCTGGACAGAGTAGACAAAAAATGTTTCCATTGGTTGGATGAAGAACCAAAGGACAACGACTTAAGGTGATTAGTTTAAAAAAAACAATGGCAACATAAAAAAACTTTTACACAATGAGTGGTGAGGATTTGGAACAAATTGTTTGATAGCATAGTGGAGACAGATTCTATTGTATCTTCAAAGGAGAACTGGATCATTATGTTAAGAAGAAACATTTGCAGGCCTATAGGGGAAAAGGTGGGAAAGTGACACTCGGTGAATTGTTCTTGCCTGGCACAAACACAACAGGCCGAATACTCTCCTTCTATGATTCTAAAAAAATTGCCATTTAAGAGTTCCCCATAAAATAACTCTGTCAATTTTCCAACATGCACTTCTTTTGACCATGACTTTATGTCGGAAATGCAGGATAGAGGTATTTACTCTATAGAAATAACTTATTAGGTGGGTATCTTTCCCTTTAATACTATGAATGTGAACTTTGTTTTGACCAGGTGAGAAGGCTTCTCTCTATTCAGGTTGATAGGGTTGTTAAGAAGGCGAACGGTGCGTTAGCTTTTATTGGTAGAGGGATTGAGTTTCGGAGCCATGAGGTCATGTTGCAGCTGTACAAAACTCTGGTGCGGCCGCACTTGGAGTATTGCGTACAGTTCTGGTCGCCGCATTATAGGAAGGATGTGGAAGCATTGGAAAGGGTGCAGAGGAGATTTACCTGGATGTTGCCTGGTATGGTGGGAAGGTTTTATGAGGAAAGGCTGAGGGACTTGAGGCTGTTTTCGTTAGAGAGAAGGTTAAGAGGTGACTTAATAGAGGCATACAAGATGATCAGAGGATTAGTTAGGGTGGACAGTGAGAGCCTTTTTCCTTGGATGGTGATGGCCAGCACGAGGGGACATAGCTTTAAATTGAGGGATGATAGATATAGGACAGATGTCAGAGGTAGGTTCTTTACTTAGAGAGTAGTAAGGGTGTGGAATGCCCTGCCTGCAACAGTAGTGGACTCACCAACATTAAGGGCATTTAAATGGTCATTGGATAAACATATGGATGATATTGGAATAGTGTAGATTAGATAGGCTTTAGATTGGTTTCACAGGTCGGCGAAACATCGAAGGCCGAAGGGCCTGGACTGCGCTGTAATGCTCTATGTTCTATAACCTCCTTGGCTGGGCGCAAAAAAGATTTAAGCTTCTTTTTCATCAGGATACGGCCTTTCCAAATTCAAATGTATTTAACTATTTAAACAGTGAGAAATACATGACAATCAAATAAGGGTTTCTTGAGTTAAAAATACATTTGTTAACCACGAAACCGGAGAAATAATAATAACACAACATCAAACATTCGGCCCTCATATAGTCAGTCAGACACACATGCATGCATATGCACAGACAGAAATAATAGAAAAAAAGTTACAAGTTAAGAAAGTCCCTCCCTCCATGACTGCGATTAAATTATTGAACCATCTCTGGAGTGCCTACAATGTCAGCATCTCTTTCCTTCAATAAGGGGACCAAATCTGTTCATAGTATTTTAGGTGTGGTTTAACTAGTGCCTTTTAAAAATTTAGCAAGAATTTCCTATTTTTATACTCCATTCCCTTTGAAATAAAGGCCAACATTCCATTTGGGTTCCCTATTATCTGTTGAACTTGCATGCTAGCTTTTTATGAATTATACACGAGGGCCCACAAATCCCACTGTGCTGCAGCTTTCTCCATTTAAATCATATTCAGCTCCTTTATTCTTCCTACCAAAGTGCATAACTTCACACTTCCCTACGTTATATTCCATCTGTCAGGTTTTTGTCCACTCACTTAAACTGTCTCTACCTCTCTGTAGACTCTTGGTGTCATTCTCACCACTTGCCATCCCACCTACTTTTGAGTCATTCACAAACTTAGCAATAATGCATCCACCTCCCTCATCCAAATCATTACTATATATTGTAAATAATTGTGGCCCCAGCACTGGTCTCTGTGGCAGTCCACTAGTTACAGGTTGCCATCCTGAAAATGCCCCTCTTATTCCCACTTTCTGTCTTCAATTTGTTAGCCAATTCATTATCCATGTTAATATTCTACCCCCAAGACCATGGGCTGTTATCTTATTAAGTAGCCTTTTGTGTCGTACCTTATCGAAAGTTCTTTGGAAATCCAAGTACACCACATTTATTAGTCCCCCTTTATCTATCCAGTTTGTTACCATCCCAAAGAAATCATAGAAATCATAGAAACCCTACAGTGCAGAAGGAGGCCATTCGGCCCATCGAGTCTGCGCCGACCACAATCCCACCCAGGCCCCAACCCCACACATCCACCCGCCAATCCCACTAACCTACGCATCACAGGACTCTAAGGGGCAATTTTTAACCTGGCCAATCAACCTAACCCGCACATCTTTGGACTGTGGGAGGAAACCGGAGCACCCGGAGGAAACCCACGCAGGCACGAGGAGAATGTGCAAACTCCACACAGACAGTGACCCGAGCCGGGAATCGAACCCAGGACCCTGGAGCTGTGAAGCAGCAGTGCTAACCACTGTGCTACCGTGCCGCCCCAGAAATCAACTGTGAATCAACAGAATTCAGAACAGAACAGAAATCAACAGAAATCAACTGTGCTACCGTGCCGCCCTTGAAATCAAAGAATTCAAATAAATTGGTCAGGCATGATTTCCCCTTTTTGAAGCAATGCTGACTCTGCTTGTTTATATTATGTATTTCTAATTCTTTGTTATTACATTCTTTGTAATTACCAATGACAGATGTTAAGTTAACCGGTCTCACTACCTGTTTTTTGTCTCCTTCCCTTTTTGAATAAGGGTGTTACTTTAGTTTGCCATTCCCCTGAAATTTTTCTAGAATTTAAGCATTCTTTTTTGATACTGCCTCAGTCTATTTTATGTAGATTACAAAACTAGTGAATCCACACAGAGAAATTTGTATACACTTTGATATCCCTTACTGTGGATGGAAGTTAAAATCCATTCATGACTAAGAATACTACATTCTGGATCTTTAAAATCCAGATCATTGATCACCCAAGTCAACAACAAATACCTATTAATTGGACCCTCAAAAAGGAAATTCACTCACATTGTGCTTCTATTTTACAAATAGCCTGTCAAATTTCATCCCCAATTAGTTCACTTAGTGATAGCAACCCTGTGCTGATTTGATTTGGATTACACAATTGCTAATATATTTTACGTAAAAACATTCAGAGATGAGATAGCATTCCGTTCTTATACACCTTGTTTCAATCAACTTTTCAGATATTAATGCACTTGAAGAGGAAAAAAGATTTGTCTGATACCTTTGACCAATATTCTTTAAATAATACATCTATTGTTCTCACAATATCTAAAACGGTAGAGCAGGTTAGCCCTTTGTAGTAAAGATTATCACTAATAGAAATTTGACTACTTGTAGTATATTGGCCGTGAGTCTGATAAAATTTGGGTTTCTGCTACACTACTATACTTAGTGAATGTACGAGTAAACATGAAACAATTCCACAAACCTGGCCAGCAGTACTATCAAGTTTAGCCAAACCATTTTCAAGTCTATCCATTTTTGCAACCAAGTCTTTCCTTTGCTTAGAGAGCAGGTTTTGATAGAGCTTTATTTGTTCCAAAAATGTTTTGGGTGTCGTGTAGTTATAGCGTCTTTCAGTAGCTAGGTAGATTGAAGACATCTCTTGGACACTTTTGTGTACAAATGCCATGAACTGGCTTATAGAGTTCTTCACGTCAGCCTGAAATAAAATTCAGTATATAAAATGTATTCAGTGCACAGTGTTATAAAGGAATAGATGCAAATTAAATACTACCTTTCAAAAAGATGAATTTTGAAACACGAACTTAAAGGGAAATGAAAAACACCATCTAATTGATTATAATTGTCTTACAAAGAAATAGACAGATACAGTTTAATTTTAAGAGGCAATAAAGTATGGCTTAAAATTTTTGAAGAGGCCCATCTCCAACAGATGTGGCTTCCACACATTCCGGAGATGCTTCCATAATGCTAACTATTCTAATCAAGTGAACTTCCAGTGCCAAATTAGAAATAATTTTGGAAGCCTACTGGCACAAGGTTAAGTCAGCCAACTAACTCCATGAAAAGATTTCTTTTGAGCAAAAAAATTATTAAATTGTTGATGGGGCTCATTCAATGCTAAGCTATTGGAGGTCTACCACAAAATCCTCCTTTGCTAATCTTAGAATGCTGATTGCAGAGATTTAATAAATAGTTACATCACTCAGTCAGGGCAAGAAATATGCTAGTGGTCGTGTCTCCATCCGTTTAATTTGCTTGTGCTTACCCATATGAAAATCTAGATCTAAAATTTTATTAGCCAAGGTTGAAGGAAACCAATCCACTTATGTTTAGTCATGTATTCTACATGCTGTCTCCAATTACATACAAACTAAAATAAAATAGGGATGGTCCTGTGGTTTGTCCATGGTCAGTTTTTATCTGAGGTGTAAATAAGACTCTGGTTAGAGCTTATTAATGTTTATAGCCAGTTAATATTATTGAGGCTGTATATTTCACCATATATAGTTCTCCAAATCTTTTTCCCTAATCAGGAAATTATCAAAGCATTGTAAATATCTTGATCTTTTACTGATGTCATGGTGGAAGATCAAATGTGCCATGCCTGTGGAAATTCTAAATGATTATATTAAAAAAACTAAATTTCTCCTATTTCTAAACATCAAAACTATTTACAATTTTCTTGCCTTATTCTGAATGAGGTTGGAAATGTAAACAATGTGAACATATGTGGAGGAAATGTATTTGTTGTGAATATATGTGAGACCAACACTCCCAAGTTAAAACACTGTCAGATGTAACTAACATTACAAGAAATTAAGCTGTTGTACATTGAAATTGAAGTGAAATAGGGTGTCAGCCTTAATGCAGTAGATTTATTTCAAACTGTTGGAAGGCCCTTCTGTGAGCCACAAAGAAGCTGCCAGGCTTTACCAGGCAGTGTCCCTCAGCACCACAGGAAAGAGCCCTTATCGTACATGCACACATGCAGCCCCAATTTTTCACCCGAGCTCCATCTGTTTCTTTTACTATGTTTAATTTAATTGCTTTCCATTTCCCTCTGTGTTTGACAAGTTATTTACCAAAACTTGCTTCCACAGCCACATTTCCTTCCTCAGTGATTGTCTCCATCTTTGACACAGCCCTGTGGATTCCAACTGAAGTTTCATTCCTCACGTTTTGAATCCACCAATGATTACATGTGCCTCTAGGATATACAACACTCCGCAGATTGCTGCTCTTGTCGCATTTTGAGATTACACTCAGTGCCATGCATCACAATATGTATACACTCGCCCTCTCTCCAGCAGCACTGACGCACTGTCTCTCAAAACCATCCTTGTCTCCAGTTCCATTAAATTCGTCTCATCCAATGCCTTAACAAGAAGCTTTTACGCTTCCTTTCAGATATTAAGGTACGTAAGCTCCAGCAATTTACTGACACCAATGCCCATCCCGAACCTCCACACTTTCCCATCATGTCTCTTGTCCTTAATTCACCATGCCCTCTGACCTGCTCCTCTCCATGCTGAATGCTGTGTTCTCAGTGAAAGACTCAGTTTCGATCCCTTACACCCTCAGAATGAATTTCGGGCTTGGCACCATGCTGAATTTTTCTTCCATCACCTCTGTCTCTATGCTCACTTCTTTGGGTAGGAGTTGTCCTCCATTTCAAATGGCCCTTTTACCTGCCTCCAGCTTTCTCCATCTCTGTAAGCCCCACCCTTAAACTTCCTACCTGCTCCTTTTCATTGAGAACTGTCGGCTTGACATCAGCCACCTCAAATTCTCTGCCCCTCTCACTCTCTCAAACCGGTCTTCTTCTGAACATGCTACAGTCCGTCCTTAGGTCCAACCCTGACCCTGTGATCAAACCAGCTGACAAGTGTGGTTGTCTGGTGTACTGAACTCTACCTCACAGAGGCTGAACATCAACTCACAGACTCTCCCTGGACCACAATGCCATCATTCAACATCAAGTCATTGTCCCTGAAAATCTTTTCTCCACTGTCTCTAACCTCAGTCCCACACAGCCTACTCTACCTCCTTCCCAAAATCCATAAACAAGATTGCTCCGATAGACCCATAGTATCAGCCTGTTCCTGCCCCGTGGCATTCCTTTCTTCCTCCATCCTTTCCCTCATTGTTCAGTCTCTTCCCACCTCCATTCGTGACTCTGATGTCCTATGGCATATCAAAATTACAATTTCTTGGCCCTAACCACCTCCTTTTTACTATGGATGTCCAATCCCTCTACACTGCCAACCCCAAGAGGTTCTCCACTTCTTCCTTGAGCAGAAGTCCAAACAATACCAGTGCATCACCACTCTCTTCTGCCTGGCTGAAGTTGTTCTATCATTCAATAATTTTCTCTTTAACTTGTCTCACTTCTTGCAAATAAAAGATGTGGCATGAGTACCTGCATGGGCCCCAGTTATGGCTGTCTTTTTGTTGGTTAAGTGGAACAGACCTTGTTCTAGTTCTACTCAGAACCTCTCCTGCAATTCTTTTTTTCATTATAGCGATGATTGTATTTGTGCCATTTTATGCTCTCATCTGGACCTGGAAAAATTTAATCACTTTTCTTCCAATATCTACCCTTCTCATCTTCACATGGTCCATCTCTGACAACTTCCTTCCCTTCCTTGATATCTGTCTCCATTTCTGGTAATAGACCAGCTACCAATATTCATTACAAGCCCACTGATTTCCTTGGCTACTTTGACTACAGCTCCTCACATCATGTTTCCTGTAAGGACTCTTTCAATTCTCCCAGTTTCTCCACCTTCATTCTGATTTTCAAAAGTGGAACTTCTTACATGTCTGTGTTTTTCCTTAACCGAGGTCCCCATTCCATTGTGATTGACAGGGCACTCACCTGGGTTTAACCCACTTCCTGCACCTCTGCCCTTCTCCTCCCTCCCAGAACCATGGCAGAGTCCCTCTTGTCCTCACTTTCCACCGAATCAGCCTCCACATTCAAAGGATTGTTCTCCACTATTTCCACCAACTCCAGTAAGATAACACCACAAAACCCATGTCCCCCTCATTTCCCCTTTCCCACAAGAATCACTCCACCCTCTGTAATGCCTAGGTCCTAACACCCCCTACCACTCTTCCATCACACGCAACTTCCCTTACTCTTCCCATGGCACCTTCCCTCACAATCGCAGAAGGTGCAACACCTGTCCCTTTATCTACTCCCTTCTCACCATTTAAGGCCCCAAACACTCTTCAGGTTAAGCAGCCATTCACGAGCACCTCCTTCAATTTGGTTTATTGTATTTGCTGCTCCCAATGCAGCCTCCTGTACATTGGGAAGACTAAACATAGGCTGGGTGACCACTTTGCTGAACACCTTTGCTCAGTGTGCAAGCATGACCCCAACCTTCCTGTTGCTTGCCCATCTATCTCAGCACCTTGCCCTCATGCCCACATGTCCATCCTGTTGCAATACTCCAATGAAGCCCAGCACAAATTGGAAGAGCAACATCTCATCTTAAGATTAAGCATGTTACAGCCTTCAGGACCCAATATTGAGTTAAACAATTTTAAACTATGCCATTATTTCTCCATTTTAACCCTTTTTTTGATGTATCCCATACATTTCTGTCTCCTCCTCAAATTCCCTCATTCCCCTGTACCTCTCATCTGTTTCTTGTTTTTAAGTTTGCTACTCTTTTGTTGCAATCTCTTCCGGCTACAGTATAATATCTAACAGATTTTCCCTCTCTCCCAGTTCTAAATGAAAAGCCTGTTAAGGACCAAATCAGAAACTCCAAGATATTTTCTGAAGTTAATTTGGACTCTAACTTTTACATTTGATTTTAGCATTCGGGTAAGCATAAGGTGTTTCACTCCAGGTATGATTCCAGTGACCCACTCAGAAGCTTTCATCAACACATATCTTATTTAAGAACACAGAATATAACAACAAGAAATAGCATATTTTTTACTAATTAAAATATTTAAACATGACAAAGTATAATTCTTAACAGTTCGCCATTCTATTGTTTCAATTTAGCTGTATTCCACAGGGACATAAATCTGTTCTTTAAAACTAGTTAGCACAGAAAACCAAATATGCTTACAAAAGAACAAAGAAAATTACAGCACAGGAACAGGCCTGTGGCCCTCCAAGCCTGTACTGACCATGCTGCCCGACTGAACTAACACCCCCTACCCTTCCAGGGACCATATCCCTCCACTCCCATCCTAGTCATGTATTTGTTAAGATGCCCCAAAAAAGTCACTATCGTATCTGTTTCCACTACCTCCCCAGCAGTGAATTCCAGGCACCCACCACTCTGTGTAAAAACTTGTATATCTCCTTTAAACCTTGCCCTGTGCACCTTAAACTTATGCCCCCTAGTAACTGACTCTTCCACCCTGGGAAAAAGCTTCTGACTATCCACTTTGTCCATGCCCCTCATAATCTGGTAGACTTCTATCAGGCCGCCCCTCAACCTCCGTCATTCCAGTGAAAACAAACTAAGTTTCTCCAACCTCTCCTCATAATTAATGCCCTCCATACCAGGCAACATCCTGGTAAATCTTTTCTGTACCTCTCCAAAGCCTCCACATCCCTCTGGTAGTGTGGTGACCAGAATTGAACACTATATTCCAAGTGCGGCCTAACTAAGGTTCTATAAAGCTGCAACATGACATGCCAATTTTTAAACTCAATGCCCCGACCAATGAAGGCAAGCATGCTGTATGCCTTCTTGACTACCTTCTCCACCTGTATTGCCACTTTCAGTGACCTGTGTACCTGTACATCCAGATCCCTCTGCCTATCAATACTCTTCAGGGTTCTGCCATTTACTGTGTATTTCCTATCTGTATTAGTCCTTCCAAAATGCATTACCTCACATTTGTCCGGATTAAATTCCATCTGTCATCTCCCCGCCCAAGTCTCCAACCTATCTATATCCTGCTGTATCCTCTGATGGTCTTCATCACTATACACAATTCCACCAACCTTTGTGTCGCCTGCAAATTTGCTAATCAAACCAGTTACATTTTCCTCCAAATCATTTATACTACAAACAGCAAAGATCCCAGCACTAATCCATGAGGAATGCCACTTGTCACAGCCCTCCATTCAGAAACACACCCTTCCACTGTTACCCTCTGTCTTCTACAACCGATGTGGAGATGCCGGCGTTGGACTGGGGTAAACACAGTAAGAAGTTTAACAACACCAAGTTAAAGTCCAACAGGTTTATTTGGCAGCAAAAGCCACAAGCTTTCGGAGCCTTAAGCTCCTTCTTCAGGTGAGTCGCCTTCAGGAGACTCACCTGAAGAAGGAGCTTAAGGCTCCGAAGGCTTGTGGCTTTTGCTACCAAATAAACCTGTTGGACTTTAACCTGGTGTTGTTAAACTTCTTATGTTCTACAACTGAGCCAGTTCTGTATCCATGTTGCCAGCTCACCTCTGATCCAGTGCAACTTCACCTTCTTGTACCAGTCTGCCATGAGGAACCTTGTCAAAGGCCTTACTGAAGTCCATATAAACAACATCCACTGCCCTACCTTCATCAATTATCTTTGTCACTTCCTCGAAAAACTCGATCAAGTCAGTGAGACACAACTTCTCTTCACAAAACCATGTTGCCTCTCGCTAACACATCCACTTATTTCCAAATGGGTGTAAATCCTGTCTCGAAGAATCCTCTCCAATAATTTCCCTACCACTGACGTAAGGCTCACCAGCTTTTAATTACCTGGATTATCTTTGCTACCCTTCTTAAACAAAGGAACAACATTGGCTATTCTCCAATCCTCTGGGGCCTCTCTTGTAGCCAGTGAGGATACAAAGATTTCTCTCAAGGCCCCAGCAATTTCTGAGTAACCAACAGAAAGCAGAGAGTAGGGATAAATGGGTCTTTTTCTGGTTGGCAAGCTGTAACTAGTGGTGTGCCACATGGTTCTGTCAATTATTTACAATGACTTAGATGCGAGGGTAAAATGTGCTTTCGCCAAATTTGCAGGTTGCACTAAAATAGGTAGGAAAGCAAGTTGCAATAAGGAAATAAAAAAATTACAGGGGCGATTCTCCCACGAAAACGAAGTACCCAACAGGTGGAAAAAATGGGAGTTTTCCCATCCATTTTTGGGTGTACTTAGTTGAATGAATCTCCGGCACCCTCAGCATCACAGAATACCACGGGGGATTCATGCTGGTAAGGTGGGGTGGGGTGTGGCGGGGGACATGAACCCACCCGAGTGGCCAATATCAGTGTGCTGAACAGGCAAGTGTACATGCGCCGATCTGTCAATGGGGAGATCACCGGCCTCCCGGTTTCTTCCCAGGCACTCCCTCCTCCCGATTGCTAACTTCCTGACCAAACCCATCCCCCCCTTACCTCCCCACTGCAGGACCAGCTTGAATCCTTGCTGGTGGGAACCTCTCCCGGCAGGGTTGGAGACATTAGTGAGCCCGGAGAATACTGTCCCGGGCTCGCTGGCATTTCCATAATGTAATCAGCCTTGTGCAGATTTAGGAAAAAGAAAATAGCCAGGGAGACTCGCAACCGGCTGGATGCCAGTCACGAATCCCGCTACAGGCCCCCGCTGATGTCTCCCGGCCCGTGCAGCGGGCTGGGAGAATCACCCTCTCTAGATGGATACGTATAGGTTGGATGAGTGGGCCAAAATTTAGCAGATGAAATTTAAAGTGGATGAATGTATGGTTATTCATTTGATCGGAGGAATAAAAGGACAATCTATTTAAATGGAGAGAAACTTCAAAAGGTTTTGGTGCAGAGGGGTCTGGGTGTCCTCGTGCATGAATCGCAGTGAGTTAGTATGCAGGTGCAGCAGCTAATAAGGAAAGTGAATACAATGTTGACATTCATTGCTAATGGAATATAGTTTAAAAGTAGAAGTGCTGTTGCAACTGTGTAGGACATTGGTGTGACCGCACCACTAAACACCCAGACATAGGCCCTGGTGATCAGGGTTTCTTATCAGCACACAGGCAGTGGCTTTGTGTTAATGATAGTAGTACAAACAAGAGATAAGGATGTCCTGAGTAGAGAAATCCATTGTGAAGGCTCAAGGAAGGCTGATAGGGTGTCTGGCAAATATCTTGAGACTGTCAGTAACTGACCATGAGCTGATCATAAAAAGTACAACATACCTAGTTACTAATTCATTGGACCTATATGTAATGTATGTAATCAATACCCAATAGGATTGGATTGTGACCAGCTGGGATGGGCTGAGAAAATATTTAAGACTTGATTTTCTTTGGGCTGACCATGCACTTCTCCACCAGTGATTTCTCCCCATGGCATAACATCAATAAAGTTTGACAATTGGAACAAACCTGAGGGTTGAGTGATTCTTCCAAACTCATTCTTGCTACAACGAGAGATTCCAGGGATGAATGACTTGTCTTACAAAGAGAGATTGAAAAGGTTTGGGTTTGGATTCTGTGGAGGGCGATGACCCTCCAGGGGTAAGCCACGAGGCCCAGATCGCCTCCACGGAGACAGGCTCAGGGGTCCGGAAGGGAAAGAAGGGGTTTAGGAGAGCGATAGTTGTGGGGGACGCAATGGTTAGAGGCACGGACAGGCGGTTCTGTGGGAGTGAACGAGAATCCAGGATGGTAGTCTGCCTCCCTGGTGCCGGGGTACTGGATGTCTCCGAGAGGGAGGAAGCATATTTAAAAAGGAAGGTAGTCAAACGGATGTGATTGTACACATTGGTGAAAATGATGTAGGTAGGAAGAGCAGGGGGGTCATACGAGAGAAATTCAGGGAGTTGGGTGCTAGGCTAAAAAGTAAGACCTCCAGGGTAGCAATCTCTGGACTGCTCCCGGTGTCTAGTGCAAGTGAGGCTCGGAACAGGGAGATTCTACAGTTGAACGCGTGGCTAAAGGACTGGTGCAAGAGGGAGGGTTTTAAATTCATAGATAACTGGGAAATCTTCAAGTCAGGATGGCAACTGTATAGAAAGGATGGGTTACACCTCAACTGGAAGGGAGCAAATATCCTGGCTGGGAGTTTTGCTAGAGTGTTTCGGCAGGATTTAAACTAGTGTGGCAGGGGGTGGGGAACAAAACAGGAGGTCAGTAAATACTGAGGCTGGGGTTGAGCTGGGGGCCAGGGCAAGGCTAGCTAAGAAGAGGAGCACTCTGGAGGAGGAGGACCTGACTGGGCCTGGAGGTCTGGAGTGCATCTGCTTCAATGCGAGGAGCGTAACGGGTAAAACAGACGAACTTAGGGCCTTAATGCTTATGCGGAATTTGGATGTGGTTGCGGTGACGGAAACTTGGTTAAAAGAAGGACAGGACTGGCAGCTGAATATTCCGGGGTATAAGTGTTTTAGGCGAGACAGAGGAAGGGCTAAAAAAGGTGGGGGAGTAGCGATATTAGTTAAGGAGCATATTACCGCGGTGCAGAGGGTAGACAACTTAGAGGGGTCATGTACTGAGTCGCTGTGGGTGGAACTCAGAAACAGGAAGGGTGCAGTCACTATGCTGGGGGTGTACTACAGACCACCCAACAGCCCAAGGGAAGTGGAGGAAAGGATATGTCAGGAGATTCTGGATAGGTGCAGAAAAAATAGGGTTGTTGTAGTGGGGGACTTTAATTTCCCTGGCACAGACTGGAAAGTGCTTAGAGCTGGGGGTCCGGACGGGGAGGAATTTGTAAAATGCGTACTGGAAGGTTCTTTGGAACAGTATGTAGATAGCCCGACTAGAGAGGGGGCTATACTGGACCTAGTTCTGGGAAATGAGCCCGGTCAGGTCGTCAAAGTTTCGGTAGGGGAACATGTGGCAAATAGTGACCACAACTCTGTTAACTTTAGGATAGTAATGGACAAGGATGAGTGCTGTCCTACGGGCAGGGTGCTAAATTGGGGGAAGGCTGACTATAGCCGGATTAGGCAGAAATTGGTGGATGTTGATTGGGAGAGGATGTTCGAGGGTAAGTCCGCGTCTGGCATGTGGGAGTCTTTTAAGGAACTATTGATAAGGCTGCAGGATAGACATGTGCCTGTAAAAAGGAAAGATAGGAAAGGTAGGATTCGAGAGCCATGGATAACCAGGGAAATTGAGGATCTGATTAAAATGAAAAGGGAGGCGTACGTTAAGTCCAGGCAACTGAAAACAGATGGAGCTCTGGAGGAATACAGAGAGAGTAGGAAAGAACTCAAACGGGGAGTTAGAAGGGCAAAAAGAGGTCACGATATGTTCTTGGCAGGCAGGATTAAGGAGAATCCTAAGGCATTCTATTCATACGTTAGGAACAAAAGAGTTGTCAGGGAGAAAATCGGACCTCTCAGGGACAAAGGAGGGGAATTATGCTTAGAACCCAAGGGAATAGGGGAGATCCTAAATGAATACTTTGCATCGGTATTCACGAAGGAGAGGGGCGTGTTAACCGGGAGTGTCTCGGAGGGAGGTGTTGACCCGGTAGAGAAAATCTCCATTACAAGAGAGGAAGTGTTAGGTTTTTTAGGGAACATTAAAACTGACAAAGCCCCAGGGCCTGATGGCATCTATCCTCGACTGCTCAGGGAGACGAGAGATGAAATTGCTGGGCCTCTGACGGAAATCTTTGTCGCTTCTTTGGACACGGGTGAGGTCCCTGAGGATTGGAGGATAGCGAATGTGGTCCCGTTGTTTAAGAAGGGTAGCAGGGATAACCCAGGAAATTATAGGCCGGTGAGCTTGACGTACGTGGTAGGGAAGTTGTTGGAGAGGATTCTTAGAGACAGGATGTATGTGCATTTAGAACTGAACAATCTCATTAGTGACAGACAGCATGGTTTTGTAAGAGGGAGGTCGTGCCTTACAAATTTGGTGGAGTTTTTTGAGGAAGTGACAAAAACGGTTGATGAAGGAAGGGCCGTGGATGTCGTCTATATGGATTTCAGTAAGGCATTTGACAAAGTCCCACATGGCAGGTTGGTTAAGAAGGTTAAGGCTCATGGGATACAAGGAGAAGTGGCTAGATGGGTGGAGAACTGGCTTGGCCATAGGAGACAGAGGGTAGTGGTCGAAGGGTCTTTTTCCGGCTGGAGGTCTGTGACCAGTGGTGTTCCGCAGGGCTCTGTACTGGGACCTCTGCTATTTGTGATATATATAAATGATTTGGAAGAAGGTGTAACTGGTGTAATCAGCAAGTTTGCGGATGACACGAAGATGGCTGGACTTGCGGATAGCGAAGAGCATTGTCGGGCAATACAGCAGGATATAGATAGGCTGGAAAATTGGGCGGAGAGGTGGCAGATGGAGTTTAATCCGGATAAATGCGAAGTGATGCATTTTGGAAGAAATAATGTAGGGAGGAGTTATACAATAAATGGCAGAGTCATCAGGAGTATAGAAACACAGAGGGACCTAGGTGTGCAAGTCCACAAATCCTTGAAGGTGGCAACACAGGTGGAGAAGGTGGTGAAGAAGGCATATGGTATGCTTGCCTTTATAGGATGGGGTATAGAGTACAAAAGCTGGAGTCTGATGATGCAGCTGTATAGAACGCTGGTTAGGCCACATTTGGAGTACTGCGTCCAGTTCTGGTCGCCGCACTACCAGAAGGACGTGAAGGCGTTAGAGAGAGTGCAGAGAAGGTTTACCAGGATGTTGCCTGGTATGGAGGGTCTTAGCTATGAGGAGAGATTGGGTAGACTGGGGTTGTTCTCCTTGGAAAGACAGAGAATGAGGGGAGATCTAATAGAGGTGTACAAGATTATGAAGGGTATAGATAGGGTGAACAGTGGGAAGCTTTTTCCCAGGTCGGAGGTGACGATCACGAGGGGTCACAGGCTCAAGCTGAGAGGGGCGAAGTATAACTCAGATATCAGAGGGACGTTTTTTACACAGAGGGTGGTGGGGGCCTGGAATGCGCTGCCAAGTAGGGTGGTGGAGGCAGGCACGCTGACATCGTTTAAGACTTACCTGGATAGTCACATGAGCAGCCTGGGAATGGAGGGATACAAACGATTGGTCTAGTTGGACCAAGGAGCGGCACAGGCTTGGAGGGCCGAAGGGCCTGTTTCCTGTGCTGTGCTGTACTGTTCTTTGTTCTTTGTTCTAATACTCACTAGAGTTTAGAAGAGTGAGGAGATCTAATGGAGGTATACAAGACATTAAAGGAGATTGACAGGGTAGACGAAGAGCATATGTTTCCCCTTGTTTGACATTCTAGAATGTGAGGCCATGGTTTTGGGTGTAAGGGTGACAGATTTAAAGCAGAAATGAGGAGAAATTACTGCACTTAAGAGGTCGTGATCTGTGGCATTCTCTACCTGAGTGTAGTGAACACCAGAACTCTAAACAAATTTGAGATAGATAGGTTTTCAATTAATAGCAAGAGTTCTGGAGAATGGGCAGGGAGGTGAAGATGAGGCCAAGATGAGATCAGCCATAATCATAGTGAGTGGCAGAACAGGCTTGAGGGGCTTAACTGCCTTCCCCTGCTCCTAGTTCTTATGTTATGTTCAGCAACAGTCTATCACAAATCCTAATCCTCCTGCAACATTTCTATACTGTCATGTTGAGGACACTCACCTTTTGTCAGCTGAAGTTGTGCTGGGAGCATGAACTCCTTCAAGCTGTAGGCACCCCCCACCCGCTCCCCCCCCTCCCCACCCCACCCCCCGCCATCTGCTCTCTTCTGAAACTTGTTGTCGCAGGGGTGGTAAATAACTTTGCTGTTGTTGTTGATCTCAGGTAGAGTTTCAATTCCTTTATTCATGCAGAAGTTAGGTCCAAAGTCTTCAGCAGCTTTACCAGCCTTGATTTCTATGGATACAATGTCCACCAAAAGGTATATCTTACCCAAGCACTGCTTCTAGCATTAGATATCTTGGTTTAAGCCATACCCAAACTTTCCATTTTAGCTGTCACTCACAGCTCCACAATTACTATTCTATTCACCTTCTGCTGAAAAATTGAACTTAAGAGCCTGGTCTCCTCTGACTACTGGCTGAAATCTTTCTTTCAGTCTGGTGTTCTCCCTCCCCCTCCCAGGAATTATTTTGAACAACTCTCTGTTTCAGTTGAGGCATGTCTCACAAAAAACAGTCTTTGAAACCATAGTCCATGCAAACAGCCAGCTTGCAAACTATCAATTTAAGTCATTGTGGTGAACCATTGTTGGTTCCCACCAGGTAGTGCTGAGCCATGGTCTGGCCAGTACTATGAGTCTGTATATATGTTACTGTTGGGGTTAGGGTTGGGCTGTTCTACCTGTTAATATAGTTGTTATGGTACACCCCAGTCGGCTCCGCCTCCTGGGAGAGATATAAAGGTCACTGCTCTGCCTGGTGACCCTTTCGTCTGGGATCATATACTGTATATGGTAGCTCTGTTATTGTTGGCAATAAAAGCCTTTATTTCCCGAGTACATCACGCCTCTCGTGTGTTATATCGCGCATCAGTCATAAAGCACAGCGCAGCATTTTTAAAAATGTATTATCTGAAGCTCACTTCAATTCCCACATGCACCACATTTCTAACTTTTGTACCCTGCTCTATAATCCCCTGTGTGCCAGTGGATATTGTCCACTTTTGTATACTTTTTGAGCCACACCCAACTGTTGACTCAGCTGCTTGAGCACAATAACTAAAAGACAGTTAGAGTACAGGAATGAGATAGAGAATCTGGTGAACTGGTGGGGTAACAATAATCTCTCTCTCAATGACAACAAAATGAAGGAGATTGTCATCAACTTTAGGAAACATAAATGTCTACATCAATGGGAACGAAGTAGAAAGGGTCGAGAGCTTCAAGTTTTTAGGTGTCCAGATCACCAACAACATATCCTGGTCCTCCCATGCCGACACTATAGTTGAGAAAGCCCACCAATGTCTCTACTTTCTCAGAAGACTAAGGAAATTTGGCATGTCAGCCACAACTCTCATCAACTTTTATAGATGCACCATAGAAAGCGTTCTTTCTGGTTATATCACAGCTTGGTATGGTTCCTGCTCTGCCCAAGACCACAAGAAACTACAAAAGGTCGTGAATGTAGCCCAATCCATCATGCAAACCAGCCTCCCATCCATTGACTCTGTCTACACTTCCCGCTGCCTCAGCAAAGCAACCAGCAAAACTAAGGACCCCTTGCACTCCGGACATACTTTCTTCCACCTTCTTCCGTTGTGAAAAAGATACAAAAGTCTGAGGTCACACACCAACCGACTCAAGAACAACTTCTTCCCTGCTGCCATCAGACTTTTGAATGGACTCACTGATGCGCGATAAATCACACGGGAGGCTGGATGTACCCGGGAAATAAAGGCTTTTATTGCCAACAATAACGGAGCTACTATATACAATATACAATCCCATACTAAAGGGTCACCAGGCAGAGCAGTGACCTTGATACCTCTCCCGGAAGGCGGAGCCAACTGGGGTGTACCATAGGACTATATTAACAGGTAGAACAGCTCAACCCTAACCCCAACAGTAACATATCTACAGACTCATAGTGCTGGCCAAACCATGGCTCAGCACTCCTGGTGGTAACCAACAATGGTTCACCACATTCACCCCTCCTTTTAAAACAAAGGCCGGCGGGGCACAAAAAAACAGAACAACTGTTCATCTGTCTATAAGTTCAAACGGTTTGGGGGACCGCACCGTCGCTGCGACCTCCTCAACACCGGCGATGACGCCGGTTCAGGCAATCACGGTGACCTTCTCTCCAAGGCGGTGTCCAGTGACTCCTCCAGTTCCTCACGGGCCGGTAGACCACGAGGTGGTGACAATCCGCTGGACTCGAGCACGCCTCGAGGTGGCGACAATCTCCTGGACTCAGGCAAGCTGTACACGGGAGTAAGAGGGTTAAGTGGTGGTCCCGATACTGCCCGCGCCGTGTCAGGAGAAGAGATAATGGTCGGGGGGTTCCTAACTGGGGGTGTGGGAGCGACTGGGGTTTCCAGGCCCCCTGCCGGCACCAGATCTCGAATCAAGACCGTGTCCTCTCGCCCGTCAGGATATGCCACATAGGCATATTGAGGGTTGGCGTGGAGGAGATGGACCTGTTCAACCAAAGGGTCGGACTTGCGGGTCCTAACATGCCGCCGCAGGAGGACAGGTCCTGAGTACGTCAACCAAGACAGTAATGAGGTCCCAGAGGAAGACTTCCTAGGGAATGAAAACATTCTCTCATGAGGAGTAGCGTTGGTTGCCGTACACAGGAGTGAGCGGATGGAATGGAGCGCATCAGGGAGTACCTTTTGCCAATGGGAGACTGGAAGACCTTTAGACCTCAACGCCAGTAAGACAGCCTTCCAGACTGTAGCATTCTCTCGTTCAACCTGTCCGTTACCCCTTGGGTTGTAGCTCGTGGTTCTACTAGAGGCAATCCCATGTGAGAGCAGGTATTGCCTCAAGCCGTCGCTCATGAATGACGAGCCCCTATCACTGTGGATATAACAGGGGTAACCGAACAGGGTGAAAAGATCCCGTAATGCTTTGATAACCGTGGCAGCGGTCATATCAGAACAGGGAATGACAAAAGGGAATCGTGAGTACTCGTCAATCACATTGAGGAAGTACACGTTCCGATCTGTCGAGGGAAGGGGGCCCTTGAAGTCCACACTCAGTCTTTCGAAAGGACGAGTAGCCTTAATGAGGTGTGCCCTGTCAGGTCGGTAGAAGTGCGGTTTGCATTCCGCGCATACCTGGCAGCTTCTGGTTATGGACCTAACATCCTCCACCGAGGAGGGTAGATTCCGGGCCTTTATAAAGTGGAAGAGCCGAGTGACCCCCGGATGGCAGAGGTCACTGTGGAGAGCCTGTAATCGATTCTCCTGCACACTAGCGCATGTTCCACGCGACAGGGCGTCCGAGGGCTCGTTGAGCTTCCCTGGACGGTACATGATATCATAATTGTAGGTGGAGAGTTCGATTCTCCACCTCAAGATTTTATCATTCTTGATCTTACCCCGTAACGTGTTGTTGAACATGAACGCCACGGACCGCTGGTCCGTGAGCAGAGTGAACCGTTTTCCCGCCAAGTAATGGCGCCAATGCCGAACGGCCTCCACAATGGTCTGGGCCTTTTTTTCCACCGCAGAATGCCGAATTTCAGGGCCTTGGAGGGTGCGAGAGAAAAAGGCGACGGGCCTGCCCGCCTGGTTAAGTGTGGCGGCCAGGGCGAAATCAGATGCATCACTCTCCACCTGGAAGGGGATGGACTCATCAATAGCGTGCATCGTGGCTTTCGCGATGTCGGCTTTTATTCCTGCAAAGGCTAAGCGAGCCTCTGTTGTTAGGGGAAAGGAGGTAGACTTGATGAGCGGACGGGCTTTGTCTGCGTAATTGTGAATCCACTGTGCATAGTATGAGAAGAAGCCTAAGCATCTTCTCAGTGCTTTGATGCTAGTGGGCAGGGGGAGTTCGAGGAGGGGACGCATACGGTCTGGATCAGGGCCAAGGACCCCGTTTTCCACCACGTATCCGAGGATAGCTAGCCGGCGCTTGCGAAATACACACTTCTCCCTGTTGTAGGTCAGATTCAGGCGAGATGCAGTGCGTAAGAATCTAAGAAGGTTGGCATCGTGGTCCTGCTGGTCATGGCCACAGATGGTGACGTTATCCAGGTACGGGAAGGTAGCCCGCAGCCCGTTCTGGTCCACCATTCGGTCCATAGCACGCTGGAAGACCGAGACCCCATTCGTGACACCAAAGGGAACCCTTAAAAAGTGGTACAGATGACCATCCGCCTCAAAGGCCGTGTATTGTCGGTCCTCTGGGCGAATGGGGAGCTGGTGGTAAGCAGACTTCAAGTCAATGGTGGAGAACACCCGGTACTGCGCAATCTGATTGACCATGTCAGATATGCGCGGGAGGGGATACGCATCCAGCTGCGTGTATCTGTTAATGGTCTGACTATAGTCTATGACCATCCGGGGTTTGTTCCCATTCTTAACCACCACGACTTGCGCTCTCCATGGACTAGCGCTAGGTTGGATGATCCCTTCCTTGAGGAGCCGCTGAACTTCAGATCGAATGAAGATCCGATCCTCAGCGCTGTAACGCCTGCTCTTTGTTGCGATGGGCTTGCAGCCTGGCACGAGATTCTGGAATAGGGAGGGTGGGGTAATCCTGAGCGTCGAGAGACTACATGTGGAGCGCGTTGGGCAATTTAGAGGCTGCAGTGCTCCCACTGAAAGCGGAGGGAGTGGCCCATCGTACTGCAGGGTTACACTCTTCAGGTGGACCATAAAATCTAGTCCTAGGAGTATCAGCGCGCAAAGGTGCGGTAACACAAGGAGCCTGAAGTTCTCGTAAACCGTGCCCTGCACCGTCAGGTTGACCACGCAGCTCCGTGGCACGGTGACAGACCGGGACCTTGACGCCATCGAAATTGTCTGCTTGACAGTCCGAATCTGGAGACCGCACCGCTTCACGGTGTCAGGGTGAATGAAGCTCTCCGTGCTCCCGCTGTCAAACAAACAATAAATCTGGCGTCCGTTTACCTGTATGTCCATCATGGACTTGTCGAGTCTGTGAGGCTTGGCCTGGTCCAGGATGATTGACGCCACCGTTGGATCGTGGGTGCAACTGCAAGCAGCAGAGATGGTTGGTGACGGCCCCTGCTGGCCATTTGCGGTCGGTGCTGACCAAAATGGCTGCCCCCATAGGTCGCACGTGGTCGATGGCGCCAAAAACGGCGGCCCCTGCAGGTCGCACGTGTCTTGCGACTCCGTCGTTAGGAATGCTGACGTCTGGAATCGCACGTGGTGGAAGACCTCAAAGACGCAGAAGACAAGGAGGCCGGCTCCAGGGAATCACACGCCGCACTGCTATGTTTGGAGGGTGGTTTGGTCCGGCAGACTTTGGAATAATGCCCCTTCTTGCCACAGACGGAGCACAATACCGCTTTAGCTGGACATCGCTGCCGAGGGTGTTTCACCCCCCCACAGAAGTAACACCGCGGGCCACCTGGAGCTGCTGCCGTCGTCAGGTCCGAGGCTGGAAACGCAATCGCGCAGTTTTTCGAAACCGCTGAATAAAGTGGAGTCTGCGGCTGCACCTGCCACAATGTCCCCACGCGGTCGTCGGGGTACATCTCCAGACTTTTGGAGGCCGTTTCTAGAGCGTCAGCTAATTCTACGGTTTTAGTGAGGTCGAGGTTACCTTGCTCCAGCAGCCGAAGGCGAATGTACGACGAGCCGATTCCCGCCACGAACGCATCTCGAACTAGGTCACTCATATACTGGGCCGCCGACACTGGCTTGCAGTTGCAGGCTCTGGCTAGCTGCTGAAGTTCACACAGGTACTGTTCCGTCGTTTCGATGGGCTGCCGCCGTCGAGTGGCTAGAAGGTGTCGAGCATGGATCTCATTCGGCGGTTTGTTGTATCGTTTTTTGAGAAGCTCGATGGCCCCTTTGTAGTCTTGGACCTCACGGATCGCTAAGTATACAGCGTCGCTTACCCTCGCGTGGAGGACCCGCAGTCTGTCGGCGTCGTTGTGGACCGCTGTGGAGGCGTCGAGGTAATCTTGGAAACACTTCAACCAATGGTCGAAAGTGTTCAATGCTCCCGCCGCACATGGGTCCAACGTAAGCTGCTCAGGTTTCAGCATTTGCTCCATGGTTTTCTTTTGGTTTTTTTTGTCAAAAAAAAATTTTTGTTGGCAATAAAATTGATGCGCGATAAATCACACGGGAGGCTGGATGTACCCGGGAAATAAAGGCTTTTATTGCCAACAATAACGGAGCTACTATATACAATCCCAGACTAAAGGGTCACCAGGCAGAGCAGTGACCTTTATACCTCTCCCGGAAGGTGGAGCCAACTGGGGTGTACCATTGGACTATATTAACAGGTAGAACAGCCCAACCCTAACCCCAACAGTAACATATCTACAGACTCATAGTGCTGGCCAAACCATGGCTCAGCACTCCTGGTGGTAACCAACAATGGTTCACCACACTCACCTTGCATTAAGTTGATCTTTCTCTACATCCTAGCTATGACTGCAACACTATATTCAGCACTCTCTCATTTCCTTCTCTATGAATGGTATGCTTTGTCTGTATAGAAACAATACTTTTCACCACATGTTAATACAGGTGACAATAATAAATCAAATCAAATAATTAGCACCTAGTCAGGCAATCACTTGCAGCTGATTGACAATTAACTGCCACTGCAGTTTCTGTTAAATGGTGACTAACTTGCAGTTTCTTTTAAAATTCAAAGTTAAATTCAAAAAATTAAACTAACTAAAAAGGTAAAAAATGTAATTAGATAAAAATCACCCAGTACTATTTACCAAATAGTCTCACTTACACTAAATTCCATTATTTGCATTCTATTCATGATGCACTCTCCTGTAATCACTCTGTGTGTTATCTCAGAAAGTGAGACAAGGGGGAGAGATGCATAATATTATGGTGATGGAAGTAGGGGCTTTGGTCATGGGCACCATAGTGGACTTGAAGTGCAATTCAACATCAAATAGAATACTGATGCTGTACACCAGTCCAAATAATAGTAGGTAGAATTACATAAAAATAAAAGCTGTTAAATGTTCTTACCTCAATGCCCTCAGTTTCCTCAAGGAAACGCTTACACACAGACATCAAAGCTTCTTCTGGCCACTCATGGAACCAGTTTATAGATGTGCAGTTTACCAAAGCAGGAAACTTTCGAGCACGCACTCGCAGAACTGAACCCACAGGTGAAAAACACAAAACAACCTGCAAAATAAAAAAAATGACACTTTAAAAAAGATAATCAGTACTATAACTTGTTAGTTATAAAGAATTAAAAACTTAGAATTAACTTGTAATTAAAAATAAATCAAAGTAAAGATTGGTTTTAGTTGCATATTTAATTGGTGCATTTATAATTATAAAATTTGGTTTATTACTGATGCTATTATCATTCCAAAACAACATCACAAAAAAGATTTTTGCTCTCTCATCATAATTATTTACACTGAATTAAAGAAAAATGATTTATAATAAGAATTCCAAAAATATTTGATTCATTATCTCCAAAGTAGAAATTAAACATGAGAACTGGTAGCTTTACATGGATATAGGCAAAATGTTCATTGCAGTCTATGAAGAACTTAATTCATATTTCCTTTTATCATTGAGCCAGTTGCTTCGGCAGGCTGGTTTGTTTTCATTTTTGTTCAAGGTTTTGCAGGCAAAGTGACTTGTATCCCAAAATTTAGAGGGTAATATGGAACATTGGTTCTTAATTGTTTATTTTGCAATTTTGAGGAAAGATATGCAAACCAGTGACAAAAGGTCCAGTCTCACTGTAATCATTCAAACTAAAGAACTGTAAAACAAACACAGCAAGAAAGGCCACAACACAAGAATCAATTAACTACAGAAATGGCTACATGCACAATGTATATTTAAATTAATCCGATTCCACATCTACTTTCAGTAACTTCAAGAATGTCCCTTGCCGAAAACACCACCCCATAAGGTTTACCTTTATAAGCCAAATCCAACAAATAGTTAGCACATACAATTTATCTTTATTTAACAGGGTTCAGTGTAGAATCTTTGAGGTTTGCAAAACAGCAGCTTGCTTTTGGAGGAACTTGTATTTCCAGCTGGGTGTGGCTATGATGGTAATTGTTCATCCTGCTTCTCCGCTTTCTACTTCTGCAGTACAGAGCTAATGCTGCTACTGATATACCATTTTTCTCTTTGGATGTTGTCCTTGAGAAGATGGTGGTGAACCATCTGTAATATGCCTTTTAAGGAATAGCAGCAGGCCATCACTAAAGAAGAACAGTCATGTGACACCGTCTCAGTTTTACTTTGATCTATACATAGTATACACATCTCTGCTGCTGTTAACTTCAAACTTTCCATCTTTGTACATTTGTATTTATTCATAATTTGAATAAATGAACCTACAACGTGTTTATACAATTCCTCATGAGTGATTAGTGTCTTTATATCATTGTAAAAACATGACATAGAATTCAGCAGTGGTCAAATAGTGTGGCAATAAAACTAACTCCATGTGCGACACGGTAAATATCCTTAGATTGTGCTACATGGCATGAGACAACCTTTAACGAATTGGTCAGACTGCAACAAAGCTGTAGTGTCAGAGTATGTTGAAATTGCACCATGGTAACTGTACAGAAAAACATTGAAGACACAGTGCTCAAATAAAGCTGGTAAGCAAATGGATCCTTCCTGATGAGTGGGACAGTGCATCGAGAGAACCAGATCCAGGTTGGTTCAGTTTGAAAAAGTGAGTGACAAGGGTTTGGGCTTGAAAGTCAAGCAAAAAAAAAGCCATCATAAAAATCATGCAGAGAAATTTATGCATATAATGGGTGGCTTTAAGAGTTGCTGAACAGTATGGCTCCTGCTCTGCCCAAGACCGCAAGAAACTACAAAAGGTTGTGAATGAAGCCCAATCCATCACGCAAACCAGCCTCCCATCCATTGACTCCGTCTACACATCCCGCTGCCTTGGCAAAGCAGCCAGCATAATTAAGGACCCCATTCACCCCAGGCATTCTCTCTTCCACCTTCTTTTGTCAGGAAAAAGATACAAAAGTCTGAGATCATGTACCAACCGACTCAAGAACAGCTTCTTCCCTGCTGCTATCAGACATGGGGCCTGATTTTACCAAAACTTTGCGCCTATTTTCGGGCGTGAAATCACGGTAAAGTTGGGTGTCGGGCCTTTAACGCGATCTGCACCAGAATCCAAGCAGATCGTGCCTTTACCGACACCCGATTCGTGCGCGGGTCCGGCCCGCGCCTGAATCGGGCGGTGCGACAATTTAAATGCACTTGCATGCATTTAAATCGACTTAATGAACCGCGCGCTCAACTCTACCGCCAAATCCCACTTTACCGTCTTCTGGCCCGATCCGCATCCGCGCTGTAATCGACCTGCAAAATAAAAGTCTGAAGTCGCTGCTGCAGCCTCCGAAGAGCGGGGTCAGAGACTGCAACGGCTCTCTGACCCAGGTCATCCTCTGGTCGGGGCAGGAGGGCGGTGGGAGGAGGAGAGGGGGTGTGACGTCTCATCCCCTGGGGGGGGAGGTTGGTGGGAGGAGAGGGGGTGTGACGTCTCATCCTCTGGTCGGGGGGGTTCTGCTGCCTGTCTGCGGCCAATCCCTCCTGGCACCATCACTGGTACACTACCAGCCACAGATTACTCTTCCCTGCAGGTGTGAGAGAGCAGGAGAGATGGCTGTGGCTGGTAGTGTACCAGTGATGGTGCTAGGAGGGATCGGCCGCTGACGGACAGCGGAACCCCCCCGATCAGAGGATGATCGGTCACACCCACTCTCCACCCCCCCACCCACGGGATGATCGGTCACCCCCCCCCCCCCACCCCCCCCCCCACCCCCCCCCGACCAGAGGATGAACGTCAGAGAGCCGCTTTCTGCTTTTTTTTTTCGCGCCCGGGCGCTGTCAGATTTTTTTTGAACTGCGCATGTGCAGTTCCGAGCTCCGATCGGTCCGCCAGCGCTAAGCCCCGCACACAGCGCGAATCAGACTGGAGCCGGCAAAACGCATATGGGCGTGCTGCAAAGAGGATTCCAGGCGCGGATCTATTTGACGCCCAGATCTGGCACTTAGACTCCATCTTTGGACACTAAGGGGCAATTTAGCATGGCCAATCCACCTAACTTGCATATTTTTGGATTGTGGGAGAAAACTGGAGCACCTGGAGGAAACCCACGCAGACATGGGAAGAACATGCAAACTCCACACAGACAGTCACTCAAGGCCAGACAGTCACTCAAGGATAGTTACTCAATGCCTGGGTCCCTGACATTGTGAGGCAGCATTTAGCGCCAAGAGCTATATCTAATTTCTTCTTGAAATCAGACAGCGTTTTGGCCTCAACTACATTCTGTGGTAGTGAATTCCAGACATTCACCACCCTCTCGGTGAAGAAATTTCTCCTCACCTCAGTTCTAAAAGATTTATGATTTTTAAAATGTGGGCTGAATTATTTCTGCGTATTCTGGTCTAACTGTTATCCTCTAATCTCTTCCATCTGAAGATGGTACTTGACTTTGTTTGCTGCATTTAACAACATGAGTGGTTGACTGTAAAATGACAAAACAAAATCACAAATATTCCATTAACCATACCTTTAGTTGCCTCCTCACTCTTTCTATGAAAAACTTCCAGCAGTTTTCTTTGGTATCCTGCAAACCCAGTAATTTAACTTCATTTCTCATGGCGCCAATAATATTTTCAAGCTCATCATCCTGAAAAAGTCCTGGAATCTCGCCAGACGCCAAAAGGTCATTCATAAGCACGAGAAACATCTCCTCTGCCACTTGGGAATCCGTCATCATAAATACTGTTCCATGGTTTTTCACTCCAGCATTGATATACTGAGCACCAAGATCAATCTAATTTAAACAACAATGTTAATTTAAATCAATTTTGCAACTCATTTAACAAATTATTTGTTTGTTTTGATTCCTCGATATAATGATAAGACTTAAGGTTGGAAGGATGTATAGATATTCTGGGGATTGTTCAATTCATTTGAGGGTACTTAAAAACTTTGCTAGATGAAACTATAAATGTATGAAACAGTATTATCACTCGATAAACAATGACAGAATTAAATTTTATTTTGTAGCAATATCATCAAAAAGACATCTTATATACGTTGCCCCCTTTCATATACCCTGTGGGTAAATCTACATCACAGTGACTTCAGCGGTTCAAGAAGGCAGCTCACCACCTTGTCAAATGCAATTAGCTAGGGCGATAAACTAGCCAGTGACACCCACATTCTGTAAATGAAGTTTTAAAAACTGCTCCTGCACTGGAGCAGGAAATGTCATGGCCAATACATTATTGTGGGGTTGTGTAGAAATGGTGACAAGGACTATGAGTTCAACAGTATGTTGTAAAGAACTTCAGCAGCTCTTTCACACCCTGCCTGTAGCCACGCTGCTGAGGATACCTGCACCACCACCAAGTCACTTCCCATGCACGGAAATGGAAATATATGCATGAATACACATTCTAAAGGCATGATCTTTCCGCCCCACTGCACTGGTTGATTACCATAGCGGGGCAAAAAATTTAAGCAGAAGGCTAAAAATGCGAATTGTGCCCAATGTTGGGCCATTCATGATCCTTCAAAGCCATTTTTGCCAAGAAATCAGCTTTGTGAGGCTGATTTAAATATTTATATGCTTATTTAAATCTGATTAGAGAACCCTGGGACATAACTATCTGGGCTCACTTAGCTTTCCGACCTCATTGGTGGAGGTCTTCACCGGGCAATGCCAAGGCACGGGCCTGAGGGGCCTCATGGGGGATCTGAAGGAGGTGGAGCCAGACAGGGGTAGAGGCAAATGGGAGGGGGTAGGCCATTAGGAAGCGATGGAAGGGAGAAACTCTGCATCGGTGGTGGGGGTTGGTGCTTAGGGGTCTGCAGGGGTGGGGTAGTGTGACAGGGAGATGGTGATGGGCAGGTGGCAATGGGAGTCTGTGGGGGGTTGACAATGGGGGAGATCCATGGAGGTGAAATCCATGATTGGGTGGGGGGGCGTTGACAGATCTTAATATATAGGAGATCAGGGCGCATACATAGCAGTCTGCAGCCAGCTTCCTCGGTGAGCTTAGGCTCCATCCCCTCTGCCCCCCTCTACCAGCATGAAACTCCTGATTGCCAAATCTAATAGAGTGTGGGAAAATTTCACGGGGTAGCTCGCTGAAAAAACCAAAGTGAAACACTCCGGTTTTCAGACTTCTGTGAAAATTTGGGAAAATTCCATTGCACTTCTTCCTCATTTTGGTTGGGGCAATCCATACTTACATGCAAAGAATAATACTGAAATGGCACTAACAAAAAATTGGATAACTTGATTGCATAGAACACAGGCTAAAGCCACAAAACCTGGCGTAAAGCCAAAATGGGCTGGTTCATGTACCTGCTATTCTGACTGTCTGGCCCGAGTCCAGAGTCTGTGGGCATTGTGATCATTCAGTGCAGTGGTTCTTTGGTTTACTGAGGCCTGAGCACATTGCGTGGCACACACCTGGACACCTCCCTCTCTATGCCCCATACATTGAGGGCCGATACATGATTTCCTTTGCCCCTATGCTTTGTTGCTTCAACCATTGGTGGAGCTGCTGGTATGTAGTATTTCTTCAGAGAGTAAGGGAATATGAACATCTGGCCATGCAGTATCAGCCCATCTTCACTGATAACTCCTTTTTCATGGCATAGAAAATGCAGAGTCCATGTGGAACTCTTGATGTTGCAGATCATCCGTTCATTGTAATGTCATGGAGCTGCCTACATGTGTGAAACATTTGCAGGGCAGCTTTGAATTTGTCAATTCTGTATGATGTCAGCACTTGAATTATCATAATATCATGATCAGCATGCTCAATGATGGGTAGGTAAACCCTTGAGACAGCAACTGCAAGGTAAGCTTCTTACCATACTTATAGGTTACACTGGGGTGGTACAAAGGCTATACAGCTGATTCCATTTCTGAAGCCAAACATGCCCTGCTTGAGCTTGAGCATCATCCATTGCAGCCGTGGTGATACAGTATGCAGGGGCTTTTTAAGGATGGTGATGAGCGACTGGTGATCAATTTCAACACTGGCACGGTGGCCATAAATTAAATCATGAAATTTCTGAAAGGTGAAGACAAGGGCAAGGAGTTCCTTCTCAATCTGGGCATAGCATGCTTCAATGTCAGTGAGAGCCCTTGATGTAAAAGCCACTGATTTGCCATACTGAATGCACACTGTTCCAAGACCATGCTGACTCACATCTGCTAATGAGAGTATAGTTGCTCAGACATCGTAGTATTGTAACACTAGAGGGGCTGAAATCAGGTTCTTTGAGTTTGTTGAATGTGGTGTTGTGGTGCTCCTTTCAACACCATTCTGCATTCTGGTGGAGCAATTGATGGAGGGGTCCAGTCACTTCACTGTAACAGGGAATGAATTTTGAAAGATAAATTGTCATGCCCAGGAAATGCTGCAGGGCATGTTTGGCTTCAGAAATGGAATCAGCTGTATAGCCTTTGTCTTGTCTGAGTCTGGCTTCACACTATCGACAATGTGATAGTGTGGCCGCTCTGACTCTAAATCTGCATTTGATAGGGTTGAGTTTCAACTCAATGGTCCTGATTTTGTCAAGGACTAGATGTAGGCGTTCATCATGTTCTTGCATTATGGGACCCCAATAAGGATGTCATCAATGATGATTTCACAAGGTTGCACTGCAAAGAGCTCTTCCATAGCCTTTGAAAGACCTCACCACTAGTAGAGATCATAGGGCATGCACAGGAACCTGTAGCAGGAACCATGAACATTGTGAAGATTCTGCATCAAATGGGATTTTCAAAAATCCACATTTTGCATCCAAGATACTGAAGACGTTGGCATTGGCATGTTGGCTATGACCTGTTCAACTATGTTTTCACTGGATGGTGGGGTCTGTTAAGGTGAACTGAGTCAATGCAAATTCTGACTGTGCCATCTTTCTTTTCTGTAGCTACCATCGTGGAAACCCATTCTCTAGCCTCATCAATGGAGGCTAATTTTCTACTCCCTTCTGTTTCATAGCAAAGGGTACCCTTCTTGGAACACAGGCAATGAGTGGTCATCCAGCATCATGTGATACATAACAAGTAGTTTCCAAATAATATCACAGTCAAACAGGACTTTGTATTCTAGCATATCTGGGGTTTGGTTCTGTAGGGTGTCTACATCTGGTCCAAGGTGGATTAGCCCTGGTGCAATGCTGTATGTGGAATTGGAATTTGCCTTGGATATAGTCCAAGGTGACCATAACTTCCATTCATATGCTTTGTTCACCATATGCAACAAGGATTACCTTGTTGGAGAAATCTAGTGCACCAGGCTCAACTTTCCTGAGGCAGTTCTGACAAGACCTTGCATTTTGACCTTCTGTATGCCATTGCTGTGAGCAATGTTTAGTGTTGTAAATATTTCACCCTTTTCAGTGAAAGGTTGCAATATGCTTTCAGGAGTTCAGGGTTTGAGTTACCTCCAACTCATTCACTTTGGTTATGTGCTGAGCCTTAGAAGGGTAACTGGCTCCAAAGTGTCTTGTGGTGGTGGCAAGTTGATTTGGCTTTGACAAACTTGACAAAATGATTCCATTTGCCACAATTATTGCAACTCTTGTTGAATGCAAAACACATGCTTCTTTTCTGTGGGTGCTGGCCACTATAGTTGGACAGGGCGTATTATATATTGAGATTATTTCAGTTTCTCTTCTTAATTCCTTAGTGTTCCACTATTCATTCAACATACAAGTATTTAGTGGTGGATTTCAACATTAGGTTTCTTTCATAGAGCAACTGCTTACGCACAGTATGTGTGTGTGTTCCACATACTACATGCTCTCTTATATGCCATAACTCTACCACTTCGCCCGCCACGCAATCGGCGTGGGCGAGGGACTGACAACAGAAATCTCTGTTGACCTCAGGCAGGAATTTCCGGTATCGTCCAAGCGAGGCCGTAAATTCCCGCCCATGGAGTTCATCAGTGAGAGTACCAAGTAAGCGCTTTTTTGTTAGAATTTTGTTGAGGCATAAATCAATTGTATCAATTCATCAGGTTTCTGATTAGCACTACTGAAAATGTATCTATCCATGATGGCATTTATTATAGACATACATATTTGTTCAAATTTCTTTAATAGTACTTCAGGGTCCTCTGGGTCTCCCCCTTCTTGGAATACAAAGGATTCCAATTTTTTCACAACCTCTGGTCCTGTCAGGTCCAGCAACATGTAGGCTTGGACTTTCTTCAACTCATTGCCAGACTGGCACACATTGGCCGCGATTCTCCCAAAAGCGCTAAATTGGCAGGAAAACTGTTCTAGATCACAACTGTTTTGTCAGTTCAGCTTCTTACCCGAATCTCCGCACTCTGTGCACTACACAGGTCCGAGTCGTGAATATCATTAAAAACCCGGGGGGGGGGGGGGGGGGGGGGGGCTATTCACGCCGGAGTCTGACAGTTCTGCGCATGTGCAGTGGTCCTGATCTGTCAGACTCCCTGTTTGCTGGCCAGCTCAATCGCTGGCCAGCCCGGCACACCCACAGTGCTGTCCTCCTAGCCCCCCCCCCTCCCCCCGCCCCCCACCACGGCTCGATCGCGGCCCCCACAACAATTCCCAGGCCAGCCCTGACCCCCCGCCATCCCCCCAGCCCCGGAGTGCCCTGATGTCCAGCTCCCCACATCCAGCAGTGGCGATCCCCCCAACCCCCTCACCCCGGCAGACCCCCCCCTGCTGATAACCCCGCCCCGCCGGGGTTAGGCCTCTCCCAGGAGGCAGACACACCCCCAGCAGACCACCCCGCAGACTGCCCCAATCGCTGCCCTCCCTCCATCCCAGACCGATCCTGTCTGCAGAGTGGCAGTGGGACCTCCCCACCCCCACCGATCACCCCTGAGCCCCATCCACAATAGGTCCCGCCCACTTGGCACTGCCGATGCCCAGTGGGCAGTGTCAAGGTGCCCCCTGTGCACCCTGGCATCAAGGTGTCCCCTCGGCATGGGCACCACCTCCCACACTGCCCGACTCCCTGGGGGGCCCAGATTGCCTCCCCTTCATTCCGGCGGGTTCTCTTGTTAGTTTGCCGAACGTGGGGAGCTAGTGTAAACCCCACCAGAATGAAGTACTCCTGGCAGGGTGGAAGATTCAATTGGGACCCAAAAGTTCCCAATACGTAAGTTTAAAACATATTTAAAATACATTTAAAAAGGTTCAAATTCAGACCCCGCCGGTTTCCAGAGTGGTCTGACTGGCGACTGCTCGCCGGCTCTGGGGGATGCACATGCGTTCTCGGCACATGCGCAAATCCCAGTACAAGGCCGGTGACGCGCATCTCCCACCACAACCCGCCAGAAAAGTTGCGGGTCGCGATGGGAGAATCGCAGCCATTATTTTTTCTTGAACGTTTTCCAATTGTCGGTGATGTTTTCATCAAAAATTAGTGGATTTGATGTGCATAACTTCTTGTGCCATCTCAGCCAGCTCTTGGCACAATGTAATATTGCAGGGTTGTGTGGGATTGATGACAAGAACCTAAACAGTTTACTATAAGGATCTTCAGCAGATCTTACATGCCATGCCTGTAGCCAAGCTGGTGAGAACTCCCATGTCACGACCACCACATCACTTCCTGTGCACAGGTCATGGAAATATATGCAATACACATTCTAGAGCAATGAAGTCATATCAATATATCTTTAAAGGATATCCAATTGTTGTGAATTTTCACTACTCCAGCAACAGTGCTAGAATAGTTCCATTCTTTAGTCTTCAATGCATCTTTTGACACAGTTACACTTGAAATATTCAAATTTCATTACTTTTTTCTTTATTTTCTTTCCTTTATGATGCTTTAGTTACTAACTCTCAATGTAGTATATGATTCCAAGGACAGAAGAAGCCCTTCAGTACTTTATCCATCTAACCAATATTCATATCAGAGTCTAGAGAGCAATGGCCTGAAATAGTTAGATTCCCACTCCCAACCTGAAATGCAGCAAAACTAGGGAACACAGGAAGATAGGAACAGAAGTCATCAGATCACCTAACCTGCTCCACCATTTAATACGATCATGACTGATTGGACACTTCAATGCCTTTTACATCCATTATTCCCATAACTCTTTATGTTATTGTTAATCAGAAATCTATCAATCTCTGCTTTAAACATACACAATGACTGAGCTTCCACAGTCCTCTGAGATAGAGAATTCCAGAGATTCACAACCTTTTATGTAAAGAAATTTCTCCTAATTTCAGTCCTAAGTGGCATCCCCATTATTTTTAAATTGTACCCCCTGGTTCTAGACTCCCCAAACAAGGGAAACATCTTATTTGCAGCTACCTTGTCTCTTTCTTTTAAGTATTTTGTAAGTTTGAATATGATCACCTTTCATCCTTCGAAACTCTAGAGAATACAGGCCCAGTTTTCCCAATCTCTCTTTGTAAGACTGTCCCGCCATCCCAGAACAAGTCTGGTGAACCTTTGTTGTTCCTTAGTAGCCTCCTTATGTCTTTTTCACAATTTTTTTCTTGTACCGTCAACAAATTTAGTAACCATATCTTCAGTCCCTTCATCTAAATCATTTATATCAATTGTAAAATGTTGAGGCCCCAGGACTAATCCCTATGGCATACCACTTGTTATATCCTGCCAACCGGAAAAGGACCCATTTATGCCTTCTCTGTTGCCTGTTAGCTAGCCAATCTTCTATCCAGTGCCGGATTTAGACTTGGTGAGGCCCTGAGCTATATAAAGCTTGGAGGCCCCTTGTTAAAAAGTTACACCAAAAGGTCTCACAAAGGTGCGTACCAAAACAGGACCTTGGGTCGCCACATTTGCATCACTTCCACATTTGCAACGCTCACATTTGCATCACTTCCAGTGTTTTCCTCAGCTGAGATTCCAGACTCTGTTGTCTCAGTAGCAGAGGCACTAGGCTGTGGTTGTTTTGGACTTTGCTGATCACCTTGGGTTTATGGATCCTTACCTGTTTCTGGAGTAAAGTAACTGTCAACGTTTGGTAATTTTTTGAGTTGCTCTTCAGGCTGGTGCTTTCTTTTTCTTTTCTGGTATCCGCTCTTAAATGTTCTCTTCATTGTAAACCTTCTGAAATTTTGTGAGCCCCCTGCGGATTGTGAGGCCCTAAGCTGTAGCTTGTTTAGCTTATGCCTAAATCCGGCACTGCTTCTATCCATGCCAATATGTTACCCCTTAAACAATGTGCTTTTATTTTCCACAATAATGTTAGAATGCTTTCTGAGTCCATATGACTCTTCAGCTTTTAAGAGTCACAAAGTATGATAAGGACTCAAAATATTTGCTCTGTTTCTTTATCTATAGATGCTTTTAGACCTGCCGAAGTTTTGCAGCACTTTCTATTTGTATTTCAGATTTCCAGCATCTGCAGTATTTTGAATGACCATAGTCCAAGTCATTTTTTTGACCTTGACATTTCACATGGTCTTGCAAGTCCCATTGTATCAATCACAGATAAGGCCCCATGAATCATTTGATTCACTGATTGATCAAAAATCTGTCTATCACTGCCATAAAAATATTCAATGATGGAGTATCTACAACCTTTTGTGGCCGATGATTCAAAGATTCATATCCCTTAACTCTCTAAGCGAAAGGATTTCGCCTTAGCTTGGTCCTGAATGATTAGCCCGTATCCTATTTATATGGCTGGGTGTTGAAGGAGAGCTGGATCATTCGTCATTTAGCTAGGGGGAGGGGGGGGTGTGGGGGAGGGGGTCGTGTGGGTGCAGTTAATAGACATTGGTAACTGTCAGTTCACCAATCTTGCTGCTTCACGCCTGGGATTGCAATATAGTTAGTAATTTCTACTTTCACAGGCCAAATTTTGCATGGCACAAGGGGGGTAGCAGGCTTATAACCATAAATCTTGTAGTGACATGCTGGCTTATCATTAGTAACATGCGTTTCCGGTAACATGAAGACATCAAAGTTATTTGTTCTCAGCAGCTTTTCCAGAAAGACTACATTTGGCCAGCAAGGGACCTTTCAATGTTCACTTAACAGATCCATGTTCCAGGGTCCAATCTCTGGAATGTTTGGCCCTGAAAGGGATTGTTGTGATCACTTTGATTTTTAGTTTTGCTTCCGTTGACCAGGAAGCCTGTAAGGGGCGTTTGGTTGCTGTTGCAATGAGTTGGTTAAGGATTTGAAAGCTCAGGAAGCTGCTTGTCAGTGTGGGTTACAAGAAGCTAATCATCCATCGGGTTTCAATGTGGCATGATGCCGACCAACCTTTCAAGTGGGGGTGATGTGGAGAAGAGGGCAAGTAATAAAATTCACCCCATATAATTATTAAAGATGAACATACAGAAATACAAATGGAAATCTGTGTTTTTGAAGTACTTTGCAAAAGTATTATTTAATGTGCTGGTGTAGATGCAACCAAGGTCTTCATATTCCCTGGTGACAGAATGTGCACTATTTCTCTTCCCAAACCCCTCCCAGCAGTCAAACTCATTCACCCATTCACTCAGCAGCCCCTACTCTGTTATTCAGCAGCTTGACTGATTCAATGCAACCAGCAGAAACTTTGGCTCCACTGCTCCCTCTTCCTCCAACCCTGCAGAGACTCGAGCTCTGCTGCTCCTCAAGCATGATTTCCCTTTTGTAAATATTGAGTCCTATCATTCTGTAATTTTCAAAGTGCATTCTTCAGACTTCTTGGATATTATATTCCAGAATTTTCCTGGTGATTCATGTTAGGCTAGTTGGCCTGCAGTCTCCATTTTCTCTTTCCATCCTTTCATGTATAGCCACGTTATATTTGCTAACTTCTAAGCTGCTGTAACCATTCTAGAATCTAGGGAAGTTTAAAAAATCGTATCAATGCATCCATTATCTTTGCAACTACCTCTTTGAGAACCCTTAGATGCAGCAGGCTACCCTGTTACATGAGTTGTGTCTTTTGTGACTTTAACCCCTCTGTTGCTTCCCTCCCTAATGAACACCTGTAGTATTTGTCCTTGATTTCTCCCGTGTATGGAACCTCACCTCTAATAGCTCTTGGGTACATACCACCCCTATACCCTGGATGACATTGGCTGATGATTTTACGACCTATAATGGAACATATTTCATTTGTGGCACAAGAGCCTATGCGTGGCTCCCTGCCAATTGGATTGGATCCTGTTACCTGGGATATGTCGCCCCTTACATGCACTACCTGCCCTCCCTTCAGCACCACCCCTGGCGAATCAGAAGGGCCATCAGCGGAACCGAATGGTTCTTTATGATAGCCTTTCCACCCTGTGAAAGAGCCAAGGCTGCAAACGAACTGATTCTTATGGCCTCGGCATTGGAACAACTGGCAAACATAACAGCAGCCGAAGCTAGGGCAACTGGACAGGCAATGGCCGAGGTCTCGGCTGAGCTAGTGGCTGTCCGGACTGTGGCCTTACAAAATCGAATGGCTTTGGACTATCTGTTAGCCTCGCAGGGAGGCACGTGTGCAATTATAGGTCAGAAATGCTGCACTTGTATCCCAGATGCCTCTGAAAATATCACTACCCTAGCTGACCACATTAAAAAGCAGGCAGATCAGCTTCAAGAGGTTGACCGAGAGTTTCATGATTATAACCCACCAGGCTGGCTAGGATGGCTGGGACATGGGTTGTTTGATTGGATCTTTAAGGCCTTCTTACCCTTGCTCCTACTGCTACTGGGGATAGGATTGCTTGGCTGTTTGTGCAAATACATTGTCAATCGAGTTATGGATATACCTATTTAGATAGTTGTCATGATATGACAACAGGAGGGAATGTGATATGGTACAAACTAATAATGGCATGATGGGAAAAGTGGCTACTTGCTTGAGGTGATACTAACAAAAAACCACAGAACAAAGCAGCTGCTAAACCATTTGACCCTCGCCCAAACTAGTAAGGTCAAACTAAGGCTGACTCTGCTTATCTTGGGGAAGGGAAGTAATAAAACAATAGAAGGCCCACTGGCCTGACCTCAGGGTGTTTTGACAAGTGCCCTAGAACTACGTACATAAAACAAGGCCAACTGGCCTGATCTCAGGGTGTTTTGAGAAATACTTTAGAACTACGTACATAAACAAGATAAGGTCGGAGGTGAGGGAGTCACCGAACCATTTTGTTCCTTCAAAGGACAAGTTAATGTTATTATTGATAAGACCGAGGGGCCTCAGAAGTCACGGTGAGATGCCACTTGTATTGATGTTGCTACTAATTGTTTTATTGCTCATTTTCCTGCGTAAGCTTTTGTCACAAAACCTGATACTGATTTTGTATAAATTGTGGACTGTTTCTGGGGCTAGGCGCAGACTTGGTGGAGGAATTAGCAGCTGTACCAACTGCTCTCTGACCTCAAGCCTTAGCCATCTTCTGCATGCAGAGCTTCGTTATTAAATGCTTGTTATTTTGACGAGAACAAATTTGTAGAGTCTGTCTTTTACAAGTAATTAGCAGGAAAAAAGTTACACTTCAACACCTGTAGTATTTGTCCACAAGCCATTGCTGTTGCTGATGGTCATTTCATTCTTCATCCAAATTTCAATCCTGATGTTCTGAATTCCAACATTGCCAAAGTGCAGAAATTAGCCTCTCATAACATGTAGTCGCACTACTTTGCCAATGAAAGATAGAAAGAAACTTGCAAATTACTGATTTCCATATTTATACCTTTTAATTGCCTTGCAATCTTTTTGTCTTCTTTGAGGCAAGTTACAGGAAGCCCAATAAATCTGTGCATGTATTATTCAACTTAAATGAAATTCTTATTGAAATAGCTTCCATTAAATATAATTGAAAGTCCATCTCTGCAAAGTGCTACAAATGCATCCAAGTAATCTGGAAGTCAAGTTTGATCAGCTCCAATCTGCACTTTTACTTCAATAAATTTAACCACTATCTTGATCCCCAACCCACTTGTCCTTAACTGTTAAAATTGTTTCTGATTTTCTGATCGATAAGGGAATTAGGGGATATGGGGAGCAGGCGGGTAAGTGGAACTGATTCGCTTCAGATCAGCCATGATCTTGTTGAATGGCGGGGCAGGCTCGAAGGGCCAGATGGCCTACTCCTGCTCCTATTTCTTATGTTCTTATGTTCTTATGTTTCCCCCAGTACAACTGGATATTGTTTCATGATTTCCCTGTCCAAATTACCCAATTTGCAGTATTCAATATTGGAATATTTTAGGTGTTATTGTTTGCTGATTATCATAATACACATTTGGAATCAAAAGATGAGGTGTAAAATCAGTACAAGAATATATTTTTATATGATGAGAAACTTTGTACCTTGAGGTCAGCAACAGAGTACCCTTTCTTAAGTGAAATCTGGAAAACATTTAAGGTGCTTATATATGCCGATAACCGTGATAAGCTTTGCTTTCCACTGCCACCAACTCCTACAAGTAACGCATTTCCTCTGGGTGATTCTAAGATCCGGTTTATCCGACAGATATGAGCCATTGCATCTTCAAACAGAACCTATAAAAATGAAATTTTAATAAATAATGTTTCAAAAGTACTGCTCTATAAAAATGAAAGTCATTAATAAATTACTTACTGAAATTTCAAAAGGTTTTCCATTTGGTTCAATGGCTGTTGATTTTCATTCAGCAGCTTTACTAATTAAACACTGCTCAACTGAATAATGTGTCAAATCTGTCGTTTCATTGAATGACATACAGATAAGATCATTAAAAACATTAATAATAGGAATAGAGGTAGGAATAGGCATTATGCCTTTGGAATCTGCATTGCCATTCAATGTGGAGTGCTCAACTCCACATTTCAAACCTTACTCAATTTCCTGTGACTTTCTCAATATACAAAAATCTGTTGTCTTGGCCTTGAATATACTTGAATGACTGAGCATCCACAGTTCTCTGGAAATTCAGCATTCCAAAGCCTTACAACCCTCATCACGGTCCAAAATGATCATTGCCTTATTGTGAATCTATGCCCCTCTAGTCCTAAATGTTGGAGTGAGGGAAATAGCTTCTCAGCATCTACTCTGTTAAGTCCTCTCATTTACGTTTCAATCGGATTGCCTCGTAGTGGTGGAGAGCTTTAAGAAAAGTTCATCCAAAATTACCTGGTCCTCCAAAGCACACTACACTTGCTAAATCATTGGCACAATTTAACATGCGATATGATTCCCACCCCAGCACTTGCAGAGCTGTTGGGGTTTTCTCCCCCTCAGCCATTTAAAACTCATGTCTTAGAGAGATGCCAAACAATCTGACTGGCTGGCAGGTCTGTAGGTCCATGACTGCCAGGGAGCAGCAACTACTGCTGGGATTGCAAGCAGTCCCATGAATCAGGGGAATTTACAGCATGGATAGGAGATAGAGGAGAGAGCATCTGGGGGGCAGAACTTGTCGGGGGGATGGTCCCAATCAGGATAAAAAGTATCTATGATGGCAGTTTACCCCCACTTCCCACCCTAGGATCAAGCAGGGGCCCCCACCAAAAAAACAGAGAGAGCTGACTGGTGGTGATTTAACTTTTATATATCTTCTGTAGATATGTGAAGAGAAAAAGACTGGTGAAGACAAATGTAGGTCCCTTACAGTTAGAATCAGATGAATTCATAATGGACAACAAAGAGATGGCAGACCAGCTGAACAAATACTGTGGATCTGTCTTCACTGAGGAGGACACTAATAACCTTTCAGAAATACTAGGGGACAGAGGGTCTAGCATGAAGGAGAAACTGAAGGAAATCCTCATTAGTCAGCAAACTGTACTGGGAAAATTGCTGAGATTAAAAACCAATAAGTCCCCAGGGCCTGATGCTCTGTATCCCAGAGTATTCAAGGAAGTGACCTCAGAAATAGTGGATGCATTGGTGATCATTTTCGAACATTCTGTAGACTCTGGAAGAATTCCAGTTGATTGGAGGGTAGCCAATGTAACCCCACTTTTTAAAAAAGGAGAGAGAAAACTGGGAATTATAGACTGGTTAGCCTGACATCAGTGTTGGGAAAAATGCTCGAATCAATTCCTAAGGATGTAATAACTGAGCATTTGGATCGCTTCAAGTCAGCAGGATTCATTAAAGGGAAATCATGCTTGACAAATCTTATGGAATTTTTTGAGGATGTGACCAGTAGAGTGGAATATGGTGAACCAGTGGATGTTGTGTATCTGGGCTTCTAACAGGCTTTTGACAAGGTCCCACACAAGAGATCAGTGAGCAAAATTAAAACTTAAGGTATTGGGGGTAATGTATTAAAGTGGATAGAGAACTGGTTTGCAAAGAGGAAGCAGAGAGTGGGAATAAATGGGTCCTTTTCAGAGTGGCAGGCAGTAACTAGTGGGGTACCACAGGGTTCAGTGCTGGGACCCTAGCCATTCAGAATATACATTCATGATTCGGATGTAGGAATTAAATACAATATCAGCAAATTTGTAGATGACACTAAGCTGGGTGGCAATGTGTGTTGTGAGGAGGATGCTAAGAGACTGTAGGGTGACTTGGACAGGTTGGCTAAGTGGGCAAATACTTGGCAAATGCAATATAATGTGGATAAATGGGAGGTTATCCACTTTGGTGGCAAAAACAGGATGAAAGATTATTATCTGATTGGTGTCAGTTTAAGAAAAGGGGAAGTGCAAGGTGATCTGGGTGTCATGGTGGAACATTCGCTGAAGGTTGGCATAATGGTACAGCAGGCAGTGAGGAAAGCTAATGGCATGCTGGCCTTCATAGCAAGAGGACTTGAGTATGGGAGTAAGGATGTCTTGCTGCAGTTATACAGGGCCTTGGTGAGGCCACACCTTGAGTATTGTATGCTGTTTTGGTCTCCTAGTCTGAGGAAGGACATTCTTGCTATTGAGAGAATCCAGCGAAGGTTCACTAGACTGATTCCTGGAATGGCAGGACTGACATATGAAGAGAGACTGGATCAGCTGGGCTTGTACTCACTGGAATTTAGAAGAATGAGAGGGGATCTCATAGAAACAGATAAAAGCCTAATGGGACTGGACATGTTAGATATGGGAAGAGTTGGGGAAGTGCAGAAAGAGGGGTCACAGTCTAAGAATAAGGGGTAAGCTATTCAGGACTGAGATGAGGAAGAACTTCTTCACTCAGTTGTGAACCTGTGGAATTCTCTACCATAGAAAGCAGTTGGGGCCAGTTCATTAGATATGTTCAAGAGGGGGCTGGACATGACCCTTGTGGCTAAAGGGATCAAGGGGTCTGAAGAGAAAGCAGGAGTGCGATACTGAAAGTGCATGATCAACCATGATCATATTGAATGGTGGTGCAGGCTTGAAGAGCCGGATAGCCTACTCTTGCACCTATTTTCTATGTTTCTATGTAACTTGAGGGTCACCACACTTCGAATGAGAGGCAAGATTAAGAGTGCAAGACCTTCATGAATAACCTCAGGCAGTGTGGGAATTGAACCTGCGCTATTGGTGTTACACCGCATCATGAACCAGCTGTCCAGGCAACTGAGCTAATCGACCCCCTGCTGTTCTGGACAATTTATCATATTTAGTGCCTTTAGGTTTCTAAAACAGAAATCCTATTACCATCAATCTTTTCCTTTGTATTGCAAGCATGATCAATTTACACAATCCAATCATGCACTCCTTAATCATACTTTTCGGTATTTTTTTAATAGCTACAATATCCTTTCTGTACTCTGGTCACCAGTAGAGTGCACAGTTTTCCAAATGCACCAATAATTTACAAAGGGGCAACATTAGGGCTTTTAAAATTAAATCCCCACTTGTCATCGAAGCAATATTGGTTGCGAAGCATAAAGAGTGCAAAATATTGCTGTTGCCCTATATTACCATTTATAAAACAGTGTGACTACTGTGTGTTAAGTGTCAGAAGATAAATGAAAAAAATGTCAAATCAAAGCCATATATAATGTGGAATCAGGAAAAATACTCACATCTTACATGGCTCATTTAAGATTTTTAAAAACTCAGTAGTATCCATACAGCAGTATTCATAACAAACAGCAGTCAAATGTAAAAGTTCACCACTTAGTGATGCAGTTCAATTCATGACTGAAAACTGCGTAATTGTCCTCCACCATGATTACTATACATTTAGTTCACATTATGTAAAAAATCTCCTCTATTGTGCAATAGTTCAGCAACTATACTTTCTGATCTTTTTCCTATGCACCATATTAGTTTACTTGTGTGCTTGGCCCAAAGGTAGGTCCTTGGTTCATTGTTGAGTGATGTTTCTTCTTGAGCCATTTCTTGACAGTTTTGTTTTTGTCAGTGGTGATTTACCATTGCCTTCCACCAGTTTATTTCAATTCTTTTGCATAATTCTCTCTCTTTGGAGGTTTGATTAAAAATTGTTTGGAACCTTTAGATAGTAAAAATATCCTCAAGCACTCGCCTAATTGATATTTAACATCACTGTGATTTTCCTGTCAGTTCAACGTAATATTTTAAATGCACTTACCAAATTCATAACAGCATTGATTTCATTGTAGCTGTCCAGAGCTTCCACTAATATTTTATTCAAAAATTCCCAGCTCTTCACAGGTAAATACTTAGGTTCTCCAATCCCAGAAGAAAAATGGCAATAAATATTGGGTTTTTCAAAAAGGCTGGTTTCATCTATTTCCTGCCCATACAAAAATAAAGTAATCGTTTTCACAGAATCACAGAATTGTTACGATGCAGAAAGAGGCCATTTGGCCCATCGTGTCTGCACATTAATTTGAATAAAATAGTATAATAGATTGAAATTGGGGAATAAAACATATCAGTCTCCAGCATCTAAGATTAGATGCTGCAATTTTTTCACACATCAAAGAGAAACTACCTTGGAACACAGGAAGATTTTTGAAGTTTCCAATCACATAATTTAGAAATTACTCGTTAAAATTGAAGCAGCTTCCCTTAACCCAATTTCAAAATGAGGAAAAACGACTTGAAGGCCTGGGGGAGATGGTGTGAATATTGCAAATTTACATGTGGATTGTGCGTGATCTTCCAACCATTCTAACTTGAATGACTGATAGCTGAAGTTCAATACCAGGGAAGAGAGACTCAATAATTACCAAGCATATTCTTTAGTCTTATGGTCTAGTTTACATTTTTTAAGGGAATATGGTGGACACTTTGCATGATCTACAGCACTTTTGCTAATGGCTCGAATCCCATTAAATTCAGTAAAAATTAGAAGTTAAATAATGACCATAAAACAATTGCCGTAAACACCCATCTGGTTCACTAATGTCCTGGTCTGGCCTACATGTGACTCCAGACCCACAGCAATATGCTTGACTCTTAAATGGCCTTGCAAGTTATTCAGTTCAAGGGCAATTAGGGATGTGCAACAAATGCTGGCTTTGCCAGAGAGGCTCACAAAATAATTTTTCAAAATGTCAAGGGCGGTGTTTAGATTCACTGGGTGGAATTTAATGCTTCCGCCAACAGCAAGACTTGTGGCAAGTGGGGCACAGCATTTGAAGTGATGGTAAAAATAAGTTTCCCACCTGCAGGAAAATAGACTCTGATGGGGCGGCACGGTGGCAAGCACTGCTGCCTCACTGCTGCTTCATGGCGCCAGGTTCAATTCCGGCCTCGAGTTACTGTCTTTGTGGAGTTTGCACATTCTCCCCATGTCTGCGTGGGTTTCCTCCAGGTGTTCCGGTTTCCTCCCACACTCCGAAAAATGTGCGAGTTAGGTTGATTGGGCATGCTATATTGTCAGGGGATTAGCAGGGTAAATATTTGGGGTTACGGGAATAGGGCCTGGGTGGGATTGTGGTCGGTGCAGACTCGATGGGCCGAATAGCTTCCTTCTGCACTGTACGGATTCTGTGATTCCAGGAAGAGTCATCCAGGTGCTGTCAGATCTGCTGAAACTTTCCAGCATTTTCGGTTTTTGTCTCAGATTCCAACATCCGCAGTAATTTGCTTTTATCTTGGAATTTTGTTCTCCTGACTTTCTTGGCAGGCTAAAGACTTTCCCGCATACATCTATGTCTGGAACCACATTTGCGTCCCTTTGCATCTCAGAAATGCTCATTAAAAATGCAACTCAGCAGAATCAGGTTCTCCCTTCAAATGGAAACGCCCCAGATAATTAGTATGCTCTGTTTCATGACAATATATCAGTGGCGTGTAGCTGGTGACCTTCACAGAGGGATCCGTGGTGCAGCAACTGAAGAGGAAAGAGTTGAATTGGACTCTTTCGGAAGGCCATTACCCTCATCTCGACATGTATGCCCAAGCCGTCAGGAGATGCGTCAATGCCAGATTCATCAGCTGCACTCACAAGACATCCCCGAACGTCACCCAAGTACAACGCAACGCCATCCGCGCTCTCAAGACCAACCGCAACATTGTCATCAAACCAGCAAAGAAGGGGTCACTGTCATACTGAACAGAACGATTACTGCAAAGAAGTGTACCGACAACTGAACAACAAGGAACACTACAGACAGTTACCCGCAGATCCAACCAAAGAACACACCTGTCAACTCAACAGGCTGATTAAGACCTTTGATCCGGACCTTCAGAGCACCCTGCGTGCTCTCATCCGACGTACTCCCCACATTGGAGATCTCTACTGCCTCCCGAAGATACACAAGGCCAACACATCCGGCCGTCCCATCGTATCAGGCAATGGGACCCTGTATGAGAACTTCTCCGGCTATGTTGAGGGCATCCTGAAACCAATTGTACAAAGAACCCCCAGTTTCTGTCGCGACACTACGGACTTCCTACAGAAATTCAGCACACATGGAGCAGCTGAACCAAGAACACACCTCGGCACAATGGATGTCTCGGCACTCTACACCAGCATCCCCCACGATGACGGCATTGCTGCAACTGCCTCAGTATTCAACACCAACAACTGCCAATCTCCAGATGCAATTCTACAACTCATCCGCTTCATCCTGGACCACAACATCTTCACCTTCAACAACCAGTTTTTCATCTAGACACACAGAACAGCCATGGGGACCAAATTCGCACCTCAATATGCCAACATCTTCATGCACAGGTTTGACAAGACCTCTTCACCGCACAGGACCTTCAACCGACGCTAGACACTAGATAATTGATGACATTTTCTTCCTTTGGACTCATGGCGAACACTCACTGAAACAATTATATGATGACATCAACAAGTTCCATCCCACCATCAGACTTACAATGGACTACTCTCTGGAATCGGCTGCATTCTTGGACACATGCATCTCCATCAAGGACGGTCACTTCAGCACTTCACTGTACCGCAAGCCCACGGATAACCTCACGATGCTCCACATCTCCAGCTTCCACCCTAAACACGTTAAAGAAGCCATCCCCTATGGACAAGCCCTCCGTATACACAGGATCTGCTCAGATGAGGAGGATCGCAACAGACACCTACAGATGCTGAAAGACATCCTCATAAGAACAGGATATGGCGCCCGACTCATTGATTGACAGTTCCGACGCGCTACAGCGAAAAACCGCACCGACCTCCTCAGAAGATAAACACGGGACATGGCGACATGGCGGACAGAGCACCCTTCGTCGTCCAGTACTTCCCCGGAGCGGAGAAGCTACAACATCTTCTCCGGAGCCTTCAACATGTCATCGATAAAGACGAACATCTCGCCAAGGCCATCCTCATACCCCCACTTCTTGCCTTCAAACAACTGCACAACCTCAAACAGACCATTGTCTGCAGCAAACTACCCAGCCTTCAGGAGAACAGTGACCACAACACCACACAACCCTGCCACAGCAACCTCTGCAAGATGTGCCGGATCATCGACACAGATGCCATCATCTCACGTGAGAACAACATCCACCAGGTACACGGTACATACTCTTGCGACTCGGCCAATGTTGTCTACCTGATATGCTGCAGGAAAGGATGTCCCGAGGCATGGTACATTGGGGAGACCATGCAGACACTACGACAATGGATGAATGAACAACGCTCGACCAGGAGTGTCCTCTTCCTGTCGGGGAACAGTTCAGCAGTCACGGGCATTCAGCCTCTAATCTTCAGGTAAGCATTCTCCAAGGTGGCCTTCACGACACACGACAACGCAGAATCACTGAGCAGAAATTGATAGCCAAGTTCCGTACACATGAGCACAGTCTCAACCGGGATCTTGGGTTCATGTCACACTATCTGTAACCCCCACGACTTGCCTGGGCTTGGAAAAACTCACTAACTGTCCTGGCTGGAGACAATGCGCACCTCTTTAACTTGTGCTTAACTCTCTCTCCACTCACATTATCTGTACTTTTAAGATTTGATTACCTGTAAAGACTCGCATTCCAACCATTATCTTGTAAATTGAGTTTGTGTCTATATATGCCCTGCTTGTGAACACAACTCCTCACTCTCCTGAAGGAGGAGCGACACTCTGAAAGCTTGGGCTACCAAATAAACCTGTTGGACTTTAACCTGGTGTTGTGAGACTTCTTACTGTGCTTACCCCAGTCCAATGCCGGCAACTATTACATAAGAAATAGGAGCAGGAGTAGGCCATCTAGCCCCTCGAGCCTGCCCCGCCATTCAATAAGATCATGGCTGATCTGACGTGGATCAGTACCATTTACCTGCCTGATCCCCATAACCCTTAATTCCCTTACCGATCAGGAATCCATCCATCCGCGCTTTAAACATATTCAGCGAGGTAGCCTCCATCACCTCAGTGGGCAGAGAATTCCAGAGATTCACCACCCTCTGGGAGAAGAAGTTCCTCCTCAACTCTGTCTTAAACCGACCCCCCTTTATTTTGAGGCTGTGTCCTCTAGTTTTAACTTCCTTACTAAGTGGAAAGAATCTCTCCGCCTCCACCCTATCCAGCCCGCGCATTATCTTATAAGTCTCCATAAGATCCCCCCTCATCCTTCTAAACTCCAACGAGTACAAACCCAATCTCCTCAGCCTCTCCTCATAATCCAAACCCCTCATCTCCGGTATCAACCTGGTGAACCTTCTCTGCACTCCCCCCAATGCCAATATATCCTTCCTCATATAAGGGGACCAATACTGCACACAGTATTCCAGCTGCGGCCTCACCAATGCCCTGTACAGGTGCATCAAGACATCCCTGCTTTTATATTCTATCCCCCTCGCAATATAGGCCAACATCCCATTTGCCTTCTTGATCACCTGTTGTACCTGCAGACTGGGCTTTTGCGTCTCATGCACAAGGACCCCCAGGTCCCTTTGCACGGTAGCATGTTTTAATTTGTTTCCATTGAGATAGTAATCCCATTTGTTATTATTTCCTCCAAAGTGTATAACCTCGCATTTCTCAACGTTATACTCCATTTGCCATATCCTCGCCCACTCACTCAGCCTGTCCAAATCTCTCTGCAGATCTTCTCCGTCCTCCACATAACTCCACATAATGACCTTCACTTCACCCGTGACACTTCTTTTGCCTACCTTTAACAGCAGTACTGTGAGATTTCAGTGCTTCTCAGAAGCTGTGCCAAGACTGGTGTGATGGAGGCAATACCAGCATGGAGGAGGAAGACAGAGGCAGGACTGGGGGGGATAATGAATCTAAAACAAAAAACAGTCCTGGAGCTGAACGGGCCATTGTGGAGGGTTCTGCATGGGACATGTGTCTTGCTCCATATCCTGGGATAGTGAAGGCCTCTCCAGGCAGTAACAGTCAAGTATGAGAGACATCTTCTGTAGTCGGTTACAGATGTTGGTCCTGGGGATTGGAGGATTTATATTGGGAAGCAAATGGCACAGTCACAATCAGGGGAGGCATTCTGTGTAAGTTATGAGTTGGTAAGTCATGGGAGTGTATTAGATGGTGACATGGGACAGGAGATGGGTCCCTTAAAGTCATGGTGTATCTGGCCTCAAGAAGGAGAGGAATCTGATCAACAAAGGCATTGGGTCATCTGCATTAAATGGTTTAGATTGAGAACAGGAATATCAACATCAATGAAAATTGGCTCCAGGTTGACAGGAAGAGGCACGAAAGTGATCGGAATAAAGCGAATGTTGATGTGGTGAAAATGGAGGGTAAGAGTGGGAGGTTGAAAGCCGATCGCCCAAACAAAACTCAGCACCACCATGATAATCAGCAGCAAGGAATGATGCAGTTGGAAGTTTTAAAAATTGTCTGTGAAGGGTGGAGTCAACAACTGCAATTTTGGGCCGATTGCACCTGAACAAATATCAGCTCAAGCCATGCAAAATATGACTCAGCTGAGATCTGTTAACGTGTGTCAAATGCCAACTGAAGGAACTTGAAATCTTAACTCATAGAGCACATCCATGCGAGAATCTGTTAAGGCTTAGGAAAACATTTGATTTGGTCTGATTGCCCACATATCCATCACAAGAGACATGTAAAGAGAGAAGGAGGATCAGATAATTAAGGGGACATGACTGATGCACATAAGCAACAAGCTCTAGACTAGACTCCATATTATCATTTGAATTGTCATTTTTTATAGGCCACAACCCAGGTTGTCATGAAATTGGTATGAGACTCGGGTATTGTCTAAGCTAAAGGAGGCAGGCTAACAGTAGCCTGACTGAAACTAAGAGCACATGGCTGTATACACACTAATCAAAGCCTCTTTTTGAAAGGGCAATCATGTCACATGGGGATGTTCAGTCACCTGTGAATCTTAAAGATGTTTCTGCTGCAATGGATGGGATTGGAAATCTGGAATGAGGCAGGTCTAGGGCTTCATGTCTTTGAAATTGAGGGAGAGCATTTCAGGGAAATTTCAGTCTTCTATTTCATTAAACGGCTAAGCACCCAAGGCAGCATGTGTTGTTCTGTAATGGGATAGGCACTCCACCAACACTCAATCTAAAGGAAGTAGACATGGTGTGGTCCTTTCAACCATTATGTCTTCAAGAGACAGAAACATTACTACAAATGTTACTGCACTCATGGCAGTATATCAGGAGATTAGCATGGTGGCTAAGGGAGGAAAACCATCAGTCAAGATGGAATCAGATCCTGACAGTGGCATCTCTCCAAATGTCTTCTCTTATGCATGATTAATACTGACACTGCATCTTGATAATGAGCTCCAAGATGACATCGTTTTTCAGGACTTTATAGCATAGAAGGAAACTTGCAAATCAGTGCTACAGCAGGACTATTGTGTGATCACTGACATGCACTCATGAACCTGCATTCGTCAGAAGCCTCCCAAATTAATGTCCAGCATTGGTTTGGCATCTGGGAGAGATGTGGCAAAGTCAGTATTGACATAGCATTTAATGAGAACTTAGTACCCTTGTAAATACTGAAGAGCGCTCAGGAGATGTGCGGGAGCACTGCTCCAATTCCATTAGAGTTCTCCACATTTTCGTCTGCCAGAGTGCAATATGTATGATGAAGCCTAAGACACTGATTGTATTGCAATGTTGAGAGATCCACGTTGATTGTCCTTCTGAGACCCAACACAAGGATTCAGTCAAGACACACTAGCCAGCCTCGATGTTCTCCCCAATCTGGGCACCTGAACAATGCCCACTAGGCACTGGGCATTTAGAAAAAATCTCGTAAAATTCTGCCCAATGAGTCTGTAACTTGGTAGGGACTGCATCTCGGGCAGCAGGCTCCCGCGATTGTGGGTGGTGAGGGGAGCTTGTTGAGGCTGCCTGCAGTATCAGGGGCCTGACCGCTCTCTTTGTCTGTCAGGCCCCTGCTACTGTTCATGCGCATGTGCAGTTTCAGTGGTCTGCACGTGTGCAATACCTCCCTCTACAGGCTGTCAAGTGGATTAAGCCCCACCCACAGCCTTCTGTAACGGGAAACGGACTCACCCAAAATTTTAAAGACACAGAGCATAAGATTGGGCCTGAATACACGCCCAAAAAACAGACTGGAACTCTCCCAGTTTCACGTCTGCACGAGATTTAGAAAAAATCTCGTAAAATTCCGCCCAATGAACCTGTTACTTGCAGACAAAAACTGTGATTACTTTCACAAAGTAAACCTCCCGATATGGCGTGGTGATTCCTCCTAGCCTGCTGCACTGCTTTTGTAATGCAGCAGGCCACAAGACTCAAGCGGAGGCCGTTTTGCGGGCTCCCCGCTGGGTGCCATGGCCTCTGCGACTTTCTGAGCATTGGATTTCTGATGCTGTCAGTTCCTCGCCAGAAATCAATGCGGAGCTGAATAATTTATGTATATGCTAATTTAAATACTATTTAAAACCCATTAGTGGACCCAGGACTGAAATCTCCGGGCCCACTAGCATCTCCACTCCCACCAGGTGTGGTTCACTCCAGTGGGGTTTACTACAGCTCCTTATTTGCCGGGAGTAAGTGGTCTGACCCCGCTGGAGTGAAAGGGACATCATCGAGGCTCCCCAGTGGGTCAGGCGCTGGGGATAGGTGCCCCCTGGGCATTGATCAGCCTAGGCCCCCTGGCACTGCCCAAGGGGCAAAATGGTAATGCCCAATTAGGCACCTTGACACTGCCTCCGAGCTTTAGGCAGTGCCAATGGGACGGAGTCCAATGGGGCAGGGCCTGACAGAAGTGGGGCCTCTGGGGGGGGAAGTGGTGGGCCCTCTTGCCACTCTGCATTGGGCTGAGTAAGGGAGGGGGAGGCCAGTGATTGGGGCTGAAGACTGGGGGGACCTCGAGGCTGGCTGGGGGTCGGGGGGAGGCTGAGGTTGGCCTGGATATGTTTGGGGGGCCAGCAATTTGGCCATGCCGGGCTGATCAGTGATTGAGCTGGCCAGTGATCGGGAGATCAACAGTGTGAGGACACTGCACATGCGCCAATTTCAGCGCTGATAGAACGGTGCATGCGCAGTGGCTTGCTCAGCGCTATGCTGGGGCCTGTCCAGCGGGAATAGATCCCGCCCACTGAATTTCAGGTGATTCAAACTGAGGCACTCTGCAGTGCACAGAGTGTGGGAGATTCATTTTGAAATTCCCGCTGAAAAAAACAACGGGATTTACTCAGTTTTTACACAAATTCAACACTTTTTGGGGGAACTGACCCTATGATCTCTGTTTCTGGGGTAATTATGCACCACGGTGTAGGGCCCACCTGCACTGCTTTAAATGCCTCCTTCAATAGGAAAATATCAAGGATTATCTTGCTGGTGCTCCCTAGAGGCTCAAGGGTCCGACAAGCACACACTATGTAATGCTCTGATTCTGAACAGCATTCTGTTATGCTCACATATGCTCCACCCTTCTGATGGGGTCATGTATCCTTTAGATCCGCTCAGTGAGCCCAGCCCTCTTCTTCTGTTTCTAATGATTCAAATCTGTAGTTATCCTTAAAGATATAAATCCAGCAGGCCTATATTATTATTCAAGTCGGATAATTGTTCCTAATTGTTAGAATATTTGTTTTAATCTGAACTAATGTTGTTATGTTGATTGTAGTGATTTTCCCCTGGGGTTTTGTAGAGTAGGACTTGATTGCATTGATTGACAGGCTACTGGGTGGAGCTAGGTTTACACAGATAATTCAAGCTCAGTTGCTGCTTAGAAGCTGCAGAGAGAAGTAGTCCTTTCTCTCTCTGAAGTCTGGAATTTCCAAAGACTATGTTTATTTACAAATAACATGCCAAAAATTGATGACAGGAAGGCTATGGCGGGTGAGAACCTAGAAACTATCATTATCACGAAAGAGGTAGTGTTGGGCAAGTTAATGGGGCTAGAGGTAGACAAGTCGCCTGCTCCTAATGGAATGCATCCCAGGGTACTGAAAGAGATGGCGGGAGAAATAGCAAATGCACTAGTGGTAATTTACCAAACTTCGCTGGACTCTGGGGTGGTTCCCGCAGATTGGAAAACAGCAAATGTGACGCCACTGTTTAAAAAAGGAGATAGACAAGAGGCGGGTAACTATAGGCTGGTTAGTTTAACTTCTGTAGTCGGGAAAATGCTTGAATCTATCATCAAGGAAGAAATAGCAAGACATCTGGATATAAATTGTCCCATTGGTAAGACACAGCATAGGTTCATGAAGGGAAGGTCATGTTTGACTAATTTGGTGGCATTCTTTGAGAACATTACGTGTGCAGTGGACAATGGGGAACCTGTGGATGTGGTGTATCTGGATTTCCAGAAGGCATTTGACAAGGTGCCGCATCAAAGACTGCTACATAAGATAAAGGTGCACGGTGTTACGGGTAATGTATTAGCATGGATAGAGGATTGGTTAACTAACAGAAAGCAAAGAGTGGGGGTAAATGGGTGTTTTTCTGGTTGGCAATCAGTGACTAGTGGTGTGCCTCAGGGATCAGTGTTGGGACCGCAATTATTTACAATTTACATATATGATTTGGAGTTGGGGACCAAGTGTAGTGTGTCAAAATTCACAGATGACACTAAGATGGGTGGAAGAGCAAAGTGTACAGAGGACGCTGAAAGTCTGCAAAGGGATATAGATAGTCTAAGTGAATGGGCGAGGGTCTGGCAGATGGAGTACAATGTTGGTAAATGTGAGGTCATCCAGTTTGGTAGGAATAACAGCAAAATGGACTATTATTTAAATGGTAAAAAATTGCAGCATGCTACTGTGCAGAGGGACCTGAGTGATCTTGTGCAGGAATCTCAAGGAGTTGGTTTGCAGGTGCAGCAGGTAATTCAGAAGGCAAATGGAATTTTGTCCTTCATTGCTAGAGGGATGGAGTTTAAAAACAGCGAGGTTATGTTGCAGCTATATAAGGTGCTGGTGAGGCCACACCTGGAGTACCGTGTACAGTTTTGGTCTCCTTACTTGAGAAAGGATATACTGGCACTGGAGGGGGTGCAGAGGAGATTCACTAGGTTGATTCCGGAGTTGAGAGGGTTGGCTTATAAGGAGAGACTGAGTAGACTGGGGCTATACTCACTGGAATTCAGAAGAATGAGGGGAGATCTTAATAGAAACTTATAAGATTATGAAGGGAATAGATAAGATAGAAAGCAGGGAAATTGTTTCCACTGGCAGGTGAAACTAGAACTAGGGGGCATAGTCTCAAAATAAGGGGAAGCAGATTTAGGACTGAGTTGAGGAGGAACTTCTTCATACAAAGGGTTGTGAATCTGTGGAATTCCCTGCCCAGTGAAGCAGTTGAGGCTACCTCACTGAATGATTTTAAGGCAAGGATAGATAAATTTTTGAACAGTAAAGGAATTAAGGGTTATGGTGAGCGGGCGGGTAAGTGGGGCTGAGTCCACAAAAAGATCAGCCATGATCTTATTGAATGGCGGAGCAGGCTCGAGGGGCCAGATGGCCTACTCCTGCTCCTAGTTCTTATGTTCTTATTTCTCTGAAATTCTGCTGCTTGAGGATATATTATTCTCTGAAATTTGCTGATTTTTAGATAGGTGTCTATCTGGATCTTTATCCAGAGATGTTAAAAGGCTAGAAAACTAGCATCCGCGTGCACGATTTATGTCTGTGGGATGATGCTTACAATTGGAATTATAGAGATAAGAATTATAACTTGTCATGTTTACATATTTAAATTGGTAAAAGTTATGCTAATTCTTTTTGTATCTTCTAACTGTTTTCAAAAGTTTGTTTGGATAAAAGCTTCCTGTGGGTCAATTGAGTCATAGCTGGAGCGAAACACCTTATGCTCACCTTAATGACAAAAATTTTTTTAAAAGTTGGGGTCCAGGCTAACTTGGTAATATAATCTTGGAGTTTCTGATCTGGTTCCTAACACAAGGAACAAGAATAGTGGGGAAGGACACTGTATGAGAACAATATACTAAGAAAGAACAGGAGTGAGGTATTAAGCTTCATTACTTGCTTTCTAAATTCAAAAAAGGAACTGCAATTTCCATTGTAATCTATTGTTAATTACCATTAAAATTAAATAATAAGTTTGCATTTCTTGTAATTGTTTTCCTTCACCTGGGAAGATTGTTTAAAACATGTGGACAATTAATTACCTGGAAGTATTTTTTACAGATTAATTGCTGATGTTTTGGAAAGTTGTCTGTGTCATGTTCATCAACTAATTTATCGCCATAAACTCGGGAAGATTCATGTAACAGGAGACGGACCAAATCAGGAGTAGTTTTTGCACACTCTGTTGTTGCAAACAGAAAACCCTGCAATTTAAACAGTTTATTAAAATACATGTCATCTTAGCAGCTATACATTGTTAGTTTTAAAAGTTTAAAGTAGATAAGAATATTGGGATGCAGATGTACAGGATCATTTAATTGCAGCCAGATAGGATCCATGGAGTGACAATTGGCTCAGCTCCTTTATACTTGCTTATGGACTGGAGGTGTACATTTCTCACCTGAACCCGCAACTTGGGCCTGCTGAGAAATGTGCAGGGTTGCTGCTGTTGAATAACTTCAATGGTCCTGGAAAACTAACTTTGTAATGTCAACTTTTTACTTTTTTCAATATGAAAATTCCAGTTTTCTATTACAATAAATAGTGCAGTTCAGGATCATTGGGGGAAAACAAAGCCATGGCTCTAATCGGGGATGGGGTGGGGGGAGGGCTGTGGGCAGGTGGGGCTTAGTCGGGAGATGGCGGGATATTCAGGGGCAGTGGGAATGGTGGACAAGGGGTGGGATGGTCACTAGTATAGTTACCTAGGATTAGAACTGGTTGTACTCTCTTAACATGTCCTGGATAATTATTTTGCAACAGGAACAACCCCAAAGTCTTCCATTTTAAATTAGAATATCAGAGCATTCCAGATGCAGGGGGATTGCCCTTCAGAAGTTGAAACTTCTGATTTCCCTGCAGTCCTTGGGCATGTTCCTGGGTTCGACCCTCCAGAGAGCAGAAGATCTGGGCCATTGTCTGGCAGATAGTACTTTGGAAAATAACGCAAATTGAGCTTTAGCAGAGGATCTAATGTTTCAGCTGTTCTGTGTGAGGGTTAAATTATTAAAAATGGAAGACTTGACATCAATCTATTGCACAAGGCAGTTTCATTTCCAGTTTAATTGGATAGGTTGGGCGTTGACTAACTCAACTTTGGAGAGGTGGATTGAGCATTATAACATGTTAATGGAGCACATTCCAGTCTTTTGGATTTAATGCCTTTGGCACAAGTATCAATCTGAAAGCTAAAAGGATTGAAAAACATACAGATCTAGCAGGCAAGTACTTTTCCTCCACTGCTTGGGAGTCAGATGAAGCAGCAATACTTGTCCCAATTACCCAAGAAAACCTGCTATGATCTTCCAACTTCTGAAATCATAAATGCCTCTTCCTTACCCTTCTCTTGACCCACCAAAAGATCTCCAAAGGCCCTTGATACAGTTTCATCAGTGGTTCCTGACTGCTGTCTTCTATAGCATGTTTTCTCATGCAGAACTGATCAACCGCTCCACCTGGCTGGTTTACTGACAGAATATGAAGTTAAAACATTGTAATGAAGTCCTGTCATTAAACTTGGTAGGACATTTGTCCCTCTGATATCTCCAGGTCACTAACCAGGAACCCTCTTGCTCCTATTTTCCTGTAAATATTGGATCAATGAGTTCAAGACACCTAACTCCACTTTCACACAGAGTGAAATGGACATTGAGGCTGCGTTATCACATAAAGAGTTTTTAAAATGTTTACTGTACCAAAAGACTATGCAATATTCCTATTGTAAAAAATGACATTACACAAGTATAATGTTAGCTTGCCAGTATCATAGAAGTTAAAAAATATTGTCATATTTGGGCACTTCCACAGGACACCTGAGCAAAGAATCACAAACCACAATTTCTAGAACTGTACTTGTATGAATGCTGCAAGTCGCTGTCAGTTGTATGCTTGCAATGATGGCAACCGATGTCATCACTAAAATTGCAAACTCCAGGCCAATAACTTTCAAAAAGGAATAGGATAAATAATTGTGGAGATAATGGGAGAAGTATGGGGAAAGATCAGGGGAGTGGGATTAATTAAGATAGCTCCTTCAAAGGACTTAGATAGGCATAATGTGCCAAGTGTTTTCCATCTGTGTTCAATCATTTACTTTACATTATACAACTAATAAATGGTTCTGAATTCAATTTCAGTTATTTAAACTAGGATTTACTTATAGGTGGTGGACTAAACACTGAGTAAAAATGTTTGTTTTTTGTGATAAATCAGTTTTCAACTATATTCATAAATAGTTGCTTGGCAGTAGAGCTAGAATATTACTGAAGAGGGCAGGATTTTGCTGTAAATAGGCAAAGGTCGATGGCAGGCAGAAAAAGTGATGCTGAGCCTGCTGATGGCAAAGGCAGATTTTCCAGCCATCTCATGTGCTATTTCATGACAAATCTTTTCCACCACGTGTTCCGTGCTGTATCGCTGGTGGGGCAGACTCTAATTTGCCTGCCCTGCCACCACCCAAGTGATACAATCATCTGGGTGCCACATTTAAAGATTGCCCCTAGCAGACATCAACCATACCTCATTAGGTTGCCAGAACGTGATGGCTAGCAAGGAATCTGTCCCCAAGCGTTCGATGCCTCTCTGGAGAGACTGCTCAATGCAATAAAAAGCCACTTTTTTTTCCTACAGCTTTTATTGTCAATGTCTCTGAATGAATATATTAAACAAAAACACCGTATTGTTTCAGAATTGCAGTGTACTTGGCAATTTTGCTTTCAACATTCTTCTCAACTACTTTAAAATGTTCTTCTTTTTCTCATAGTGAAACTTGTTTTTTTTCTTATCGCTTCTCTTCATCTGTCTGGTATTTCCAACCAACTTCATGAGCAAGGTGACCAGGGAGAGTAAACTTATGAGTTGGAATCAAGCGTACAATCTTCAAAGCTGCTCGCACAACCATACATTTCCTCTCAAGATATGGAGGAGGAATCCCATCAAAGACCTTCAGTCTGTCCAAAGCAGCTTGACCTCGCTTTGTCTTGTGCAGCGACATACCTCTTACAGTCCTCCAGAAGATCCAGCTTAGTGCTCTGAAGTGATATGGACTATGAGTGGGGTTAATATTCATCCTCTTGTGCAAAAAAGCAAGATACTTAAGTTTATTTCAGTAGAAGTTGCCAGAGATGTTAATCCCTTCACACCTCACCACCACAACTTTGTGGCCGAGCAAAATCTGTTCAGCGACAATGGCAGCCAGCCGGCCCTGGGGATGACACCGGCCATCAAGGAGCAGAGCCTTGCTGAAGCCATCTGCCATGGTGACAAAAAGGCCCACTGTAATGTGCTGTACCCACATTAGGAAGGAAGCCAGCCAGCAAGATCACCAACCCAGCATGGGAGGTAGCGGCTGCAGTCATGAGTGCCATTGCCTGCAGAACTGGTTAGCCACCCAGTGTCACAAGAGGATGAATATCTCCTCTGTTCTGCAAGCATCAGTCACTCTTCTGATCACTCTGAACTCACACATCTATTAAACATCCACAGGGGCTCACTCACTGCCAGCTCCAGCTCAAGAGACATTACTACTCACTCTCCCACACACATCTTCATCTCCCTTGCGGTTCGTGTCCTCATCACCTCACTGGTCCCACCCACCATTCACACATGTCAGGTGTCCTCATCATCTGCCTTGGCAGGCATCCTGCTTATACTCTCTCCATCTGTTTTCATGCAGGGGAAGCTGGTATACTGGGAGAGATTCCAGATAGGCAGAGAGATGCCAGAACTCAAGGTCCTCACGGAATTCGAGGACAAGCCATCCAGCTGGTCAGGGAGAACATTGACTGCTCCAGTGTGGTAAGATTGACGGTAATAATCCTAGTGAGGATCCATTACTGCATCATCCATCAGACAGCAGTGCTAAGAGTCATGTCTCCTGTTTCTAAAGGCCCCTGCCATGCACAAATGCCCTCTCCTTTCTTTCACAGGCACATCTGGAAAGCAGCGCAGGCAGTCCACCAGCTAGGTCATCAACTCCAGCCTCAACATCAGCTCAGATCCATGCACCCCAATATCAAAAAACCGTCAAGTGTTTACTCACACCATCCACCAGTGCAGACACACACACACCTTGGTGGGAGTACCGGTGGGGCCACAATCTGTTGAGCACATCACTCTCTCAGAGTCACAGACGGAGGCACGGATGGATCTTTTGAGTCCTAGTCAGATGATGTGCCTCTGGACTTGATCATGCCTCAATTGTTGGAGCTCCAAAGGCAAACCCTGGAAAATCAGGAAGGGATGTCTGCTACACTCCTTGGATTGAAAGGCTGCATGGAAGAGTACACCCACATTATGTCTGAGGGGATTGTGCCGACACTGCAACACAATGAGGTCACCATAGCCAGGGGGCTGGCCATGGTGGAAACCGTGGTGCAAGACTTTTGTCCTGCACTGCTGCAAGACATGCACCCATGGTGCAGCACTTACTGGAATCTCACAGTGCCAATGCCAGAGGATGGTGGGGTTCCTCGACTCCACTCTAGCTACCTCTCTGTCCCAAGGAGGAAGCCAGGGACCCTCGGGTACCCATAGGGAGGCCAGCTGGTTTACATCTCAGGGCCATCCACCCAGGTGATTTTTGGGAGTGTCTTGCCCATCCAAATTCCTTCTTCTCGTGATTGCTTCAGCTCCAGGTCCACAGGCTGAGAACCCCGAAAGCAGCACAAAGCAGCCCAGACCTCAGCCCTCCAGAGGACATCTGCCAAGTTCATCACAGACAACAGGGCGTGGCAGACAGCAGGCCTCCTCCACCTCCACTGTGGATGTTAGCAATGCCCCAAAGGGAGATAGAAGACATATGTAGGCAGTTTTTTGCCTGGAAAAACAAGAGGGCAACAAAAATATGAGACATTAACTATCCCAATATCAACTGGGATTCAAACAATATAATGGGCACTGAGAGAGAAAAATTCATGCAGCGCACCTGGCCCATAGCCCTGTAGGTCACAGCACTTAAGGTGCAGATCCAGTACTTTTTAAAAGTGTTTACGATCTCTGCCTCCACCACCAACTCAGACAGTGAATTCCAGACACCCACTGCCCTCTGGGTAAAAAACGTTCTTCCTCCTGTCCCCTTTACACCTTCTGTCACTTATCTTGAATCTATGTTCCCTGGTCTTAAAATTCGCCATCAAGGGAAGATGGGATGAGAAAGGGCACCTGGGTGTCTTCAGGCTGGCATGGACAATGGGATTAATGGTCTCCTTCTATGCTGTAACCTACAGTTAGAGAGGTCATGAAGCTCTAGTTGCAGTGTGGGCATGGGTGTTAGGCACATACATAATGTTCACATCTGTAAATAAACTCTCACTAATTGCACCCTTTCTATGGCTCCTTATTCTGATTAGCTATCTTCCATTAGTCATAACCTGAAAACTGGATTCTTGAAACAGAAAAAAAGCAGAGTTCTGAATCCAGGACTTCCTCCATGAGCTTTGTGCCAGGTTTCCAGCACATTGGTGATGTCCCTTCACAGCAACTGAACACATAAGTCATGATTTTATCTTGCAAGGAATGAGGATGCCTCCCATAATGTACACAGCTGTCAACCATTCCATATGCACCTTTTGAAATATGGCTGGCCCCTATCCCATATGGTTTAGCTTCTGCTGACACTGAGCCTCAAGGATGCAGCTCTTGAAAAATGGCATCAGATCAATAGAGGTGAAACTTTCCCTGCTGCATTGTCATGTTATGACCTTAAGCATTGAGGGCAAGCAAGATGCCATCAGCCAGACAGCAGTCAGACATTTGTGAAGATCTATGCACTGTTCCCGCTGCATGACAGGAGTCTTATGACAGAGGACATGCACTGCCACCAATCAGACAGGAGATCAATTCTCAAAGAAGGTATGTGAAGGTACCATGACCTTTCAGAAATCTAGCGGCAATGTACTCGTCCCAAGCTTGTTTGCCTTGTCTGGACATCACCATTGCCTCATGGCCGACATCCTCATCCTCGAGGCACTCCTCAGCCTTGTCCCCTTTGACGTCCTCCTCATCGAAGGAAACATGCTGCTCCACCATCTCCTCCTCAGGTAGATCCTCCCTCCATTACAGCGCGAGGTTACGCAGAGCATAGCAAGCTCTCGCAGACCGGCCCTGGCACCGGAACCTCATCTTCAGCATCCCTATGGTCTGGTCTACCAAAGTGTAAGTTGCTGCATGAGTTTCATTGTAACTTGTCTTTGCGGTACTCTGTGGCGTTCGCACAGGTGTTATCAGCCTCCTCCTCAGCTGGTAGCCCTTGCTCCACAGAAGCCAACCCTGCAGCCTCTCTGGACCCTAAAACATGTCAGGGATCTGAGATTGGCTGAGAAAGTAGGAGTTGTTCATACCTGGGAATTGATCACACACCTGCAGGATGCATTTGGTGTGGTTGCAGTACATTCAGCAAGTAGAAGCCCTTGCAATTTGTATGGTTCACTGTCTGATGCACCAGACAACTGAGTGCCAAGTGAGTGCGGTCGATGGTACCCTACACCCGTGGAAGCTCAGAGACTTATGCAAAGGACATCACTCTTGCATCTTGGCTTGCCTGATAGTGATTGAAATGGATGAAGTTGTGTGTCGTTGCGAAGATTGTGTCCATTACATCCCAGATGCATTGTGTGGGGAGGCTTGCAAAATCCTGCAGAGGTCATCTGTGGAGCACTGGAAGGAGCCACTGGCATAAAAATTGAGCACCGCTGTAATTTTCAGCAACATTGATAATGGATTCTCTCCAAATCCCCAGGGCGCCAAATCCTGCAGAAAGTAGCAGATATGACTAACCAGTTCCCTGGACTTGCGTAGTTCTTCGGTGACACTGGGTTTCAGACATCTGCAGGTAGTTAAGACACTGGTTCTAGCGTGGTGCCTCCAAGTGAAAGCTCCCTTGGGTTCATCTTCTCTGTATGGAGCAGGCCCTGCCACCACTTCTGCTTCACTGTTCTGCTCCTGCCTTTGAAGAGTGAGGCATCTCCATTAGTGTCTTTTCTTCTCTCTTGACTAGGAATAAGAAAAATGAAAGCAAGATCACCAGGCTGCATGTTTGGTAGATTCTCCTCACTGCAGTATCAAAGAAAGATACTTGATGGTGAGCCTTTGTCTGTTAAGGACCACTCTTTGACCATTCATCACCTAAAGCTGTCTCTCAAAGCCCTCTGATTCATGTCCTGGCCATTGCATTGATGACCTTATTTTGTATTCTGCTTTGGCAACACCCCACATCAGTTTTGCTCCACACCACATGAACAAGTGGCCACAGCTTTGGCCACTCTACTGCAGCCTGAGCTTACATCTCAGATGCAGGCATTGCCCCAAGCTTCAAGTGCATGTGCTCAACTTCGTCTATGAGGGGACCTATCAATAGGCACCTCAGCACACAGCCAAAAATTAGGAGTGCGCTCCTCGGACAGTGTGCCATTTCCAACTTTCTAAGGGATTGCAATTGCTTGTCCATTTGACCAATGGTACAGGTACAACATGGCAGTCAATGATTTTGAAATTCAGTGTGCCAAGGTTTAAATGCCAAGCTGCAATCATTGACACTCACACTTAAGTGGGGTTTGAGTGAGCATAATTGTGTGATTAGTTTGACTCCAGGAATGTCAGTTGAGTTATAGCTGAACAGTCTCAGCTGCAAAAGGATAATGAACAAATATGTCTTTCCAATAGCCTTGCCCTTGTCAACATTCCACTTCCAGAATACACCCCTCCTCCTACCCCAAATTTGAGTACAACTGTCAGTTCATGATGACTGTCCACCCATCCACCCAGCAGTGCTGCAGGTTTCCCTTCCCTATGAGGCCCTTTCAAGAAGCCTGTGGCACAGCAGCAGAAGGCAACCTTAGAAACAGCACTTTTCACATTTGTCTCCCCCCACCTGTAGAGTGGAGCCTTTCCCCCCACCAGTAGACTGGAACCTTCCTCTGTCTCCCACCCAGTAGCCTGGTGTCTTTCCCCAAGTACCTTACACTAGGTCCCCAGCACCCTTCCAGTGTCCCCCTGGGTCCCTCCAGTGTTACTCTGGTGGCCAACCCCAACCACCCATTCCTGAGTCAAGCTAATCACCCCAAGTCAAATCCTGGTCACCCCCAAGTCAAGCCTGGTCACCCTGGAGTCAGAGCTGGTATCCCAAAGTCAGCCGCCCTTATTAGGTGGAGCCACTCTGAGTGCTGCGCTCACTTCCAAGCTCCCCTCAGCCGGCTGTTCACCAGGTGCATGCTTTTTGAAGCCAGTCATGATTCATGCCGTTCTGATATCATGCAGCAGTCGATGGATTATTTGATGGGGTGTATGAATCTGGCATACGGGTCTGATAATAAGATGCAAAAGTATTATAATGAAGTTTCACAGGAATTGCAACTTGCCACTGATGGACTAAGGGGATAAATGTGGCAAGCTTTCACGCCGACGTAAAACATGACTTTGGCCTCCTCAAAATTCTCTGTCACCGTTGCCGAACTTGTCTGATGGTTAAGGGAGCAGAAAATCCTGGCCAAAGACATGCTGCTCATGTTACACTCATCAAGACAAACAAAAATACCAAAATTCGAAGGGAACAACAATTTATAATACATGAGAAACAGGGGACTTTGACTGGTTGAGGTGCTGCCATGCAGCGTGCATCCGGGAGCTGTTATTCCCCCAAACCTTCGTTTAAATTCCAAAATGGCAAGTCAATTCTGATTGGCCAAAGTGTTGCCATGGAAAATGTTGGGGGAAGCACCTGGGTGAAGATTGTTTCCTGATTTACTAAACGATGTACTGGGGAGGGCCTTTAAAAATGGCAGTTCAGCACCAACCTTCCATCGGCTTCTGGAGCTTGTCCATTTGCTCTGGAGTTTGTTAGGACACGTGGGAATTTCCACACATCAAGTGAGGGATCAACACAAGGACATTGATTCGTGCCACAATGCGAGATTAGTCTTGCATTGATGAGCATCATTGCTTCACTTTCCTGATACCCTGCACTGCGACTGAAAGGTTCCTAACATGTCTCAGCTGTGCCTCTCTCCTCATTTGGAGACTTCAGCTTGAACCCTCTTTATGTGAGACCCCCCCTCATCATCCCAGAGAAGTGTAATGTTCAGGTTTCCCTCCCTTACAGACCTATCCATTCACCCCTTGCATTCCTTGATCCCATTTTGAAATGGATGTGGCTACGGCCCTTGTGGACCTCACCCCTTCCCCAACTTGAGGTCGCTTACACATTCAACATGTTACCCTCCCCTGCACCCTCCACCACACATGGCTGAGTGCAACATTCCCCACTCATAAACTCCAGTACATAATCCTTTTTCCTTGTTGAGGCCACCTACCCGCCTTCTCCAGTGCAGCCCTTTGCCCGACAGCCTCTTCTTCTGCTTGAGGCCACTTGCCTTCACTTCCCCAGTTCAGACCAAGCCCTGCAGCCCCTTCTCCTCCATGCAAAAATATTGAAATGATGTTCCCGACATGCCACAATGGGAAATGTGGCCTGCCACTGATGGCTGAAACGCACAAGCATGACCTGGTTTTACGATACCTTAAAATTGATTTTTGGTCTACATGATATTTTCCATAACACCCGCTGCAAATGGGAATGGAAAATCCTGGCCCATGTTTGACAATATGCAGAAATTTGAAAAAAATAAACACTTCTCACAACCATTGGAATCTTAAATGCATCCAGATCACTGTTCACATCCAAAGTGGAAAGTTTGAACATTTTGTTCAATTGTTGCAGTACAGTTCATTTGAAAGTCACTACACAGTTAGTCATTTCATCTAAGTACAAACCCAACAGAAATGCATAAACAAACCTGGAATATGTTAGAAAGATCTCTCAAGTTGAATATGTAATGAAATTTTATGGCAGTCGGTAGGTAAGATGATGTGATTTTCTGATGCAAGGCTGTTGATAAAAAAATATTTTCAAAAACAAATGTAAAATATCACAATGTCGCTCTCGAAACATTTAAAATAAAGTTCTAATTAACTGGATAAATGCGACTACCTCAGCAGAAGCTTATCATTTCCATGGGGTAAATTGGATGAGAGTTTCAAATACAAAATGATGGTAAGCAGGAGCCAAGAACCAAAAAATCCAGTGTTAAAGAAGAATAGGAGGGAAGGAGGAAAGTGGGGCTGGGTTTTCATGTAGTCAGGAAATGTCCATATGGATGTAAACATGAAGTCCAGATCCCAATACATGACTCCATTCCCAGTGCCCTGTGTCTTCACCAGGATGCATTAAGGCTAAGGTTGTGAGCTGGCATCCTGCATTCCCATCTGCTTGGCTCCATTGTGGCAATAGGATTGTCCAAGTCCTCCACAATTTAAATGGAGTTAGGCTGGCTTAAAAAGGACACATGGCCCACAGCATCTCAGAGGTGTTGTGAACCCGATCTGGATGAGGCAATCTTTGAAAGGTACATTCAAAAAAATCTTACCCATCCCAAGCTATGCCCCACTACCCACCCTCAAATCCCTCATATTCTCCAAGCCAAGCTTTGAACCTCTACCAATCCTCATGGCCCCTCATACCATTATACAAGGGTGGCAAGGTGGCACAGTGGTTAGTACTGCTGCCACACAGCGCCAGTCAATTCCAGACTTGGGTCACTGTTTGTGTGGAATCTGCATGTTCTCCTTGTGTCTGCATGGGTTTCCTCCAGGTGCTCCAGTTTCCTCCCACAGTCTGAAAGATGTATTGGTTAGGTGCATCGGCCATGCTAAATTGTCCATCGGTGTACTCGAACAGGTGCCGGAGTGTGGCAACTAAGGGATTTTCACTGTAACATCACTGCAGTGTTATTTTTGACAATAAATAAACTTTACTTTTTACTTTACTTTATCCTCCATGCCGAGGTATGCCTTTCCACCCACACCCATGGTCCCTCATACCCTCTGTGGAAAGCCAAGGCACTCCCATGTCCATTCACTCATTGGACAGAACCAATGCTTTTTTTTAAAAAACAATCATCCATAACTTCCTACTTTCTTAAAAAAAACCTCATCTTGAACTCTTTTTTCTCATATAGACGTCTGGGAAGCAGCTGGGGGGGTCCACAAGTCAGGTCCTCAGCTCCAACTCAAACAGCAGGCAAAAGAGGGATTCACAGACTCCGAAATAGAAGAACGATTGCAGTGCTCTCTCACACCATCCATAAATACATACCTTGGCAGGACCTAGTTTTAGAGCTGCCTCCGGATCACAATCTGGTGAGCACATTACAGTGTCTGATCCACAGCAGATGGAGTTAGGGATATCCCAGGGTACTGGCCCTCAGAGGATTTCTGGAGGCCAGGAATCTGTTGAGTCCAATTCAGATGACGAATCTCTAGACTTGGTTATGCTTCAATTGTTGGAACTGCGAACACAAACTGAGGAAAGACAGAAGTGGATGTCTGCTGCACTCTTCAGAATGTCAAGCTCCATGGAGGAGTCCATCTGCCTTCAGGTTGAGGTGACTGCACTGACAGTCCAACGCATTGAGATCAAAAATTGGTAGAGTGGAGGCTGCCATGGAGACCTTGGTCCGAGATTTCTGTTCTGTACTGCTCAGCACACAGCCAAGGATTAGGAATGCTCTTCGAGGGTAGTGAGCCATTGCCAACTATTTAAAGGGAATATAGTTGCTTGCCTAGCCAGGCTATGGTACAGAGAAACCATGGCAGTTATCAATTTCGGAAATCCATGCACCAAGAATTAAATACTGAGCAGTATTCAGTGGCACTCACACACAAGTGCTGTGTGAGTGGGCATAATTAGAGTCATAGAGGTTTACAGCATGGAAACAGGCCCTTCGGTCCAACTTGTCCATGCCACCCAGTTTTTACCCACTAAGCTATTCCCAATTGTCTGCGTTTTGCCCATATCCCTCTATACCCATCTTACCCATTTAATTATCTAAATGCTTTTTAAAAGGTAAAATTGTACCCACCTCCACTATGACCTCTGGTAGTTTGTTCCAGGCACTCACCACCCTGTGTGAAAAAATTGCCACTCTGGACCATTTTCTATCTCTCCCCTCTCACCTTAAACCTATGCCCTCTAGTTTTAGACTCCTCCACCTTCGAGAAAGGATGTTGACTATCTACCTTATCCATGCCCCTCATTATTTTATAAACCTCTACAAGATCACCCCTAAGCCTCCTACACTCCAGGCAAAAATGTCCCAGTCTATCCAGCCTCTCCTTATAACTCAAACCATCAAGTCCTGGTAGCATCCTAGTAGATCTTTTCTGCACTCTTTCTAGTTTAATAATATCCTTTCTATAATAGGGCGATCAGGACTGTACACAGTATTCCAAATGTGGCCTTACCAATGTCTTGTACAACTTCGACAAAACGTCCCAACTCCTGGGATTCAATGTTCTGACCAATGAAAGCAAGCATGCCGAATGCCTTCTTCACCACCCTGTTCACCTGTGACTCCACTTTCAAGGAGCTATGAACTTGGACCCCTAGATCTCTTTGTTCTATAGTTCTCCCCAACACGCCACTATTAACTGAGTAAGTCCTGCCCTGGTTCAATCTACCAAAATGGATCACTCGCATTTATCTAAATTAAACCCCATCTGCCATTCATCGGATCACTGGCCCAATTGATCAAGATGCCATTGCAATCCTAGATAACCTTATTCACTGTCCACTATGCCATCAATCTTGGTGTCATCTGCAAACTTACCAACCATGCCTCCTAAATTCTCATCCAAATCATTAATATAAATGACTAATAACATGGGCCTAGGACCGATCCCTGAGACACATCACTGGTCACAGGTCTCCAGTTTGAACAACAACCCGTTACAACCACCTTCTGTCTTCTGTCATCAAGCCAATTTTGTATCCAATTGGCTACTTCAGCCGGGATCCCGTGAGATTTAACGTTATGCAACAACCTACCATGCGGTACCTTGTCAAAGGCCTTGCTAAAGTCCATGCAGACAACGAGTACTACACTGCCCTCATCTACCTTCTTGGTCACCCCTCCAAAAAACTCAGTTAAATTCGTGCGACATGATTTTCCACTCACAAAGCCATGGTGACTGTTCCTAATCAGTCCTTGCCTCTCCAAATGCCTGTAGATCCTGGCTCTCAGAATACCTTCTAACAACTTACCTACTACAGACATTAGGCTCACTGGCCTGTAGTTCCCAGGCTTTTCCCTGCAGCCCTTCTTAAACAAAGGTACAGTATTTGCCACCCTCCAATCTTCAGGCACCTCACCTGTGACTGTCGATGATTCAAATATCTCTGCTAGAAAACCTGCAATTTCCTCTCTCGTCTCCCACAACATCCTGGGATACACTTCACCAGGTCCCGGGGATTTATCTACCTTGATGTGCTTTAAGACTTCCAGCACCTCCTTCTCTGTAATATATACACTCCTCAAGATATCACTATTTATTTCCCCAAGTTGCCTAACATCCATGCCTTTCTCAACAATAAATACTGATGAGAAATATTCATTTAGGATCTCACCCATCTCTTGTGGATCCTCACATAGAATACCTTGTTAATCCTTAAGAGGTCCTACTCTCTCCCTAGTTACGCTTTTGCCCTTCATGTATTCGTAGAAGCTCTTTGGATTCTCCTTTGCCTTATCTCCCAAAGCAATCTCATGTCCCATTTTTGCCCTTCTGATTTCTCTCTTAACTCTACTCCGACACCCTCTATACTCTTCAAGGGATCCACTTGATCCCAGCTACCTATGCATGTCATATGCCTCCTCTTTTTCTTGACCTGGGCCTCAATATCCCGAGTCATCCAGGGTTCCCTACTTCTACCAGCCTTGCCCTTCACTCTAAAAGGAATGTGCTTACCCTGAACACTGGTTAACACACTTTTGAAAGCCTCCCACTTACCAGACATCCCTTTGCCTGCCAACAGACTCCCGCAATCAATTTTTGAAAGTTCCTGTTTAATACCATCAAAATTGGTCTTGCCCCAATTTAGAATTTTAACTTTTGGGTCAGACCTATCATTCTCCATAGCTACCTTGAAACTAATGCAATTATGGTCACTGGTCCCAAAGTGATCCCTCACTAACACCCTGCTTTTCCTTATTTCCCAAGAGAAGGTCAGGTTTTGCCCCCTCTCTAGTTGGGCCATCCACATACTAAATGAGAAATCCCTCCTGAATACACTCAACAAATTTGTCTCCATCCAAACTCCTAATACGATGCCTGTCCCAGTCAATGTTCGGAAAGTTAAAGTCCCCTACTATTACCACCCTATTTTTCTTGGAGCTATCCGCAATCTCCTTACATATTTGCTCCTCACTTTCCCTCTGACTATTTGGGGGCCTTTAGTATAATCCTATCAAAGTGATCTCCCCCTTCTTATTTCTTAGCTCTACCCATCTTGACTCAGTGGGCGAACCCTTGGATATATCTTCTCTCAGCACTGCCATGATGTTCTCCCCAATCAAAAACGCAACTCCCCCTCCTCTGTTACCTCCTGTTCTATCTTTCCTATAGCATCTGAACCCCGGAACATTGAGCTGCCAGTCCTGTCCCTCCCTTAGCCATGTTTCAGTAATAGCTATAATATTCCAGTCCCATGTACTCATCCATGCCCTGAGTTCATCTGTCTGGCCCATCGGGCCTCTTGCATTGAAATAAATGCAGTTTAATCAAGACTTCCCTTGCTCTCTGCCCTGCTTTTGCCTGACCTGTCTAGTACTAGGATTACTGACACTGCCTTTACTATTTAACATGCTCCCTTTACTTAATTGTGCGATTAGTTTGCCTCTAAGCATGTCCTTTGAATTTAGGCTGAATGGTCTCAGTTCCAACAGGGGCACTGATGACTGATATGTGTTTCCATTAGCCTTGCCCTCGTCAACATCCCACCCATCAGACCCTAGTTGCGATAAGACTTCCCTGCTGTTGTACTCCAACTCCCTTGGAAAAAGGGCCAACATTCCATTAGCCTTCCTGATCATCCTGCAGCACTTGTGTGCAAGGTACTGCTGAGACCACATCTGGAGTACTGTGAACAATTTTGGTCTGCTTATTTCAGATATTATTTCATTGGAGGTAATTCAGAAAAGGTTCAGAGGATGATCCCCAATGTGGAAGGTTTGTCTTATGAAGAAAGGTTAAACTCTACTCATTAGAATTTAGAAGAATGAGAGGTGATCTCACTGAAAAATAGGGCTTGACAGGGTAAATATCTGATACTTAAAGATGACATCACGGCGGTAGTGAGAGGTGATATAGGTTCTATGGGAAAAGAAAGGTTGAATCCATTTGGATGGAAATTAGAAATAGTAAGGAGAAAAAGTCACTGATAGGCGTAGTCTATAGGCCACCAAATAATAACATCACGGTGGGGCGAGAAATAAACAAAGAATAACTGATGCATGTAAAACTGGTACAACAATTAGCATGGGGAATTTTAATCTACATGTCGATTGGTCAAACCAGGTCAGACAAGGCAGCCTTGAGGAGTTTATAGAATGTATCCGCGATAGCTTACTTGAACAGTATGTAATGGAGTCTACGAGGGAGCAAGCTATCCTAGATCTGGTCCTGTGTAATGAGACAGGAATAATGAAAGATCTTACAGTTAGAGATCCTCTCGGAAGAAGTAATCACAGTATGATTGAATTTAAAATACAGATGGAGCGTGAAAAGGTAAAATTCAACACCAGTGTCTCGTGCCTAAACAAAGGAGACTACAATGGGATAAGGGAGGAGTTGGCTAAGGCAGACTGGGAGCAAAAACTTTATGGTGCGACAATTGAGGAACAGTGGAGGACTTTCAAAGTGATTTTTCACAGTGCTCAGCAAAAGTATATACTACAGAAGGATCGTAGAAAAAGAGATAATCAGCCATGGATATCTAAGGAAATAAAGGAGGGTATCAAATTGAAAGAAAATGCATACAAAGTGGCATAAGATTAGTGGGAAACTAGAAGATTGGGAAATCTTTAAAGGTCAACGGTAAACCACGAAAAAAGCTATAAAGTAAGATGGATTATGAGAGTAAACAAGCTCAGAATATAAAAACAGATAGAAAAGTTTCTACAAATAAATAAAACGAAAAAAAGTGGCTAAAGTAAACATTGGTCCTTTAGAGGATGAGAAGGGGGATGTAATAACTGGAAATGAGGAAATGACTGAGGCATTGAACAGGTATTTTGTGTCGGTCTTCACAGTGGAAGACACAAATAACATGACAAAAATTGATGACAAGAAGGTTATGGCAGGTGAGGACCTAGAAACTATTATAATGAAAGAGGTAGTGTTAGGCAAGCTAATGGGGCCATGCCTTGGACACTGGCATCCATGGCTAACATTTCCTGCTGTGGAGATGCCGGCGTTGGACTGGGGTACATTTAAGACTTTAAGACCTTTAAGACTTGATTAGCTGTAAAGACTCACATTCCAATCATTATCATGTAAATTGAGTTTGTGTCTTTGTGCCCTGTTTGTGATCAGAACTCCCACCCACCTGATGAAGGAACAGCCTGTTCTGAAAGCTAGTGGCTTTTGCTACAAAATAAACCTGTTGGAGTTTAACCTGGTGTTGTTAGACTTCTTACTGTATAACATTTCCTGCCCCAGGCTTTCCACTGCAGCCACCACCACTGAAGTGTCGGTCTGGGTGCTAGACAATGTCAGCACTATCTTCCGCACCTTGAAAGCTGTGGGACTCCGCCAGGCAGCCTTGCAGTTGCAGGAATGTTGCTGACACCCCCTCCTGCAATCCCTGGTTCTGCCTTTGCATCTGCAGCTTTGTGAGAACTGATCCCATTGGCCTGGCAACTGGCTGGAGGCCAGCTGTTTCCTTGGCTCTGGCAGACTTCTGGCTGCCCGAGCCCGCGGACATTCCCGTCTCCACAGCTCTGTGGTGCGTACCAAAAAATGTCCCAGAAGCCTTACCACTAACATGTCCCACTGAGGTGACTGTATCCGCATTGGTTGATGGTGTGGGGAATGTCTGTGTCAGCACGTTTCTCAAGAGGTGTCAACAGGGGTCAGAGCGGGGGCGTCGACGATGAGGGCCCAGCCTCATCAGATTTGTCCCCTGGTTTAGAGCAGGGAGGGACAAGCATCTGGGCATATTGCAACTTACTTCAGAAGGTCATATGAATGACTATTTCATGAATCTTAACTTCTGGGGCGCACGCCGACCAGGCTGTTGGTCACACCTCCCGAGACCGCCATCGCACACTCAAAAGGGAGTCAGGAGATGTAACTTGGGAACTCCACATCTGGATTTCTGCTGCTCCCTCCTGCTATGGGCCATTTTCTCCTGCAGGAACAAAAGGGGGATTGAAAGTCTGATGGCTGGACCGACGTGGGGTGTCAGGGGGAGGGCAATCAGGTGGCGTATGTCGTCAGGCAGGGATTGTGACCAGGGGTGCCAGAGGGATTGGAGGAAGGTGCTAAGGTGTCTGGTGCTGAGAGGCTACTTATGTCAGGGAGTGGTTCGATGTGGACGTTCCAGACGCAACAGATGGGATTGATGCCTGGACAGGATGGACACTCACGCTTGCTGCCTGTATGGAGTCATTCATTTTCTTGCCGTGCTGGCCGCCAGTCCTCTGTGCCAGTGTGTGGGCACTGAGTGCTGCTGCCACTGCTTCCCAGAACACATTACTGGCCCAACCCCAGTCATTGACCGGGGGAACACGGCATCCGGCAGTCATCCCAGCAATCCCACGGTGGAGCATGGAGCTGTTCTGCGCAATGCCATCTTCCTGGTGTGACCAACTGTGGATGCAGCAAGAGAGTTTAAATGCAGCTTCCCCTGCTTAATGGTGCACAGCTGAAGCTACTTCAGGCGAGTCATGCACCTGAAGCTTCCATAACAGCATGGTTCGCCTGGAAACTCTTTCATTGCACTAAGTGTCAAAAGATTGCAATATGGAGCACACCTGAGAATTCACCCAATTTTTCTCACCATTAATACTGCGCCATTTCTTCCCTACCAATCATTGAGCCACTCATTCAATTCTTATTTATCAAGTGCCAATTTGCTCGTGGCTCAAGTAGTAATCAATTGTGTGATATGCAGAACATCTTTTTGGCTTGATGGCAGCAATCTGCTAGTGGCGAGTATCACTCGTGTTGCTGCTGCATAGTAGCAGCATGAAACAGCTAGCATTATCTGTTGCTCAAATGCTCGTGATACCATAGGTAGACTGGGCATTGGTCAGAGCCAAAAGTGTCAGCCTAAGGCTTGTTCATGAGTTTGTGTGATATTCAACCTTTGTTATTCAGCACCAAGCTTGCATTGTGAGCAAATGGATTCTTTCTTCAGGAGCTATCAAGACATAATCTGAAGATGGACCAAGCTTAAATATTACAATGGATTTTTCTTGTTCTTTATATTTTTGCTTATCCTGTTAATTGCCTCACAGCTTCAATTTTTGAAAACAATTTACCTACCCAAAATATCGACCTTCTAAAAATATCTACTCACTACCCATTGACATTTTAAAGTTTTTTAAAGTTTAAAGTTTTGAAGTTTAATTACTAATGTCATACGTAGACTTACATTACTGTGAAAGTCCCTTAGTTGCCACACTCCGGCACCTGTTCGGGTACATGGAGGGAGAATTTAGCATGACCAATGCACCGAACCAGCATGTCTTTTGGACTGTGGGAAGAAACCGGAGCACCCAGAGGAAATGCACACATACACGGGGAGAACATGCAGACTCCGCACAGCCAGTGACCCAAACCAGGAACCGAACCCAGGTCCCTGGCGCTGTGAGACAGCAGTGCTAACCACTGTGCCACAAATAAGTAAGGTAAATGCCTGCCCTGAATGTCAGTCATATGGATTGCCATATTTAGTTCTTGTATTTTGATACTATAAAAAAAATGGTAGCAGCAAGTTTAGAATAAGGTAAACAGTTTAGTTATGCAATGCAGATGCTAATTCTAAGTGGTATTCAATAGAAATTAGTACATGTATTGTGTGTTAATTCCCATATCTAATATCACTAAAATTTGTACATTTCCAGTTTGAATGAAAAAGAAAGCAGTTCGTGTTGGACATAAAACACTTAAAATTCTATACTGAATTTAAGAAACTGAGGAAATAGCAGACTCAAAGCAAATCATAAGTACCAAACTATAAACAATTATGAATTTGATTATCAAAAAAACAAATATTTTGTAGTTTTCTGCACTAACCAAGAGCTGCAGTGACCAGCTGTGAATGGAATTTTATCATCGACGATGGAAAATTTCGACTTGTTAAGTGTTGAGAAAGAATGATGCTAAAGATGGACTGAAGAGCATCTTGTCCTGGGAAACTCACGGCAAAGACACAGAAATGGCGCTGAAAAAAGGATGACGAAAAGTTTAAGTTCTAATTATCTATGCAACAATGTGGAAAAATGCAAAGTTATCCACTTTGGCTCGAAAAACTATTCCTTAAGTAGGAAGAGATTGGGAAGTGTTGATATCCAAAATGGACTTGGGTGCCCTTTTTCAGAAGTTACTGAAAGCGAGTTACAGGTGCAACGTGCAATTAGAAAGGCAAGTAGCATGTTGGGCTTTATTGAAACAGGATTTGAGTACAGTAGTAAATAAGCATTGCTACTGTTGTATAGAACCTTGAAGAGACAGCACCTGGAACATGGGCCACAATTCTCCCATCCTGCATTGGCAGATGTAATTCAATCAATAGGAATGCTAAAATAAGCTCGAAAGTCCTAAATATTTCGAAGGAGAACGTAAGATGTAGGGGCAGAAGACCGTTCAGGCCATAGAGTTTTCTCCACCATTCATCAAGGTCATGATCTGATCATGACTGATCTGATAATCCTCAACTCTACTATCTTGCCTTAACCCATAACCCTCATTTCCCTTACTGCTAAAAATCTGTCTATCTCAACATTGAACATACTTAATGATCAATCTCAACAACACTCTGCAGAAAACAATTCCACAGATTCACTACTCTCAGAAGAAATTTCTCCTTATTTTTGTCTTAAATGGGTGACCCCTTATCTGAGATTATGCCCTCTGGTCCAAGAATCTCCCACAAGGGAAATAACCTGTCAGCATCTGCCCTGGCAAACCCCCTGAGAATCCTGTATGTCCCAACAAGTTCAACTCTCATTCTTATAAACTTCAATGAGTATGGGCCCAACATACACAACCTCTCAAGAAAATCCCTCCATACATGGAATCAACCCTCTTTGGACCACCTCCAATGCCAGTATATGTTTTTCAGATATGGATACCAAAATTGTTCACAATATTCCAGGTGTAGTCTAACTAATGCCTTATAGTTTTAACAAGATTTACCTATTTTTAAACTCCATCTCCATGAGGATGTGAATGGTGTTGGTAGGAGCACTGCATTTAACTGACACAAAATCAGCTCCTCCAGAGTTAGAACACTTCAAAGTTGCAGCGGATGATGTTCAAGTTTCAACGCAACCTCAGTGAGACCTACAAGCATGGTAAGGAACTATACTTTTTGCAGGTTCCCTTTCCAGCACTTGCCTACCCACCACTGAGCATAGTGATCATGTGGAAGACATTGCTATTATGACAATTCAAACATTGTCATCACACAGAACTGACAAACTCAAAGCTGCCCTACAACCGGATCACACATGCAGATACCTTGATTATGTTATCATGAAAGGATGGCCTGCGATGTCATAAGAGCTTCCCCATTAACTCTACACGCCATGAGAGGCGAGTAAACAGTGCAAGATGGACCGATACTTTGTGGCCAGAGGTTCATAATTTCTTGCATTCTGTAGAAATACTACACCCAGCAACTTCAGGACACCTGGTAGTTGAAGCAACAAAGCATAGGGCAAAAAAAAACATGTGCTGTGCCTCATGTTTGGTGACATTGAGAGGCAGGTGTCCAGGTGTGCATTATGCAGTGTGCTCAGGCCTCAGCAAACCAAAGAACCATTGCATTTATGAGATCCCATAGTAATTTGGAAGCTGGAGAGACACTTGCCACACATGGCATTCCACAATGGCTATAATGATGGACGATGCCCAGTGGTTTGTCTTCAGAGAGTTCAAGGACTTTGCACACAAATGGGACCTTGAACAGCCCCCTTTATCTACAATTGAATAGTTTAGTGGATTGTGCTGTACGTTCAGAAAAAACACCTCCTCGAAAAATGTCTTCGTGACAATACACTTCTATGTTGCATTTCTTAGTCTGTGCAATTTGCCAAGAGAGGATCTGTCCACACCAGCAGAGAATGTTCTCCAGACACACCAGGACAATGATCCCTCTTCCCAAGGCACTGCTGAAACCTAAAGGAGAAACAAACGTAAGGGAGCTCTTTTGAAGTGGTGACAAAGAGAGAAAAGCTCTATGAGCACAATGCCCACAGACTCTGGAGCTGGGCTATCAGTCAGAATGCAAACTATATACGGCTGTGGCAAACTGGCAGTGGTCCACGGCCATGTTTCCCACCCACCATGGTCATCTGAGATGGAGCATGTATGTCAGGAACTGGTAACTGCCACAACACCGAGTCCATAGTCTATAACTCTTGCACCAGTCAAGATGGACACCCCTCCTGCCACCAATGCAGCAAGTCCATAGAATACAAGGCACCTGGGTGTGACTATAGAATGTCACCTGCAGACCCAATGCCTAAACTAGGCAGGCCTGGTGCTATCCACCATGTGGACAATGACCCGGTTGCCTCCCAGGTACAGTCAACTTCTGCGACTACATGCTCAGGGCGACTGAGCAGACCAAACCCCAAGCTGAAGGACAATGTACTAACTTAGGTATATATGTGGTTTCTGGAAACTTTGGTGATGGGAGAATGTTTGCGTTTTGCACCAGGTCTTCAGGCTCATGTTCTGTGTAATCTAGTTATCCAATACTCTGTTACTACCATTTCAGTATTATTTTTGCATGTGAGTATGGATTGCCCCAACTGAATTGGGCAAGATGTAGAATGTGCATTCATGCATGTGTTGCCATGACCAGTGGATCAGAAGTAATTCAATGGTTGCATGAGAGTTCTCACCAGCATGGCTACAGGCATAGCATGCAAGAGTTGCTGATAGTAAACTGTTGATGTTGTGGTTCTTGTCATTGTAGCAACACAACTGCACAATATCACAGACTGCTGAAGTGACTAGGGAAGAAGTTTGTGAAGCGATAACAATTATTGCTGAGATGTCATTCAACATTGGAATGTGCCAGAATATTAGAAACAAGCCACATTCTGCAAGTTCACCGCAACAACTGACGCCATACCTATGTAGGTTAATGTCATTTTCTGCCTTACTGTGATCACTACAAACCTCTAAGTTGCTCCATCAAATAAATTTTACCTCAGCACAAGTCAATCAAAAGCATCTTAGCTTTACCTTGCTGAACGGCCCAATAAATTGTCACCAAACAGCTTGGTTCTTGTCTAACGTTTTAAAACTGGAAGTGCAGCAGTTTCCTCATCTCAAAGGATATCACTGTTTTCTCTGTCAGCTGGATAATTGGGTTCGTTGTTTCAGGAATGATAAAGGAAGGTTTTGCTTGCACATTCTTTGATACATTTTGGTATGTTGCCTTTGCATCAGGCCGTTCACATCAGTGATTTCTTACCTTCACAGGCATGCAGGATCAAACCTGTTGTTGCCCCATGAGTTCACTAATGTTAAGCTGGGTGCAGCAAGTGGTGCTTTGCATGAAAGAAAACATCATGTTTGCCTTTATAACATCACTAGTAGGAACACCACACAAATGAATTCACTCCATCTAACTACAGCAACAATGCTCTTTCATTCAATAATAATTGATGTAATAATATGAAATGTTGTTCAAATGATGTTCCCCTTCACTTGCTGCTTGTTTCGTGAACTGCTGGTAAATGGTGTGCTGTGAGCATTGAAAATTGGGAAAGATAATAGGCAGGGCAAAGATGTCAAAAGTGCATTGAAGAAAATTATGTAAAGCTATATTTTGTTTAGCCCCTCTAATTCTCCTTAATTTTTAATATGGTATATTGAAGTAGTTTGGAATAACAAATAACCAATATGATTAAAGGATCAGAGTTGGTGAAATTCCCGGCTCAGCGTACCTGCTCAAGGAGAAAATGCCAGCAGAGTATAGAATCACCTTCCTGTGGAGGGAGGGGAGGGGGTGCTAACTGAACTCTGGCCCACTGCCCCATAAGCGGTCCAGAGACAGCCACAGAAGCTACCTAATGCTGAGGTAGGCTGGTTATAAGGCCCACTTCAATGTTCTGGGACATTGTCCCACTTTTATGTAACATTATACCCTTTAGCCCTCACTGCGTACACACCCTCACCCCTCATGCCCTAACTCATGCCCCTCTACCCACTCCACATGGCTCCTCATATCATTCTCCATGCTAAGTTATGGATATTCATCCAGTCTGTACAGAACCAATGAACCCTATAATGAGAATAGCATGTGTGGAAAAGCTTTACGTAATTCATAGTTTTCTTCAAAAACTATTCTTACTACAGCCCTATAAGTGTGTCTATCATCCAGACTGTTAAGACTCTATCTTTTGTAAATATCAAAATAGATCTAAGAGGAAGAGCTGTCTATCAAGCTATAGGCTCAACATTTTCAACAGAATAATAGAAATTTGAGCTCTCAGCCAAGTCTCATTCTGAATTCTTGGCTGAGAGCCCAGACATCCCTTAGCTTGTTAAAAGGGAAAGCCTTGCTTGATTGGCAGCTTGGGCTCTTAGGTCTATTTTGTTAATTACAAAATAAAGGGCAGAATTGTCATTTTGGGCAAGAAAACAGGTGCGATTCACACCGGTATGTCTGGCGAGAATCAAATCGCAATCATCCCATGCTTAGTCATTTTTTGAGAGAGTGGCAAGTTTCACACCAGAGAGGGACAGGGCTTAAACAGCAAGACTGAGATCGGGCACCACGTTTACAGATCTCAAATTGAAATTGAGGACAGCGGGGACACCCGACCCCACACTACTTTTATTGAAGGGATGTTTCACTACCGGCCTCCCAACAAAGATCCGTGGTATTGGGGCCCTCCCAATGGGTCCCCCTTCATAAGGCCACCTCTCCTTCTCCCAAGGCCTGAGCCTCCAGGCCCCCAGGCTCTGCCCCCAGTACCCTAGAAGTGCCCAGCACTGCCAGGGGGGCAATGCCCAAGCATTACCCTGAACACTGGGGGCTCCAATGACCTCCAAGCAGCTCCCGACGTGGCCATCATGCCTGTATTTGTAACAGTTAGTGGAGCTTGTGGTGGAATAACAAAAATAAACCACAGGGCCTTTCAAGAAGATAGATAGCAGAGTAACCAGTGTGACATTAGTGGAATTTGAACTTGACCTCATGAAATCCCTCAAAGGTCTTTCAGCAGGCAGGGAGAATACTCAGCACCAGAGCTCCAACCCAGCAACAACCCCCAACCTGAGGGCATCCGGGCAAGTCCAAGCACCTCTCTCCTTGCCAAGCCCCTGCACCCTTGAAGGCCCCCCACCTCACCCCGCACCATGGCCGCGGCTGACTTCCTCTTTTGCACTCTGGAAGTTAGTGCTAAGCGGTACTCACCTCCTTTCTCACCCTCTCAATCCATGGCACCTGGATCCCACTTTAAGAGATCAGTAGTGATTTGCGCCCATGTGATTTTCCGCTGGGAAGATAGCAACATTACAGGAGGGGGATGATCATGTGCCAAACCCGCTAATGAGATTGAAATCAAGTCAATCTTATGCTAATCAGCCTCACTCTGGGTGAGATTCTGTTTGCACCAGTAGAAAGGGACCGGGAAGATTGCAAATCTTTTGGCACCAGGTGCAAAATCCATCTTTAGGCCCACACACAATGTTCCCAGATTAGCACAATTTGCATCAGGTGCACCGTGGCTGGAAAATCGCAGCCCAAGTGTCAAGTACTTACAGTTTCTGCTGTTTTTACTAAGGTCTGGATGATTTTTAGACTAAGGTCCGGATGATTTTTATAAGAGCTGAATTAAAAACAGTTTTTTTGGAGAAAACGATGAATGGATTACTATTTTTTAACAATTCTGTACATGCTGCTGCTGCTATAGATGTTCACTGGTTTTGTACAAAGTGCGTTGAGGTGAATGGGCATGGAAGTCCCTTGGCATGGAGGTCATAAGGGGCCATTAGGATGGGTGAAGAGGCATAATTTGGCATGTGGAGCACGGGTAAGACTTTCAGAACTTAACAGGACAAAAAATCTAGAGCGCTAGGAGATGCCTATCTCCACAATGGAACCAACCAGGTCAGGAGTGCAAGGTGCAGGCTCACAACATGCTCCACCCACACTCTAATCCTGCATTGATGGAAGTTGATGGCACAAGGAATGGATTCAAGTATCCCAGTATCAGGTTCTGGTCACCATTTTTAACAGGTGCATCGCCTTAGCGCCTGTGGAGGTAAAGTGTGGTGGCAGGTGGGGGTGAAACTTCGGCCAGTGTGCAAGTTTGATGTCAGGTCTTGCTAACTAGAAATTTTGCTCAGTAGGTTCAATTATTAGACCTGGAAACATGACCAATTTGGCTGGATGGCCAACTGATCTCGTTAGCAGGCTTGTTGATGGATAACACAGGCTAGTTTGAAGTTTTGTTGGGGCTATACAGCTCACATCATAGATCTGGAACAGTCCAGCTGTAAGGAGGTGACAATACAGTGGGGAGCTAGTTAGTTATGACTGCATCATTCGATAATGGATCCAAAAATGGGAGCACTTCTGAGTGGGGAACTCAGCCATTATTACAAAGTCACCACTGGATGTGTAGAGTTCAAAGAGAGAGTACTCTATGTGCACTTCAGCAGTGGAGGGAGTCATGACCTTTCAGGGATCGTGGGGCCATGGGAAGTGGCAGGGGCTTCAGTAATCATTGAGGGGGTAGCTGAGAGCCAACAAAGCAATTGCTGGACATGGGATTAAAGGTTTTCAGAGATTGGGTTGAGTAATGAGTAGAGGCAACACCCTCAGCAGCAGATCCAGAACCCCAAGCATGAGGAAGGCAAAGGAAGTGAATGCAGGGCAAGGGAGCAATGGAGGCCATACCAAGAAGCATTGTGTATACTGCCAAGGAAGAAACCACCTGGACATGTCAGAGAACCAGTGCCGCAAAAGTCTGAATCTAACTGAGAATTGTACCCTCAATGCAGAAAATTTCACACCTCACAACACTATTTGCATGTCCTGCTGGTAGCCATTTAGTCACTGTGGTCATAAACTTCTTCACTTCTGCCTCCTTCTAAGGATTGAAAGCAAACCTAGATGAATGGGGTCTTGCAAATAACTAAAGCCCTGTTTGAGAGAGTTGGGTAGTGCATATAATTTCAGACACATGGGGCCACACAGGAACAGAAGGCAGGAGGATTCACCTCCAACACTGGCTGCTGAGCTGCAGGGCTCTGCAATCTCTCACCATTTATATAATAAGCTGCTTTTTTTATTCATCCTGCCAAAATGGACTATTTCACATTTGCTCATGTTATACTCCATTTGCCAGATTATTGCCCATTCTCTTATCCTATGTCCTTATATCATCTTCACAACATACTTTCCTACCTATTTTTGTAACATCTGCAAACTTAGCAACAATATCTTCAGTACCTTCCTCCAAATCATTTATATAAATTGCAAAAAGTTGAGGCCCCCGCATTGATCCCTGTGGCATACACTATTCACATCCTGCCAACCAGAAAAAGAAACATTTATGTCAACTTTGTTTCCTGTTAGCTAGCCAACCTTCGATCCATGCTAATATGTCACCCCCTAAACTATGAACTTTTATTTTACACAATAACCTTTGTGGCATCTTATAAATTACCTTCTAGAAATCTTAAGGAAATTACATCCACTGGTTCCCCCTTATCCACAGCACCTGTTACTACTTCAGAGAACTCCAATAAACATGAAACCATGGGGGGAATTTTACCGTTGAGTCTAAGTGCCGAATCCGGGCGTCAAATAGATCCGCGCCTGGAATCCTCTTTCCAGCGCGCCCATACGCGTTTTGCCGGCTCCGGCCCAATCCGCGCTGTGGGCGGGGCTTAGCGCTGGCGGACTGATCGGAGCTCTGAACTGCGCATGCGCAGTTTGAAAAAAATCTGACAGAGCACGCACGGGCGCGAAAGAAAGAACAAGCAGAAAGCGGAGAGAGCGGCTCTCTGACGATCATCTTCTCATTCTATACTTCTAAAACTTTACTCAAATCAAATGTCCATCCAGCCACAGATTACTCTTCCCTGCAGGGGCAAGAGAGCGGGAGAGATGGCTGTGGCTGTTAGTGTACCAGTGATGTTGTATCCCTTTACAGGCCCAGCTTGGTCCTTCTCCAGTGTCTCCTCTTGGACTTGTACTGATCTTGTAGCCGGTTTTCATGCGGATCCACTGTGGAATCGGCCGGTTCTGCTTCATCTTCTTAGCGAGGAATCGCTTCATCCTGAAGGTTTTGTGGGATGGTATGGCCGCACGTCCACTCCGGCAGGAGGGATCGGCTGCAGACAGGCAGCGGAACCCCCCCCGACCAGAGGATGATATGTCACACCCTTTCCCCTCCCACCCACCCCCCCCCCCCCCCCCCAGAGGATGAGATGTCACACACCCTCCCCTCCCCCCCCCAGGGGATGAGACGTCACACCCCCTCTCCTCTCACCCCGCCCCCCCCAAAGGATGAGACATCACACCCCCTCTCTTCCCACCCCCCTCCCCCCCTGACCAGAGGATGACCTGGGTCAGAGAGCAGTTGCAGTCTCTGACCCCGCTCTTCGGAGGCTGCAGCGGCGACTTCGGACTTTTCTTTTGCAGGTCGATTACAGTGCGGACGCGGATCGGGCCAGAAGACGGTAAAGTGGGATTTGGCTGTAGAGTTAGGTGTGCGGTTCATTAAGTCAATTTAAATGCATGCAAATGCATTTAAATCATTGGGCCGCCCGATTCGGGCGCGGGCTGGACCCACGCCCGAATCGGGTGTCGGTAAAGCCGCGATCTGCTTTGGTAAAATCAGGCCCCATGTTTCATGAAACCATGTTGATTCTGCCTGATTGCCTTGAATTTTTCTAAGTGCCCTGTTATATTTAATAATGGTTTCTAACATTTCCCTGTGGAAGATATTAGACTAACTGGGCTTTAGTTTTTCGCTTTCTATCTTCCTCCTTTTTTGAATAAAGTTACATTTTCTATCTTCCAATCTAAATGGAACCTTTCTTGAATCTAGGGAACTTTGGAAAATTAAAACCAGTGCATCAGCTATCTCATTAGCCACTTCATTCAGGACCTATCTTTTACTCTCATTCTATACTTCTAAAACTTTACTCAAATCAAATGTCCATCCAGACCAGGGGATTTATGAAGACACAGACTGAAGAATTTGCTCAATAACACTTCCCTGCTGATTGCAATTTTCCTGCTGATTGTAATTTATTTCTGGGATGTGGCTGATGTCCTCTATAGGGGAGATAGATGCAAAATACCTGTTTAATTTATCCGCCATAGCCCTACTTATAATTACCATTGCCCCAAACACATTTTCTATAGGACCAGTGATCACTAAATATCCATAGAAACTCTTACTACCCACCTTGTATGTTACTGGCTAGGTTTTTCTCATGCTGTCTTTAACTTTTTTAGTTAACCACAGATGATGGGCCCTTCCCTTGTAATTTTTCTTTCTCACTGGAATTTATTTGTTCTATGTATTCTGAAATATCCCTTTAAATGTCTGCCACTGAACATCGATTGATCTATCGTTTAAGCATATTTGCCAGATCACTTTCGCAAGCTCCACTTTCATGCCCTTTTAGTTACCCTTATTAAGTTTACAATATAGTCTTAGATAGACTCTTCTCTCCCTCAAATTAAATGTAAAATGCATTAATATTATGATTACTGCATCCGAGGGGTATCTTTACTATGATTTATCAATTACTCCCACCTCATTGCACAATATCAGGTCTTGTATATAGCCTGCCCTCTGGTTGACTCCAGAACATGCTATTCTAAGAAACTATCCTGAAAACATTCTGTGAAATTCTTATGTACACTAAGTTTGCCCATCTGAATTTTCAAATCTGTATGTAGAATAAAACCCCCATGATTATCATCGTATCTTTCTGATAAATTCCCACTGTCTCTTGTGACTTACCATGTATTTACAATTAGGGAGCATGTACACCACTTCCACAAGTGACTTCTTGCCTTCATCATTTCTCATCTCAACCTAAATTGCTTCTACATCCTGATTTCCTGAACTTCGACCATCCCTCTCAAATGTGCTCAGCTCTCACTAATTTAACAGAGCCACCCCTCCACCTTTTCTGAACTTCCTGTTCTTCTTAAATGTCACGTGGGGGGTAATTTTACCATTTTGAGTCTAAGTGCCGGATCCGGGCGTCAAATAGATCCGCGCCTGGAATCCTCTTTGCAGCGCGCCCATACGCGTTTTGCCGGCTCCGGCCCAATCCGCGCTGTGTGCAGGGCTTAGCGCTGACGGACCGATCGGAGCTCTGAACTGCGCATGCACAGTTTGAAAAAAATCTGACAGAGTGCCAGGACACAAAAGAAAAAGCTGAAAGAGCAGCTCTCTGACGTTCATCCTCTGGTCGGGGGTGGGGCAGGGGGGAGGGGGTGTGACGTATTATCCCCTGGGGGGGGGGGGGGGGGGTGAGAATGGGTATGACGTATAATCTTCTGGTCGGGGGGTTCCGCTGCCCGTCTGCGGCCGATCCCTCCTGGCACCATCACTGGTACACTACCAGCCACAGCCATCTCTCCCGCTCTCTCGCACCTGCAGGGAAGAGTAATCTGTGGCTGATAGTGTACCAGTGATGGTGCCAGGAGGGATCGGCCGCAGACTGGCAGCGGAACCCCCCCCGAACAGAGGATGATATGTCACACCCTTTCCCCTCCCACCCACCCCCCCCCCCCCCCCCCCAGAGGATGATCGGTCACACACCCTCTCCTCCCACCACCCCCCCTCCCCCCCAGGGGATGAGACGTCACACCCCCTCTCCTCCTCCCACCCCTCCTCGTGCCCCGACCAGAGGATGACCTGGGTCAGAGAGCCGTTGCAGTCTCTGATCCCGCTCTTTGGAGGCTGCAGCGGCGACTTCAGACTTTTATTTTGCAGGTCGGTAACAGCGCGGATGCGGATCGGGCCAGAAGACGGTAAAGTGGGATTTGGCGGTCGAGTTGGGCGCGCGGTTCATTAAATCGATTTAAATGCATGCAAATGCATTTAAATCGTCGCACCGCCCGATTCGGGTGCAGGCCGGACCCCATCAAGGGATGGGAAATAAATGTGTCCCTTCCAGCACTAATACATTCCATGAATGAGTTTAGGCGCAATCTGCCCAGATTCGGGTGCAGATCGCGTTAAAGGCCCGACGCCCAACTTTACCGCGATTTCGCACCCGAAAACGGGCGTGAAGGTTTGGTAAAATCAGAACCATAGTCTTCAATATTCAGGTGCCAGTCTGTCATCTGATGGCCATGTTTCTGTAATGGTTATCAGATTGTACTTAGCACTATCAGTTCATCTACGTACATTCAGACATAGAGCCCTAAGTTTTGGCCTTTTATTATTTTTGTAGCACTTAGCCTTTTCTGCCAATTTATTCCTCGATTTTTACTCTGTTCCTTCTTATCCCGGCCTGTTTATAATTTCCCATATTAGTACCCATCTCTCTTGCCTTGTCTCTATTCTTCGGTTTACCACATCTTCCGACATTTGATTCCTTAGCCCCACTATTTAGTTTAAAACTCTCTACTTCTCTAGTTATGCAGAATGCTAGGACATTGGCCTCAGCACAGTTCAATTTGTTTGTTTGTATTTCCACAGGTGTGTGGCATCATCAATTGCACTCGTATGGTCTTCAGGAAACTGAGCAAGACAGTCTTCAGGATCAGTGAGATTCATCCACATGAAGGGATTGCATTTGCCCAATGTTCAGCTGGTCTACAACTACAATGAAAGGTTTGCACAAGTGTGGACATGCCAACTTGATGGTCTGTATACTCTGGCAGTCCAGGGTTCTGTGAGATCTTCATGTCACCACCCATTCTTCATGGATGAATCCTAGGAAAACCCCTCTTCATCCTCAGACCACCCCCAGCTGCCACAAAAGCACCCCTTTGAACTCTCTTTGGAAAAATCAGGCAAACCGTGAAACCCGTGGAACCCACTTCTGTGAAATCATCATGTCACCACCCATTCTTCATGGATGAATCCTAGGAAAACCCCTCTTCATCCTCAGACCACCCCCAGCTGCCACAAAAGCACCCCTTTAAACTCTCTTTGGAAAAATCAGGCAAACCATGAAACCCGTGGAACCCACTTCTGTGAAATCATCATGTCACCACCCATTCTTCATGGATGAATCCTAGGAAAACCCCTCTTCATCCTCAGACCACTCCCAGCTGCCATAAAAGCACCCCTTTAAACTCTCTTTGGAAAAATCAGGCAAACCATGAAACCCGTGGAACCCACTTCTGGACCCACGTTGAGGTAAGAACGCAGATAGCTCTATAGTTCAGCAAAGACTCCAACATGTTTCCTCCAGGCTGCTTGGGCCATGCAGGATATTCTCTTCCTTGGACGATGAAGGAGTTGAACTCCCCACCTAATGAACTAATCCTGCTTGGGACGTAGCAGAGAAAAGATAGTTGTGGGGTCACTGAGAGAACACAGAGCCAGTGGTATAAGTAGGTTAATGCTCTACTTCACTCTTTTGTGGTGACAGCAAAGGGTTGGGTGTGATCGTGTAGATGTTGGGGAGTGAGAGTCCACTATATGGAGGAAATGGCTGCAGCTTTGTTCAGGGTAGAAACATGACATAAATGTCCCATACACAGATGCTGCTAAGTGTCAGATTGACAAATGCATGACATTAGTCTCAAGACTGCAGCAAGCATGCAGAGTCATTAGCAGCTGTCCCCTTTCTTCTTTGACACCATTCTCATGTGTCTCCAAAGGAAAGGATACAGAATACCACAGCAAGTACAAGGTAATGGCATCCCCCTGAATGCCATACTGACACCAATGGAGAAAGTGTGTTTACAGATGGCTGGGTATCAGGGATCCAATTCCATTGCGATGGGAAGACTAGAGCATCAAGTAAGAAGGGTGAGTCACCTCAAAAATGAGCATGGGGGAGGGGGGAGTAGGGGTGGCAGTGGACAGCAGGCAAGCATAAGGGATGGTTACATTCCAAGTAGCTGACATGTGTCTCAGTTACAGACAACTATGACTTGTGGTGGGTTGCCTGGGTCTGATCTTTTTTCAGCGGAGATCTCCAGGACACGTTGGTCAAGGTTGTGCCACATCATATCCTTGTCTCATACCCTCCACCAGTGTAGATATGTGCACTCATTAATTGATTAGGCTCAATTGATTTGAACACTGCGGAAGCACTAGACAATGGAGCCTTAGTGGTCATACGCAAGGAGAAGATGCTGAAAGACAAGAAGGAGATGTGAAGATTTGACAGAAATTCAAGGTATTTGTGCACTGACTCAAAATGTGGAAGAGTGCATCCAGGTCATGAATGGCAGGATCTCCCTCTCTCATGGATCCTTTTCATCAAGACACTGACGACTCTCATGAAGACGGAAATCCAGCAGACCAATTGATGCTTGCTGGAAATGAGCACCGATCTGCCTGTCACTGTCTTGTCCCTGAGTACAAGGGGTCAGTGGCAAGGCATGAGGGAAGACACTGAAGTCACCATCACTGGGGTCTTCATCCTTTTCATTTCAGCAGGGAGGTTCAATTGTGCCTTGTGAAGGATGCTTTTGGGGTCTCCTCTCTGGATGTTAAAACATAGAACAGCAAAGCACAGGAACAGGCCTTTCAACCCACGATGTTGTGCTGAACCTGACGCCAAATTAAACTAATCCCTTCTGCCTGCATCCCTCTATTCCTTGCATTTTCATGTGTTTATCTACAAGTCCCTATCGTGGCTACCTCCACTATCACCCCTGGCAGCACGTTCCAGACACCTACCAGTCACTGTGTGAAGAACTTGCCCCTTACATCTCCTTTCCCCCTCTCTCTTAAGTACATGTCCTCCAGTATTTGACATTTCAACACTGGGAAAAAGATTCTGACTGTCAACCCTATCTATGCCTCTCATAATTTCATAGACTTCTATCAGGTCTCCCCTCAGCCTCTGCCACTCCAGAGAAAACAAACCTAGTTTGTCCAGCCTCTCCTTATAGCTCAAACCCTCTAATCCAGGCAGCATCCTAATAAACATCTTCTGCACCCTCTCCAAAGCCTCCACATCCTTCCTGTAATGTGGTGACCAGAATTGAATGCAATACTCCAAATGTGGCCTAACCAAAGTTTTATAAAACTGCAACATGACATCCTGACTCTTGTACTCAATGCGCCAACCAATAAAGGCAAGCGTGTCATACGCCTTCTTTACCACCCTATCTACTTGTGTGGCCACTTTAAGGGAGCAATGGACTTGAATCACAAGATTTGATTTGATTTATTATTGTCACGTATATTAGTATACAGTGAAAAGTATTGTTTCTTGCGCATTATACAGACAAAGCATACAGTACATAGAGAAGGAAAGGAGAGAGTGGAGAATGTAGTGTTACAGTCATAGCTAGGGTGTAGAGAAAGATCAACTTAATGCAAGGTAGGTACATTCAAAAATCTGCTGGCAGCTGGGAAGAAGCTGTTTTTGAGTCGGTTAGTACATGATCTCAGACTTTAGAATCTTTTCCCAACAGAAAAAATGTGGAATAGAGTATGTCTGTGGTGCGTGGGGTCCTTGATTATGCTGGCTGCTTTTCTGAGGCAGCAGGAAGTTTAGATAGTGTCAATGGATGGGAGGTTGGTTTGAGTGATGGACTGGGCTACATTCACGACCCTTTGCACATCAATGCTGTTCAGGGTCCTGTCATTAACTGTATACTTACCCTTAACATTTGATCTCCTAAAGTACAGAACCTCACACTTGCCCGGAGATTAAACTCCATCTGCCATTTCTCCATATCTGCAACTGATCTATACCCCACTATATTCCTGATGTTGTATCATCTCCTCAGACCTTCTGGCAGTTACATCAATGCCTGAGGTAGCCACAGCAATAAAGAAGGCTCCCAAATCTGTACACGAACCCCTCAGCACGCCAATGCCCTCGCAGTCTCAGGCAGCCAGAGGACAGCTGCCAAGGGCAGCAACCTCCTTCCACTGCAGCTGGCAGCACTCGAGATTTAAGCACTGTAACTTCATTTAATTTCATATGACACCCATGAAGCCCTTAAATATGTTCAAATGTCACTTTAACAAATGCCAAATTTTGCTTATGACTGTCACAATGCCATGATGGTAACCAAATTGGTAATGCAAGGGTGGGAAGTGTTGACCCAGGGGCTCCTAAGGACCGTATGGTGCGTCTGTTGATCTGATGGACTGCTGAAAAACCACTACTGGTCAAAGGCATTTGGCTTCCTGCAGAGGCAAATGACTTCAGTGTGCTTAGAATGTGAATCTTCATTTGTCTAGATGGCTAAAAAGGTGAGGCACTGCAGAAACGCCCAAGTGTAACAGACTGCTGAGCCTACCTAGCAACATTATATTGGATTCCTTCAAGTGGCTCCACAGGCCTGTCATATGACTACAGTTCCTCTTTGGTTTCCTGCTTATCTTCTTTTCTGAGGATGTCTCATACTCCACCATGCATTCAGCAGGCAGAGCCAAGTTTCGTAAAGCGTAGCAGATCACCACAATCTGGGAGAACCTTGTGGTGGGGCACCACCAGTTCAGGCACCTAGCTCTCATTTGAGAATACTATTAGTCTGCTCAATAGTTGCTTTGGTCATTTGAGTGTCTTCTATTACAGTGTTCTTCTACCTTTGCCCACGGGTTACTCACTAGTGTCATCCATCATCTCTTCAGGAGGTAACTCTTGTGGACGCGTATCCATCTGTGCAGGCCTGCTAGGTGAGCCAAAAGCAGTGGAAGCAAGATACTGTAACATCAAGATTGCTCCCAGAAAAATACATTCTGCAGGGTCTTCTGTCAATGATCAGACCAGTTTGGGCATTGAGGGAGTGAAATCCTCTCTAATATGATGGGGGGGATCCAGCTAGCCATGTGCGTTTGTTTAATGCTGTGGAAATCCAGCCAAAGTCTCTGGCTCTCAGCTTCACTGTCCGCATTGTGATCTTGAAGTACTGGCTCTCCTGAAGAATGCATTTATCACAACCTTGATGCAATAATGTATAGCTGACTGGGAGATGCTGCACATGTCTCCAGTGGGCCCCTGAAATGAGCCCAAGATGCAGAAATTCAGAGCCACTGTGACATTGAGAGCTACCAGCATCAATACCCACCAACATAACGAGCTCATAATCTGTCTGTCGCTCTCATGTCTCATGGGCTCTTGGGACAGGTGTCATCTTCAAAACACAGTCATTCTGACATTCATCCAGAAACTCAGCTAATGTTCTGGGGACTCAGGTTCGAATCCCGCCACGTCAGATGATGGAATTGGAACTCAATAAAAAGTATCTGGAATTAAGAATCTAATGATGACCATGAAACTATTGTCGATTGTCGGAAAAACCCATCTGGTTCACTAATGTCCTTTTTCGGAAGGAAATCTGCCATCCTTACCTGGTCTGGCCTACATGGGACTCTAGGTCCACAGCAATGTGGTTGACTCTCAACTGCCCTCCAAGGTCAACTAGAGATGGGCAATAAATGCTGGTCAGCCAGTGAAGCCCATGTGCCATGAATAAATTTTTTAAAAAATCTACCTCATCTGTTGTATGTACACTCTGCACACTGGATATGTAGGCCTCCTTGCAGGTATCTGTGCGCAATTTGTTTTGTGGCCGTCCCTGCAGATGGCCAGCAGGTTACTGAAGTTGGTAGGCAATTGCCTGCCCCTCCCTCTCTCTCTCTCTGTTTACCTCCTTGCTGGAGGAACCACCATCAGGATAGAACATGCCAACCTGAATATTAATGATGTCATGACAGTACCTTTCCAGTGGATGTTGAAAAGCCACGCAGTTCTCCCTCTCTTAAACACCTCTCCAAAGATGACATTGCCAGGATTGTATGTTCCTGAAGGGCTCTTGAATCCCCTGCAGCTGTCTACCACTCTATGTTTATTTAGTTAGTTAAATGCCTCAATGAGCTTAGCAGGCACCTTCAGAACCAGCTCCTTGCTGCCATTTTAAAGCTGCAAAGGCTCTGATCCCTCCCTGGTGGACTATGCATGCCTTATAAAATGTTGTCCATCAATTTTTCATTATCTGATGGTGAATAGAGTCCCCATCTGGCTCACCATCTGTCCCATGCAAAATGGAGTTCAGGGTTCATGATGTTGAGGGCTTGACTCAAAATCATTTTGCACTGTTTGCAGCCTTGTATTGCTGCAGCCTTCCATTATCGACAGTAAAACGCTGGCCACAGTTTTTCAAAAGTGAAATGATGGTTCTACTTTCTAGCAAATAATTTTTTGAAGGAGTAGAGATAAGATAAAGTCTAAAGATCTTTGATCCATCGTGCAAAATTTGCAGATGAAGGAAGAAAGGTCAACCTGAGACTGAGTACAATACCCCCATATGGTAATTTAAGAAGGCTCATGACCTTAAGATGGGGTCAGACTAGAGATGAGGAGCAATGTACAAGGACCGAGTATGGATTCTTCTCCCTCCCTCTGTAAATATATATATTGGGACCAAGTATGGATTCTTCTCCATTGTTAATTGTTAATAAAGACTTCCTTACAAGGAAGAGAGGTGATGGCCTAGTGGTATTATCGCTAGACTATTAATCCAGAAACTGAGTAAATGTTCTGGGAATCAGGGTTCGAAACCCACCACGGCAGGTGGTGGAATTTGAATTCAATAAAATATATCTGGAATTATGAATCTACTGATGTCCATGAAAGCATTGTCGATTGTCGGAAAAACCCATCTGGTTCACTAATGCCCTTTAGGGAAGGAAATCTGCCGTCCTTACCTGGTCTGGCCTACATGTGACTCCACAGCCACAGCAATATGGTTGACTCTTGACTGCCTTCGGGCAACTAGGGATGGGCAATAAATGTTGGCCAGCCAGTGACACCCATGTCCCATGAATAAATAAAAAAAGATAGCAACAACAAAATTTATCATGGTAACAGTGGTAGAATCCATCAAGATTTTATGCAGAACATACTGGCCATTGACTGTGCTACTTCCAATGCATTTACTTACTGTGATGTAATCTAATTAGGAATGAGGAAAATACAGAGGAATCAATTGGCGCAGGAATATCTGAACCACTGTCAAATCATGAACAACATTACACCTAAATATAAATGTACAATTAGTTACCTGAAGTCGAGAATCAATTGTAAAGCTGCCAGCCGTTGGATTCATACAGGCAACGTACTGACAATTGTGAATATCTTTTAATGTCAACTTGATCTTGTCATACCTAATTGAAAAATATGTACGTGATTTAAATAAAAATTAATTCAATCATTACATTGCAATGTTTCATTAAGATTATTATTGGAGTAAACTAGTCAGTTTTTAATGTTTTAATTGGCTTTCAGAATTATGTGTACTGGTGTTTTTATTAGATATTTTCCTTACAAGACATTTTTAGAATGATGTACTAATATTGTCAGAGGTGACAGGATGTAAAGTATATATCTACCCTAAAGTTATTGTATTCTTTTAATGAACCAACTTTCCCTTAACTAGTCAATTTGCCATGACTTTTCCCAAGGAATTTCTAACCTTCAGTTAAACATCGGAGATTTGATGGAGGGCAATTCTCCCATCCTGCTACGCAAACAAATTAGCGGCAGTATCTGCTCCATGTCAGAAATCGGCGGGGGTTGGGGGGGGGGGGGGGGTAAGTATTTTTAATCTAATTTTAATATAATTTAAATGCAATTAGCGGGCCCGGGTCAGAAGTCTCCATGCCCGCTGGCATCTCCCACTCTGCCAGAGTATTTCACTTCAGCGGGGTTTACAGTAGCTTCCCACTTTCAGGGAACTAGTGACCAACCCTGCTGGAGTGAAGGGGGGGGGGGCAGTTGGGGGCTTCCCAGAGGGTCAGGCGGTGGAGGGGGTTGTCCGCTGGACATTGGCACCCTGACAGTGCCAGTCTATGCCCTCTGGCACTGCCCAGGGGGCACCTTGACACTGCCCATCAGGCATGGGGCAGTGCCAAGGGGGTAAGGCCTGATGGGAGGTGGAGCCTCGGGGGCGGTCGGTGGGGGTGGGGGGTCCCACTGCTACTCTGCAGTCGGGATCAGTGGAGGAGGGAGGGAGGCCAGTGATCAGGGCAGGCTGGAGTGGGGGAGGGCAGACTGCTGGGGGGGTTGGCACTGCTTGGTTAGCAGGGGTTAGGACTGTTGGGGGGGTAACTGTTGAACCGTCGGGGAGTGGGTGCCAGAGATCGGAATGGGCGCCAGCGATCAGGCCATGGGAAGGTTGGCAATGCGGAGGTCGCAGGGCTGGCCAGCGATCGGGTTGTACAGCAATCGGGAGGCCATCAGTGTAGGGTCACTGTGCATGCGCTGATCTCGACATTGACAAATCGGTGCATGCGGTGGCCCCCTCAGCATGCTGATTTCAGCCTCTCCAGCGGGAATAGGCCTCAACTCCTAGTTTCTGATGACATTCACGCTGGTGGACTCTGCAGTGCACAGAGTATGGGAGATTCTTCCCTGAACTCCCACTGAAAAGAACAGTGTGAATTACTCCAGTTTTCATGTGAATTCGGCACTTAGAATTTTTTCGGAAGAATTCCGACCATTATTTCTTTAAAAAAAGCACTAATGCTCCTCCCTGGAATTGCACAAAGGATCTTTAAATACCTCAAGAAGAATTCCAGCCAATGGGGACGGTATGTCTGCAAAGGACAAAAGGGACCCTGACTCCTCTATAAAATACCTCAAGATTCCAATCCTGGGAAAATCCATCTTTGCCCAACACCCAGGAAAAGAAGCAGGAAGTCACATGACTACCCAAAGCTGGTAGAACCTGTAATATTGTTAGGGACCAAATCAGAAACTCCAAGGTATGTTATGAAGTTAGCCTAGACCCTAACGTTTTATGATTTTGGCATTTGGGTGAGCACAAGGTGTCCTGCTCCAGGTATGATTTAATTAACCCACTAGGAAGCTCTTATCAAAACAAATTTTATTTAAGAATACAGTTATAATATAACTTTTACCAATTTCAATGCTTAAACATGACAAGGTACAATTCTTAATAGCTAACTATCTCTAAACTTCCAATTGTAAGCAGACCCCATAGACATAAATTCCTTTTTCAGAACCAGTCAGCACCAAAAACAGATATGCTAACGTGGATGCTAGGTTTCCAGCCTTTTAAAACCTCTGGACAGAGATCCAGACAGACACCTGCCTTCTGACTCTCACAGCAGAATCTCTGAGAACAATCCACTTCAAACAGCAGAATCTGATTTCCTGGCAGATTCCAGTTTGCAACTACAGAGAGGCACTGCTCTCTAACAACTCCAAGCAGCAAAATTTCTCTGTGTAAGCCCAGCTCCACCCAGTCACTTCACATTTTCTGTCAATCAATCTACTCTGTTAATCAAGTCCTACTCTGCAAAACTGCAAGGGGAAGCACTAAGAACAGAACAGCATTACTCCAGATTAAAACAAACATTCTTGCAATTATGCTGATGCAGGAACAATAGAAAATGCCAGTTACAGACCCAGCTGCACTAATAATAAAAAAAATTGCGAAAACAAAACTTGCACAAGAAACATAACTAAAATGCATTTTTCAAAGACGTAGTATCATCAGAAATATTACCATGTAGAACTGAACTCAGGCAGCCACTGTTTAACCTCAGAAGAGAAGACAACACCCAAGCAAGAAGCCTGTCTTAGGCATGCTTGGTTTCATTGGTCAGAACATTGAATACAGGAGTTGGGACATCTTGTTGACATTGTACAAGGCATTGGTAAGGCCACACTTTGAATATTGTGTACAGTTCTGGTCACCCTATTACAGAAAGAATGTTATTAAACTAGAAAAGATTTACTAGGATGCTACCAGGACTTGATGGTTTGTGCTATAAGAAGCTGGATAGACTGGGACTTTTTTCCCTGGAGCGTAGAAGGCTTAGGGGTGATCTTATAGAGGTCTATAAAATAATGAGGGGCATAGATCAGCTAGATAGTCAACATCTTTTCCTAAAGGTAGGGGAGTCTAAAACTAGAGGACATAGGTTCAAGGTGAGAAATACAAAAGGGTCCAGAGGGGCAATTTTTTCACACAGAGGATGGTGAGTACCTGGAACAAGCTGCCAGAGGTAGTAGCAGAGGTGGGTACAATTTTGTCTTTTAAAAAGCATTTCGACGTGGGTAAGATGGGTATAGAGGGATATGGGTCAAACGCGGGCAATTGGGACTAACTTAGTGGTTAAAAAAAAAGGGCGGCATGGACAAGTTGGGCTGAAGAGCCTGTTTCCAGGCTGTATACCTCTATGACTACCATTTACTATCTCAAGTGGCAGCAGAAAGAGCCCATATCCAGGTATAAAGTTGTCTGAATCTCATCTACACTATGAATTACTGGAACATTATAATAATGTACATTTGTGCCTGCAAGACTAATACATCTCTTGAACCATCTTCCACCATGGAAATCCTCACTTCTGGAAAGAAAGATCAGCTTGTCACATTCTGAAGGAATACAATATTTGACTTTTGAACTCAGGTAAAACCATAACTTCTATTTTTATCGTGAGCTTGCCCTATACCCCTTTCTTTCTCTTATCCCTCCTTTATTAGAGGAGTGCAAAAGGGGTAGACATTGTGAAACTCCTTTCCCACATTTGTGTATGTGTCCATCTGTCTGTCGTGGAGTGATCACTGTGCCTCCTTCTTCCTCTAATAGACAGCTGGTCGCAGGGTGGTGGGTGGGGGGACACAGACACAGAGGATACCAGCAACCTCTGCAAATTATACACCTCTCTGAGCCTTATCCTCGTTTGTGGATGAGCTCAGCTCAGCACTCTGTAGGGTGCTGGCCACAGCCCTTCTGGACAAAATGCAATGCATTGATGCTATGCCACACAAACCATTGGGCTCAGAGTGGAAATATGAGAAATGAACACAAAATTGTTTTGTACAAATGGATGCAATTCCTTTCAACACTTTTTCTCTGTTGTATTTGAGCAGTTAAGTTAAGCCACAACTGGCAAGGATGTGTGTAGATGAGAGGGGGTCAACCATATCGGAAGTATCTGACAAAGTTCGAGGAGAGAGAAGCCCAGCTGACAGGTGTGGAGCAGGGCCAGGCAATTGGAGATGGGGTTTCTATATTTGGGCTTCCACCCAGTAAAGATGCATTCTGGGATAAAAACCTCAGGGTGCCTCCATGCTGGAGACAACTCATGCAGTCACTCACATTCTCCTTTCATATTTACAGATGGCACTAGGACGAAACCATTGCCAAAGCCAAAAGAATCCCAGTCAGGCCTCAGCACAAGTCCAAGACCAGAGAGAAGTAAGCAAAGGACACAAGAAGCAAGATGTACAACTGTAGAGATGTCACAACAGACACCTGCACCTTCCATCAGCCCAGAAACCTTGGTGGGTATGAGCTCCAATGTAGAAAGGGTCTCACATTCTAGTGGTCATCGCACAGACATGTGTCCACAGCAGGAGGCAGCAAGGGTCAGCCAAGCTCACCAGCACTTGGATGAGTGCTGAGGATGAAGCATCTGTGGGTCTCCAGTCCGATAAAGGATCTTTGGAATTAACCTTCCAACTGACAGTGGAGAGCAGCAAGGGACAAAGCAACATTAGGCAGAGGTGTTGGAGACCCTCAACAGGATGGCACATGAATTGGGGGAGTCCGTCTCCTTCTTGGCTGACCAAGTGTGCCAACCTGTGCATTGCATCATGGTCACCATGGGGTGGATTGCAGATTCCATAGAGATCTTAATCTACCAAATTCTGCTGGAGATGTACACAGATCTGCACTCCACTACGGTAACCAAGTGACCCTTACTCTGCTATATTGTCCTTAAAGGGACAATTAACACACCCCTTCAGTCTTGGCCTGTGTCACAGCGACAGCAGCTGGCTGAGAGCAGGAAAGGCAGAGTAAGCTGGAGCCCTCCTGATGGCCACCAAAGTCATCCAAAATAATAGGGTCAACTGGTCACCAGGCTGCTTTCACTCCTACTGTGGATGTTGGCGGAGCATTTAGAAGTAGTAGTGAAAGAAAAATCAAGAAAGATTAAGTCACAACTGGTTGCATGGGTGAACAATTGAAGTCACAATTAGAGAACTGTAAATATAATCAATTTCACTTCAGCAATGTCGACTGTCTTGTTTCAGCATGGCCCTTATTAGGCTCAACAATCACCCTCACCCCCATCTCTTCCTGCAGACACCCAATACCCTGGAATGAGGCATCTGCTGGGAGTCATTACATGTGCCAAAGGCCTTCTGACTCATATGCAAGTACTGTCTCATGCATCCTGAGCCTTTGTTCTTCAAAATCTCATGTGTTTCAGGTCTCCTGCATTGTCAATGCTACACCCTGGGGTTCCCTAACAGTTGTTTAGTTGAGATAACCTGCATCTCTGTGCACCCACTGGCCCAAATCCCATGCAACATTTCAAGATCTCCACTATGAGGCACTTCATCATTTCAAACAGACCAGTATGTGGTAGTCACATTCTCCATGTTCTCCAACTCTATTTCTCTTCCTCCAGTCACCCACAATTTATCCCCCAATACCAATGACCTCTTGGCATAACTTTCAACCTCCCTACCATTAACCTTCAACCCTCTCCCTTTTCCTTCAATAAAATTCAAATCAATGTCCATGTACTCTTCCTCCCTGAGAACCCCACCTCTGTACCATTGACTTGTCCATCCTCATCTTGACAACCCCATGGGTCCGTGTATATCCCATATCCCCACCACCAACCCTCAGCCCTTCTTTACACAACATCGTCACACTCTCATCCTCCCACACGACTGAATCTCTGCTCCTGTAACACTCCCTGTGTCCTCATACCCAAGCTACCCTCAGTTCACACCCCACGTGACCACAATTGACTTCACCGATCCCTCCCTGTTAACTCCTTCACACCTTGAAACTGCGACAACCACACATCCACCATCCAATCAAAAGAAACATAAGTATCATAAGAACTAAAAGCAGGAGTAGGCAATTCATCCCCTTGAGCCTGTTCCACCAGTTAATACAATCATGGCTGATATCATCTCAGCCTCAACTCAACTTAACTACCTGTTCACCATAGCCCTTCAACCCCTTACTAATTAAAAATCTGTCCACCTCTTCCTTAAATTTGCTCAAAGTTGTAAGTTTTTCGGGCAACTCAGGCCTTTTTATGAGCTGGGAAAAGGACTTGAACCCTAAAGAACTGTGAAAGTGGCCACATTTGGCTGCAGGACTTGACCAAAAATTTCCCAGGGAGCTCAGCCAGCCTGTGTGTGTGTGTGTGTGTGTGTGTGCGTGTGTGTGTGAAGGGGCCCAGTCCAAAAATTGCAAGCAGCCAGAAACCAGACGGACTGCTGATTAGGTTATCAGCAGCACAAAAGTGAACTGACGACATCACCAGGCTCGGCCGGCAGCAAGACAATACACCTGGTCTGGACTCAATACAGGTGATAATGGCCTTGTCCCAGAGCGAGGAGAAGCCCATTTCCATAATGGGAAAACGATTAAACGATCTCCGATGGAACAATAAAGGACAGCAAGAGACCTATTACCTGGGATGGGATCATCTGGTCTCTATGGACTGTAAGATCACAACTACAGATAACACTAGCAAGCCTTTGTCTGTGGAACTGCCGGTTGGAAGGGGGCGGAGTTGGCAGGAAAAAAAAAATTCAAGTTTTACAATATAAAAGGATGGTCAGGCCGGCCATCTCTCTCCTCTCTCCACTCTCTTCTCCTGTTCCTGGCTGCCTCTCGTTCGTCTCCAGCACGCAGCCCAAAGCCCACAGAACAATTTAAACTAGGATTGTGAGTATCCTCTGGTAATTCGCGAAGTTCCCGAGATCATCATAGTGGATAAGGCTTTGGGGAAAGGGGGGGGGGCGCTTTTGCATGCACCTTTCATAGTTTAAGACACTGGTAAACTTGTGTAAAGTAAGCATTCTCGTTGTGTCCGTTTTAGTATTCCTTCCATAGCTGTAGTCTTATAGAGCATAAGGCATTGTGTGTTGTTTTCCTGGTGTTTGGTGATCTTGACCTTGATGTTTTAACAAATATATATATATCTTTGACTTCCACTGGAGTCCGTTTTGATCTTTCAATTTCTCACCAACAATCTCTGACCAAGTCACAATATTAAATATCCCTTACCATAATTCCGGAGTCTAGAACTGAGGGTACCCTGGGCACTTCGAAACCGCCCACTCAGGAAAGGCTGCCAGGTAGTGGATAGGCAGCAGTTTCCTTTTCTCTCTCTTGGGAGCGCTACTCTAGTGAAGTAGACGCAAGGTGGCCGTTGTTCCATCGGCGAGAGAGAGAATCACTCTAGCATTGGTGGGGTTTGGGTAACGGAGAACCAAACCTGAGATAAGCCCACGAATGGAGTTAAAAAGGGGATACCGCTACAAAGTTCAACCACCATGCACTGGGGAAGTGACTTTCACAGACTCATGACCCTTTGAAAGAAATAATTTCTCTTCACCTCAGTTTTAAATCTGCTAGCCCTTCTCCTAAAACTATGACCTCTTGTTCTGGATTGTGCTATAAGAGGAAACATCCTTTCCACATCTATTTTGTCAATACCCCCCATCATCTTGTACACCTAAATTAGATCTCTCATTCTTCTAACTTCTAGGAGGTGTAGACCTAAACTGCCCAATCTCTCTTTGCAAGACAGACCTCTTATCTCTGGAATCAATCTAGTGAATCTCCTCTGAACCATCTCCAATGCAACTACATCCCTCCTTAAATAAGGGGACCAAAAACGTACACAACTAACTGCGGTTTCACTAATGCTTTGTACAGTAGCAGCAACACTTCACCACTTGAATCGTCTATTCCTTTAGCGATAAATGCCAAGATTCCATTTGCCTTCCTTATTACCTGCTGGACCTTCATACTAGTTTTCTGTGATTCATGCATGAGAACACCTAAATGCCTCTGCAATGAAGCACTAAAAAGTTTCTCTCCATTTAGATAATAATTTGCCTTTGTATTTTTCTTACAAAAATGGATAACCTCACACTTATCCATGTTAACATTTGCCAAACTTTGTGTCATTCAATTAACTCTATTCATATTGATTTGTAAATTTATTTCATTATCACAATTTACTATCCCACCTATTTTAGTGTCATCTGCAAATTTGGCTATTGTACCTACTTACGATCCCTGCATTCCAAATAATTAATTGTTAAGTCTGAGACTACCAGGGCATGTTGCTCCAAAGAAGTCACATGGAAAGGCAAGCCTCAGGGTTTATTGATGAACTGTATTCCTTGCACTCCAGTCCTCGATTGCTGTAAGGAGGTGGGTTTCCCGGGCAGATCACCCAACACCCCGAGTCACCTAACTTGTCCTCTTAAAGGGGCTTCTCCCCGCATGCATAACATTAATGTAGATTGTGAATAGTTGGCGCCATAGGACCAAACCCTGTGGCACCCCATTTATCCCAACTCTCTGCTTTCTCTTGGTCAGCCAATCTTCTATCCAAGCTAATAAATTACCCCTAATCCCATATGAACTCATCTTGTGTATTAACCTTTTGTGCAGCACCCTGTCAAGTGCCTTTCGGAAGTCCAGATATACATCCACATTATCATCATTATCCACCTTGCTTGTAACATCTTCAAAGAACTCATGCAAATTAGTCAAACATGATTTACCCTTCATAAAACCATGCTGATTCTAATGGATTGCATTTTGACTAAATGTCCAATTATTACTTCCTTTATAATGGACTCTAACAATTTCCCAATAATATGTTAAACTAATTGACCTATAGTTTGCTACATTTTGCCTCCCTCCTTTTTAAATAAGGGAGTTATATTAACATTTTCCAATCCACTGGAACCATTCCCACATCCAGGGACTTTTGGAATATTGTAATGAATGGATCCACTATCCCCAACACCATTTCCTTCAAGACCATAGGATGTAGGCCATCAGGGGACTTGCCTGCCTTCAATTCCAATATTTTGCTCAGTACGTTTTCCCTAGTGACGATAATAGTTCTAAGTTCCTCTTTTTTGATAACCCCTGCATTTTTTGTTACTATTGGAATAATACCGGTGTCCTTTTACAGTGAAAACTGAGGCAAAATATTGATTTATTGGCTCAGCTATTTCTGCATTCCCCACAATCTCTAATACATGCAATGAACTGTGCCTTGAGGCTGCCCCTGTCAATTTGATTATTCCAGCTATTATGCATGTTAAAATTACCACTGATTATTGCCGTATCTTTCTTACAAGCCCTCAGTATTCCTTGGTTTATTTTGTGCGCCACTGTGGAACTACTGTTTCAGGATCTATTTATTACTCCCACCAGGGACTTCTTTTCCTTGCTATTTCTTATTTCTACCCAGACTTATTTTATGTTTTGGACACCATTACCTATACTATTTCTCACGACAGCACTGATAACAAAGCTACACCACCTCCTTTTCCTTCCTGCACATTCTTCCGAAATACTAAATATTGTTGAACCACATCTGAGTTGCCACTATATCATACCTGTTTGACTCAATTTGCACTGTTACTCATTGATTTTATTCTGAATGCTTTGTGCATTCAGATACAAAGCGTTTAAGTTTGTTTGACTCTTGCACGAGTCCTTGGTGCAATATGACTTTCATATGATCTGTCACTATCTTTTGCTATCTGTTGACACTCAGATGCATCACTAATCTGTACTCCTACCTTCTTTAACTTTGACTTCCTAAATTTCCATGCAATTGAACCCTTATCCCCAGTATTTAATTTAACACCCTCTCTATTTCCCAAATTAAGTGATTGGCAAGAACACTGGTCCCAGCACGTTTCAGATGTAGGCTTTCCCAATGGTACAGCCCTTACTTTCCCTAGTATTGATGCCAGTGCCCCACTAACTGAAACCCACTTCTCCTATACCAATCTTTGAGCCACATATTCATCTCTCTAATTTTATGCACCCTTCGCCAGTTTGCATGTGGCTCAGGTAATAATCCAGAGATTATAACCTTGGAGTTTCTTTTTTTTATTTTAATACCAAACTCCTGAAACTGCCCACACAGAACCTCCATCCTTATACAGTCATAGAGTCATAGAGGTTTACAGTATGGAAACAGGCCCTTCGGCCCAACTTGTCCATGCCGCCCTTATTTTTAAAAAAACCCCTAAAATAATCCCAATTGCCCGCATTTGGCCCATATCCCTCTATACCCATCGTACCCATGTAACTATCTAAATGCTTTTTAAAAGATAAAATTGTACCAGCCTCTACTACTACCTCTGGCAGCTTGTTCCAGACACTCACCACCCTCTGTGTGAAAAGAATGTCCCTCTGGACACTTCTGTATCTCTCCCCTCTCACCTTCAACTTATGCCCTCTAGTTTTAGACTCCCCTACCTTTGGGAAAAGATATTGACTATCTACCTTGTCTATGCCCCTCATTATTTTATAGACCTCTATAAGGTCACCCCTCAGCCTCCTACGCTCCAGAGAAAAAAGTCCCAGTCTATTCAGCCTCTCCTTATAACTCAATTCATCAAATCCCAGAAGCATCCTAGTAAATCTTTTCTGCACTCTTTCTAGTTTAATAATATCTTTTCTATAATAGAGTGACCAGAATTGCACACAGTATTCCAAGTGTGGCCTTACCAACATCTTGTACAACTTCAACAAGACGTCCCAACTTCTGTATTCAATGTTCTGACCGATGAAACCAAGCATGCCGAATGCCTTCTTCACCACTCTGTCCACCTGTGACTCCACTTTCAAGGAGCTATGAACATGTAACCCTAGATCTCTTTGTTCTGTAACTCTCCCTAACGCTCTACCATTAACTGAGTAAGTCCTGCTCTGGTTCAATCTACCAAAAGGCATCACCTCGCATTTGTCTAAATTGAACTCCCTCGGCCATTCGTCAGCCCGCTGGCCCAATTGATCAAGATCCCACTGCAATTGGAGATAACCTTCCTCACTGTCCACCATGCCACCAATCTTGGTGTCATCTGCAAACTTACTAACCATGCCCCCTATACTCTCATCCAAATCATTAATATAAATGACAAATAACAGTGGGCCCAGCACTGATCCCTGAGGCACACCGCTGGTCACAGGCCTCCAGTTTGAAAAACAACTCTCTACAACCACCCTCTGGCTTCTGTCAAGAAGCCAATTTTGTATCCATTTAGATACCTCACCCTGGATCCCGTGAGATTTAACTTTATGCAACAACCTACCATGTGGTACCTTGTCAAAGGCCTTGCTAAAGTTCATGTGGACAACATCAACTGCACTACCCTCATCTACCTTCTTGGTTACCCCTTCAAAAAACTCAATTAAATTTGTGAGACATGATTTTCCACTCACAAAGCCATGCTGACTGTCCCTAATCAGTCCTTGCGTCTCTAAATGCCTGTAGATCCTGTCTCTCAAAATACCTTCCAACAATTTACCCACCACAGATGTGAGGCTAACTGGCCTGTAGTTCCCAGACTTTTCCCTGCAGCCCTTTTTAAACAAAGGCACAACATTTGCCACTCTCCAATCTTCAAGCACCTCACCGTGACTATCGATGATTCAAATATCTTGGCTAAGGGACCCGCAATTTCCTCCCTAGCCTCCCACAACATCCTGGAATATACGCCATCAGGTCCCGCAGATTTATCTACCTTGATGCACTTTAAGACTTCCAGCACCTCCTTCTCAGTAATATGTACACTCCTCAAGACATCATATTTAATTCCCCAAGTTCCCCAACATCCTTATTCTACCTATGTCATTGGTACTGTAAGTCTCAGGGCAATCCTCCATATTTTAAAAAGGACTCAGGAGAAACCTGACAGTTTATAAGTGGCCAACTCTGGCTGCTGGCTGATAAAAAACCTCCCAGAAGGCTCGGCAGGACAAACATAACCTGCCTGTGGACTGTGCTAAGGAAAAGGTGTGAGCCCCCTGAATATGCAAGTGGCCAGAAAGGCAGACACACCAGTGATCTAATCATCAGAAGGACAAAGGGAGATGGAGGCCAGCAGATGGACAGTAAACAGACCAGCAGGGAGTCAATGGCCACAGAAATCGGCCCATCCACAGAAGACAAGCAGACCCATCCCTCTAATGGGATACCGTTCAGGAAGCTCCGGAGGAGCATCAAGAAGACATTAAAATAACGACCCACGGGGGGTCAAGGCAGTTGCAGCCTTTTGTGTTTGGACTTGACTCAATTAAGACCGAGACTGCCGGTGATCGGAAGCCCATTGTCCTTGAAAATCACCTACGGGGGCAGGGAAGTTGGTTGTTAAATTGGGCTGAAGTTAAGATCAAGGGAGGCAGACAAGCAAGAGAGAGTCAGACAAGCAGGACCGAGCTCTCTTCCAGAATCGCAAGCCGAGAGGCAGACAAGCAAGACCGAGCTCTCTTCCAGAATCGCAAGCTGATGTGCAAAGGTGAAGACCAACAGCAGCCCAGTTTCGAACCCACCACAAAGGAATCCTTTTAGAATTGTGAGTATCCCAGCCAACCTTGTGAAGCTCCCAAGGATAGGTAGAGGTTGAGGCAAGGGGAGGGATTTTACGTTGTACCCGTTAGCATTTCTCCCATAGTGATAGTATAAAGTATAAGTTTTATTCATGTGCGGTGGGGTATTGGAGTGGTTGATTTTATTGTTAAATAAATCACTAAGTTTTGAAACGCGTTTGGAGTTCGTCTTTCCTTTGTTCTCTCATCAGCGCACTCTGACGAGGTCACAGTTTCAATATCCCTTACCATAAATCCGGAGTCTAGAACCGAGGGTGATCTGAGCGATTCGAACCCACTCACTCAAGGGAGACTGCTGGTCAGGAGATAAAAAGGACAGAGTCTCTCTGTTCTCTCTCTTGGAGACCTACTCGAGTGGAATGGGTGCAGGGTGGCCGTTGTCCCACCGACAAGGGAGAGAACCACTCAGGCCTTGGTGGCGGTTTTGGGATGGCTGTGTGATGTAAGTATCAGGTTACCGGTCAGGTATAAATGGTGAACCTGGTTCAGCGCTCTCTCCTGCGGAGTTGCCCCAGTGCAGCATTCCCCGGCCTTTGAAATTTCAAGGCCTGTAAGAGAGAGACACTCGCAGCTATTGGCAGACCCCCAAATACCGGCCTGTTAGTGGAGTAAAGAGAAAGATCTCGCTACAGTACCTACCACAACCACAGGATCTTCCGCCTCCCACTGCACTTATGTCAGACTTATTGACTATTTATTGACTTCAGCTCAGCCTTCAACACCATTACTCTTACAAAACTCATCTCTAAACTCCGTGGCCTAGGGCTCAACTCCTCACTCTGCAACTGGATACTAGACTTCCGAAACAACAGACCACAGTCAGTAAGGATAGGCAACACACCTCCTCCACAATTATCCTCAACACCGGTGCCCTGCAACGCTGTGTCCTCAGCCCCTTACTATTCTCCTTATACGCTTATGACTGTGGCTAAATTCCACTTCAATTCTATTTTCAAGTTTGCTGATAACACCATTATAGTGGGTCAGATCTCAAACAAGATGAGACAAAGTACAGGAAAGAGATAGAGAATTTGGTGATATGGTGCGACGACAATAATCTCTCTCTCAATGTCAATAAAATGAAGGAGATAATCATCAACTCCAGGAAACATAGTGGAGTACAAGCCCATCTACATCAACGGGGATGAAGTGGAAATGATTGACGGCTTTAGGTTTCTAGGTGTCCAGATCATCAACAACCTGTCCTGGATCCTCCATGCTGACGCTATGGTTAAGAAAGCCCACCAACACCTTTACTTTCTCAGGAGGAGTAAGAAATTCAGCATGTCTGCTACAATGCGCACCAATTTTTACAGATACACTATAGTAAGCATCCTTTCTGGAGGCATCACAGCTTGGTATGGTTCCTGCTTTGTCCAAGACTGTGTGGAGTTTGCACATTCTCCTCATGTCTGCGTGGGTTTTCTCCGGGTGCTCCGGTTTCCTCCCACAGTCCAAAGATGTGCGGGTTAGGTTTATTGGCCAGGTTAAAAATTGCCCCTTAGAGTCCTGAGATGCGTAGGTTAACGGGATTAGCGGGTAAATATGTGGGGTTAGGGCCTGGGTGGGATTGTGGTCGGTGCAGACTCGATGGGCCGAATGGCCTCCTTCTGCACTGTAGGATTTCTATGATTTCTATGATTTCTAAGAAACTCCAAAGGGTCATGAACATAGCCCAGTCCATCATGCAAACCAGCCTCCCATCCAGTGACTCCATCTACACTTCCTGCTGCCTCGGAATAGCAACCAGCATAATCAAGGAGACCACGCACACTGGACATACTCTCTTCCATCTTCTTCCGTCAGGAAAAAGATACAAAAGTCTGAGGGCCCGATTTTACATTTTGATTCTAAGTGCTGGGCGGACTTGAATCTGAGAGTTCAGATCCAACCTTTAGGCCTGTTCTCCTCCGCCCCCATATGCATTCTACCTGAAAAAAAAAAATCAGCGATTCTGAATTGCGCTGCACAAACTTGAGGGCGGGGCTTATTGCGTCCAAAACACTGCTGCTCCAATCGGCGCCTCCAACTGCGCATGCTCACAAAAAAAAAAGATAGAATGCTGCTACCCTACCACATCGCGCCCAGGCCAGATAACGTCTCCCCTGGCCCCCACAGACGTTGCCTCACCCCCCACAACACTACTGAGCCCCTTATCCCCCCGACCCGCCCACCACCCAGACTGATCGTGGCTCCCTCCCCCCCCAACGATCTCAGGCAGAGTGGCAGCAGACTCCCCCCTTCCCCTTCACTCATCTCAGGCAGAGTGGCAGCGGAACACCCCCCTTTCACCTCACTCATCTCAGGCAGAGTGGCAGCGGATCCTCTTTCCCCCTCACTCATCTCAGGCAGAGTGGCAGCGGACCCCCCCCTTCCCCCTCACTCATCTCAGGCAGAGTGGCAGCGGACCCCCCCCCTTCCCCCTCACTCATCTCAGGCAGAGTGACAGCAGACCCCCCTATTCCCCCTCACTCGTCTCAGGCAGAGTGGCAGCAGACCCCCCCACTTCCCCCTCACTCGTCTCAGGCAGAGAGATCCACCCTCCCCTTTCTGTCCAACAGATATCAGGTAGATCTCCCTCACACCCACCCTGGACCCACCCGCACAAGGCCCCCATCTCCTCCGGACTCCGATGGCTGTGTGACAGCTCCCTCTCTCTCCCCTGTCCCCAATCATTGAGGCACTCATCCACTACCCACCCCCCCTCCCCATCAGCACACCTGCAAGTTCTCACTTGCCTTCCCCTCAATGCTAACAAGCAAGCTGCATGGAACTTGCTGGAATGCTCTGCCAAATTGCCTGCAGCTGATCTGCCCTAACGAGGGGCAGCTCCATTAAAAACTCAAGAATGGACAGGTGAGCAGGCATTCCTGCACCAGTCCCCCAATTCTCTGAGGGCAACTTGAGGGTGCTACTGGATGCAGCAGGGGCGAGGCGGAACACCCTCTTCCCCCCAGGAGGACGCAGACCAAGGGCGAGCTGATAGAAATGCAGCCTGGGAGGAAGCCGTCGCCTCGGTCAATGCCATGGCACTCGTCCTCCGAACTGGGAAGCAGTGCCAGAAAAAAGTCAATGACTTCATCCGTGCAGTAAGGGTGAGTGCTGAACCCCATCTTGCATCTTCCCCCAGACCTCCCCCAGATCCTCCCATCCATCCCCAGCACCCTGCATGCTTCCAGCTCCTGATCCCCAAGCACCTCCTTCCTTTCCCCCCCAATGAGCCTCATTGTGCTTGCCCTCTAAGGGCCACCACCTGATACTCTGCAAGAGTCATGCCACCATTTCTTTCATGGCTCCTTCTGTCTCCACAGCAGAAAACAGAGCACAACACAGGGGGTGGTAAGACAGACCTCCGGGTCCTCATCCCCTTTAAGGAGCGGCCGCAGAGCTCTCTAGAAAAGGGGAGATGTGGCTGTCAGCGACAGCATGGTCGGACCGCCGTCAAGACGTGAGCACCTGTCATTCCTTCAATCACTTTGCGGCAACTTCTTGGGGGCACGAGTTTCGGGTGCGAGGGGCAAGGTTTAAAGGAGGTGTACGAGGCATGTTTATTTGCACAGAGTAGTGGATGCCTGGAACTCGCTGGCGGGTGAGCTTGTGGATGCAGATATGATAAGGGGCATCTCTACAGCTATGTGAATGGGATGAAAATAGAGGCATATGGTCCCCAGAAGAGTAGGGGGTTACAAATCAGAAGGGCAGCCTAGTTGCTACAGGCTTGAAGAGCCGAAGGGCCTGTTCCTGTGATGTAATTTTCTTGGTTCTTTGTTCAATGGGGACATGTGCATCATGTGTTTGGCATCCCGGATTCCTCTCCCTCCCTTGCACTTAACCTTGTGTCCTGTGTTGCAGGGACAGATCCGGACGCCCCAGGGCCTTCTGGACTACAGGCTGCAGGTCCCGCCCATCCTGGTCAAGACAGTTCAGACGAGTCCTTGGAGGATATGGGTGGAGGGACCTCCGAGGGTGGCACCGTTTTGGCATCAGCTCACAACTCACCATCCCAGATACTGACATGTCGATGGGTCCAGTTAGTGTTGAGGCTTCTGGGTCACTCTCTGGTGAGCACGACACATTTGCTGATGTACATCAGGTGGAGGAGGGAATGTCTGGGGCCACTGGCATGCCTGAGGCGAGGACTCAGCTGGCCCCAGGCCCCATCAGATTCAAGTATCATTTCAAACATTATACAAGTTCAAAGGTATCCCAATGCAGTCTACTTTTTTTATACAGTGTATTTACAAGCACTCATGTTGATCCTCTGAGATCACTTCTTCCTCAGCTGCTGGAGATGCAGCAATAGAGCCAGGGAATGCAGGAGGGGCTGACGACCACACTGGACCGACTGCGAGGCTGTTGGGAGGAGCCCCAAAGCTTTTAGGTGGACCAGCTATTGCCTGTCTTGCGTGCTTCCCAGGCCAACACTGCAAAGGTGGCGTCTGCAGTGGAAAGCCTGGGGCAGAGGATCCTCACCATGAGTGGCAGGCTCCAAGCGATGGTCGATTCACAGCAGGCCACAGCAGAGTTCCAGAGGGCCGCGGCCGAGTCACAGCTAAGGGACTGAACAGGCTTCTCGAGATTCTGCGGCCCATGGCTGAGTGGCTCAAGAGCTTGCAGGAGACCCAGCGGGAGAGTGCTGAGACACAGCGGGCTATGGCAGCAGCTGTTGAGAAAATGGCCCAGTCTCAGAGGGTCATGGCTGAGGGCATGGCCCTATCTCAGTGGGCACTTGCTGCGGCCATTGGGAGGTGGCCCCCAACTCAAATGGCCATCGCAGAGGGCTCGACAACCATGGGTAGGACGCAGGTGATTGTCCAGGATTGGCAGTGTCAGGTGACGCAGAGCTTCTGGAGCTCAGTGCAAAAGCACCGCCATCCCATCGAGTGACCCAGGGGCCCACAGGAACCCCAAGGTAGGAGGAAGGGCTCGAGCCCATGATGGTGCCTTCCAGCCAGGAGACTGTGGCTGTGGCTACACCTTCCAATTCCCTCCTTCCTGACACCAGGGCATCGCAGGGGCAGCGGGATGAAGAGGGTGTCATGGAAACATCCCAGGCACCTGGAAGCAGGCCAGTGCCCTCAAGGTCCAGGGCCTCCAGAGGACACATGCCAGACGCACCATAGACCACGGGGCATGGTAGGCAGCTGGCCCTCTCCACCTCCGATATACATTCTGGGGAGTCATTGAGATGTAGTGGTAGGCCACGTAAGGTTAGGAAGTTGGAGTTGCACTGAGATGGCACGGGTGAAGGGCTGCACTAGTTAGAAAGATATTTAAGCACGTTAAAGTTTTCCGTTCACAAATTTTTATGCTAGAACGTCTTATTTAAACACCTTTATTGTAAATAAATGTTTTTCACCACTCACCTGTGACTAATTTGTCTCAATTATGAATCTTCTTCCATTGATGATCGCCTGAGGGATGCTTCATGTTGATGTCAATTGGGGAGGCCCCTCAATGCCGTGTCACTGAGAAAAGGAACGCATTGATTCCCCAGGCCACACGAGCGATTCCCTCCCATCCCCCACCCCACCCCCTCCCAGGGCCCTGTGTGGGGGTTTCAGATCCCTTATCCACGACACAGACGTGGGCCCAGGTGCCAGCGTGCATGTGGAGCTCAGGTAGGAGTCAGACTAGTTTGCACCAGGGCATCATCATAATGGTGCTTAGCGAGTCGTCATCACCCTGTTGCCTGCCAAAAAACTCGCTAACAGAGTACCCAGACCCAAACTCTGGTGTGACAATGTTGCAGGATATAGAAGGAATTTGGGGAGAGGGGGTGCGGGATGGAACCCACAGACACAAACCCCGAACGAGTGAACTGTCTGGTGATCAGGGCCTCCTTTGCCGTCCTCGCTTGTCTCATTTGGGCTGCCAGCCCTCAAGCGCCTGGTTGGTGTTCCTCAGCATGCTCTTCTTCATCTTCCTCCTCCTCCTGCTAGTCCTCCTCCCCAGTGACGTCTGGCTGGTCAGCCTCCACATCCTCCTCCTCCTCCAAGAGGTCACCTCTCTGTAGAACCAGATTGTGCAAGGCGCAGCACATGACCACTATGCGGGAACAGATCACTGGGCTATATTGGAGGGCCCCACCAGATCGGTCCAGCCATCGGAATCGCATCTTGAGGAGCCCAATGCATGTCTCCACTATCGCACGGGTGGCTACATGGGCCTCATTATAGTGGGTCTCCGCCTCAGACACAAGCCGCTGCACAGGTGTCATCAGCCATGTCCGAAGCAGGTAACCCACATCATTCACGAGCAACCCTCGCAGCCTGGGCTCCTCCTTGAATGCCTCCGGGATGTCCGAGCTCCTGACAATGAAGTTGTCATGCACGCTGCCTGGATATCTGGCACAAACGTACATGATGGTCATATTATGGTCGCACACTAGCTGAACATTCAGCGAGTGGAACCCCTTCCTATTTACAAATCTCTGCGGATTCTGTAGGGGGGCCTTGTGGACGACGCAAGTCAATCGTCCCCTGCACATTAGGCATCTCCACAATGGCTGTGAACCCTGCAGCCTGGGCTTCCTGCTGTGCCTGGTCCAGGTTGAAGTTGATGAACTGGCCAGCCCGGGCATACAGGCTTCAGTGATCTGTCTCGCACAGGTGTGCACGGCAGATTGGGAGATGCCACAGACATCTCCGCTTGGGGTCTGGAAAATGCCAATAGCATAGAAGTTTAGAGTGGCCGTCAATTTGACAGCCACCGAGAGTGGGTGCCTCCTCCCTGCCTCCAGGTACCAGGTCCTGCAACAGGTTGTACAGGTGTTGCATGGTCTCCTTTCGGAGTCGGAGACATCGGGGGCACACGGTGTCCGACATCTGGTCGAAGGACACTCGTACACGGAACTGCCAGGGTCTCTCTGCTCTATCCTTCTCCGACACACCCCCCCCACCCCCGCTGGGTGAATGGTGGCCATCTCCTGCCTCTGGTGGTCATCTCCCTCTGGTCCTGGAAGTAGTAAGGCCCGGACCTCCTGTGCCCGCAGCTCCAGCAGCAACCAAAAGAACAGCTAGATCTATTGGTGGCATAGAAAAAGGAGCGGGGAGCAGGTGGAGAGTAATACATGTAGAGGTTATGGAACGTTGCTTGCCCGAGCAGATCCACAATCACAGCCCCGCCTCCAATTCCCCCAGCCACATGCTCCCCACAATAACAGCCCCCCCAATTCCCCCAGCCACATGCTCCCCACAATTACAGCCCCCTCCCCAATTCCCCCAGCCACATGCTCCCCACAATCACAGCTCCTTGCAAGGTCGAGAGGCTGCAGCAGTGCAATTTGCAAGGGCTTTGTGCGCATCCTTCAGCTGGAAGTGAGCTGAGTGCACTATGACCCAGCAGCACCGCAAGACCCGAGGTCAGTGCTGAGACCTGGGTCTGTGCTGCAAGCCGGACATCGGAGACCCGGCAGAGCAACAGCCCCCCACCCTCCCACACACTGGCAGACCTGCTTCAGAAAATGGCCGCAACAACAGGACATCTGTGAGTAGCAGAGAGCAGTCAGACGCTATGCACAGATGCTATGCACTTACATCCTCACTAACCCTCATTGATGGAGCGCCTGAATTAGACTTTTATTGAGCACGTCTGATTCGCACCGATTCCCGATTGGCGAACACGGTGGTAAAGGGGGAAGTGCTGGTAAAGGGGGAAGTGCTGGTAAAGTTGGGTGTCCAGCCCATTAATTCAATCTAAATGCATTCAAATGCATTTAAGTTGCCGTCACGTCCGTTTTGGGCACGGTCCCGATTGCAGCCATTTTCAGCCATTGGTAAAGGGGAACTGGCACGGCTGCAGTCGCGGATCGCGCTACTCGCCTCACACCCGATTTTACCAAGTTTTCGTGCCTGAAAATGGGCACAACTTGATGGTAAAATCCGGCCCCGAGATCACATACCAACTAACTCAAGAACAGCTTCTTCCCTGCTGCCATCAAACTTTTGAACTTATAAAAAGTTGATCTTTTTCTACACCCTAGCTATGAATGTAACACTATATTCTGTACCTTCTCCTTTCATTCTCCCCTATGTACTCTATGAACGGTATCCTTTGCCTGTATGGTGCAACAATACTTTTCACTGTATAGCAATACATGTGACAATAATAAATCAAATCAAAATTCTTCTCCAGCCCAGAGCTGGTGTCCTAAACCCTGGCACTGTGCAAACAACACAGTGTTCGAGACTCTCAATCCTGGCTACAGAGAACATTGCCTATTCCCCTGACTATACTATCCCCAGCTATGACTATATTTGCCTTTTGTCCCCCACTTAAACAGCTACCTGAACCACTGTGCCATGATCAGTTTGCTCATCTCAAAATCTCAAATCTGTGGGTGAGGGCAGGGGCTGAGGCTCCTGCTGTGGTATCCCTTGAATCCTTCTACCTGCCTCATTCAGAGTCACACCTCTTTACCACTGACAGAGTTAAAGAATTACGCACGTGTTACTCCAGGGTCTAACTGCAAGCCTCCATCTTCTCTTTGGATCTCCACAACCTTCCCAAGGTCTTCTTAAGGCAAGTCCCAACCTCTGCACACCATGCATGGAATTCTTTCAAAAAAATTCTAAGTATCGAATCTGTGTGAAAACTGGAATAATTCATGCTGGTTTTTTCAGTGGGAGTTCAGAGAAGAATCTCCCATGCTCTGTGCACTGCAAAGGCCACCAGTGTGAATATCATTAAAAACTAAGGCCCTATCCCTTGTTGGAGAGGCTGAACTCAGCACGCTGAGCGTGCTATTGCGCATGTGCCGATCTGTCCATGCTGAGATCAGCGAATTCCCAGTGGCCCTGCACTGATGGCCTCCCGATAGCTGGCCAGCTCAATCGCTGACCAGCACCGTGACTCCTGCATTACTGGCCCTTCACCCCTTCGCAGCCCAATCGCTGGTCCCCTGACCATTCCTGGGCCAGCCCCAAACCCTCCCTCCTGGTCCACCCCAATCGCCAGCCACCCCCTCCAAGATTTCCCACCCACACAGTCCTGAACACCCCCTGCAGTTCTGACCACCCTGCAATGCCGACCCCCCCCAGCAGACCCCCCCCAGCCCGCCCCGATCGCAGCCCTCCCTCCTTCCCCCACCGATCCCAATGCAGAGTGGCAGCGGGACCCCCTCCAATCACCCCCTAGGCTCCCCCAGAAGGCCCTGCCCCTAGGTTCTGCCCCCATCTGTCCTACCCCAGGCCCGATGAGCAGTGCCAAGGTGCCCCTGGGCAGAGGCACAGTCTGGCACTGCCAGGGTGCCAATTCCCAGGGGGGCACTACCCCACCCTCACTGCCCTACACTCTGGGGGGCCCACTCCAGTGGGGTGGGGCTGCTAGATCCCTGTTAGTGGGGAGCTACTCTAAAGACCGCTGGAGTGAACCACTCTGGCGGGGGGTGGGGGAGGATGCTAGCGGGCCCGGAGACTTCAGTCCCGGGTCCGCTAGTCACATTTAAATTCTATGCAAATGACCATTTAAATGGCCTTTGCATCTCCCCACCGATTTCCGGCGCAGATCTGATGCCGCCGGAAATCCGGCACTGGGAGATGCTAGCAGTGGGCAAACACGCACAAAAACCCCGCAAATTGGCTAATGCGAGAATTTCCGGGTCCGCTGCACTAACTTTTTTGGGAGAATGGCAGCCCATGTTTGTGCAAATGTGTTCAAGCCTTCATTTGCATCCAGTACGTGGGATGCAGATTGGTTTTCACCAGCGTGGCAGCCACTAGCAGAAGATCCTGCCATAATTTCGCACTGGTCTAAAATTACTTTTTGGACCCCCCACTAAATTCTCCTCCCCAGCCAACATCCTACCCACCATAAAAGTACCAACGGGGGCACTGGAGAATTCCGCTCATTGGCTAACCACTTGCTTTCATGGAAAGTCAAATCAATTTAAATTGTCAGAGCTCACTTACATACAGGCCAGCTTTCCAGCCAGAAAAGCCATCCAGGGAGTGGGATAGCTTGATCTTGGTTTCAGATAAAGCTCGGCACAACATCGTGGGCCGAAGGGCCTGTTCTGTGCTGTACTGTTCTATGTTCTATGTTCAGAGGAAGCTTGTTTGTTTTGAGCCACATAGAGTTTGGGTGGTTTGGAAACTGGCAGACAGAAATTTGCAAGGCAGTAAGATGAGACAACCTGAGCTAGCAGTGGCCTTAACATTTTTGGTAGGGTTTATCTTACAGATTGTCTTCTTATGATTTACTTTATTACTTTAGCTTAAATCCCCGTTCTGTCTAGTTTCTACTAAAGGAAGGAAATTAAAATCTCTCTAATGTGGGCATTGGGGTACTCCAATTATAAAGTATTAGCCTAATGCATAATCCAAAAGTTGTGACAAAGCAAGGCTAATGCAGATAGAGATTGAGAACCATGTGTAATACTAATGTATTACACATTAATATATTGAACAGACATATGTCAACAATTGTACTTTATAGATTCTAAATAGATTACTTACCAATGCCCATGATCTAAGTGTTGTCTGATTAGTGTATGAGGTGCTACAGTTCCATACTTATCCACCTCTGGCATGTTCATGTCATCAATAAAATAGATTAATTTCTTGGTTCCAGGTGGGCCAAAGTTTCTTCCTGTTTTCTTTTCTAATGGCTTCTCAAGAACAGCTATAGGGAGTTCAGAATGAATACTTCAATGTATATGTTTTAATTATAACAAATCTTTTACACAAGATTTTATCTTAAATAATGTGATTAAAAAGCAACTATGTTTGAGAAGGTTCAATTATGGCTATAGATATGGCCCTTCGTATTAACTGATTCTGATCTATTTGTAGGATTCATCAATTTACTCCCAAATCGCTACAATTGCTTGGAACGTTTGATTTTTAAAAAATGCTATTTGTCACCACTTTCAGGCAACTTCAAGATTTAATGCAAGCACAGATAAACACAGATATCTGAAAGTTGTGTTTCATCACTCAGGATGCTAATGTTGGAGGGACAGTCATGCCATTGAATGTTGAGGGGAGGTGGTTGGATTATCTCTCGTTGGAAAAGGTCAATGCTCGGCCAGTATAGCACAAATGTTACTTGTCACTCATCAATCCAAGCCTTCATATTATCCAAGATTTGGCATGGACTGTTTCATTACCTAAGCAATAGTAAATAGAACCAAACACTGTAAATCAGCAAATATCACCACTTTTGATCTTATAATGGAGGGAAGGTCATGGGTCAAACAATTGATGATGATTAGACCTAGGACACCAGACTGGGGAATATCTGCAGCAATGCCTTTGAGCTGGGACAATTGTCACAGATCTGTAGGTGAGTGGGAATGAAAGGAAGGACTATATAAAAGTATATACAAGTTACATGGCAGATGGATTTTTTTTTAGAAAACACATTACAACCCCACCACTCGGAAACCAAGGGCCCGATTCTCCCGCGCACATTTTTTGGCACGTCGGGTTGGGAGATGCGCGTGTCGGCCATTTCGCGGGATAATGCGTTCCCGATGCATGCGTGTCTCCCACAGCTGGAGAGCAGGCACAGTCGGGACCATGCTGGAAACTGGCGGGAAGACAGGTAAATGATTTAAATCTATTTTTAATCTTATTTAAATGTCATTCTCAGGCCTGGGACTGAATTCTCCGGGCCTGATAGCATCTCCCACCCCGCCAAGAGTATTTCACTCCAGCGGGGTTTAGAGTAGCTCCCCACTTGGGAGGAACTAGCAGGAGACCCCGCCAAAGTGAAGGGGGGCAAACGGGGCCCCCAGGGGATCAGGCAGCAGGGGGTGATGTCCCCTGGGCATGGGCACCCTAACAGTGCCAGTCTGTGCCTCCAGCACTGCCCAAGGGGCAAATTGCCCATATCCTTGGCACTCCCCGCCAGGCATCAGGCAGTGCCAAGTGGGCGGGACCTGGGACTGAGCCAAGGAGGCAGGCCCTATTGTGGGCAGGGTCTAGGGGCGATCGGTGGGGGTGGGGGTCTTGCTGCCACTCTGCAGATAGGTTTGGCTGGGCTGGAGGGAGGCCAGCGATTGGGGCAGGCTGGGGGGGAGGGGTCTGCTTCCCGTGAGGGGAGGGGTCTGCCTCCTGTGGCGAAGAGGGGGGAATCAGTGTGGGGGGGTGGGGGGGGGGTGGGTAAGGGTTGGAGATTGAGGTGATCCGGGAAGAGGGGGGGCGGTGCTGGGGCTGGCACGGGAATGCTTGTGCGGGCCACAATTGGGCTGTGGGGGTGTCGCGACAGGCAGCGATTGAGCTGGCCCAGCAAACTGTAGTCTGACAGTTCGGGGCCACTGCACATGCGTGAATAGCACCCCCCCCACACAATCTTTTAATGATATTCACAATTGTGACCACTGCATTGCACAGAGTGTGGCAGTTTCGAGTCTGGAGTTGCACTGAAAAAACAATTGTGAATTACACCATTTTCCTCGTCAATTCAGCAGTAGAATTTCTTTGGGAGAATCAGGCCCCAAGTGACAGGTGCCACCTAATGCAATTCTACAGATTTCTCAATTTCACTACTGAACAAGATCTTGTCCAGATTCCTATTCTTTGTTCCTTTGACTCGACTGCCTTCCTGGGACATTCTTTTGTCCCACTCCCTGGTTTCTGGAACTTTGTACTCTGGTTCCAAACTAAATCTCAAGTACTTCTGTTTTTCAGTGTGGGCCTCTGGTTGCTAAGCAACAGTTTAATTTCTTTTTAAATCCTGAGTTTGTTCTAAGAGTCATAAAACCTTCATTACAATACAGGCAACGTGTAAAGTAAAACGAAAATCTACAGACTTGGTTGGAGATACTTTTATTTAACGCAAAGCTAAACTAAGTTTTAACCTTTTCTTAACACACATGCAGAAACACCAATTAAGCTTAAATGTACTCCTTATTTCTAACACACAAACAAGCATTCTCATTTTGGATGGCCACTCCACTTTGAGTTTTTGTCAAAGCATTTTTTTCCATTTTGTCTCACCCAACCTTCCAACTCAGGCTGGGTGTGATCCAGTCAGTGCAGTGTACCCTAGGGACCTAGTGCGAGTACAGCTCTGTTGAATGCAAGGAGCTTCTACAGTTCTGTAGAAGGGTCATATGGACTTGAAATGTTAACTCTGTTTCTCTCTCCAGAGTTGTTGTCAGACTGGATGAGTTGATCCAACACTTTTTGTTCGTATTTCAAATAGTTGAAGGAAATATATTTACAGCATGATTTATTTTATTTATTAGTGTCACAAGTAGGCTTACATTAACACTGCAATTAAGTTACTGTGAAAATCCCCTAGCCGCCACACTCAAAAGCCTGTTAGGGAGAATTTAGCAGGGAGAATTTAGCATGGCCAATGCACCTAACCAGCACGTCTTTCGGACTATGGGAGGAAAGTGGAGCACCCGGAGGAAACTCATGCAGACACGGGAGAACGTGCAGATTCCACGCAAACTCGGTACAGACAGTGACCCCAGCTGGGAATTGAACCCGGGTCCCTGGCACTGTGAGGCAGCAGTGCTAACCACTGTGCCACTGTGTTCTATTGAGAAAGAGTGTCCTATTCCACTTAGCCATCTGGTAAAGAATAGAACAGCAGTGAACTTTTAGGTACTCTTCCAGAGAGTAACAAGCATGTGCCTCCTAATCCCCACCATAATTTCAGTCTGTGTCTATCTTATGGACTCAAAGAAATCATCTATCATCTGCACACATTAGAACACAATCCATACCAAGAAATGCATTCAGCAGCCAATGGACAGACTCTCTCATGCCTGTTGGTTAACCATCAGGAAGACAAATTGTATGAGTCCATGCTGTAAACGTTTCTATGATCTATCCCTACCTGTAGTTTTCTGTTGACACTCAGACTGATCACTAACCGACACTCCTACCTTGACTTTGACTTCTCAATTTTCCAAGCAACTGTAACCTCACCTCCACTTTAGTTTAAAGCCCTCTCTACTTCCCTAATTTTACAGTCCACAAGAACACTGGTCCCAGCATGGTTCAGATGTGGGCCGTCCCAACAGTACAGCCCCCACTTTCCTCAGTACTGATGACAATGTTCCACAAATCGATACCCACTTCTCCCACAGTCTTTGAGCCATGCATTCATCTCTCTAATTTTATGTACTATTGCCAATTTGCATGTGTCTCACTATGTGCTCTTTTGCAAATTTACACGTTGCTCAGATAATAATCCAAAAATTATAACTGTGGAGGTTCTGTTCTTTAATTTAACGCCCAACTCCTCAAACTGCCTACACAGAACCTCCTTCCTCATTCTACCTATGTCATTGGTACCTACATGGACCATAACCACTGGATCCTCCCCCTTCCACTGCAAGCTAATCTCCAGCCCAGAGCAGATCTCCAGCCCAAAGCAGATGTCCCAAACTCTGGCACTGGGCAGGCAACACAGACTTCGAGACTCTTGATACTGGCTACAGAGAACTATTCCCAACTACGACTACATCTCTCTTTGTTGCTGCCACTTGAACAGCTCTCTGAACCACAGTACGTGGTCAGTTTGCTCATCCTTCCTACAGTCTTATCCACACAAGGAGCAAGAATCGCATAGCTGTTGGACAAGGACAAGGGCTAAGGCTCCTGCAGTGCTATCCCTTCTAACCCTACTGGAGGAATGACTGCTATTCAGAATGGATGTAGCAGCTCAAAACTGGGCATCCATGAGATGTTGTTTCTGCCATTAGCAGGAACAGAATTGTATTCAACCACATCTATAAGCTTGTGCCTAAGTATATCCCTCATTCTACCATTACTGTCAAGCTCGATGACAAATCCTTGTTCAATAAAGAGTGTGGGAGCACATTAGGAACAGCAGTAGGTATAAAGTCAGAGTTATAGAGGTTTACAGCATGGAAACAAGCCCTTCGGCCCAACTTGCCCATGCCATCCTTTTTTTAAAAACCCTTAGGCTGGCCCCAATTGCTCGCATTTGGCCCATATCCCTCTCTACCCATCTTACCCATGTAACTGTTTAAAAGCTTTTTAAAAGACAACATTGTACCTGCCTCTACTACTACCTCTGGCAGCTTGTTCCAGACACTCACCACCCTCTATGTGAAAGAATTGCCCCTCTGGACATTTTTGTATCTCTCCCCTCTCACCTTAAACCTATGCCCTCTAGTTTTAGACTCCCCTACCTTTGGGAAAAGATATTGACTATCTAGCTGATCTATGCCCCTCATTATTTTATAGACCTCTATAAGATCGCCTCTCAGCCTCTTACGCTCCAGAGAAAAAAGTCCCAGTCTACCCAGCCACTCCTTATAATTCAAACCAACAAGTCCCGATAGCATCTTAGTAAATCTTTTCTGCACTCTTTCTAATTTAATAATATCCTTTCTATAATAGGGTGACCAGAACTGTACACAGTATTCCAAGTGTGGCCTTACCATTTATATTTAAAATGAGGTGCCAACCTGAAGATACAATATGCATGCTGAATAGCAGAATCACACCATGTCAGCACCAGCTCGCCAAATGTGCATCATGACTTAATGCCATTCTTGTGCCTTTCCTGTACCACTGTACTTCATGCAATGCCTCATTAAACTGCCTCCACCACATTTCCAAGCAAGCATTCCAGACTCGAATCACTTGCTGTGAAAAGTATCTTTTTCACACATTGTCCGTGATTTTATCAGTTCGACCCACCCATTGATGGGCATGGCGAGCTATTAAAATCATCTGAGAGCCGAGAAACCAGGATCATTCCCGATTTCTCAGCTCTTGTGATCTTACCGGCACCGGTTTTCCGGTGCAGTCAGCCTCTCGCACAATTCCAGCAAGAAGCTGAATATATTATGTAAATTTATTGCCATACTTATTTACATCTGTTTAGTGAGCCTGGTGCTCAATCATTCTCTCCGGCGAGCAAAACACCTGCTCCCCATGATCGGTGAACAGTCATGTTGGCCTCACCAGTAGAACCGGAGGCTGTTGAGGCCCCCTGGGTAGGTCAAGGGCAAGGAGGGTGCCCCTTGGGCAGTGCCAGCCTGGCAGTGCCGGGGGCATGGCCACTGTGCACTCTGCCTTCGATCGGTGGGGAAGGGAGGGGGAGGACAGCTGTCCACTCTGCCTGCGATCGGTATGGGCAGGAGAGGATGTATTTTAGGGTGTTGTGGGGTTCATGATCGGCTTCAGGCCTCCACAATTGAGGGGTGCGGGTGCTGAGTTGAGGTTGGCTGCAATAGCAGAGGCCTGTTAGTTCTCTCTCTCTCTGTCAGGCCTCTGCTGTTGCTTTTGCGCATGTGTAGCCACAGAGGTCTACACATGTGCAATAGTTCCCTCTGCCACCTGATTAGACTGGCTGGTGAATTAAGTCCCACCCACTGTTTCTGGTGGCTCGGAGTAGTCTCGCTCATTTTTTCATGCACTAAGTGCATAAGATTGGAAGTAAAACTTGCCCAAAAATGGATCTGCAACCCTCCCATTTTCACACTAGCTGGACACTTAGAGTTTTTCTTGTAAAATTGCATCCATGACATTTGCTTCCTTTGCAAATCACTTTAAATCCGTGTCCTCTCATTTTTGATCCTTTTTATGAGTGTGAACAGTTTCGCCCCATCTACTCTGTCCAACCCCCTCATGATTTTGAGCATCTCCATCAACTCTCCTCTCAGCCTTCCTCTCTCTCAAAGGGAACAGTCTCAACTCCTGAACCAATCTTGTACACTGCACTCGTTGCAATGTATTCACATCCTTTCTATAGTGTAGCGCCAAGAACTATGCACAATACTCCAGCTGAGGTCTAATTAGTGTCTTGTACAAGTTCAGCATAACCTCCTTGGTTTTGTACTCTATGCCCCATTAATAAAGCCCAGAATACCAGAGATTTTCTTAATTGCTCTCTCCACCTGTCCTGCCACCTTCAAAGATCTATGCATGTGAACAACCAGGTGCCTCTGCTCCTGCACCCCTTTTAGAAGTTCATATCATCTATTTTCTTCCTGCTAAAATGCATCATATCACACTTCTCTACATTGAACTTCATCCACCAACCTGTCTATGTCCTTTTGAATTTCTCCACTGTCAAAGAACAAAGAACAAATAAAAGTACAGCAAAGGAACACGCCCTTCGGCTTCCAAGCCTGTGCCGGTCATGATGCCTGAACTAAACTAAAAAAAACCTTCTGCCCTTACTCGGGCCGTGAACCTCTATTCATGTACCCATCCAGGTGCCTCTTAAATGTTGCTAATGTGCCCGCTTCCACCACCTCCTCTGGCAGGGTGTTCCGGGCACCCACCACTCTCTGCATTAAAAACTTTCCCCGCGCATCTCTCTTAAGCTTTCCCCCTCTCACCTTGAACCTGTGCCCCCTTGTAATTGACATTTCCACCCTTGGTGACTAGCCACCTTGTCTATGCCTCTCATAATTTTGTAGACCTCTATCAGGTCTCCCCTCAGCCTCCGTCTTTCCAGTGAAAACAATCCTAGTTTATTCAACCTCTCCTCATAGCCAACACCCTCAAAACCAGGCAACACCATAATGAACTTTCTTTGCACACTCTCCAAAGCTTCCACGTCCTTCTGGTAGTGTGGTGACCAGAACTGCACACGTACATAACCATTCTGCCTGTCACTAACTATTTCATTTTCCTCCAAATGTGTATATATCCTGTCCCTCAGTATCTTTTCCAAAAGCTTCTCCAGCACTCACTGACCTATAATTTCCTGGATTATCCCTGCTTCCTTTGGGTGGCACGGTAGCACAGTGGTTAGCACTGCTCCAGGGACCTGGGTTCAATTCCCGGCTTGGGTCACTGTCTGTGTGAAGTTTGCACATTCTCCTCGTGTCTGCGTGGGTTTCCTCTGAGTGCTCCGGTTTCCTCCCATAGTCCAAAGATGTGCGGGTTAGGTTGATTGGCTATGCTAAAATTGCCCCTTAGTGTCCTGGGATGCGTAGATTAGAGGGATTAGCGGGTAAAATATGTAGGGATATGAGGGAAAGTCCTGGGTGGGATTGTGGTCGGTGCAGACTCGATGGGCCGAATGGCCTCTTTCTGTACTGCAGGGTTTCTATGATTTCTTAAACAAGGGAACAACATGGCTATTCTCCAGACCTCTGGAACCTCACCTGTGGTCAAAGAGGATGTGAAGATATCCGTTAAGGCCCCAGCTATTTCTCTCCTTGCCTCCCACAGTAACCTGGGAAAGATCCCATCTGGCCCCGGGGATCTGTCTATCATAATGGAATTTAGGATACTCAAGACTTCCTCCTCCTATATATTGACATTCTCTAGAGCGTTCACACACTTATTCCTGACCTCAACATCCGTCATGTCCTTCTCCTTGGTGAATATTAATACAAAGTACTCATTCAGGATCTCACCCACTTCCTGTGACTCCATGCATAACTTCCCTCCATTGTCCTTGAGTGGGCCTACTCTTTCTCTTGCTCTTAATATATGCATAAAAAGCCTTGGGGTTCCCCTTGACCCTGTTTATTAAAGACATTTCATGGCCCCTTCTGAACCTCCTAACTCGACGTTTAAGTTCCTTTCTACTTTCAGTAGAGTAACCCCTCAAGGGCTTAGCCAGATTTTCGATGCCTAGATTGATTGTATGCTTCCTTTTTCATTTGGACTAAGCTTACAATTTCCCTTGACATCCATGGTTCCCGAATCCTGCCATTTCTGTCCTTCATTTTTGTGGGGACATGGCTGTCCTGCACTTCAATCAACTGGCCGTTAAAAGCCTCCAACATGCCAGATGTGGATTTGCCCTCATATAGCCGCTCCCAATCCACATTCCCCAGTTTCTGTCTAATTTGGATGTAATTGACCCTCGCCCAATTAAGCACTCTCACCCGAGGGCCACTCTTGTCCTTATCCATGACTACCTGAAATAGAAACATAGAAAAACTACAGCACAAAACAGGCCCTTCGGCCCCACAAGTTGTGCCAAACAATCTTATGGAATCGTATGGAATTACGGTCGCTAAACCCAAAATGCTCCCTCACTGAAAAATCGATCACCTGGCCTACCTCATTCCCCAATACCAAGTCTAGTATGGCCCCCTCCCTGCTTGGATTGTGAACATACTGTATCAAAAAGCCCTCCTGGACACATCTAACAAATTGCTCTCCATCTGAGCCCCTGGTTGTAAGGGATTCCCAGTCAATATGGGGGAAGTTAAAGTCACCCATCACAACTACCCTGCTTTTTTCACACTTTTTCAGTATCTGACTACACGATTCCTCCTCTGTATCCTGCGAGCTATTGAGAGATCTATAATACACTCCCAACATTGTGATTTCGCCCTTTTTATTCCTGAGTTCCACCCATAAAGCCTCACTACAAGATCCCTCCAATGTCACCTCCCTCAACACAGCTGTGATGTGCTCCCTAATCAGGAATGTTTCCCCTTCTGTCCCATATAAAACAACGATATCTTGGAATGTTAAGTTGCCAGTCCGGCCCCTCCTTTAGCCATGTCTCCGTAATTGCAATAACATCATAATTCCATTCAGTAATCCAGGCTCTGTCTTACCTGCTATATTTCTTGCGTTGAAGCGAACGCACTCCAGACCTCCAGTCCTGCTGAGCCCTGTGGCATCCCTTTGCCTGCTCTTACTCAGCACTAGGTTTATCTCAGTCTCATTTTTTTCCCTCAGTCTCTACACTTACTGGCCTTCTGTTCCAGTCCCCACCCCCTTGCCACACTGGTTTAAACCATCCCGAACAGTGCCTGTCCTCTTCATAGTTTACAATACTTCCAAATTTTGTGTCATTCACGAACTTTGAAATTGTCCCCTGCACACCAAGGTCTAGATCAGGAAAAGCCAAGACCCCAGTACTGACCATTGGGAAATACCTGTCCAAATCTTGCATCTACATCACATCAACAGCATTATCCTCCATAGTAGCTGGCCCCTTTAAAGGGTTGACACCAGGAGGGTCATGTGACCCAATCGTCCAATGGGGAATGAGCACTAGGATCTTTGCGTAGAGTGTGGGTTTTTGCTGCCAGAGTAGATCCTAAAGCTGGAAGTGTTGGGATCGTGAAAGTACTCTGCATATTTGTCTGCTTGTTTGTTACATACTAACTGGTGGTTGTCAATCCTTCTAATTTCCACATCCTCATTGACCCTTTCTGTCACCTCCTCAAAAAACACCATCAAGTTAGTCAAACATGATTTTCTCTTTAGAAATCCATGCCGGCTCTTCCTAATCAACCTATACTTTTCAATGTGATTACAAATAATTGTTTCCAGCAGGTTGCCTACCATTGATGTTAAATTGACTAGTCTGTAATTGCTGGGGGCTATCCTTACAACTTTTTTGTTCAAGGGTGTAACATTTGCAATTCTCCAGTCCTCTGGCACCTCCCGCAAGTCTCAAGAAGACTGGAAGATTATGGCCAGTGCTGCTGCAATTTCCATTCCCGCTTCCTCCAATATCTTTAGATGCATTGCATCCACTCCTGCTCAGTGTCTCTTCAATACTCCAACCTCATCAACATTGAACGCTTCGAGGGACAGAGTTTCCTTGTCTGTGACAATGGCCTGTGTAGCATCTACCTCCTTGGTAAAGATGGATGCAAGTATTCATTTAATACTTCAGCCATGCCCCCCAGCCTCCATGTGTAAATCCCATTTTAGGTCCCAATTGGTCCTACTCCCCCTTTTATCATGCCTTTACAATTTATATGCCTAAAGAAGATTTTAGGATTTCTCTTTATGTTGGCTTCCAGTCTTCACTCAATCCCATTTCAGCTTCTCTAATCTGTTTTTTTACTTCCTCTCTAAACCCTCTTTATTTTGCTTGGTTCTCAACTCTATTTTCTACCTGACACCTGTCATAAGCACACTTTCTTCCTCATCTTAATTTCTATCTTGAGCTCTGGATTTGGTTGCCCTACCTTTTCCTTAAGGGAATATACCTTGGACTACATCAGGAGTGTGATGGAATACTCCCCACTTGCCTGGATGGGTGCAGCTCCAACAACACTTATGAAGCTTGACATCATCCAGGACAAAGCTGTCCACTTGATTGGCACCCCATCCACAAACATTCACTCCCTCCACCACCGGTGAGTACTCCCTCTACCACCGATGCTCAGTAGCAGCAGTGTGTACTATCTATGAGGTGCACTGCAGCAATTCACCAAATATCCTTAGATAGCATCATCCAAACCCATGACCACTTCCAACAAGAAGGATAAGGACAACAGATACATGGGAACACCACTACCTGCAAGTTCCACTCCAAGCCACTCACCATCCTGACTTGGAAATCTATCATCGTTCCTTCACAGTCACTGTGTCAAAATTCTGGAATTCCCTTCCTAACGGCATTGTGGGTCAACCCACAGCACATGAACTGCAGCGTTTCAAGAAGGCAGCTCATCACCATCTTCTTAGGGGCAACTAGTAATGGGCAATAACTGCTGGCAAGCCATCGATGCCCATGTCCAATGAATGAATTAAAAAAAATTCTCTTTGAGGGTTCCAATACAGTTTTTCTCACCATGTGACCCACAAACAATTACCCCCTAAAGGGGCCACGCTATCATAGATATTTTGTTCCAGGAGTTAATCACACTCCTTGGGGTAAGTGGAAATCTATAGAGATTTGATCATTGGTCCAGGACAGGAAGGCATGGCATTCCAGGATGTATGGATCTATTTTTAAATTTTGAAGGCAAGCTGGTTAGATTCTCACTTGTTGGAGATGGTCATGGCCAGGCACTTTTTTAATTTGAATGCTGACAGTTATGTTTGAAAATGTCTTTTAACTTAAACAGAAAATTCTGGAAAGGAATGCATAATTAGAATTCTTGGTTAACACCACAGTATAGAGAAGGGTCCATGTGATTTTAGGCAGCCGTAGGGATTGGAGAGAAACTCACATGAAAGCCCATTGAGGCCCAGTGTGGGGGTAGGGGGTGGTAGGTAGTTTTTGTTTCAGCCCAGAATCTCAGAATGAAGAACAGTTGCTGCTGAGACATAGGCAGAAAAATGATTGGAACTCTCCAGGGACAGGTCTTCACTGTTCTGCAAGAAATGATGGGGAGCAGAAGTAAATCACCATATGGGAAAACTGTTTACTAAAAGCTTTGAAGGGGCCAGATACAGGAACCTCTAGAATCCTGGATCATTGCAACCAGAGGGCGAGGACGATTTGTGAAGGTGCATCTTGCTAGTGGAGCGTAAGATTGTTTGTCCAAATTTGGACTGTTCCATTAATGCACCATATCTACCAGAAGCATGTTGTAAAGTAAGACACATTTTGATTTCATTAGTTAGAACCTATAGCAACATCTGATTCCCAGCTCTAAATCGGACAGCTGTATGTAGAAGGTGGATTTTGCTGGTAGTTCCTCTTAACCATGCAAAGGAGTTTCCAGAAAATGTGTGGCTTCTCCTGCAAGCCATTAACCCTGCCCTATCTACTTTGAGATTAAAAAATATCCCTGCTCTTTTTGGGTAATTTCAATACCTTGTAACATTGCAGAATTTGTGTAGAAGTTAAAAGGGACAGCCTGAATCAGATATTCCTCAATATTTAGACTATTCAACTTTTCCCACATGAGTACCGATTTTCCTGTTCCAGCATTTCCTGCTAACATTATTGGCAGACCAAGATCTAGCATTAGATCAATGAAATATCGTAGGCGAATGGTCTCAGTTGTATGTACGAAGGCAGCCTGTGTCACAAGAGATTACAATTAGGAAATATTTACTAACAGCATAGTGATAATGTCTGTAATTTTAAGCTGTTTTTTACAACGAATGATTCTATTTTGCAGTGGAGTACCTATTCACAAAAACAAAGTTTAAGAAAAACTGGAATAATTATATACTTTGAAGTCTTGAAAGCACATTAAAATCTTCCACATAATGGGAATTGTACACTTTCCACTCCTTGATCCTTACCTCTGCCTAATACATGAAGCAGTTAACAGCGTATTTAATGATTTGGTCCTACTTTCTAAAACTACTTTATTGGTCCACTACATTAACAAGGTACCATGTATTTTTTCTGTGCAAATCATACAAATATAGGGTTTATTTTAAACAGGTAAAAAATCAGGATAAAAGTCAAAAGTTTGATGGAAATTGGAAAAAGATTATACATTTTACACTCTGACAAGAAATCAAATGCAGAAACATTTACAAATGCTAGCAAAACTTGACGTTGTTGATGTGCAATTCTGGTCTGGGAGTGGAGCAATTGAGTGGCAGAGGTGCAATTCAATACGAAAGTAGCCAGGGGCATGAGGAGTTGGGTAAAGTAGAAACAAAACAATGAGATTCGAGTTGAAGCATGGTTTGTATGGGGTCAGTTTCCTGTGAACCCAGAATTGGGAGCAAAGGACCAGGTTCTTAGGTGAACAGAGGGGAAATCAGCAGTCGAAGCATTTCTGCGGGCCAAAGTAGATTGCAGAGATCAATGAGAGTTTTAGAGATAGCTGTAAACATAATGAAAACATGCCATATTTGATTATATATTGAGATATGGTGATAGATGAAGTCACATTATAGAGATAGAATTCAAAATGTAAAGTTTTAAAGTTTTGTTCAGCTTTATTATTCTTACACAAATAAATGTATGGCAACTTTCAGGTGGTTTACATATCAGTTGCAAAATTGACGTCTCCCTATTTCTAATACCATCAGTTCTTTATCGTAGGAACAGTAGACCAATTAGCCCCTTATGCTTATTTTGTCATTCAATAAGGTCATGGCTGATGGAGGCCTAACTCAATATGGCCTTTGTCCCATATTCCTTAATCATATGGCTAACAAAAAACATCTCAGATTTAAAATTAGCAATTGATCTAGTATCAGTTACCATTTGTTGTGTTTGGAGGTGTTTCCTAACTTCACTGCTGAAAGGTCTAACCTATGCACTTATAGTTCCAATTTCTTGATATTCACCCTCTCTGCTGCCCTTAATAATTTGAAACCTTAAAATCAAATAATCGCTTAACGTTCTGAGAATACAACCCTGGTTTATGCAATCGCTCTTCATAATTAACTGTTAGAGTTACCATTCTGGAACAGAGGAGGCTCAGAGAATTCATGATTGAGGTGTAAAAAATAATGAGGTTCCTAATTCGAGTAGGAAAGATCTACTTATTTACCTGGGAGATCAGTAACCCGAGGGCATGGATTTAAAATAATTGATAAAAGGATTGGGAAGGATACCCAGGATAATGCTCTCGACACCCAGGTTCAAATCTCACCATGCAGATAGTGAAATTTGAATTCAATATAAAAAAAATTGGAATTAAAGTCTATGGTCAATTGTCATAAAAACCTACCTGGTTCATTCAGGTCCTTTAGGGAAGGAAATCTGCTGTCCTTACCTGGCCTAGAAGTGATTCCAGAACCACAGTGACGTGATTGACTCTTAAATGCTCTAGCAAAGCCACTCAGTTCAAGGGCAATAAACACTGGTTCAGCCAATGACACACACATCCAATTAGAGGGTTGTTATGGAGTACTTTTCTCACTCAAGGGGGGCTGGGAGTCTTATATTGACTGAATTAAACCTCCAGTCATGTTTCCGCCCCTACCACAGCACAAAAATAGCTATTATCAATGTCACAAATGACATCCTATGTGACTGTGACAAAGATAAATTTTGCTTCAGGATCTGTCTGCAGCCTTTCATGCAGTTGAACATACTATCCTTATCTACAATAGTTTCTCTTTCCACTTCCACATGGAGTGCCCAAAGTAATAATTCTCTGCCCTCTTTCTATTTCTCATCTGCGTATTATCCCACTGTGATATTATAGAAGTTAGGAGCAGAGGTAGGAGTGGTAGAAGATTTGACCTAGTGAGCATGCTCTGCCATTCAATGCAACCATGGCTGATCCTCTAAATACTATACTCCTGTTCTCTTTCCATACCCCTTGATGATTATACTTTTAAACACCAAGTTCTAAATGTAAGCTCATGACATTCAGTTCTATCTCACCACCATCTCTTTATTCCTAAGGAAATTTGGCATGTTCACTATGACTCTCACCAATTTTTACAGATGCACCATAGAAAGCATCCTTTCTGGATATATCACAGTTTGGTATGGTTCCTACTCTGACCAAGACCGCAAGAAACTACAAAGGGTTATGAACATAGACCAGCTCATCACACAACCCAGTCTCCCATCCATTGACTCCGTCCACACTTCCCGCTGCCTCAGAAAAGCAGCCAGCATAATCAAGGAGCCCACGCACCCCGGACATATTCTCTTCCTCCTTCCGTCGGGAAAAAGATACAAAAGTTTGAGATCACGTACCAACCAATTCAAGAACACTTCTACCCTGCTGCCATCAGACTTTTGAATGGACCTACCATATATTACTGATCTTTCTCTACACCCTAGCTATGACTGTAACACTATATTCTGCATCCTCTCCTTTCCTTCTTCCCATGTAAATCATAGAAATCATAGAATCCCTACAGTGCAGAAGGAGGCCATTCGGCCCATCGAGTCTGCACCGACCACAATCCCACCCAGGCCCTACCCCCACATATTTACCCGCTAATCCCTCTAACCTACGCATCCCAGGACTCTAAGGGGCAATTTTTAACCTGGCCAATCAACCTAACCCGCACATCTTTGGACTGTGGGAGGAAACCGGAGCACCCGGAGGAAACCCACGCAGACACGAGGAGAATGTGCAAACTCCACACAGACAGTGACCCGAGCCGGGAATCGAACCCGGGACCCTGGAGCTGTGAAGCAGCAGTGCTAACCACTGTGCTACCGTGCCGCCCTATGTACTCTATGAACAGTATGTTTTGTCTGTATAGCGTGCAAGAAACAATACTTTTCACTGTATCCCAATAGATGTGACAATAATAAATTAAATCCACTGTCTCTGATTTTTCAAAATACTTGTTCAACTTCCAATATTGGAGGAGTAGGATATTTTTCTGACCAAATGTTGGGAAGTCCAAAACAATTATATTTGGTCTCCGTTATAAACTATGTTTCCTGACCCCTGCTTCTACCCCGGCAGTTGGTGAAAACCCACTATTTGTAATGTTGGTATCATTTGACCACAAACCAAATTTCCAGCCTGACATTTTGTTCACCATCAAAGACTACAGACTTCTACCATTGTATCATTTCCAAACTCCCACCTTGTTTCAGCTCATCTGCTGCTGCAAACCTCAGATCCAACTTTGTTACCTCAAAAATTGATCAGTCGAATGCTCTCATAGCTAGCCTCCCATTATACATAAATGTACTTATCCAATGCACACCAAGACTGGTGCATCCATCAGTCCTGTGCTTCCTGATATACATTGCCACTGGTCTGACAATGTCACAGTCTTAATTTCTCATCCACATTTTTAAATCCCTCATGACTTCATATCTCCCTATCTCTGTAATCTTATCCACCCAAACAACCCTCCAAGATATCTACCATCTTCTAATTATGGCCTTTTTAATCACTGGCCCACGCTTCTGTTGCTTTGGTTTTAAGCTCTGGAATTTCCTGACCAAGTCTCTACCTCTTTACGCTTTTTTGGTCAAATCTCTCTTCCATTGCTTGATATCACAAATATTTTTTCTTGAACATGCTCTTTGTTGAACACCTTTTAATTAAAGTTGCTATATAAATGCAAGTTGTTAGTATTGTTTGATGCTACCTTTTTCCTTGTTGTAGTATAAACGGGTGATTAGCTACGATGCTAATAGCTAATGTACAGTAATGTCAGATCAGTTGTCAATAGAACTCAGACAGAGATAATTCTGGGATAAGCCTTGTGCTCATCTGCCCCTATGCATTGCACATAACTAATAAATGTTTTCAGTACTATTTGTTAACATGCACCTCGGGACCATTTATTGCAGTAAACTCTTTAATGCTGCTTGCAGTAAACTCTTTAAATGCTGTGTGCAGCAATTTATCAGAGATGCTTTGATTAGTTAACATTGTTTTTTACTCCTTGCACCAGACTCCTTGGATAATTTGAGCCTGCTCCACCTTATTGATTTTCGTCTTTCTCCTTTTCCCTCTCTTCCTTTAAATATTCACTTGTCCTGTATCGCTTTTTAAAAATTCATTCATGGGATATGAGCATCGTTGGCTGGCTAGCATTTAATGCCCATCTGTAGTTGCCCTTGGAGGGCAGCTGAGAGTCAATCACATTGCTGTGGACCTGGAGTCATATGTAGGACAGACCAGGCAAGGACGGAAAATTTCCTTCCCGAAAGGACATTAGTGAACCAGCTAGTTTTTTTTCCCAATGATGGCTTCATGGTCATCAGTAGATTCTTAATTCCAGATACGTTTTTTATCGAATTCAAATTCCACCATCTGCTGTGGCGAGATTTGACCTGAGTCCCCAGAACATTAGCTCAGTTTCTGGATTAATAGTTTAGCGAGAATACCATTAGTTGTCATCACCTTCCCTATTTTTTTATGCCTCCTTTTTCCTCCTGCTCTTATCATTAGTGCTATTTAACTATTTCCTCTCAACCACCTTAACCAAAGAATAAAGAGAGGTAACAAAGAACAGTACAGCACAGGAACAGGCCGTTCAGCCTACCAAGGCTGTGCTGACACAGATGTCTCTCTAATCTAATTTTTAAAAAAATCTGTGACCACATCATGGGTCATTTTTTCTTTTCCTATTTTTTGACCGTTTTTCCCTTCTAAGCGCTTCTGAATGTGTTTCATTCTCCCTCTGTGAACGTGGACAGTTTGGACTGGCGAGCTGCATCAGGATGTCACTGGATTTATTTTATAGATGCTCAAAAGATAGATTTAGGATGGTCCTCAGCCATGATGTTGCAACATGCCTGGTTGCGTAATAACACTTTTAGGGTTCCACTGAATCTGTTTCTCGCATCTCACCACTGTGGAGGTCAGTTCATTCAGATGAGTGATTAAAACCTGCATCTTTTATGGTCAGTATGACTCAGTACTATATTACAGGGGGTATTTATACAAAAAGTTGGAGAAGGAACACCAAGGAAGATATTGAATGATATGTACCTGGAGTGGTAAATCTGAATCCAATTCAAATGAAGGTACCTTATCTGTCCAAGGCATAAATCTTTTTGTTTCTGAATCAATGTAGTAGTCAAAGATAGTACCTTGGGATGGGAACTTGACAGATTTAAATTCATTCACCCACCATTTGCTGAATTCAACACGATAATCAATCAGCTGGAAAAAAATATTGTCCATTTAAATGTAATTTCATAGCTTTTAATAGGTCTATTCAATATTCAAAGTTTGAGCAATCAGTTTTTGAAATCACATTTATATAATGAATAGAATTAATACTGTGAAGCAGTATCTCCTCACATTTTGAATAATATAGGCACAATGGATAAAGATCTAATTCTGTGAATTAAATTCAACTCACTAATATAGTCAGGAATTTCTGGTATCACAAGGAACAGTCTTTATTTGAAAATTTGGGACTGCATAAGGCGTTTGGCACTGATTCCGTCAGAGCAGAAATGTTGAAGGCACGCACTGACTTCTTTAGACATCAAAATTTTAATTAATGATAATGGATTCCCTATTGTCTATTCAATACAGACCCTTATTGACTCTATGTCCATATTAAATTGTTACTTATGTAGATTGCAATCCCTTTTCACTAACTGAAGTAGCTCAGTTTTTGATTGCACTTCAGGCCCACACTTCTGATTATACCTGATGCAGATGAGTCGGGGTGGGGGGGAAGGACAACCTCCTTAATCCTGCTTCCGGGCCTGGCCAAAGTGGTCATGTACAGGTCAAAGCAGTCAAGGGGGTCATTCAACCCAACTGTCTGCCCCTTGCATGCTATGTTCACATACAGGTGGCCCTGGAGAGGGAACATATGTGGTGTGGTTTGCTTAAGGTCTTCTGAGACCAATGGGCACCTCAGAGACAGACATATAGCATCAGCCCCAGTAACACCATTTTAATTTGTGTAGTTTCCTTTCTATGTTTTGATTTTTGTTGCAGTGCACCATCAGCAGCTGCCACCCCCACTAATTTAATTTCTTCATTATTTAGTCCATTCAAAAGACAATATAAAATTGTTCCTGGAGGCCACCATGCTATTAACTTCACAACTGGACTTCATACTTTTCTTTCTTTTTCCCTGTAGTGCATTACTTCATTGTACTTCCATTGTGTTTTCATTGGCATAAATTGTCAACCTCATCTGCTTTCAGAGTGCACAATACTGATCTGATACCTTAAAATGCAATTTAGATGCTTGGTCCTTTAAAAAACACCATTGCAGGGCTAATCTTGCAAACCAGCAAATATATTGTCTGGTCCAAATTAGGAATTCTGGCATCACAGCATTATGAGATGTCAGGGTAGCACTGCTCTGTGACTTACAACACATGTTGGAATCTGGGTCTCTTCTGGAAAGGCAGGCTGCATAGGAAACAGCTAGTTCTACTGGGTACCCCAGCAAAGGGGCATCTAAAGCACCACAGTGGAGATAAAATTCACACCCGGCAATTTTTAATTTTCCCTACACTTAGGGAAATCTTTTATATGATTTCTAAATCACATATCATAACATACCCATCACCAAGTTCCAAATCCAAACCTGAAGAGAAAACTTCCATTGAACATAGCTGGCAAATCATTTCTCTGAGGACATGTCTCAAAAAAATAAGGCCATCCCAAATCAAGATAATTTTTTTGAACATGCAAAATTTACTGCTTTATGCCAATTGGGAGTATGTGCTTTATGCCAATTCTTTTTAAGATAAATGCTTGGAAAGAACCATTTAACTAATTTCCATGCAATTGTAATGAAGTCTGAGTATAATGGTTCAAAGTTTAACAAAAAATAGAATATATGCAGAATCAATCTGGTTAACTGAATGTACAAAAATATCAAAATAAATCACACAAGCATGGCTTTAAACATTGACAAACACGTCCAGTTCGTACCTGATCTTGAAACATGGTACCTCCAAAACCCCAAACACATGCAAACACAAAGTATAGTTCATAGAGTTCCTTAGGAGAATCAGCAGGCGCATTGGTTGGGGTCAGAAGACATTCCATCAGGTGAAGGACTGTCTGCACCATAGTGATCTCTGGAATTGGAGTAATCTTTTTAAATCCTGTACGTAGCTTTTCAAGGCAGGTAGGCAAGTATTTATCAAAGAGTATCAGAAGATTGGCCTTTTCTGATTGGACTTCACGGCTTTCAATCCAGCTGGCTACCACTCTAAAAAGGAGAAAAGAGAAAAGAGCACACATCCCAATTGTCTTTACTTTACAATTTGTTGACTATTTCAGGATTTAAAAAAATACAACTTACGGGTTCCAGCCAAGATCAGCTGGGTTAATGTAGAGTATTCCTGCTCGGGACACTGTAGCTGGTGTGGCTGTTCTCAGGTGGCTGATTTCAAACAGCAAACGCATTGTGGGGTTCAGAGGAATTCGCTCATTGCTAGCAAGTGTTAACACCTTCACATAAATTAAATTAAAGGAAGTCACATAATTGTTAATCTATCTGAAACAAAAAAAGATAAGTGTCCGAAAATCATTTTCACTTAAAATATATATGTGGGCAGCATAGTGGCAGTGGGAGACACAGTGGTACAGTGGTTAGTACTGCAGTCTCACAGCACCAGGGACCCGGATTCAATTCCAGCCTCGGGTCACTGTCTGTGTAGAGGTTTCATGTTCTCCCAGTGTCTGCGTGGGTTTCCTCTGGGTGCTCTGGTTTCCTCCCACAGTCCAAATATATGCAGGTTAGGTTGATTGGCCATGCTAAATTGCCCCATAATGTCAGCTGGATTAACAGGGTAAATACATGGGGTTACAGGGCCTGGGTGGGATTGTAGCGAGTGCAGGGTTGATGGGCCGAATGGTCTCCTTCTGCACTGTAGGGTTTTTCTGATATATTCAATACACGATTAAATCCTATAATCCAAATCAGGCAACTCATTCGAGCAGCATTCAGAATAGACAAAAAGCACTAAGAAATCTTAGCACTTAGAGCAGCATGGTGGTACAGTGGTTAGCAGCTCACCCCCATACCCAAGGTCATATGACCCATTCCCTTAAAGGGACTGCACCCCAACATATATAACAGATTGGCCAAGCTAAATTGCTCCTTAGTGTCCCAGGATGTGTGGATTTGGGGGATTAGCAGGGTAAACACATGGGGTTACAGGGATATGGCCTGGGTAGGATGATCTGTCGATGAGTCGGTGCAGACTCAATGGGCCAAATGGCTCCTTCTGCACTGTAGGGATTCTATGAAATCTCTCTATTTATATTTTATGAAAACTAATGAGTCAGGCTCTGCTAGAGCCCAGAAACAAGTTCAAGCCACTTATCTAATTAACTAGCTAGAGCTGCTCTCAGAGAGCTGGAATATCCTTTTTAAGACTGGAATAAATCTAACTCTTAACTCAAATAGTAATTTTTAGTTAATAGCTAAACTAAAAGCAAAACTTGTCCTTTGAGAAAAATTAACCCTTAAAACTCCCTGACTCACTAAACTCCTAATTTCACCCACTGTGCAGACAACTGTACTGAGAAACCCCTCTATTTATATTTTCTGAAAACAAGTGAGTGACGCTCTGCTACAGCTCAGGAATCAGCTTTAGCTAGCTACCCAATTAACTTACTATAGCTTTTCACAGAGCACTTGTATAAGCTTTTCGCAGAGCACTTGAAAGGTGAAATAATCTTAATTTACCTCTATAGATAAGCAGTAATTTTTAGTTAATAGCTCAATTAAAGAAATAACTAAACACTTGCAGGCTCCATAAAATCCCTCCCATTGTATCGCTCTTCCTTTCCACCTCCTGGATCACCTCGTGCAACGTCAGAAAAATCTCTCTTGCTTGTTGCTCCATTTGCTGTGCTTTTGCTTCTATCCAAGTCTTCAGTAGACAATCTGCAGAACTTCTGTCTAATGACTGCAGCTTTGCTTTAAGAGGGGCAGATCCTTTCTGATATGTCATCTATCCACTCACACTTTTGTGGCCCCCCTCATGACTATGCAGCAATGATCACTGAAATCACTTAGACATTGAGGCAGCATAAAATTTACATGCTGCCTGCCTCTAACAGACTGGGGACTGGGTGAGCACACTTGCAACTCATGCACCCAAGAACGGGCTTTCCTACCCATGTCATTTCTGTTGGTTTGCTGTGTCATATGTGCCTGGAATGTTCCTGCGCTACAAAAGATTTAATTTTCAGCCCTTTGAAAAGGGATAATTAGGAATGGTCAGTGTGAATTTTTAGAGCCAAGTTATTCTTCACAAATCAAAGTGTTCTTTGAGAAAAGTAATTCTTTGAACAAATAACTGGATTGTCTTCATATAATTAATTACAGAAAGCAAACTTTAAGGTGCATCACTGAAGATTTGTTAAAAAATGTCAGGTGTCTGGCAGAAGTCAAAATGGTGCTAATCGATTAATGTTGCTCAAATCAGAGAAGGGTAATTAATGTTAGGGCAGAATCATCTGCTGATGTCTTAAAAAAAGATGATTAGGCTTGTGCATGTTTACAGATCTTGAGTCTTAGTCAGCAGTGGCCCTGCTTCCCAGCTAAGAGCTTTGGGTTCAAGCCCTACTCCAAGACTTGTTTGCTATGGAAGGAGTTTTCATGACACAGTTCAACAGGCTGATAATTGGCCTGCTAATTGATCCAACATGTTCCCATTATTCCCCAATGTGAAGATATGAAACAAGCAACCAGATTTGGCCACAAAGAGCATGGTTTGAATATTTGATAATGGTACAAAACATGGAATTTGGAAATACATGAGGAAGCTATAAACATCTTCCATTGTACATAGATAGCTTTAAAAAAAACAGATAGCCAGGTGTAATTTAATACAGACAAGAGCAGTACATATGTGAAGGAATGCAGGGAACAGGAATCAATATTTATGGTATGCAAAGAAAGGTGTGGATCCATAAATGAAAGTGCAAGTAAATAAAGCCGTAAAAGTGAATAGAAATTTGGGTATCACCGTTTAGAATGGCAGGGTACAACAATCAAGACAGGATGATAAATTTGAAGAAACAATAGTTAAACTACAAAATACAATGTACAGTTTTGAGGCTCTGTGATAGAAAGGACTTGAAAGCCATAGCATTGCATACAGAGTAGATTTTCCAAATAGATGCTGATGTCAGGAAATCCATAGTTTGCAAGCTGTGTCTGCATTGACTGTGGTTTTGGAACCTGTATTTTTTTGATGTAGTCCTGAACTGAAACAGGAATCAAGGGCCAGAGATTTGTCCTCAGTTTGGAAATTGCATGTTTGGCTATTTCCCAAAATCATGCTCCCAATTTCTAATTGTATCAACAGATACAAGCGTAACAGATGGCCAAACATTTGTTTTTTCCGATAACCTCATTATGAATACTTGGCTGAGGTCCAAGAATGGGTAATGGCTTCAGCCCTGAAGACAATGTTAACATTGTTGCAATGCAGAGTGCTAGCTTTGCTTAATTGGCAGCATTATGAGGTTGAAATATGATATTCTTTAGTGTATTTTCAATGCCTGTGTGCTTATTTGGATAAGATTAAGAGATGTTAAGAGGAATAAAGCTGTTTCCATTGGTATTATGAATTATTGTGTTTGAATGACCCTTTTATGAAGTTATACAAAGAGTAGATATTTTATCAAGAAATTGTCAAAGTTCATTTACTAAGTGTACCCATTTCAGGAGCATTTCAAAAACTTTCCATACTTGCTAATGACTCACTGATTGTGTAGATAGTGGATTCTGGAAAAGTGGATATGGAGGAAACATGGGGACATGATGAGGCATGGCATAATGGAATTATCATGGAGGTAACGGAAGGGATATTAAAGAGATATGGGGAAATGAGAGTTATAGGGGGCAGGAAGGGGCATTGATGATATGAGTCATTGATATGACCTCTTAAATGTACTTGTCAGATGTTTCCGACTTTACAGCAGACATCCCCCGAAATTCATGAATCTGTACCTTTAGAAGTCTGTGCACCTCTACAAAAGTACCATTAGTAGGGAAATTTGAATTTCCCGCAAGGACTCAAATTATAAGCCCAACATAACTTTAAATGAGTGTCAGGTCATGAGCCACCATAATTCCCAAACTGACAAAAATGCAGGTGTCAAGGATCGTAAGGGAAATTAAAAAATGTGGACCTGCATACTTCCCATTTTGTTCCCCTGATATGTATTTCCTCAGCATCTGGAGATGAAAATTCTGCCCTAAGTCTACAAGGGGGTATGGGGGAGCACAGGCGTATGGTATTGAGATAGAGAAACAACCATGATCATATTGAATGGTGGGACAGGTTCAAAGGGCAAAATGGCCTACTCCTGCTCCTATTTTCTATGTTTGTTATGTTTCTTGGGGGTGTTGTTAATTGGAATTCCTGGCTTTCACATCAAACTAATAAGAAATAAGCCTATGACTTTTGTTGCTCGGGAATGGGAAGCTCATTTTTTTAAAAACCCACCAGACTGAGGTCAAATTTCAGCCAATAATCAGAAGAGGCAGTGCTCTCGAGGTTCTGTTATATCATCAAAGGCAGAATAGACCAATGGTGGTGAAGAAGCTGCAATAGCTCAGAAAGAAAGTTGTGATACATCTGGAAACAAAGACCAAAAAGGCTGATTCTGTGAGCAGAGCTGCAAAGAATCTGGAAAGGTGTGTTTTTTGATGGACTTTGTAACCATGAAACTCAGGGAAGCGGCAACAGTGTTGTTGAATGAGACGTTAGGCCTAACTACTGCATGAATAAAGGCCCTGAAACTCTATCTGGGAAGATTAGAGTCTTATGTGTTTCTGTGTTCGAGATTAATGCCATAAATGCTGAAGGGACTATTGGAGAAATCTATTTGATCCATTCTTGGTGTATTGGTTATTTAAAGATAAATTTATAGTTCTTACTGAATACAATTTACTTGTTCATTTATGTTGATTTTGGTTAGATTGTTACAGCAAATGTTTTAAAAAGTGAAAATTTGTCCATTGGTTTATTCCATTGGGGTCATCTGAAAAGTTTGTTCTTTCACATAATTGGTCTCCAGAGGAATTGTAACACTAGGCAAGGGAAACTATAGTTTTGGCACAGATTTGGGATACCGGAATTACTTTTACTGGAGCAGAGAAAGATATTAACATGATGAATGGATTTAATAAGAGAATAGGAAAATATTGGCCGGGATTCTCCCAAAAGCGCTGAATTGGTGGGAAAACTGTTCTCGATCCCGACTGTTTTGTCAGTTCAGTTTCTCACCCGAATCTCCCCATTATGTGCACTGCAGTGGTCCCAGTCATGAATATCATTAAAAACCCAGGGGGACGGGGCCTATTCACACCGGAGTCTGACAGTTCTAGAACTCTGCGTATGCGCAGTGATCCCGATCTGTCAGACTCCCCGTTTGCTGGCCAGCCCGGGACCCCCTCAATGCTTCCCATCCAGCCCCGCCTTGACCCCACGGCCCGATCGCGGCCCCCACAACAATTCCCGGGCCAGCCCTGACTCCCCCTCCTCCATCCCAGAGCACCCCGATGTACAGCCCACTCCCCCAGTAGTGGCAATCCCCCCACACCCCCTCACCCTGGCAGACAACCCCGGGGTCTGACCGCTCCCCCCCCCCCCGGGAGACAGCCTCCTCCCTCCCGGCAGACCACACCACTCCCCCCCCCCCCCCCCCCCCCGCAGCCCGCCCAATCGGTGCCCTCTCTCCATCCCAGACCGATCCTGTCTGCAGAGTGGCAGCGGGACCCCCCACTCCCATCAATCGCCCCTAAGCCCCGCCCACAATAGACCATGTCCCCTTGGCACTGCCCGATGCCTGGTGGGCAGTGCCAAGGTGCCACTGGGCAAGGGCACTTTGCCCCTTGGGCAGTGCCAGGAGCACAGGCTGGCATTGCCAGGGTGCCCATGCCCAGGGGGCACCACCCCCTGCTGCCCAACCCCCTGGGGGCCCGATTGCCCCCCTTCATTCCGGCAGGGTCTTCCACTAGTTACCCGAATGTGCAGAGCTAGTCTAAACCCCGCCAGAATGAAGTACTCCTGGCGGGGTGGGAGATTCAATCAGGACTAGAAAGTTCCCAATAATTACATTTAAACTACATTTAAAACATATTTTTTAAAAATTCAAAGTACTTACCTGCCTTCCCGCCAGTTTCCAGCATGGTCTGACCGGCGACTGTTCACCGGCTCTGGGAGATGCGCATGTGTTCCCGGTGCATGCGCAAATCCCGGAACAAGACCAGCAACGCGCATCTCCCACTGCGACCCGCCAGAAAAATTGCGGATCGCGATGGAAGAATGGCGGCCATTATTTCTTCTGGTTGAGGAGTCCATTTTAAGGGACCATCAAATTAAAATTGTCACCTAAAGTGATGAGAGGGTGGGAGAAATGTTTCACTGAAGAAGGCTGCGAGATGTATGGAACTGTTTGCCATAGAAAACAGCCAAGGCAAAGACCATTGCATCTTTTAAGGGGAAAAGAGATAAATACCTAAAACAGAGGTAGATACAAGGTTGTGGGGAGATGATAGCCTAGTTGTGTTATTGCTACACTATTAATCCAGAAACTCAGCTCGTGTTCTGGGGACCCAGGTTCGAATCCCGCCATGGCAGATGGTGAAATTTGAATTCAATAAAAAAAAATCTGGAATTAAGAATCTACTGATGACCATGAAACTATTGTATACATTGTATATAGAAAAAAGCTATCTGGTTCACTAATGCCCTTTCGGGAAGGAAATCTGCCATCCTTACCTGGTCTGGCCTACATGTGACTCTCAACTGCCCTCTGAAATGGCCAAGCAAACCATTCAGTTGTATCAACGTTTCAAGAAGTCATCTCACCACAGCTTCCCAAGGGCAACTAGGGATGGGCAATAAATGCTGGTCAACCAGCATGTCCCACGAATGAACAAAAATCAGTGAATACATTTAGTTCTGCATTGCTCTTACACAGTTTGATATTGAGGGTTAAATTGATGTTAAGGGTTAAATTGTCACCTTTCAAAATTCTGTGTTTTTGTGAAAAGCATCCAATTTTAATTCATATTTGCTTTACTTAATCAAGCTCAGTTGAAATACCTACTAACCTTGTTGTCATCCATTACAGTATTAAGAGACTCAATCCACATAGGATCTATGTCACCATCAAGCACAATCCATTTTGGTCCATCATGTGAAATATTGGCAAGGTCACGCATGATAGTTGAGAAAAGTCCTAAAGCATACAAACAACCACAGATTAAATACAAACTTTGTCCTTCCTTGATTATGAACTTGCATTTATATTTATGCCACCGTCCTGGGTATAAAAAAATCAGTCAGAAATGTAAAGTTTCTAACAGCTAAGTTGAAATAGCTGCAACTAAATATTTTCCCATGTTAATGTTGAATTGATACCCATTCAATGTGTCCATTCTTAATACTCTTTCACTTATAAAACACCTTTTAATTTTTCAATACATATTGCACTATTTTACATTTTATATTTGTGGGAGTCTGCATTCATATTCTCCATTTAAACGATTTGATTGCCATCCACCTCCTTTTGTGTCTGTCTTCTAGTCTTTCATGTCAAACTCTAACTGCCCAAACCTCAGTCTCCCCTCTGCCTGACACTGTCCCCTCACCCCTCCAACCCCATCATAATCCATTGTCTCCCATGACTTCCTCATCCTATCCCACCCTTCCAACTCCCCCCATAGCCTATAGTCTCCCATGTTTCCATGATCCTTCACCCCATTTCAACCCTACCATCATCCATTGACCCCTATGTTTCCATAATCTTTCCCCTCTCTCCATCCCACGATAGCCCATTGACCCTGATGTCTTGGTCATCCTTACACCCGCCCCCCTCCCTCCCGGTCACGCTGATTCAGACTGCGGCACCACCTGAGACCCACAGCAAACAATGATTGCTGTCCTCAGGAATACAGAGGGACCTACCACGATCAGTCCAACCCTACACCAGTGTGACGTTTCACTGGCATTTTTGGGAAGCCAGAGCAACGCACTTGCAGGTAGGTTATGAATGTTGCACTCACCACAAAGTGAGGGCACACCACTTTGAGCCAAGGTGATTTGGACTGGCCTAATTTCCTGCTGGCATGACTCCTACTTGGGAGGGGGACCGTTATTCTGGCGAATAGTGTTTTGAACAAGTATTCACTGTAATTCATGCATATGGGGTTTTTAAAACCTGACCTGCCAGTAGCTTACCATGAATGTGGTGAGGGAAAATTATGAACTGATTTCTTGTTGCTGGGATTTTGACTTTTGGCCTCTCTGAATTTTCTGCTTATGCTTGCCACGAAACCCACTGGTAGCAGGATTGCAAAATCCCATGCCTTGTTTGGAGGTTTCTTTAATTGCTCAGTTATCTGTGGGATTGTCCTTCTTGTATTTGTTCCTGCTTGTGTTTGGAGTCTTATTTTAGCTGCAATAGGACTGCACAGTGGTTGCGGAGCTTGAATGGATCTAATTTGCCCTCTATCTCACTAGTGCATCTTTATGTGTAGGATGTTGGTACTGAACATCTCGATTGGTTTCCATACATTCTGTGGATCCTGGCTGTGAACTTGTTCCAAATGTAAACATTTTCTGTACCTGAATTTTTATTGTGCACCATGATCAAATTCTCTTGCAGTTTTAAAAGTTGCTTCCTAGTTTCTGAGGGAGTAGAATAGTTGAGAGTAGATAGATTGGTATGCAATGATCTGCCAAACACGTTGTTTTCAGGTGATGGAATAGTTGTCCTAAAAGATGGTGCTGTCAGATGTAACACTCAATGTATTGATCTTGTTTGGTCTGTCTGCATTTGAGAATTAGGAATTTACTCTGCTTATTATTTGTTCAGCTAGACCGTTAGATCCACGATAATGAGGCGAAGAAGTAGTGTGATTGATATTCCTTTCTTGCACATATCGTGAAATGGTTTACCTATGAATTGTGGACTGTTATCCGTAACAATTTCTCTAGACACACAAATAGCAGTTGTGCAATAGTATAGTGCAATTGTGAATAATCGGATGCTTGATAAAGTAGTTGACATTGACAACGAAGTTAATGCCATGGACATTCAAAAGATGGTATACAATGTTAGAACAAGAATGGGTTGGATCCTCATGTGGAATCATTGATTCTTTGCGCTGACCTAACATATGTTCTTGTCATGCCTTGCACTTCTTGATGATAACTTCAATGCCATTCTTCATACCCGGTCAATAGACTGTCTCTTTTGCAAGTCTGTAGGCAATTGCCAAAATGACATGAACTCTGATCAATTAATATGAAACTTTAACCTAATTCTAAACTGATCTTCCAACATATTCCTTATTTTTGGAAGATCCTTTAGTTTTTCTGCTGTTAATTCTGATGTGTTCAGCTTGTATAGAACTTCATTCCCAATTGCTACCTGAATTTTATGACTTGTTTAACTGGATCAGACAAACCTGCCTTAAGATACCATAGCTCTGCAAGCTGTTTAAAGAATCTGGGTGGTAGGTCATCTGCAATTTGGATTGGAGAATTTGGTGAATATTCTGTTCCATCTGCCCGAAAAAATAGTGAAACTAAAATTGGATTGCATGACATATGGACGGCATGGTGGCACAGTGGTTGGCACTGTTGTCTCACAGCGCCAGGGACCCAGGTTCAATTCCAGCCTTGGGTCACTCTCTGTGTGGAGTTTTCACATTCTCCCCATGACTGCATGGGTCTCCTCCGGGTGCTCCGGTATCCTCACACAGTCCAAAGATGTGCGTGTTAAGTTGATTGGCTATGCTAAATTGCCCCTTGGTGTCAGGGGGATTAGCAGGGTAAATGCGTGGGGTTACAGAGCTTTGGTGGGATTGTTGTGAATGCAGGCTTGATGGGCCTGGGTGGGATTGTGGTTGGTGCAGACTCGATCAAGCCTGCTGCCACTCTGCACTTTGGGATCAAGCAGAGGGAGGGAGGTAGCCTGCAGGGGTGAGGACTGTTTGGGGCTGCTGGTGGTGGTGGGGGAAATTGGGAGGGGGGGCAAGGCTGGGCCCAGGCATGCTTGGGGGGGCCAGCGATCAGGCCATGGGGCGGGGGGGGGGGGGGGGGGGCGGGGGCAGAGGGCTGGCACTGCAGAAATTGCAGAAGTAGCCAGCGATCAGGAGGCCAGCAGACAGGGGTCACTGTGCATGTGCTGATCTCACTGCTGACAGATTGGCGCATGTGCAGTGGTCCCTTTAGCGCTATGCTGCTGGCCGCTCCTGGGAATAGTCCCCACCCACTGATTTCTGGAGTGATTCATGCTCGTGCATTCTGCAGTGCACAGAGTGTGGAGATTCTTTTTTAAACTCCCACTGAACAAAACAATGTGATTTACTCCAGTTTTCACAGGAATTCAACACTTAGAACTTTTTCGGGAGAATCACCCCCATAGCGTCTGATAATGGAACAGATTTCACAAGTGCGGAGTTTCAGAATTTCACCGCCATCAACAGCATCAAGCACATTAGTCCTGCATCTTGTTACCCAGTATCCAATGGACTAGCTGAACAGGTCATCCAAACATTTAAGTCTGACCTAAAGAAGCAATCAGGAGAGCCCATGGAGACCAGGATCTCATGATTCCTTCTGGGTTATAGGACAACTTGACCTGCAACAGGGGGAGTCTCATCAGCAGAATTATGAACCATTATCTCAGAATGAAATTGAGCCTTGTTTTTCCAAATTTGCTAGGTGGTGTAGAGGCCAGCCAAAACAGTCAGAAAGCAAACCATGATTCATGCAAGTCATCATGTTTTTCAGTGGATGAAGCCATATATGTGAGGAATTTTTGAGGTTATGTTGGATCCCTGGAGTTGTTGTATCCAAAACTGGACCCCTGATTAATCAAGGCCAGAAACACCAGGGTGTTTTACAAAGTCAGCCTAGACCATGCGCTTTGCGCTTTGAAGTTGACACAGGTGAGCATAATATGTTTTACTCTAGATATGATTGAAGTAACTCACCAGGAAGCCTTTACCAAACAAAGTTTATTTAAGAACACAGTTAAATTATAATAAGAAAAAATAGCATAAATTTTACCAATTACAAAAAAAACCATGATAATGTATAAAAGTTAACAGCAAAATCTACTGTTCCAAATCAAACAACCCTCATAAACATACACCTCGTTCTAGGCTTAGTACAGAAAGCATGTATGCTCATGTGATACTGGATTTTGCAGCTTTCCAACAACTGCGGTGGATCGGTCCCATGGAATAAGAACATAAGAACTAAGAGCAGAAGTAGGCCATCTGGCCAATCAAGCCTGCTCCATCATTCAATAAGTTAATGGCTGATTTTTCGTGGATTCAGCTTCACTTACCCGCCTTCTCACCATAACCCTTAATTCCTTTATTGTTAAAAAATCTATCTATCTTTGCATTAAAAAACATTCAAAGAGCTGTTTCACTGGGCAGGGAATTCTACAGATTGAGGAAGTTCTTTCTCAACTCAGTGCTAAATCTGTGCCCCCTTATTCTGGGGCTATGCCTCCTGCTTCTAGTTTCACCCGCCAGTGAAAACAACCTCCCTACTTCTATCTTCATAATCTATTATGTTTCTATAAGATCCCCCGGGGGCGATTCTCCCCAAAAAATTCTAAGTGTTGAATTTGCGGGAAAACTTAAGTAATTCACGCTGGTTTTTTCAGTGGGAGTTCGGACTAGAATCACCCACACTCTGTGCAATGCAGAATATTATTAGATTTCAGGGGTGGGGCTTATTCATGCGGGAGAGGCTGAAATCAGCTGGCCTACGCACTTGCGCAGTAGCCCCGAAGTGTCAGTCTCTTGTTTGCTGGCCAGCCCTGGACCCCCAAAATGCTGCTCCCCAATCTCCCCACGGCACGATCGCAGCCCCCTGACTATTCCCGAGCTCAGTCCCAACCCCCCAATCTCCAGCCCACTCCCAGCAGTGATGATCTCCCCCCACTCCTGCAGGCAACCCCCCCAACTGGCAGACCCCCCAACCCCGACAGACCCCCCAACCCCGGCAGACCCCCCAACCCCGGCAGACCCCCCTCCTCCCCAAGGCCACCCCAATCGCTTGCCTTCCTCCAGCCCCGACTGAATCCCAATGCAGAGTGGCAGTGGGACCCCCCCACCCCCACCGATCACCTCCTATGCCCTGCCCCCAGCAGGCCACACCCCCTACACCCTTCCCCCTTGGCACTGCCCTATGCCCTGTGGGCAGTGCCAAGCTGCCCCTGGGCATAGACGCTTTGCCCCTTGGTGCCCATGCCCAGGGAGCACCACCCCCCCCAGCCCCCTGACCCCCTTGGGGGCCCTGATTGCGCCCCCCCCCCTTCACTCCACTGAGGTTGCCCCACTAGCTCCCTGAAAGTGGGGAGCTATTGTAAACCCCGCTGGAGTGAAACACTCTGGTTAGGTGGGAGATGCTAGCGGGCCCAGAGAATTGAGTCCTGGGCTGGCTAATAGCATTTAAAAAGTATGTAAGATACTATTAAATGCTAGCTCCGCCTCCCAACTGATTTCCTGCACCACGCAGACCCCGTCAGAAATCCAGGCCTGGGAGATGTGAGCGCGGCTCAAACACTAGTGGGAATCCCATGAATCAGTTGACACGCGATTCTCCCGACCCACTGCGCTAATAAATTAGCAGAATGGGAGAATCACCCTCCCCCTACCCACCCCTCATTCTTCTGAATTCCAATGAGTATAGTCCCAGTCTATTCAGTCTCTCCTCATAAACCAATCCTCTCAACTTCGGAATCAACCTAGTGAATCTCCTATGCACCCCTCCAGTGTATATCCTTTCTCAAGTAAGGAGTATATCCTTTCTCAAGTAAGGAGACCAAAACTGTACATAGTACTTTAGGTGTGACCTCACCAGCACCTTATAGAGCTGCACCATAGCCTCCCTGTTTTTAAATTTCATCCCTGTTGCAATGAAGGACAAAATTCCATTTGCCTTCTTAATAACCTGCTGCACCTGTAAACCAACTTTTTGCCATTCATGCACAAGGATACCCAGGTCCCTCCAGACAGCAGCATGCTGCAATATTTTACTATTTAAATAATAGTCCATTTTGTTGTTATTCCAGCCAAATGGATGACCTCACATTTACCAACATTGTACTCCATCTGCCAGACCCTTGCCCATTCACTTAGACTATCTATGTCCCTTTGCAGACATTCAGTGTCCTCTGCACACTTTGCTCTCCCACTCATCTTAGTGTCATCTGCGAACTTGGACGCACTACACTAGGTCCCCAACTCCAAATCATCTATGTTAATCATGAACAATTATGGTCCAACACTGAGCCCTGAGGACACCACTAGTCACTGATCGCCAACCAGAAAAACACCCATTTATCCCCACTCTTTGCTTTCTGTTAGTTAACCAATCCTCTATCCATGCTAATACATAGAATCATAAATCCCACAGTGCAGAAGGAGGCCATTCAGCCCATCAAGTCTGCATCAACCACAATCCCACCTATGCGCTATCCCCGTAACCCCATTCATTTACCCTAGCTAGTCCCTCTGACACTAAGGGGCAATTTTCACATGGCTAATCCACCTAACCCGCACATCTTTGGACTGTGGGAGGAAACCGGAGCACACAGAGGAAACCCACGCAGACACAGGGAGAATGTGCAAACTCCACACAGACAGTGACCCAAGTTGGGAATCGAACCTGGGTCCCTGGTGCTGTGAGGCAGTAGTGCTAACCACTGTGCCACCATGCCACCCAATGACATTATCCGTAACACCGTGCACCTTTATCTTATGCAGCAGTCTTTGGTGCGGCACCTTGTTGAATGCCTTTTGGAAATCCAGATACATCACATCCACCAGTTCCCCATTGTCCATCATGCTCATAATGCCCTCAAAGAATTCCAGTAAATTAGTTAAACATGACCTGCCTTTTATGAACCCATGCTGCGTCTTCCCATTGGGACAATTACTATCCAGGTGTCTCACTATTTCTTCTTTGATGATAGATTCAAGCATTTTCCCCACTACAGAAGTTAAGTTAACCGGCCTATAGATAGCCTTTTTCTTCATAGAACCTATATCATCTCTCACTGCCATTCTGATGTCATCCTTAAATATCAGAGCAACACCACCTCCCTTACCTTCCTGTCTGTCCTTCCGAATAGCCTGATACCCCTGTATATTTAACTCCCAGTCGTGACCACTCTGCAATCATGTCTCTGTAATGGCCACTAAATCATACTCATTTGTGATGATTTGTTATGTGCCTTTTGTCTATCTTCTTTTTAAACAGTGGCGTCACATTTGCTGTTTTCCAACCTGCCTGAACTGCCCCAGAGTCCAGCGAATTTTGGTAAATTACCACTAGTGCTATTTCCCTTGCCATCTCTTTTAGTACCCTGGGATGCATTCCATCAGGGCAAGGAGACTTGTTTACCTTTAGCTCCATTAGCTTGCCCAACATTATTTCTTTAGTGATAATGATCGTTTCTTGGTCCTCACCTGCCATAGCTTTCTTGTCAAAAAAATTTTGGCATGTTATTTGTGTCTCCCACTGTGAAGAACGACACAAAATACCTGTTCAATTCCTCAGCCACTTCCTCATTTTCCATTAAATCCCCCTTTTAATCCTCTAAGGGACCAATGTTTACCTTAGCCTCTCGTTTTTGTTTTATATTTTTTTAGAAACTTTTGCTATCTGTTTTTATATTTTGAGCTAGTTTACTCTCATAATCTATCTTACTTTTCTTTATAGCTTTTTTCTTGGCTCTCTGTTAACCTTTAAAGATTTCCCAATCCTCTATTTTCCCACTAATCTTTGCCACTTCGTATGCTTTTTCCTTTAATTTGATACTCTCCTTCATTTCCTTAGATATCCATAACTGATTATCCCTTTTTCAACAGTCCTTCCTTATCATTAGTGTATACTTTTGCTGAGCACTGTGAAAAATCACTTTGAAAGTTCTTCACTGTTCCTCAATTGTCCCACCATAAAGTTTTTGCTCCCAGTCTACCTTATCCAACTCCTCCTTCATCCCATTGTAGTGTCCTTTGTTAAAGCACAAGACACTGGTATTGGATTTTACTTTCTCACACTCCATTTGTATTTTAAATTCAACCATGCTGTGATCATTCTTTCCGAGAAGATCCCTAACTGTGAGATCATTAATTATTCCTGTCTCATTACACATGATGTGGAGATGCCGTCATTACACATTACACATGACCAGATCTAGATAGCTTGCTAGACCAGATCTAGGATAGCTTGCTAGACCAGATCTAGGAAAGCTCCCACGTAGGTGCCATTACATATTATTTGAGGAAACTATCGCGGATACATTCTATGAACTCCTCCTCGAGACTGCCTTGACTGACCTGGTTTGACCAATCGACATGTAGATTAAAATACCCCATGATAATTGCCATACCATTGTTACATGCATTAGTTACTTCTTTGCTTATTGCTTGCCCCACCATAATATTATTTGGCAGCCTATAGACTATGCCTATCAGTGACTTTTTCTCCTTACTATTTCTAATTTCCACCCAAATGGATTCAACTTTTTTCTTCATAAAACCCATATCATCTCTCACTACCACCCTGATGTCATCCTTAAATATCAGAACAACACCACCTCCCTTACCTTCCTGTCTGTCCTTCCGAATAGTCTGATACCCCTGTATATTTAACTCCCAGTCGGGACCACCCTGCAATCATGTCTCTGTAATGGCCACTAAACCATACTCACTTGTGATGATTTGTGCCGTCAACTCATCCATCTTGTTTCGAATGCTATGAGCATTCAGGTAAAGTTCTCTTATGCTAGTTTTTGTACCTTCTTTTTGAATCTTAACACCTCCATTAATAAGGAAGGATGTGCTGGCCTTGGAAAGGGTCCAGAGGGAGTTCACAAGAATGATCCCTGGAATGAAGAGCTTATCGTATGAGGAACAGTTGAGGATTCTGGGTCTGTACTCGTTGGAGTTTAGAAGAATGAGGGGGGATCTTATTGAAACTTACAGGATACTGCGAGGCCTGGATAGAGTGGATGTGGGGAGGATGTTTCCATTAGTAGGAAAAACTAGAACCAGAGGGCACAACCTCAGGCTAAAGGGTAATCCTTTAAAACAGAGATGAGGAGGAATTTCTTCAGCCAGAGTGGTGAATCTGTGGAACTGGTTGCCTCAGAAGGCTGTGGAGGCCGGGTCATTGAGTGTATTTAAGACAGAGATAGATAGATTTTTGATTAATAAGAAGAACAGGGGTTATGGGGAAAAGGCAGGAGAATGGGGATGAGAAAAATATCAGCCATGATTGAATGGCGGAGCAGACTCAATGGACCGAGTGGCCTAATTCTGCTCCTATGTCTTACGGTCTAATAACATCTCCTGAGTTCTTCCTTTTAACCTTTTTCCTAATTTTCAATATAGTCGAAATTTCCACCTCATATGCTAACCTGCTGATTTGCTTCCCATTAACCATTATACTTCCCTTAGTTTTACTCTTCACTCCCCCCCAACTTGCTAGTTTAAAGTCCTTGTGACCACCCTATTTATCCTTTTCGCAAGAACACTGGTCCCAGATCAATTCAGGTGAAGACTGTCCCAACAGTACAGATCCCTCTTGTTCCAATACTGATACCAATGCCCCATGAGATGGAACCCCTCTTTCCTGCACCACTCCTTTAGCCACGTGTTTACTTCTCTAATTTTCTCATCCTGATGCCAATTCGTACGTGGCTCGGGTAGTAATCCAGAGATTATAACCCTTGATGACCTGTTCTTTAATTTCGCTCCGAGTGCCTGATAATCCCCAAACAGTAGGGATTATCAGGCATTTGGAGAAAACCCCTAAAACTCCAGGACACTATATTAGACCAAATTAAAAATAGACATTACTTCAATTATCCTGCTCCAGCAGCAATAAAAGATACCCATACAGACAGCATGGCAACAATAACAAAAGGGTCAGGCCTGCTAAAAAAACCAGCAGAAAACATGATTAAAATACACTTCTTAAAGGCACAGAAGTATCACACCTTCCTCTTAAGAAAAAAATGAACCATCAATTTTCAAAGATGGCTTCATATTTCAAAACCTTTTAATTTCACACTACTAGTACTCTACAGTAGATACGCACATTTTATAAAATCAGCATATGCAAACATAGCAGTAATATAGTCCATTTTAGTCCTTGCCTTCTACCATTGAACACTCCTTCTCCTTTCTTTTCTCGATACGCTGCTTCCTCTCCCAGATTCTCCTTCAGTCCTTAATCCTGCGTTGATTCCAAATCTGAGCTCACTTTTGTCATTACGATGATAAATTAGCTCTGGGTGCTATATTGAATTTGAGAATATTGGCAGTACCCGTACCAGTACCTGGTCATTCTGCAGCAGACAAACTGACATCTCTATGGAAGCAGATAGGACTGAACGACCTGTGTCTGAAGGGCACTTATCATTGTGGTTTCAGCTGATAGCAATCTTGTAGAAGCACCTTAGGCAGAGGAGTTAAGCTGCTCTATAAGGATTTGGAAACCCGCTGAAAGACTTAATTTATAATTGACTAAATTCATGTACTAAATGTTTAATTATCTTGGACTGATAAATTGAGTATTGACATTTGTATAAAAGGACTTGGAAGGGAGGGATATGATGATTGCAGATGGATCCTTAAAGGGACAGTGTAAGGGTCACATGACCCAGGGAACCAGTCGGGGAGCAAGGTGGGGAATCACCCTGTTGAACTCAGGTTTCCGTTCCAGAACATTCTTGGAAGCTGACTGGCAGCCATGGAGCTGCAAGTTTCTGTATTACAATTATAGTTAAATAAGCATTGCAGTTGTTATTTACCTAACTGGTGAACTGGAATCAAGACCTCAATGAGTTCTTGACTTTAGTATTGTTAAATAGCATAAAAATGGAGATTGATTATCCAAACACACAGAAAATACAATATAATTTTCATGCAAAATACTCCTAGAATATGCAGTGAACTTCCTCAGTGCTTTTCCTACTCTGCCGCTCTAACTTGAGCACAGGTTTGTCAAAACCTGTATTATGTAGCAAATTGGGTGAGGTTAAATCTCTGTCAAAATTAAAGTAGCAGAGTGGGAGAATAATAAAAGAAATTCACTTCTCTGCATTGATTCTGTAGATAACCTTGAACAGCCCAATTGACAATGTAGAGAAGCCATCCACCATGGGGATATCATTTTCCCTTTTCTTTCTTAACTGAATAGCTGCTTGGTAAATTACCATCTTTCCATTCCCTTGTGGCTGGGTTAATGATTCCAAACAGTTCATCGCAAGTCACAGCTTTGGGATCAAGATCTACAGTAATGGCTTTTCGCTTCAACTTCAGATAGGTACTTTTCAAGGATCGCATTACCTACAAAGTGAAATTTTAAAAAATTGTCTAATGCTTCAAATTTCAAATACTATAATGTTAAAATAGTAATAATGTATTGCTGCAGTAAATGTAAATTTAGGTCAAGATCTTTCAGTGATTTACATCATTATTGCACTTTTAAAAAAGGGCCTCTATAGCAAAATATTTTCTGGTATGCTTTTCAGATTGTTGGTTCGGATTGTACTTTTCAACAGAATCCTGGGGCAAGTAGGTAAAACACATACACTGCTCTCTCTGATTTCTCTACAAAATTACTTCACTATATGACTTATATTTTTATTATACTTGGATAGAATTTTGAATGCTCAAATGCCAACTGTACCCATAGAGCACCAAGCCAGTGAAGAATAAATAATTTAATTCATTTAAACTCCCAAGTCCTGCCAGGAGGCATTGAAGGCAAGATAAAAATTGATTTTACCAGAATACCCACAATTATCTCTATCTCCACGTGTAGGGAGGCAGAACTGGTTTTCACCCACAGTACTATAGAATAGTGCTGCGAGATGCTTCTCATCCTGACCAGAGCTGGCAAGATAACGTTCTGCACTCCACATGGTGTTCTTGCCTGCTCACCATGGGTTTCAAATTGACATTCAGCTCTCAACTATGCAATTCCTTTCATGCACAATTAAATACCTCTAGTACTTTATGTTAAGTATTATTGGGGATTCAGTTTAATTATTATCTCACTAAATATGGTACATTGGAAACCTCATTGGGATACACTTGCATCTCATCATTGAGTCATATGCTGGAATGATAGCCCTTGTCAAAAAACCATCCATGTTGGCATGATGTAAGAAAGGCGCAAAACAGGATATGCTTTAAAAGCGCGTACCTGGCGAGCAGATCTCTGAGCGAGTGCAGTGCTTGTGGAGCAGCTCTGTGTCTCTAGGGGAGGAGGAGTTACGGAGTTAGACTTGGGGGACACCAGGAAGTACCAAGGTCTAACATGGGGGACACCAGGCTTGACTCGGGAGGACCGGGGAAAGACTCTGGGGACACCAGGCCTGACTTGGAGGTACTGGGATAAGCTTCGGGGGACCCCCCCAGGCTTGACTCGGGAATACTGAGTTTGACTTGGGGAAGAAAAGGGGCAACTTGGGCGGTGTGAGGCTTGACTCGAGGGAGATGAGAGTTGACTTGGGGGTACAGGGGTAAGAGTCTGGCTGATAACAGGCTTGACTCAGAGGTATCAGCGTTGACTCCCGGGAGACAAAGATCGACTTGGGAGGTATGAGGCTTCACTCAGGGAAGACGAGGGTTGATTCAGGGGTAAGGGGGTAAAACTCTGAGGGTACCAGAGTTTCAATTAAGGGAGACTGGAGGTTTAGACAAGTGAGACTGGGGGGATGACTTGAGGAAGACAAGGGTGGTTTCTTCAAGGTTTGAGGGATTGACTGCTGCTTCACAGCTCCAGGGACCTGGGTTCGATTCCCGGCTCGGGTCACTGTCTGTGTGGAGTTTGCACATTCTCCTCGTGTCTGCGTGGGTTTCCTCCGGGTGCTCCGGTTTCCTCCCACAGTCCAAAGATGTGCGGGTTAGGTTGATTGGCCATGCTAAAATTGCCCCTTAGTGTCCTGAGATGTTTAGGTTAGAGGGATTAGCGAGTAAAATATGTAGGGATATGGGGGTAGGGCCTGGGTGGGATTGTGGTTGGTGCAGACTCGATGGGCCGAATGGCCTCTTCCTGCACTGTAGGGTTTCTATGGTTTCTATGGACTCCAGAGTACTGGTGTGGGGAGTGGGGGAAGGGGGGGTTTTGCCTCCACAGTACCAGGGGCAGTCGACTTGAAGGAGACTGGAAGTCTAGACAGGGGAGATGACTCGAGGGAGACCAGGGTGATGAGGGGTTGACTCGGGAAAGACCAGAAATCTTGCTGGGGGAGACCAGGGGACTGGCTTAAAGGAGACTGGGATAGTTACTCCAGGGTACTGAGGAGTTGATTCAAGAGTACCAGGAGGGGTTTGACTCCAGGGTATCAGGAGGTTGACATGAGGGAGACTGGGGATTGACTCCGGGGTACCTAGGGTTGACTCTAGGGTACTGGGATTTGACTTGGGGGGGAAACCGAGGGCCCAATCAGGGCAACAGGGGACGGGGGGGGGGGGCGGATGTCAACTTGGCGGGAGACTGGGGTGTTGGGTCTCCGGGAGATGTAAAAAGCACATTCTTGAGGATGCAATCTGCTGCTGGGTCACAGGCTCCTTAGAAGGCCCACACAGAGGGAAGGGAAGCCTGAGGCAGTGATGGGGATGGATGCTGGGGGGGAATAATCACAAACTGATGGTTCCACTCAAACTGGTGGGGATTCTTCTGGATTCAAAATTGATAAGGGCAAAGCTAATTGAAAAATATGTCAGTAATCAGTACCTGTTGCAACTGACACCATTCAGTTGTAACTTCATTAACATGCTTGGAGACAAACTAGTCATGCAATTATGCCAATGAAAGCACCACTTATGTGTGTAAGTGCCACCATTGCTGTTCAGTATCTAACCCTTCGTGCACTGACTTCCAAAACCGATGGACATTATTGTATGGTTGTACCATTGCTCGACTGTGCAAGCAAATATATCCCCTTAGAAACTTGGAATTGGCACAATGGCTTCCTTCTTGGGATAGAGGGGCAGCTGGTGTGAGGTCAAGAAACCCCACCGAACACTGGCAAGTGTCTGCACCATGGAGTGCATGTCCTAAAGCAGTGGATGAAGGTCCACATATCTATTTCTTTCAAAATGGACACCTGAAAATAAGTATTTGATGCACATTTTCTATTTATCATGATGTCCTAATAGTGTATCTACACCACATGTACTTTTTTAAATTCATTGTGGGCATTGCTGGCTGGCCAGTATTTATTGCCAATCCCTAGTTGCCCTTGGAGGGCAGTTAAGAGTCAACCACATTGCTGTGGCTCTGGAGTCACAGGGAGCCAGACCAGGTAAGGATGGCATATTTCTTTCCCAAAAGGACATTAGTGAACTGCAACAGTTGAAGAAGGCAACTTATCACTGCTTTTTCATGGGCAATTATAAATTAGCAACAAATGCAGGATGGCCTTTTGGGTTAGATTAGGTGTAAGGTCAACTGCAATATCTGGATAAAAGCAAATTACCGTGGATCTGGAATCTGAAACCAGAGAAAATGCTGGAAAATCTCAGCAGGTCTGGCAGCATCTGTAAGGAGAGAAAAGAGCTGACGTTTCGAGTCCAGACGACCCTTTGTCAAAGCTAAAAGGCATAGAAAGTGGGAGATATTTATAGTGCAGGGTGAAGGAGTGAAAGATGAGTCATAGCTACAGAAACCAGGGAAACCAGCTAATAGCTGTCCACAGAGAGAATAAGGGGTGTGAATGGCCAAACGGCAGAGAAGTTAAAATGATGTTGGGGGGAGGAAAACGGATGGGACAGAGGTAAGATCTCCATCCCACACCAAGACAGCCTGAGAGCTCTCAGTTTCTTTCTTGAAAAGAGGCCTGAATAATTCCCATCCACCATCACTCTCCTCCGCCTGGCTGAACTCATTCTATCTCTCAACAACTTCTCCTTTTTCTATCTCTGAACTCTATTTCTGAACTCATTCTATCTCTCAACAACTTCTCCTAAGGATATAGATAGGCTGGAAATTTGGGCAAAGAAATGGCAGATGGAGTTCAATCCTGATAAATGCGAAGTGATGCATTTTGGTAGAAATAATGTAGGGAGGAGCTATACGATAAATGGCAGAACCATAAAGGGTGTAGATACGCAGAGGGACCTGGGTGTGCAAGTCCACAGATCCTTGAAGGTGACGTCACAGGTGGAGAAGGTGGTGAAGAAGGCATATGGCATGCTTGCCTTTATAGGACGGGGCATAGAGTATAAAAGTTGGGGTCTGATGTTGCAGATGTATAGAACGTTGGTTCGGCCGCATTTGGAATACTGCGTCCAGTTCTGGTCGCCACACTACCAGAAGGACGTGGAGGCATTGGAGAGAGTACAGAGGAGGTTTACCAGGATGTTGCCTGGTATGGAGGGGCTTAGTTATGAGGAGAGATTGGGTAAACTGGGGTTGTTCTCCCTGGAAAGACGGAGGATGAGGGGAGACTTAATAGAGGTGTATAAAATTATGAAAGGCATAGATAGGGTGAACGGTGGGAAGCTTTTCCCCAGGTCGGTGGTGACGTTCACGAGGGATCATAGGTTCAAGGTGAAGGGGGGGAGGTTTAACACAGATATCAGAAGGACATATTTTACACAGAGGGTGGTGGGGGCCTGGAATGCGCTGCCAGGCAAGGTGGTGGAGGCGGACACACTGGGAACGTTTAAGACTTATCTAGACAGCCATATGAACGGAGTGGGAATGGAGGGAAACAAAAGAATGGTCTAGTTTGGACCAGGGAGCGGCGTGGGCTTGGAGGGCCGAAGGGCCTGTTCCTGTGCTGTCTTGTTCTTTGTTCTTTTGTTCTTTAACTCATCCCACTTTCTCCAAATCAAAGGAGTAGCAACGGGTATCGGCATGGATCCTAGCTACGCTTGTCTTTTTATGGGGTATGTGGAACATTCCTTGTTCCAAGCCTACCGAGGTCCCCTCCCACAACTCCTTTACCGGTACATCGATGACTATTTTGGTGCCACTTCATGCTCTCGTCCAGACCTCGAAAAATTCATCAACTTCGCTTCCAGTTTTCACCCCTCCATCGCCTTCACCTGGTCCATCTCAAACACTTCCCTTCCCTTCCTTGACCTTTCTGTCTCCATTTCCGGCAATAGACTATCTACCAATGTCCACTACAAGCCCATTGACTCCCACAGCTATCTGGAATACAGTTCTTCACACCCTACATCCTCTAAGGACTCCATCCTTTTCTCTCAGCTCCTTTGTCTCCGTCGCATTTGTTCCGATGATGCCACCTTCCAAAGTGGTGCCTCTATTATGTGCCCCTTTTACCTCAACCATGGATTCCCAGCATGCTGTCCATCTCCCTTGCCATGACCCTCACCCCCTCCCCTCCCTCCCAGAACAAAGATAGAGTCCCCCTTCTTCTCACATTTCACCCCACCAGCCTCCGCGCATGCAAAGCATAATCCTCCGCCATTTTCGCCAACTCCAGTGTGATACCACTACCAAACACATTTTCCCTTCACTCCCTCTGTCAGCATTCCGCAGAGACCATTCCCTCCGGGATAACCTAGTCCATTCCTCCACTACACCCAACACCTCTCCCGTCATTCATGGTACCTTCCCATGCAATCGCAGAAGGTGTAACACCTGTCCCTTTACCTCTTCTATGCTCACCATCCAAAGTCCAAAATATTCATTCCAGTTTAAGCAGTGTTTCACTTGCACCCCTTTCAATTTGGTGTATTGAATTCACTTTTCCCAATGTGGTCTCCTCTGTATAGGAGAAACCAAGCGTAGACCGGGTGATCGCTTTGCTGAGCACCTTCGATCTGTGCACAATCAGGACCCTGATCTTTACAACCTTCTGGTCTCAACATCGAATTCAACAACTTCAGACGATTTGCTCTACTCCACCTCGACCCCTTTGTTTTCATTCTATTTTATTTAATTTTTTACTGTTCTCTATCTTTTATTTCTTTATTGTCTTTCTTCATTTTTCTTCCCCCCTCCCCCACTCTTTCTCCCTACTTCATGCCCCTTTCCTTACCTTTTCTCCCCATTTGCTCTCCTTTTCTAAATCTTACCTCTGTCCTATCCATTCCCCCCCACCCCCACCGCAACATCTTCATTTTAGCTTCTCTGCCATTTGACCATTCACACCCTTTATTCTCTCTGTGGACAGCTATTAACTGGTTTCCCTGGTTTCTATGACTATGACTCATCTTTCACTCCCTCACCCTGCAGTATAAATATCTCCCACTTTCTATACCTTTTAGCTTTGACAAAGGGTCGTCTGGACTCGAAACGTCAGCTCCTTTCTCTCCTTACAGATGCTGCCAGACCTGCTGAGATTTTCCAGCATTTTCTCTTTTGGTTTCAAGTGTAATATCTGTTCTTTAAGTTTATTTATTAGTGTCACAAGTAACATTAACACTGCAATGAAGTTAGTGTGAAAATCCCATTGTTGCCACACTCTGGCGCCTGTCTGAATACACTGAGGGAGAATTTAGCATAGCCACTGCACCTAACTAGCACATCTTTCAGCCAGTGGGAAGAAACTGGAGCACCTGGAGGAAACCCACGCAGACACGGGGAGAACGTCAGGCTCCACACAGAAGTGACCCAAGCTGGGTATCAAATCCAGATCTCTGGCGCTGTGAGGCAGCAGTGCTAACCACTGTGCCACCGTACTCTTGTCAACTTGGATCTGGTATGTCCCATGCTTGGGGACCATGAATTGGATTGAATTGTTTTTTGGAATAAGCAAGGGAGATGTATTAAGAATTTGCCCTGAGCACTCCATACATTTGCTTAGTAATTCTGAGAAGGGAACGATTAAAAAAATGCAGGCCCTCCCTAATGACATTCACATGCCACAAAAAGAATAAATAGCAACAAATGTCATATTGAATGAGTGGTCAACCCTTGTAATTGACATAAAAGCCAATGGCCAGAATCCTCTGAACTTTGCCCTTGGCTGGAATTATCTGGTCCTGCTGCAGTGAACGGATATTTGGCTGAGCGGCAAATTCACCATTCTCGCTGGCAGTGGCGGCCGGGCATGAATGGCTGGAAAAATTTGGCAAGGGTCTTCCATAGAATCCCACAGGGGGTAATGTGGGTACAACTGACATGCCCTGCACCTGAGGAAGCCTGCTATCTTTGCAAATTCCAGAGATCAATCTTGTGGATATCTGCAGGAAGTTAAAAAAAAGTTATTAGCTGTAACAAACAGTGCTCAATAACCTGTACTGTTAAGGTGTGAAATGTCGACTGATATTTATGATGATGTTTGTAGCCAGGAATAAGTCCAAAGCCAAGTCTTTGGGGGCACTTGCCACTTCTACTGTCACAGGCATGGTTTTGTATGCTGTGGCATTGAACTTCTTTTCCTGCTAAGAAGGCAACACTGCTGCCAGAACTACCTTTCTGTAAAAACACACTCTCCTTATGCATTCCCCCTCAAACAGTTGCTGGTACAAATTTGAGATTGGAAGGCTTGAATTGAGCATGAAAACCTTCTAGCTCCCTTCTTTTTCTTTCATGTACCCATTCCCCCACAACTGTAGCTTTATGTGATCTTTCCTCCCTCTTCAGAAACAGTGGTAACCCAACCACTACTTTCACGATAAGAAAAGTAAAATACTGTGGATGCGGAAAATCTGAAATAAAATCAAAATAAACTCAGCAGGCTGCATCTGTGGAAGGAAAACTAGAGTTAACACTTTGAATCTGTAAGACCCTTCTTCAGATGATGCCAACTTGAGTGCTGGCAGAAGCCCTTTAAGTGCATTGGACTGTAGCGGCAGCTTCAGCAATAGCAATGGATACAGAAATTCAAAAGAACCACTGTCTCTAATTATCAAATTGTATGCAAAAGACCAACCAGTGATTCACCTTTTATCAGATATGGTTTCTTTTAAATAATGTATAAAGTGTGACCTTCCTGATTTGCAAAGCCCTTTGAGTAAGAACCTATTCAACAGTCATGTGACTGGTCTATATTCAGTAGATTGGAATGATGTGCATTAGCACTTCTGGTTTGAAGGCCTCCAATGCCTTCACACTCAAGACCTCAGGTCTCAGGTAAATTTACAAAATATGATGTGAAATCACTGCTTTACATTTAAAACTGTAATGTATGCTTGTCCCTCTCAAGATGAGGGACATGAGGATTCTGCCTGATATTATATACAGGGGGGTTGAAATTCTGTCGTCAGAGAAGACAAAAGGGTTATGCAGGGATTTCACTCCATTTATACTGCCCCTTTAAATTCTGCTGAAGGAGGGCCATACACAGATTTTCTGTCTGATGGCATCTGTGTATCAAACCGGAGAGGTCCCTGGAATTATGTCCATTACACTCTTAGTCGTTCTCAACACAACTAATAGAGCAGGGAGCAACAAACATTTACTTGGGAGGGATTTTAACCACAAAAAGAGGACAAGTGGGATAAAGTTTAATGCAATAAAAATTATAACCCTGACTCAGAACCACCTATTTCTGGCTTTGGGGCAGGAAGGTGCAAAGGCAACCAATTCACCTCAAGGTGTAGGCTGGCATTTTGAATATGATAATGAGGCTGCAAGTCTCATTGTTACTCATCTTTTTTAATTTATCTCTGGACTGCCAAACTTTCTCAAGCCTGGAGAATCCAGCAGCTATAATATGAACACTGCCAGATCCAGGAGGGAAGTGCCTTTACACTTACCTGATGGTTCTGGTGCGTCTGCTTGGACAATTTCCACAATCATGCACCACCCCATTGATCTTCACCATAAGATCTCCAATCTCACCCATGCCCCATTTCAAGACACCTGCATTCCTCTGCTCTGACCTGACTTCCCCTAGATCTAGATCTCTGACCTCCAACAAGCAGGCTTCTGATACTCCTCCTTTGTGCCTTCAATCTCTCAACCCATTTCCTTTGTTTGAGACTTGCAAACACAGGCGTCCCCCACCATCAGCAAACTGGTTGGCCTCCCTACATCCATTCCCCATCAAGATCACTGTCTCCCTTCCAACCAGAGGCAGAACTTCCTTGTCCTTTAGCCTCCACTGACCTGTTCCTCAGCAGATTGAAAATCAAGTTTGTCAACCAAGCTGGCTTATGAACAAATCAACGACATAATATGTGTACCATGAAGGTAAAATTCCACAGTGGAGGGGAAATGTGTGGCAATTGCAAATCCTTAATTCCAGGTTCCCCAGACATTACTGAACCTCACCCGCATCAATATCCTTCCCTGTTCCTGGAGCATCAATTAAATTAGAATTCAGGCCTTTAGGGCTGCAGGGACATTGACCAGGAATTTGCCCACACAAGTGCAAATGGAAACATGGGCAAAAGATCCCACGAGTCAGAAAATGAGAATCTCGCCAACAAAATATCGTTTTCAGATTTTCCCCATCACCCACCAGTGACATGGCATGGTTCCCATCCAGAAATGCCAGAAACCTCATTTAAATGAATTATAATGTCATTAAAATGCTTCCCCGCCATATCATCCCCCAATATTGGGATCTCGCCTCTGGCACTTCCCCCTAGAACACTGGCAATGTCCCATGGTTCTGCCCCCGGCACTGTCACCTGGCACTGCCCATGCATTCTGGCACTGCTCCCTGACATCTCAGCACTGCCCTTCCCTGGCAACTTTGAACTGCCTAAGGCACCCCAGCATTGTCACTGGCACTTCCTTTTGGCACCCTGGCACAGTTTCTGACATCATGGCACTGCTCCAGGCATTCTAGCACTGCCCCAGCACTTCACCCTGGCACTCCCCCCTGGAACACTGATCATGTCCCATGGCACTGCTCCCTGGCACCCTGACATTGCCCCAGGAAATTCCCCCAATATTTCACGGCACTGCTCCATAGCACCTTGGCAATAAGAACATAAGAATATAAGAATTAGGAACAGGAGTAGGCCATCTGGCCCCTCGAGCCAGCTCCGCCATTCAATAAGATCATGGCTGATCTTTTTGTGAACTCAGCTCCACATACCTGCCCGCTCACCATAACCCTTAATTTCTTTATTGTTCAAAAATGTATCTATCCTTGCCTTAAAAACATTTAATGAGGTAGCCTCAACTGCTTCACTGGGCAGGGAATTCCACAGATTCACAGCCCTTTGTGTGAAGAAGTTCCTCCTCAACTCAGTCCTAAATCTGCTCACCCGTATTTTGAGGCCATGCCCCCTAGTTCGAGTTTCACCTGGAAAACAACTTCCCTGCTTCTACCTTATCTATTCCCTTCATAATCTTATATGTTTCTATAAGATATCCCCTCATTCTTCTGAATTCCAAAGAGTTTGGTTCCAGTCTACTCAGTCTCTCCTCATAAGCCAACCCTCTCAACTCCGGAATCAACCGAGTGAATCTCCTCTGTATCCCCTCCAGTACCAGTACTCCTCAAGTAAGAAGACCAAAACTGTACACAGTATTCTAGGTGTGGCCTTACCAGCACCTTATACAGCTGCAACATAGCCTCGCTGTTTTTGAACTCCATCCCTCTAGCAATGAAGAACAAAATTCCATTTGCCTTCTTAATGACCTGCTGCACCTGCAAACCAACATTTTGTGATTCATGCACAAGGACACCCAGGTTCCTCTGCACAGCAGCATGCTGCAATTTTTTACCATTTAAATAATAGTCCATTTTGCTGTTATTCATACCAAAATGGATGACCTCACATTTACCAACATTGCACTCCATCTGCCAGACCTTTGCCCATTCACTTCAACTATCTATATCTCTTTGCAGACTTTCAACATCCTCTGCACACTTTGCTCTGCCACTCATCTTAGTGTCATCTGCACATTTGCTATTTTCCCCACCATCTCAAAGAACAAAGAACAAAGAACAATACAGCACAGGAACAGGCCCTTCGGCCCTCTAAGCCCATGCCGCTCCCTGGTCCAAACTAGACCATTCTTTTGTATCCCTCCATTCCCACTCCGTTCATGTGGCTATCTAGATAAGTCTTAAACGTTCCCAGTGTGTCCGCCTCCACCACCTTGCCTGGTAGCGCATTCCAGGCCCCCACCACCCTCTGTGTAAAATATGTCCTTCTGATATCTGTGTTAAACCTCCCCCCCTTCACCTTGAACCTATGACCCCTCGTGAACGTCACCACCGACCTGGGGAAAAGCTTCCCACCGTTCACCCTATCTATGCCTTTCATAATTTTATACACCTCTATTAAGTCTCCCCTCATCCTCTGTCTTTCCAGGGAGAACAACCCCAGTTTACCCAATCTCTCCTCATAACTAAGCCCCTCCATACCAGACAACTTCCTGGTAAACCTCCTCTGTACTCTCTCCAAAGCCTCCATGTCCTTCTGGTAGTGTGGCGACCAGAACTGGACGCAGTATTCCAAATGCGGCCGAACCAACGTTCTATACATCTGCAACATCAGACCCCAACTTTTATACTCTTTTAGTACCTAGGCTGCATTCCATCAGGGGCCAGGAGACTTGTCTACCTTTAGCCCCATTAGCTTGCCCAACACTACCTCTTTCGTGATAATGATAGTTTCTAGGTCCTCACCTGCCATAGCCTTCTTGTCATCAATTTTTGGCATGTTATTTGCTCCTGGTTTTTTTCCCTGGCACTCTTGCGCTTCCACTGGAATCTGGGCACTGCCCCCTTACACCTTGGCACTATCTATTGAAAACTTGATGCTCCACCCTCACACCTTGGCACTGCCCACTGGAATCCTGGCAACCTAGCATTGCCCGTGTTGCCCCCTGGCACTGCACCTGGGCACACTGGTACAGCCTCTGACCCTCAGTACTGCACAAGTCCTTCCCTGGGGACTTCCTCCTGGTGTCCTAGCACTGACCCAGGCACCTTGTTACTGCCCTGGAACTCTAGCACTGCCGCCAGAGCCTTGGCACTGAGCACTTTGGTACCCAGCTACTGCTCCCGGACACCCCAGCACTTCCTCCTTGCACCTTGGCACTGCCCTTGAAACTCTGGTACTGCCCCATGGCACCCTGGTAATGCCCCCAGCATTTATCCTGACACTGCCACTGGCATCTCAGCATTGCCCTAGCACTTCCCTGGCACCCTGTCATTCCCCTAGGCACCCTAGCACTGCTCCTAGTACCTTGGAACAACCCCTGACACCTTGGAATTGCCACTGGAACTTACCCTGGCACTGTCCCAGAATCCTGGCACTGCCCCATGGCACTGTCCCCAGGCACCCTGGCACTGTCCCAATTTGATGTCTTCACACATTTAATCAAGTGGTTAACCACATCATGGAGGAAGGTCTTATTTAAAATGAGAAAATCACTGCTTCATGGCATCAAGCATTTCACACCATACTTACCTGTGATTTTCCAGTTCCAGCATTGCCAACAACAAAAACTGAGTGACGTACTTGAAGTATTTCCTCTAGCTGAATTATTTTCAGAACAAAGCTGTCTTCAGGTTGCAGGTGGAGTTCTAGTATTGACTGCTTAACAACCTATAAAAACATGGGAAGATCCTGCCTGTTAAAAGACTACTAAAAAAGCTGACAATAAGTTATAAAATCACAAACGTGAACCTGTCAAGCAGATCCCTTCAGGGGCCCAAAGGTCAGTAATGCCTCTGGGGGAAAGGGACATGGCTAGGGCGGGTCCTAGGGGGAGCCTCAATGTGCAGGCATTCTACTAAGTTATAATTAAAGTTTATTTATTAGTCACAAGTAAGGCGTACATTAACACTGCAATGAAATTATCTGTAACCCCCACGACTTGCCTGGACTTGCAAAATCTCACTAACTGTCCTGGCTGGAGACAATACACACCTCTTTAACCTGTGCTTGGCCCTCTCTCCATTCACATTATCTGTACCTTTAAGACTTGATTACCTGTAAAGACTCGCATTCCAACCATTATCTTGTAAATCCATGTTGACTTGTTCTAATCATACTATGCACTTGTTCTAATCAGACTATGCTTTTCTAAATGCATCGATAACTCTACTTTAATAATAGATTCTGATATTTTCCCAACAACTGATGCTGGGCTATCTGACCTGTAGTTTTGTGTTTTCTCTCTCCCTCGTTCCATGAAAGGCAAAGTAACATTTACCAACTTTCACTCTGGGACTAGTAGCAAATTAAATGAATTCTGGAAAAAACACTCATCCACAATCTCTGGAATTATTTCCTTTAATAACCCTAGGGTGCAGGCCACCAAGCCCCAGGGATTTGGTACATTTAAGTCCCATAAATTTCTCCAGAGCCTTTTCTCTGTTGATATTAATTTTTTTAATTTGCTTACTCTTTTCAGCCCATGGTTTATCTATTTCTGTGAAAACAGATACAAAATGTGTGTTTAATGCTTTTCCATTTCCTCATTCCACACGATAATTTTGCCTCTCTCTAATTCTAATGGATCAACGTTAACTTTAGCTACTCACTTCCTTTTTAGATATTGATAAAAGCTCTTCCAATCTGTTTTTATATTCCTGGTTAGTTTACTCTCATATTCTTTTTTTCCTTTATACCAAAGTTTTGGTTGCTCTAAAACATTCCCAATCCTCAGGCTTGTTACTTTTTTTTGCAATACTGTAAACCTCCTCTTTTAATCTAATACTATCCCTAACTTCCTCAGTGAGCCACAAATGGATCTTTCCTGCCAAATTTTTGTTTTTCCAATGTACTTTTGTTGGATAATTTTGAATTGTCTCTTTAAGTGATCCCCACTGTTCATTTACAGCCACACCATTTAGTCTATTTATCCCTTTTACCGAGGCCAGTTCTCCCCTTTTATCTATGTAATTGACTTTGTTTAAGTTAAGATTCATGTTTGTGATTGGAGTATGTCACTTTTAAATTTAACCTGGAATTCAACGGTATTATGATCACTTTTCCCAGTGGATCTTTTACGAGTTAATGTCATAGTAAATTCAAAATTAACCAAGCCAAACTGGCACAAACTAAATGCACAAGAGAATAACACAATGAATTATATAGGTGGGTGCAAGAGAAAGTTACATTGTTGATGATCGTGTTGCTCCCAGTGACTTTTATATACTCATCTACAATGACAGTGTCTATGGTACATGGAAAGTGATTTGGAAAGAATGATCCCCGCCTTTATATTGGCTCTAATATCTGGAATGATTTTAATGATGTGTATATGAATCTGTATATAGATATGTGTTACTGACATCATTTGGTACCATTTTGCAAATCATTTGAAAACTAAACACATGAACTATAGCTGATCTATATAATTACATTACCTGCTCAAAATCTAAATCTCTCTTCCTTGGCACATCTAGTGCTGGGAATAGATCTCCTATAAGTCCCATAAACACAGGCAAATCATCTGTTACTATCTTTGGAATATTAAAATCTCTCAAGGCTCTCATAAGAACCTGATCTTCAGGACGAGTTGGATCACCTCTTTTTAAAGAACCAGCCACAACCAATACAGACTTAATAGCCCGCAATCCCCAATCATAGTGATCCTGTAAAATAAAATAACATTGTTAAATATTTGGTGTCATTTTACGAGACTATTAAAATGAGTGACAGTCTCTGCTTTGACTGAGCTCTTGGTCACCTGCCCATGTATTCCTTTATAATATAAAAATACCTTCAAACTGAGAACATCCTCAGTTGTGTGATGTCAGTATAACTGTGCTCAGTTGGATAGATATGGAACAGATCTAGCAGCTCAAAACTCACCATCCATGATGAATGATGGGCCGTCAGCAGCAATAGGATTGTACTCCACCATAAACCCTAACCTTATGGCATATCCCTCACTCCAGCAAGCCAGGGAGCTTACCCTGGATGAATGGTGAATGTAGAAGGACAAGCATCAGACATATCTTAAAAATAAGATGTCAACCCGATGAAGCTGAAGCACAGGGGTAGATGTATGCAGAAACAGATTGTGGGATAAGTGATCCCACAATCGCTCAGATTAAACCTCTGGAGTCCTGGCATATACCTTTTTTACATTTGTTCATGAGATGTGGGCATCACTGGCTAGACCAGCAGTTATTGCCCATCCTGAATTGCCTTTGAGCAGTTGCTGCTCAGCTGCCTTCTTATACCATAGAAGTCCATGTGTTGTAGGAACACCCATAGTGCTATGCTCTGCTATCTTGTCTTTTAATGGTTCTTTCAAAAAGCTTGGATTGAATCTGTCTGAACAAGAAACTTTATTGTCTTTTTGTTTGATTAATTTAATATTCCCTTTTTATTTTAAATGCATTACCTTATTATTCAACTCAGCATTCATTATCATTGCTCCCTGTTCTATCTATCAAAAGGAAATTGGATAAGCATTCGAGGGAAATAAATTTGAAGCATCGCAGAAACGGAGCAGAAAAAAGGGACTGACTGGATTGAGCTAGAGTTGGATGGACGTGAAAGACTGAATGGTCTACTTCTATCCTGAAATGATTCAATGAGTGTAAGTCTCATTACATCTATGACAATTATATATGAATTTTTCACTTGTGGGATTTTCTGCCCCTGCCAAAATCTATGGACATTTGAATCTATGGACATTTCCAGCACCACCCCCTCCGTAAAGGGGCCATAAAATTCAGCATCAATCGATGACAACACATCTTAAAATATAATTTGATATTCCTGAAGCAGTTAACATCTAGAGAGGTGTACCATGTAATATAAAATAGCTTAAAATTACCAGAACAAGGCTAGTTTTAGTAACAGGCACTGTGAGCCCTAGAAATAATATGGAGTAGTGTTGTAATTCATTTTAGTCAAAATAGAAAAGTCACCCAGACCAAATTGGATGCATTTTAGGTTGCTGAGGTAAGTAAAAATGAACAGGTGTAGAAACATCCAACATTTGAACATCCTCTTCCCACATGCATCAGCAGCATTCTTACCTGCTCCTGGGGCCATCTCTTAAGTGTTCCTTGCCCAATTGGAAGCCAAACCTGTCAATCAGGTTGCTTTCTAGGCAGGGAACCTGTTAATAAAAATGCACGGTGAAGTTCCACAGATTGCAAGGAAACCAGAACTTCTCAACCAAGCTTTCTCCTCCTACCACACGGCCCATGAAATCTGTGTTTGTCAATATTGGGGCCATTGAAAACAGAGGGGGCTAGGGTCAGTAATTATGCTTTGGAAGCCAGGGGCAGGAGGGTGCAGGGAAAGCCACAGAGGGGTGATAACATCTTGTGGAAGTACAGAGGACACACTACAAAGGAGGTATCCTTCTTTTCCTTCCTTTAGCCACTGCAGTGAATCCTGCCAAGCTGGTTGTCTTCCTTCCACCTTCCCATGTCACACTTATAGTTGCAGAGGTGGAATTAGGTAACAGTGAACCAACTAGCCACTTAAGGGCCTCAATAGGCACGTGGGCTGCTTGATGCCTTACCCACCTACCCAGATATGATGGACTGCTTGGGCATGAGCAGGAAGGCAGTGGGCTGGCCACTTGCATTATTTTATATGCCACTCCCACACCCCAAATTCAAATACACAGGTGGCAGCCATAAAATTCACCCCTTGGTGTCTGTATCGCCATTTCAGTTTTTGATTTCTTAGAAACTGGGAGCATCAGTTTTCTTTCTATGCTCCCTTTTCTCTTTCTCTTTTCAATTTCCATTTTCAGTTAGGTCTGCCTCAAAAAACACAAACAAAAGATTCAAGCAGAGATTTTATCACAACACATTGCTGTGATCAAGAATAAGCCATCTAAAAAAGCAGTGAGAGCAATTTCAATTATAGCCTTCAAAAGGGAATATATGGAACACAATATAAACTAGATTGGAGAAATTTTGCAAGGCTTTGAGCAAAGAACAGGGAAATGGGACAAATTGATGGCTCTTTCAAAGAACCTGCAGAGGCCTATAGAGTTGAATGGCTTATTTTCTCTCTTGTATAATTGTATGATGTTGTCTCTCTGGAAAAGGCAAAGGACTAAAAACTGAAAGAGACATAGTTAGCTGTAGCTGGTACTTATTGCAGTTAATAAATAATTATGATTCAGGAAACACAGGCATGATCTTAAATTAGGCTAAATTTGATTTAATTTGATTTATTATTGTCACATGTATTAACATACAGTGAAAAGTATTGTTTCTTGTGCGCTATACAAAGCATATTGTTCATAGAGAAGGAAATGAGAGAGTGCAGAATGTAGTGTTACAGTTATAGCTAGAGTGTGGAGAAAGATCAACTTAATGCAAGGTAAGTCCATTCAAAAGTCTGACAGCAGCAGGGAAGAAGCTGTTCTTGAGTTGGTTGGTACATGACCTCAGACCTTTGTATCTTTTTCCCGACGGAAGGTGGAAGAGAGAATGTCTGGGATGCGTGGGATCCTTAATTATGCTGTCTGCTTTGCCGAGGCAGCGGGAAGTGTAGACAGAGTCAATGGATGGGAGGCTGGTTTGTTTGATGGGCTGGGCTATATTCACGACCTTTTGTAGTTCCTTTCGGTCTTGGACAGAGCAGGAGTCATACCAAGCTGTGATACAACCAAAAATAATGCTTTCTATGGTGCATCTGTAAATGTTGGTGAGAGTCATAGCTGACATGCCAAATTTCCTTAGTCTTCTGAGAAAGTAGGGGCGTTGGTAGGCTTTCTTAACTATAGTGTTGGCATGGGGAGGGGGGGTACCAGGACAGGTTGTTGGTGATCTGGACACCTAAAAACTTGAAGCTCTCGACCCTTTCTACTTCGTCCCCATTGATGTAGACAGGGGCATGTTCTCCTTTATGCTTCCTGAATCGATGACTATCTCCTTCGTTTTGTTGACATTGAGGGAGAGATTATTGTTGCTACACCAGTTCACCAGATTCTCTATCTCATTCCTGTACACTGTCTCATCATTGTTTGAGATCCGACCCACTACGGTGGTGTTGTCAGCAAACTTGGAAATCGAATTGGAGGGGAATTTGGCCAAACAGTCTTGTTGTATAAGGAGTATAGTAGGGGACTGAGAACTCAGCCTTGTGGGGCACCGGTGTTGAGGATGAGTGTGGAGGATGTGTTGTTGCCTATCCTTACTGATTGTGGTCTGTGAGTTAGGAAGTTCAGGATCCAGTTGCAGAGGGAGGTGCAGAGACCCAGGTCACGGAGTTTGGAGATGAGTTTCGTGGGAATAATGGTGTTGAAGGCTGATCTGTAGTCAATAAATAGGAGTCTGACATAGGTGTCCTTGTTATCTAGCTGTTGAGTGCAGGGCCAGGGAGATGGCGTCTGCTGGGGACCTGTTGCAGCGATAGGCAAACTGTAGTGGATCCAGGTAGTCCGGGAGGCTGGAATTGATTTGTGCCATGACTAGCCTTTCGAAGCACTTCATAATGATGGATGTTGGTTCTGGTGCAAAAAATGAATGATTCCTGTCAAAGCTGCCAGCATGATTTTGGACCAGATCTTATGCCTCATTCGTAAAAGTTTTTATCCCCACTAAAATCATGTTATGTTTGCGGTGTGTTCTTTCTGATACGTCCACCCCACCACAACTTAATCATCACAATCACTGAAGAGCTCCAATAAACAGCTCCCCAGCATTGGTTCCAGATCTATTCTGGGGATGGCAACCAAGAAGTCCGGACCACGCTTTTCAGAGGGAGTCCTGACCAGACTGCTGGCTGGTGTACAGCAGAAGCGGGATGCATTTTACCCCTGCTCCAGAAGAAGGCCTTCCAATAATGTCACCACTTCCACATGGAATGCAGTGGCAACCCTTGTGAGTGCCAACTCACTGCAAAAAAAGACGGGACAGCAGTGTTGGAAGAATATGAATGATGTTCTTCACTCAGCCAGGGTTAGTGAACTACCTTCAGTCTCTCTCTTGACCTCACACACTCCTCCCACCTCCAACACCATCTCTGTCCCAGCCACTTCGGTGGTTGCTTTCCTCCCACCTTTACCAAACACCATGATCCCCCCCTATAAGCTGCTATGCTATGCTCACACTCCAGCTCCCACTAAAATGCCACACCTGTCCTGCTTATCACCATCTTCAATCTCATAACTCCCACCTACACTCCCTAGCTGTGTCATTGTAGGACAAATTCAACCACAACAAGTGTGAGCGAGCGTAACCAACCAGAGAAATGGCAGAGCTCAGAGCCCTCATGCCCTTTGATAAAATAAGGTTCCCGATGTTCCACGGCGTGTTCCACATTACTCCACCAGTGTACTTGGTCCAAAAATACAAAATGGGATCTTGTAGGCGGAGAATCCCATTTTTCAAAACTCTCCAGATTTTGAGCGTGAGTGAAAATGCATAGAGTGTCTTGGCTCAAAATTTCATTCCACATTATTACAAAAATACCTTTCTTTTTACTATACATTAATACAAAGCATTTTTCAATTTTGTATGGGAAAACCAATCTACTAAAATAAACAATGATTTGAATTTACCTGTTTAGAAAGAAGTTCTTTACACAGTGTGTAAAGGGTAATAAATTTTCTAGCAAGCAGTTTTGCATCAATGAAACCTTCAGCAACCAACATGATTTCACAAATTAACTCAAAGTCTGGTACAACCATAGCACAGGGTCTAAAAGAAGAGAAGTAGTAATAAGCCTTAACTCTGTAAGCATGGAAACATTAATCATTAAAAGAAATAAATACTGAAAATGCTGGAAAACATCATCTGTTATGAAGAAGTCATATTGGACTTGAAATGTTAGCTCTGTTTCTTTTTCTAAAGAGTGCTGCCAGAGTTGCTGAGGTTTTCTAACACTTTCTGTTTTTACTTTAGATCTCCAGCACCCACAGTATTTTGCTTTCATTAATCATTGACATGCTATTTATTACTACATTTAAAAGAATAACCTGATACTAACTTTCTTTCAAATATAGTCTGGGAAATTGGAAACCTAACGGCTTGATGTAAACCCAGAATTACTCAAAAGCTCAATGGGCAATTATAGCCCCAATTATAGCCCCAATGTGAATATTTCAATGGGAGATATTGGAGTGTTGGAAGGAGGGTGTGGGGATCAGTCAGCAGACAGGAAATCTGAAAGTATCACCCAGCTAATGTGTAGATGTGGCAAAAGACAGACACTGCTAGCCAAATGTGTACATGCCTAAGCAGTAAACATGTCTGGAGATTTCTGTAATACTTAGATGGTCTCAATTAGCAAAGTTAACAGTGCAAAGCTGAAGCCTGGTGGCAGAAAGTACTCGGGAAGAGATTACATGGAACTGAAGAGAGATAAGAAAGACAGATATTTCTTGGGATAGTAGACACTCTGCCTTGTGAACATCTGCAAATTGTTTAATGTAAAACCTAAAACCAGACAATGTTGGAATGTAAATAATGCCTTGCCTACGTGACTTGCAATGTATAAACATTGCATGATTCCTCAGTTAGAGTAGCGTCAATCCCAGAGTCCTTCTCTGAGGTTGAGATCTCCCAACGCATTGACTAATTAACAATTACTCTGTATTGGGTCTCTCATTATTATTTTCTATCATAGTCTGCTCCTAAACATTTGCTAGTCTCTGCCTTTTGTCAGACAAGGCACTGAAGCTCTATGGTTCCCATGCACCATTAAGAAAATTAAAAGTAATGGTAAAATTGCTGTCAATAGGCCAATTAATTCACTTAATTATATTCACATCTCATTGATGTGAGGGTCTGCCCTCTATCTTGGTTGCTGTCAGTAAATTGTGTAAACAATACGAGGATGTTGGATCCCAGGCCATTGTCTTTTGTTCAGATTTTATGCCCTCACTCCTGACACCTAAAGCATTTTAAAGTGCCCTGTAAAATTCCATTACAGTGTTGCCCAAAATGAATAAGTTCAAGCCCAAATATTTGTGGGAGATTGAGGCCTTGAAGTTAGATTAAGTTAAAGTTTATGGAAAACAGTAATGAATCAAAAGACAACCTTGAAGAAATGTTATCATAATATTATGAAATATATATTTCTAATCTATTGCTTTGTTTAAAACTTTATGTTGCAGACTATAAACTTTGGTTAGTGAGAGGAAAAGGATAATACAGCACTCTGTGATAGTATGTCAAAGAAACATGATAACTCATTTTTCAGATAAAAAGAAAAACCATACTAAAACATCACCTATAAGGATGGCAGAAAAAAGTAATATTAGAACTGATAGGGGATTCAGAGGACAGTCCTCAGAGGAAATGAAACATTACTGGATGAAGAAGGACGAGCTCAGAGTTGACAATGGTATCATCTTCTGGAGTTCCCGGGTAATTGGCTCTTACCCAGGGTAATATTAGAATATTAGAATTTTGAAGGGAGTACAAATCCCACATTCAAATTTAAACATATCACATAGATATAATATAATTTTTTAATGTACAGCAGATTATCAAACCATTTTAAAACAAGAAAGAATTAGATATGGCTCTTGGGGCTAAAGGGATCAAAGGATATGGGAGGAAAGCAGGAACAGGTTACTGAGTTGGATGATGAGCCATGATCATAATGTGTGGCGGAGCAGGTTTGAAGGACCGAATGGCCTACTCCTGCTCCTATTTTTTATGTTTCTATTTTTAAATAATCAGTTACACTACCGGAACAATGCCTTCAGATTTTCTGGCAGTTCTGTGCGTCCTGCATAACCTGGATTCATTGTAATGAAAATGCCAACAGTTGGGATGAGAACAATATTTTCTCCCAGAAAATTAAATTTTTTTTTCTTGTCACGTATTGCATCCTGAATACATTTCACCTGCAACAATATTGATAGAGTAGAAAGTCATTACATTTCTAAAATGATATCAACTTTCAAAAGAACACCTATTCACAATAGCAAAATACTGCAGATATTGGAAATCTGAAATAGATAATTCTGGAAATCTCACTGGGCAGCATCTGTGCAGAGAACCAGAGTTAACATTTCAGGTTAATGACCTTGATGAAATGTCAATGATCTGAAATGCTAGCTTCCATTTTAAACATTTTATCATTTATTCAGCCATCTTTTTGGATCCCTGAGTCCCAGATTTTAGTGAAAATATAGTAGAAATCAATGCCACCAAATTATCGTGGAATTTAAGACCTACTTCATTCTCTGCACAAGCACTGAAAGATCCTAAATGGAATAAGTGGAAGCTTAATTAAACTGCTCATAAGACCTATTTCCAGGTCCAAAAAAGGTTGGAATGTAATGGCTAAATTGTGGGATGAGATTACACAAATTAGGGCTGGAATTTTACTAGCCTTTTGGATGAACTGGGAGGTGGGAAAACAACCAAAATGGTGAAATAGTATAGGAAGATGTCAAGGGGAAAGTGAGGTGTGTGGGATGCGGGGGGGGGGGGGGGAGGGTGTTGTTGGATGCTCGGGCAAGAGGATGGGGAAGAGGAGGTGGTGTGGGTGCAAGTTCAAAGCCTTCCCACCACCATGTCATTTTGCCAGTAGTGGGAACGTTGGCAGATATGAGAAAACTTATGTATCCAACTAGAGAAATGGTATTAGAACAACTAATGGGGTTAAAGGAAGATAAGTCCCTCGGCTTGATGGCTTGCATTCTAAGATCCTAAAAGAAATAGCTACAGAGGTAGTAGAAGCATTGTTTGTAATTTTCCAAAAATCATTCTGAAGAAGTACTGGAGGATTGGAAAACTGCCAATGTGACACCCCTATTCAAAAAGGGATGGAGGCAAAAAGCAGGACATTATAAGCCATTTAGCCTAACATCTATTGTTGGAAAAATGTTGGAATCAATTATTAAGGAAGTAATAGCAGCACATTTGGAAAATCATAATCTAATCAAGCAGAGTCAGCATGGCTTCATGAAAGGAAAATCGTGTCTGACGAATTTATTAGAGTTTTACAAGGAAGTCTCAACCAGACTGGATATGGGGGAAACAGTAGATGTGTTGTATTTGGACTTCCAGAAGATGTTTGACAAGGTACCTCACGAAAGGTTAAGGTCATAAGATAAGAGCCCATGATGTTGGAGGTTATATATTGGCATGGATAGATAATTGGCTAATGGGCAGGAAACAGCGATGGGATAAGGGGTTCTTTTTCAGGTTGGTGACCTGTAACCAGTGGGGTTCAACAGGGATTGGCGCTGGGATTGCAACTATTTACAATATATATTAATGACTTGAAGGAAGCAAGTGTACTGTACTTGCAGACAACACAAAAATAGGGAGAACGGCAAGTTGTGAGAAGAATACAAACAGTTTACAAAGAGATAATGATGGGTTAATAAGTGGGCAAAAAGTTGGTAAATGGAGGATAATGTGGGAAAATGTTGATTTTGGAATGGAGAACAAAAGAACAGAGTACTATTTAATTAGAGAAAAACTGCAGAAAGCTGCAACACAAAGGAACTTGGTGGTACTTGTGCACGAAGCACAGAAAGCTAACACACAGATGCAGCAGGTAATCAGGAAGGCTAATGGAATGTTGGCCCTTATTTCATGGGGATTGGAGTATAAGAGTAGGGAAGTCACGTTGCAACTGTACAAGGTACTGGTGAGCCACATCTGGAGTACTGTGAGCAATTTTGGTTCTCTTATTTAAGGAAAGATATTTCATTGGAGGCAGTTCATAGAAGGCTCACTCGGATGATCCTTGGTATGGAGATGGATTGTCTTATGAGGAAAGGTTAAACAGATTGGAACAGATACTCATTGGAATTTAGAAGAATGAGAGATGATCTCATTGAAACATATAGGACCCTTTAAGGGGCTTGGCAGGGTAAATGCTGAATGGTTCTCCTAATGGGAGAATGTAGGATCAGAGGGCATAATCTCAGAATAATCTTAAAACTGAGCTGAGAAGGAATTTCTTCTCTCAGAGCGTTGTGAGTCTTTGGAACTCCTTGACACAGAGAGCTATGAGGGTAGAGTCCTTGTGTACATTTAAGGCTGAGATAGATAGAATTTTGATCAGTAAAGGAATCAAGGGTCATGGAAAAGGGTAGGAAAGTGGACGTGACAAATGACAGATCAGCCGTGATCCTATTGAATAGTGCAGCACACTCGAGAGGCTGAACGGCCTTCTTCTGTTCCTATTTCTTATGGTCTAATTATGGGTGGCACGTTGGCACAGTGTGTTAGCACTGCTGCCTCACAGCACCAGGGAGCCAAGTTTGATTCCTGCCTTGGCGACTGTGTGAGATTTACATGCTCTCCCTGTGTCTGTGTGGGTTTTCTCCAAGTGTTCTGGTTTCCTCCCACAGTCCAAAAATGTGCAGATTAGGTGGATTGGCCATGCTAAATTGCCCCTTAATGTCCAAATATGTCAGCTTTAGTATTGTATTACCTGGAGTGTAGAAGGTTATTCGTGATTTGATTGAAGCTTTTTAAGATATTAAGGGAAAGAAATAATGTAAATGGTGTGGTGTTCAGAAAATTGAGGCTAGGAACCTTGGAGGTTCAACAAACTAAGGAGATGTGTTCAGTACAGGCTGCAAACCTACACTGCCCAGTTACCTGCATCACTGCATGCATTATCTAAAAGTGTCCTGTTCAGCTTCATTGCTACTGGTAAGGAATAACAGATGTCAGCCAATTCGATTCATGTGATATGAAGAAACAGCTGAAGGCACTGGATAACGCAAAGGCTACGACAATATTCCAGCAATACTCCTGAAGACCTGTACTCTAGAACTTGCCATGCCACTAGCAAAGCTGTTCCACTACAGATCCAACACTGGCATCTACCCAGCAATGTAGAAAATTGCTCAGGTATGTCCTGTACACAAAAATAGGACAAATCCAACTTGGACAATTACTGCACCATCACCCATCAGTCAACTCTTGATCATTAGTAAAGTTATGGAAGGTGTCATCAACAGTGCTATCAAATGACAATTACTCAGCAATAACCTGCTTATGGGTCCTCAGATTGAATTCTGCCAGGGTCACTCAGCTCCTGACCTCATCACAGTCTTGGTTCAAACATTGACAAAAGAGCTGAAGTGAAAGTGACTGCCCTTGACATCAAGTCAGCATTTGACAGAGTATGTGCAAAACTGAAGTCAGTGGAAATCAGGGGAATAACTCTTCACTGGTTGGATTCATACCTGGCACAAAAGATGATGGTTGTGGTGGTTGGAAGTCAATCATCTCAGCTCTAGGACATCATTGCTGGAGTTCCTCAGAGGTGTGTCCTAGGCCCAGCCATCTTCAGCTTCTTCATCAATGACATTCCTTCCATCATAAGGTCAGAAGTGGGGATGTCCACAGATCATTGCACGATGTTCAGCACTATTCACGACTCCTCAGATACTGTGTCCAAATGCAGCAAGATCTGGACAATATCAAGGTTTGGATTGACAAGTGGCAAGTAACATTCGCGTCACACAAATGCCTGGCAATGACCATCTCCAACAAGAGAGGATCTAACGATTGTCCATTGACATTCAATGGCATTACCATCACTGAATCCCCAACTACCAACAGCCTGGGGGTTACCACTGATCAGAAACTGGACTCAATCAGCCATATACATATTGTGGCAAAAGAGCAGGTCAAAAGCTGGGAATCCTGCTGCAAATAATTCACCTCCTGACTCCACAAAGCCTGTTTAACATCTACAAGGCACAAGCTAGGGGTGTAATGGAATACTCTCCACTTGTCTGGATGAGTGGTAGCTCCAACAACACCCAAGAAGCTTGACATTATCCAGGACAAAACAGCCCACTTAATTGCAACCTCTTCCACAAATATAAGAACATACAAACTAGGAGCAGGAGTAGGCCATCTGGCCCCTCGAGCCTGCTCCGCCATTCAATAAGCTCATGGCTGATCTTTTCGTGGAATCAGCTCCACTTACCCGCCCGCTCACCATAACCCTTAATTCCTTTACTGTTCAAAAATGTATCTATCCTTGCCTTAAAAACACTGATATGCAATCGCTCCACCAAGGATGAACAGTAGCAGCCATATGTACCATCTGCAAATGCACTACAAGAACTCAGCAAGGTTCCTTAGACAGCACCTTCTAAACCCATGACCACTACTATCTAGAAGAACAAAAACAGCAAATACCTGACTCCACCATCACCTGAAGGTTCCCCTCAAGTCACTCACCATCCTGACTTGGAAGTATATCACTGTTCCTTCACTGTCACTGGGTCAAAATCCTGGAATTCGCTCCCTTACAGCACTGTGACTGTGTCAGTGACTTCAGCGGTCCAAGGAGGCAGCTTACCACCACCTTCTGAAGGGGAACTAGGGATGGGCAATAAATGCTAGCCTAGCCTGTGACACCCGCATCCTGTAAATGAATTTTTTTTAAAATCAGTGTCTCTGGTCATTCACTCAGAAAGATCATTTTGCAATTTCAGTACCTCTGGAATGACAAGTTGCAATTTTGAATTTTGTAGGTACTTCAATTGTTTTCTTATTGTCCCTTACTAACTTTGACACATCAATACTTGGTTCAGTTCTTTGCTCAACTGGGTCACTATTCAACAATTAATTTTTATCACAGGAATAGGTTTAGAACTGTGATACTCCATACCATTAATTGTCATAGAATTATAGAATCATTGAATCATACAGAGCAGAAGAGGACCTTCAGCCCATTGAGTCCGCACCGACACGTTAGAAACACCTGAACTCCAACCTAATCCCATCTGCCAGCATTTGGCTCATAGTCCTGAATGTTATGATGTGTCAAGTGCTCATCCAGATACTTTTTAAAGGATGTGAGGCAACCTGCCTCCACCACCCTCCCAAGCAGCACATTCTAAACTGTCACCACTCTCTGGGTAAAAAGGTTTTTCCTCACATCCACCTAAACCTTCTGTCCCTCACCTTGAACCTATGACCGCTCGTGACTGACCCTTCAACTAAGGGGAACAGCTGCTCCTTATCTACTCTGTCCATGTCTCTCATAATCTTGTACACCTCGATCAGGTCACCCCTCTGCTCCAACGAAAATAACCCAAGCCTACCCAACCTCTCTTCATAACTTAAATGTTCCATCCCAGGCAGCATCCTGGTGAATCTCCTCTGCACCCCCTCCAGTGTAATCCGATAATGTGGCGACCAGAACAGTACTCTTGCTGTGACCTCACCAAAGTTCTGTACAACTCCAACCTGATTTCCCTGCTTTTGTAATTTATGCTTTGATTGATAAAGGCAAGTGTCTCATATGCCATTTTTACCACCCTACTAACATGTCCTTCCACTTTCAGAGATCTGTGGACAAACACACCAAAGTCCCTTTGTTCCACAGAACTTCCTAGTGTCCTACCATTTATTGAGTACTTTCTTGTCAAATTTTCTCCTTCATTTACTCCATTTTGCTTCCAATTTCAAGAATCTGATTGCTCTTTCACGACAAAGTTCCAACAGTTTTTTAGTTCTGCTAATTCTGCAAGCAACCAATTATTCTGAGTTACCAAAAATTTATTTTCCTGCTCAATTTTCCAGAATAATTCATAAATACAACTGATGCAAGAAGTTCATCAAATTTTAACTGATGATCAACCTTCGCTAGGTTTGCTTTCCAAGTTTATCCTTTAGATAGTTAAAATCCTCATTCAGGTGTTCTATTTTCCATGATTAATTTTCGTTTGGTCTTCCATTTAGTATCCAGAACTATGTCCCACTTTGTTACAATGGAAACACTTCCATCCTCAGCACTTTCCCTTCTGATCTGAGGTGAATTTTCTTGACCATTTCCTTCCCTTTCTTTACTATTTGTTTTCCATTCTGCTTCCCACCTTCTATCATTTTCAAGTTTAAAAGGATAACAGAGAAAATATTTATTTCTATGGACCAGTTTGTAGTCAAATACTAACTCTGCTGCCTGTCTAGCAGTTTTAACTTTTTGCTCCTCAGCATGAGCTCTAATAGCGAAAGGAAATGAATTTTTAAATTCTTCCAAAATAATCACCTCTCTAAGGGTTTAGTATGTGAAAAGGAAGAACAGGAAAGGCAGGATTTGGGAACCATGGATGACCAGGGAAATTGTGAGTCTAGTCAAAAAGAAAAAGGGTGAATACATGAGGTCTAGGCAACTAAAAACAGATGAAGTACTTGAAGAATACAGGGAAAGTAGAAAATAACTCAAACAGGGAGTTTGGAGGGCAAAAAGGGGTCATGAAATGTCTTTGGCAGGCAGGATTAAGGAGAATCCCAAGGCATTTTATACATATATTAGGAACAAGAGGGTAGCTAGAGAAAGAGTTGGTCCACTCAAGGACAAAGGAGGAAAATTATGCGTCGAACGAAGGAAGTGGGTGAGATCTTTAATGAGTACTTTGCATCGGTATTCACAAAGGAGAGGGACACATTGACTGATGGTGTCTTGGAGGGGTATGTAAAACCTTTAGAGCAAGTCATCATTACGAGTGAGGAAGTGTTAGATGTATTAAAAAGCATTAAGGTAGAGAAATCCCCAGGGCCAAATGACATCTGTCCCAAATTACTGAGGGAGACAAGAGAGGAAATTGCTGGGCCTCGAACAGAAATCTTTGTTTCATCATTGGCCACAGGTGAGGTCCCAGAGGATTGGAGGATAGCCAATGTTGTCCAGTTATTTAAGAAGGGTAGCAAGGATAACCCGGGTAATTATAAGCTAGTGAACTCAACGTCATGATAGTGAAATTGTTGGAGAAGATTCTTAGAGATAGGATCAATACACATTTGGAACTGAATGGTCTTATTAGTGTCAGACAACATGGTTTTGTATGAGGGAGGTCATGTCTCACTAATTTGCTTGGGTTTTTTGAGGAGGTGACAAAAATGATTAAGATGGAAGGGCCATGGACATTGTCTACATGGACTTTAGTAAAGCATTTGACAAGGTCCGTCATGCAGGCTGGTGCAAAAGGTTAAATCACATGGGATCAAGGGTGAACCAACTAGATAGATTCAGAACTGGCTTGGCCATAGAAGGGTAGCGGTGGAAGGGTATTTTTCCGAATGGATGTCTGTAACGAATGGGATTCTGCAGGGATCAATGCTGGGACCTCTGTTGTTTGTAATATATATAAATGACTTGGAAGAAAACCGAGCTGGTCAAATTAGAAAGTTTGCAGATGATAGTGATGAAGATTGTCAGAGAATACAGCAGGATATAGATAGGCTGGAAAATTGGGCAGAGAAATGACAGATGGCATTTAATCCGGACAAATGCGAGGTGGTGCATTTTGGCAGATCCAATTCAGGTGGGAGCTATAAAATAAATGTCAGAACCATCGGGGTATAGACACATAGAGAGATCTGGGAGTACAGATCCACAGATCCTTAGAAGTGGCAGCACAGGTGGAAAAGGTGATGAAGAAAGCATATGGCATGCTTGCCTTCATCGGCCGAAGCATTGACTATAAAAGTTGGCAAATTATGTTACAGTTATATAAAACGGTGATTAGGTCACTTTTGGAATACTGTGTCCAATTCTGATCACCACACTACCAGAAGGATGTGGAGGCTTTGGAAGGAGTACAGAAAAGGTTTACTAGGATGTTGCCTGGAATGGAGGGTATTAAATATGAGGAGAGATTGAATAAACTGGGATTGTTCTCCCTGGAAAGATGGAGTCTGAGGGGCAACGTGATAGAAGTTCATAAAATTATGAGGGGCATAGATAAGGTGAACAATTGGAAGCATTTTCCCAGGGCAGAAATGACAATTACAAGAGGGCACAATTTCAGGATAAGGGGGGAAAGGTTCAATAGAGATTCCAGGGGAAGTTTTTTACATAGAGGATGGTGGGGGCCTGGAATGCACTGCCAAGTGAGGTGGCTGAGGCAGACACTTTAGCGACATTTAAGACTTATCCGGATAGACACATGAACAGGGGGAAATAGGCGATTGGTCTAGATAGGTCAATGTGATTGGTGCAGGCTTGATGGGCCGAAGGTCCTGTTCCTGTGCTGTACTGTTCTTTGTTCTTTGCAACCTTAACCTTCAATGCCAGCATTTAATGGTCAAAATTACTTTGCTTTACCCTCTCAAATTCAATAAAAGGATGAAGGATGGTATGTTGCCTCCCTGGTGCCAGGGTCCAGGATGTCTCTGAACGGACAGAAAGCATTCTGAAGGGAGGGGGTGAACAGCCAGAGGTTGTGGTACATATTGGTACGAACGACAGGTAGGAAGAGTGATGAGGTCTTGCAGCAGCAGTTTAGGGAGTTAGATAGAAAGTTAAAAAGCAAGACCTCTAGGGTTGTAATCTCAGGATTACTCCCTGTGCCATGTGCTAATGAGGCTAGGAATAGAAAGATAGTGCAGCTCAACACATGGCTAAACAGCTGGTGTAGGAGGGAGAGTTTCAGAGATCTGAACCATTGGGATCTCTTCCGGGGCAGATGGGACCTGTACAAGAAGGGCTGATTGCATCTAAACTGGAAGGGCATAAATATTCTGGCCGGAAATTTACCAGTGTCACGCGGGAGGATTTAAATTAGTTTGGCAGGGAGTAGGAACCAAAGCAAATTAGCTGAAGGGGAACCAGACAGTAGGGCCAGTAACACTCAGAGAAACAGCAGGCAGGGTGGGATTGCTAATCAAAGAGGGTCTGGTGGACTGAAATGCATTTGTTTCAATGTGAGAAGCGTAACAGGTAAGGCAGATGAACTTAGAGCTTGGATTAGTACTAAGAACTATGATGTTGTTGCCATTACAGAGACTTGGTTAAGGGAAGGACAGGATTGGCAGCTTAACATTCCAGGACACAGATGTTTCAGGTGGGATAGAGGGAGATGTAAAAGGGGTGGGGGAGTTGCACTACTGGTTAAGGAGAATATCGTAGCTGTACTCCAGGAGGACACCTCGGAGGGCTCATACAATGAGGCAATATGGGTAGAGCTCAGGAATAGGAAAGGTGTAGTCACAATGTTGGGGGTTTACTATAGGCCAACCAACTGCCAGTGGGAGATACAGAAACAGATATGTAGGCAGTTTTTGGCAAGGTATAAAAGTAACAGAGTTGTTGTGGTGGGAGATTTTAACTTCCCCTATATTGACTGGGACTCACTTAGGGCTAGGGGTGCGGATGGGGCAGAGTTTGTAAGGAGCATCCAGGAGGGCTTCCTGAAACAGTATGTAGATAGTCTAATTAGGGAAGGGGCCATACTGGACCTGGTATTGGTGAATGAGCCCAGCCAGGTGGTCGACATTTCAGTAGGGGAGCAGTTTGGGAACAGTGACCACAATTCAGTAAGCTTTAAGGTACTGATGGATAAAGATAAGTGTAGTCCTCAAGTTAAGGTGCTAAATTGGGGGAAGGCTAATTACAACAATATTAGGCAGGAACTGAAGAATGTAGATTGGGGGCAGATGTTTGAGGGCAAATCAACATCTGGCATGTGGGAGGCTTTCAAGTGTAAGTTGATAGGGATTCAGGACCGGTACATTCCTGTAAGGATGAAGGATAAGTATGGCAAATTTTGGGAACCTTGGATAACGAGAGATATTGTGAGCCTAGTCAAAGAGAAAAAGGAAGCATTTGTCAAAGCTAGGAGGCTGGGAACACACAAAGCAAGTGTGGAATACAAGGAAAGTAGAAAGAAACTTAAGCAAGGAGTAAGGGGGCTAAAAGGGGTCACGAAAAAGCAGGATTAAGGAAAATCCCAAGGCTTTTCATACATATATAAAGAGCAAGAGAGTAGCCAGGGAGAGGGTTGGCCCACTCAAGGACAAGGGAGGGAATCTATGTGTGGAGCCAGAGGAAATGGACGAGGTATTAAATGAGTACTTTGCGTCAGTATTCACCAAAGAGAAGGACTTGGTGGATGATGAGTCTGGGAAAGGATGTGTAGATAGTTTGAGTCATGTTGAGATCAAAAAGGAGGAGGTATTGGGGTTCTTGAGAAACATTAAGGTAGACAAGTCCCCAGGGTCTGATGGGATATACCCCAGAATACTGAGAGAGGCAAGGGAGGAAATTGCTGGGGCGGTGAGAGAAATCTTTGTATCCTCACTGGCTACAGGGGAGGTGTGATGTGGAGATGCCGGCGTTGGACTGGGGTGAACACAGTGAGAGTTTTAACAACACCAGGTTAAAGTCCAACAGGTTTATTTGGTAGCAAATGCCATTAGCTTTCGGAGCGCTGCTCCTTCATCAGATGGAGTGGAAATCTGCTCTCAAACAGGGCACAGAGACACAAAATCAAGTTACAGAAATAACCCCCACAGCTTGCCTCCTGGACTTGCAGAATCTCATTGGCTGTCCTGTCTGGAGACAATACACATCTCTTTAACCTGTGCTTAATGCTCCCTCCACTCACATTGTCTGTATCTTTAAGACCTGGTTGGTTGTAGAGATTCGCATTCTCATCAGTATTCTGTAACTTGATTTTGTGTCTCTATGCCCTGTTTGAGAGCAGATTTCCACTCCATCTGACGAAGGAGCAGCGCTCCGAAGGCTAATGGCATTTGCTACCAAATAAACTTGTTGGACTTTAACCTGGTGTTGTTAAAACTCTTACTGTACAGGGGAGGTCCCAGAGGATTGGAGAATAGCCAATGTTGTTATTTTGTTTATGAAAGGTAGCAAGAATAATCCAGGTAATTACAGGCCGGTGAGCCTTACATCAGTGGTAGGGAAATTATTGGAGAGGATTCTTCGAGACAGAATTTATTCCCACTTGGAAATAAGTGGACGTATTAGTGAGAGGCAAAATGGTTTTGTGAGGGGGAGGTCGTGTCTCACAAACTTGATCGAGTTTTTCGAGGAAGTGACGAAGATGATTGATGAGGGTAGGGCAGTGGATGTTGTCTACATGGACTTCTGTAAGGCCTTTGACAAGGCCCCTCATGGCAGACTGGTGCAGAAGGTGAAGTTGCATGGGATCAGAGGTGAGCTGGCAAGGTGGATACAAATCTGGCTTGGTCAAAGAAGACAGAGGGTAGCAGTGGAAGGGTGCGTTTCTGAATGGATGGCTGTGACAAGTGACATTCCTCAGCGATCAGTGCTGGGCCTTTGCTGTTTGTCTAATATAGATAGGAAATAAACAGTAAATGGCAGAATCCTTAAGAGTATTGATAGCCAAAGGGATCTGGGTGTACAGGTACACAGGTCACTGAAAGTGGCAATGCAGGTGGAGAAGGTAGTCAAGAAGACATACGGCATGCTTGTCTTCATCGGCCGGGGCATTGAGTTTAAAAATTGGCAAGTCATGTTGCAGCTTTATAGAACCTTAGTTAGGCTGCACTTGCAATATAGTGTTCAATTCTGGTCGCCACATTACCAAAAAGATGTGGAGGCTTTGGAGAGGGTACAGAAAAGATTTACCAGGATGTTGCCTGGTATGGAGGGCATTAGCTATGAGGAGAGGTTGGAGAAACTTGGTTTGTTTTCACTTGAACGACGGTGGTTGAGGGGCGACCTGATAGAAGTCTACAAGATTATGAGAGGCATGGACAGAGTAGATAATATAAGAAATAGGAGCAGGAGTAGGCCATCTAGCCCCTCAAGCCTGCTCCGCCACTCAATAAGATCATGGCTGATCTGATAGTGGGTTCAGTTCCACTTACCCGCCCGCTCCCCATAACCCTTAATTCCCTTCATGGTTAAAAATCTATCTATCTGTGACTTTAACACATTTAACGAGGTAGCCTCTGCTGCTTCATTGGGCAGAGAATTCCAAAGATTCACTACCCTCTGGGAGAAGAAGTTCCTCCTCAACTCTGTTCTAAATTGACTCCCCCGTATTTTGAGGCTATGCCCCCTAGTTCTTGTTTCCATTGTAAGTGGAAATAACCTCGCTGCTTCTACCCTGTCTAGCCCCTTCATTATCTTATATGTCTCTATAAGATCTCCCCTCAACCTTCTAAACTCCAATGAGTACAGGCTCAGTCTACTCAATCTCTCCTCATAAGCTAACCCCCTCATCTCCGGAATCAACCTGGTGAACCTTCTCTGTACCCCCTCCAAAGTTAATATATCCTTTCATAAATAAGACGACCAAAATTGTGCACAGTACTCCAGGTGCGGCCTCACCAGTACCCTGTACAGTTGTAGCATGACCTCCCTGCTTTTATACTCCATCCCTCTCGTGATAAAGGCCAACATTCCATTTGCCTTCTTGATTACCTGCTGCACCTGCAAACTGAGTTTTTGTGATTCATGGACAAGGACCCCCAGGTCCCTCTGCACAGTAGCATGTTGTAATTTTTCACCATTCATAGTCAGAAGTTTTTTCCCAGGGTGGAAGAGTCAATTACTGGGGGGCACAGGTTTTAGGTGCGAGGGGCAATGTTTAAAGGAGATGTATGAGGCAGATTTTTTACACAGAGAGTAGTGGGTGGCTGGAACTCGTTGCCGGGGGAGGTAGTGGAAGCAGATATGGTAGTGACTTTTAAAGGGTGTCTTGACCAAATACATGAATAGGATGGGAAGAGAGGATATGGTCCCCGGAAGGGTAGGGGGTTTTAGTTAAGTCAATCAGCATGGTCGGTGCAGGCTTGGGGGGCTGAAGGGCTTGTTCCTTGCTGTAATTTTCTTTGTTCTTTGTTAAAAGCTTGTCGAGGCTGCTTTCTTGCATTTCAAAAGTTTTGTCCGTAAGCGTCAGGAATCAACTCATATGCACCAAGTTTAATCTACAGATACCTTCTCTTACAAAGGTGCATATACCTTACAAGATGCATGTACCTCACTAACTCTACCTTTCAGTTTATTTTATAAATGTCCAAATTTCTTTTGGCAATTTCATCTGTTTATCTAGCTTTTCAAAAGAAATAAAGAATGCTTCCACATACTTCCCTCAAACTTTGAAAAATCTTGCATAAATTTAAACATCTCCCCACCAGGTTCTTGTCTCGAAATATGTTCTTCCTCAACCTGCTCCTATGCCTCTACTATAACTTGTCGGTTTTTTAAGCTGAAATTCTCAGTTTCTTTAATTTTCTTTTCCCTGCATTTCAAGTTTTAAATTTCTAGTTGTCTTTGTATTTTAATCTTGCCAACTCAATTGCCTCACCTTTCGGAGAACTTGATCTCTCAAGCAGCCTTTCCAATTTTAAATGCTTAGCTATGCTTGCAATTATATCAACTTTCCTTATCCCTGCAGATAATCCTAACTCAAATTTATCTGCCAATTCAGTTAACTGACACTTGGTTACTTTCTATAAACTAGTTAGAGTTAAATCTTAAAGAAGTCTTAGCAATTATCAATGCCATTTTGGATTCTAACCTGTACAACATAGCTCACAGTAACTCCAGTTCTTTTGTCCAGCACCTCAGGACCTCCATTTCCTCTTTTTTTAAGAATTCATCGATCCCACCTCGAAACAATAAATCCCAGACCACGTTTTACTATTCAGTATCCAGTAACTTGCTTTCCATGTTTTAAAACCTCTCAACAAATTATTACTAATTAGCATTGAATAACTCTTTCACCATGTTTTCAAATCCTGCAAGAACCCCCACTTTTGTTGTGATCCCAGTTGGCGTTACTACTGGACGGGAAGGTCCCAGAATTGAACTTTGGCCCAAAAGACCGTAACTTTTACTTTTTATTAAGAGAACATGGATGCGCAAAGTCAGGACTGACAATTAGCTTTTAACAACAAAATAAAGTTATTGAACATGAAAAGCTTGACTAGAATAAGATACACCTTCGCTCCCACTTATTTTCATACATGCAGACTGATTTTAAGGTTAATACAGGCTACAGAATATACGTTATGCTACAATGTTTTCAGTAAACACACAGGGGGTGGGCGATCTTCCCAAAACAATTTTAAGGATTTTCCGGCCATTTTGCCTTGAAACTGGAAAATCCCACTCGAGGTCAGCAGACCTTTCCGTAGTCCACCCCTCGCCCGCTCCAATTCCTGTGGCAGGCAGAATAAGAAAATTCGCCCCAAGTGTCACAAAAGTCTGAAAACCGGAGTGTTTCATTCCAGTTTTTTCAGTGAACTATCTTGCGCAATTTTCCACACTCTGTCAATTATTTTGGCAGTTGGGAGTTTCATGTGGAACCTAAGCCCTCACAGGGAAAGCCAGCTACAGAATTATCAGGGTGTTATTATGCAGGTGTCCCAATCTGCCAGTGCACAAGGAGATCTCCTGCCACCCAAACCACTCAGCCCCAGCGCAAATAATCATCTTCTCCTCAACACCAATAGTGGGAGACAGGATAAAGGCAGGGAATAGAGAAGTTTCACTGAGCGCAGCTCCTTCAAAGGGAGCGGGGATCTGAGCCCTGTCTCTGCGTGTAGCAATGAAGCATCCTCCTGACAGCACCGCAATATCCGCCCCAGCACCCAGACAGGCAGAGGGGGACATCACCGGGACACTCCACTGCTGTCTCTGCACTCACCATTCACTGCAACTTATGAGCAAGTGGCCAGAGGTCCCCCTCTGAGTGGCAATATAACCCTCTCCCCCCCACTCCGCTCCATGGCAACACTGGTCACTGGCATCAGGACCCTCATAATGAGTTCCCTGTCTTGACCTCCGCCACAGCCCCCCCTTTGCCATTCAGCCTACTGCATGCCTCCCCCATTGCAGAGCCCCCCGCATGCCCCCACGTTGCTGATCCCCCCATTGCACACCTCCTCAATTGTCGATCACCCCACATGCTCCCATTTTCAATCAGTCTCCCCACAAATGCTCCCCATTCCTTCCCACTGCAGAGCTCCTCCCTTGAGCCCCCCCCCCCCCCCCGGAAAGCTCCCTCAATTTCTCCCCCACCCCATCATAGCCCCATCCACTCAGAATTCACGCCGCTCAGGCCCCATTCCCTTGGCACTGCCCGGCACTGTTATGGTGCCCGGTGGATAGCGTCAGGTGCCCTGTGGGCACTGGCAGGCTGGCACTACCCATGGGCACTGTCCAGTCATTTCTTCACCTCCGATTCCCCGGCGTGGCCATCACATCTGATCTGCGTTGGTGGGGACCAGCAGTGATTTTCGTCAGCAAGAGGTCTGACCAACAAGGGGGGGAAATGTCCAGGAGGCTGAAAACAGTCATGCTGGGCATGTTAATGTTGTGTAAATCATGACATTACTATTTAAATTGGCTTCCAAAGCTGATCCTGTCAGCAAAACAGTGCTGGGAAGATGGTTTTCAGCATGTGCTCAGCGCAAAAGCCTTGCACACCATCTTCCTGGCTCACTGTGCAGACCGACCGGCACAGCGGGTCAGAAAGATCATGCCCAAAATCTCTGTAACCCAACTGGCTAACTGCAGTCAGACAATGCCCCAATCTGAAGCCAAGTGGCAGATGCCATCAATCGATCATCTGTGGATTTCTCCTCAAATCACTCCAAAAAAATGATCTTAATACTATGAGCCAACTGATCTCATTGGACTCCAGTTTACACCTGAGTGTTTTCAAACTCCACTTTCAAACAGAAATGCTGCACAATCTTCTTTCAAACAATGCTGTTTTTAGCATGGATCAACCTCCAGGTTTCAGTATTCCTTTGTCTCGAATAGAGAGGAGATTGGAAACTTTCACACAGTCCGTAGCGGTCCAGCCACCAAATGCTTCATAATTGCTTCAACCTTTTCATGTGCTAACTCCACCAGGTCTGCATCTTCAGCTCTGACTTTAATTTCAACTGACAGTACCCTGTTCCAATGGCAGTTCTTCTTTGTTCCTTCTTACTTCAATCTTCCTGGAAACTTATCTTTATTTAGTTTCTTGAACTAACTATCTTTTGGTTTCTAGAGTTACTTCGGTGCCCATTACTCCATTGTAGGGCTTCCCTGCTCTTAGCATTCTCTAGTGTTCTCGCTCCAACTGCTATAGGTCCAGTTTAAAAGTAAAATCAAAAAACCTCCTGAATCTAAAAAGTGGCCCTGGCTGCTATGCAACAGCTCATCCTTTCTCCAAGTTCATGTTTGCATTTCACATCATAAACTCTCAAAGCACAATACAGACACAGTTTGAATTGAAATCAAAAGTTCCTATACATTGAAACACCTTTGTCAACATGAATCTAATTAGAGTTTTATTGTTTTTACACAGAAACACTAAATTAAACTAACCTAAATCTATACCTTATTTCTAAAATCCAACAATACCACTATAGGTTACCTCTGCTTCCTGACACCTTGGGTATCCTTGTCCATAAGTGACTCAAAGCTAACATGCAGGTCCAAAAAATGAACAGGGGGCTAATGGAATTTTAGCCATTATTGCAAGAAGATTTGGGTAGAGGTCTAGTTAAGTCTTGCTTCAAATGTATCAAAGCATGCATATACCACACCTGGAGTACTGTGCGCAGTTTTGGAGAAACAAGATCACAAGAAGTTCAAAAAGCAAATGAAGCAAGAATACAAAAACATTCTGAGTAAACCCAAGAAGCATCTTAACAAGTTTCTTGAAACAGCTAAAAGGTTTTGACAAGGGATGTTAAAGCACAAAAATGACATTTTAACTGCGTTCAATCGAAATGCAAATTTACCACATGCGAATTTGGAAGGTGAACTTGAGAATGCAACTATGCCTAGAAGTGACAAAAAGGGCAATGACACTGTAGACTTAAACAAATGAATTATTTTCTGAGTTGAAAAATGGAAATCAGAAGAAAAAGAAGCACAAGATTTGAGTTATGATAACATTACCATGTATAGATTCGAATGATGCTGTTAGAGTAATTGCCTTTGTTTTATAATTATATAATATCACATGTGTAATTATGAAGTAAAAAACTGTACTGGTATGATGTAACAAGTTATGACGTTTGAGATTTGTCAGGTTATGTTTCTGTAAAGCGGATGTAACACCAATGTAAAGAAATCTACATGGTTGTGAAGATTTCTTCCTTTCAAAGGTGGAGGTGTTCGGAAAACAAAAGTAGTTTCAAGGGATTTATATTTGTATTTGTAAACATTAGAAATAAGGTATAGTTTTAAATGGGTTTAATTTAATGTAAAAAGAAATTGAGCCTGGAAGGATAAAACCTATAGTTAGATTCATGCTGGGCAAAGATATTTTTATGTGTTGAGGTTGGTTAAGTTCCAACTGTGATTCTATTGTGTTTAGAGAGGGCTACAGCATGAAGCAAAATAGGCCAGCAGAAGTATGCAGGTGCTGCTTAGCTATTGGAAGCACTTCTGGGGAAAAAAGCTGTTTAAGTTTTAGTTTTAGCTGGATATAATCCAGTTGCTACAGGACACGGGAGAGTGAATATCTTTCAACTCTCAGGAGAAACTGGGCAGATCAAGGAAATTACAAAGATACAAGCTTCCTAAAGAACAAATTATAGCCCGGATAACCAGGAAATTAGGACAAAAAGAATGTTAAAGATGACTTGAGTTAAAATAACAGACACAGTGATAGTGTTCAGAACAATTCATGGAAGAGTAACAAAGTGTTTTAAGTTGAAGAGACAATTGCAGAAACTAGATTTAAAGTGGGGCAGCAGACTTCAGAGATAAATGAAACGTTTGGTGCCATTTTACTAGAGTCTGAGAATCAAGAGTTAAAGCAACTGTGAATAGCTTGTACAGCAGTCAAAACAACAAATTTTAGAGAGGTTGTTCAAAAACTTGGGCTGGATTAGATGTTAAAAATAGTGCAGAAGCTTTGTTTAACAGTGTCATTTGGAAAACCTGGACTGGATTTTGGAAAGCAAACCACGAAGGGAAAGCATTATTTTTGGAGAAGATTTTAAAGCATGTTTCTGGGAGTGAAATTTGGAAATTCTCATGTGACAATAATCTGGGGAGATTCTTAGAGGAAATTCACAGACACTAATTTTGGTTTAGAGCAGAGTGTGCCTTTTTGAGCACAGTCATCTTGAGTGCTTAAAAGGAAATTTGGATTTTGATGAGGCCATTGCATCTTAAGATGTACTTTGCAATCATAAAATCTGTGAGTCCTTGTTAAGCCAAGGGGTGAGTAAAGGAGGATTGTATCATAATCCTATTTGTCATGTTTAATAAATTATTTTTCTTGTTTTTAAAATGAATTAGCATTCCTGTGACTCTGTTCATAAGATTTCAGAGCAGAATTAGGCCATTCGGCCCATCGAGTCCACTCCGCCATTTGATCATGGCTGACATACTCCTCATCCCCATTTTCCTACCTTCTCACCATGTCTGTTCCTCCACGTTTTATAAAAAAAAAATTGAGCCAAGGTTCCTTTCTGAGATCTTCCCATCCAGTTATAACATCAGCTGGGATCATAGCATCATATAACTTGACCCCTTAGAAATTATATAATTTAAGCTACTGTTAGACTAAACCATTCAGGCTTTTATGGAGGAGGGTGATTTTTGATTTTGACTGGCAGAAATTAATTTAAAAAAAACTTCTTGTGCTGTTAAAAAACTAATCTAATAAAGCTGCCTTTTAGCAGATTCAGGGAGAAGGTTTTTTTTAAATTAAGGTCTGCCTATTGTAAGGTTTCAAATATAGCCTGATGAAGGCAGCCTGAGCAGATTGAAGAGAAACGTATAAAGGATAAAGCTATGTCGAAAAAAAGAGCCAAAATAGAAGGTACGTCTTCACAGAGTCTATAGATCAGATGTGCTTCTGGGCTCAGCAAAGAAGCAGTCATTCTAGGATATTTCTGTTGGATGCACAAAATGTGTATCATTCAATTGGTTGCCCACTTTACAACTCCACAGGGAGATTGGACTGCCGAGAGCAATGCTAATGTCAAGCCTATACCTCAGTGCTTTTCTCAGATGTGGATGTGCCTAAACATCAGTCTATTGAAAAGCTAACTTTTGCTTTTCATGTGTGATGCAAGGAAACATGCGTCCTTTCAGCTTCACAGCATTCCTGAGAATCACTGCTGACTGCAACTGGCTCCATTCTCCTCTCTCCAAAATTCATCTTTGACGCATTGAGTCAAGCAGGCTAATATTGATCCTTTTAAAGTGGACAGGCTGTCTGTGAAAAACAGATGGGCATTTACAGTCCATCCAAAAAATGCCAATGAAGCCTGAGCCACAGTTTTTGTCTGGTCTCAGGCTTCCCAACTGGAACATGCACTTCATCTGTACCCACTTCAGAATCAAAAGGATGGCTCAAAGAATTTCTAGCCCTCTGACATTAACATGGAATTTAATGTTAGCAATGGTGGGCCAGTTTAACAGCTAGAAAACCAGTGGCAATCTTTTGTTGCCATTCTAAGTCCTGACCTGCTTTAATGCCAATCAGGTACTTAGGTGTTTGGCATTGTCTTCAGAGGAGATGTCCTGTTCTCAACAAAACTGGCAATGCCACTGGGTGTAGTGCTGAATGCCAATATGGCAAGAAGTCCTGGCTGCAGGATTGTCACTGGAACCTGGAGTGAAGGTAGGTAGGGAGGATTTTGGGAGCTAGTGGGGCTACAAGGGCAGGCCTTTGTGAAGGGGAGGAGAGGTTTTCGTATTTAGGGTCGACTGGGATCTTCATGGGTGACCCATACCTCCAGTGGGTTTCTCCATTAGACATGGGCTGCCCAAGTAGAAAGAACCATTTTCCCCCACCAGATGTGGCCCCAGCAACATTTCATTTTCAATGGTGCCAAGGTGTGGCCCCTAAGTGGCCCTTTTATGTCCACTTAAGGGTGCGTTTTGGCTTCAACCTTCCTGCCTGGGATTTAATCAGTAACAGCGTCTTTGCCCTGCAATCTCCCAGCTGATTAAATGCTGCCAATGCTGTCAACATCAGCCCCGCCCCCAGCCCCCTCCCCACCACTCAGTCTGTCTTTGGGTTGAGAATTAAATTTCACCCTTTGTGTCAAAGCTTAACAATTATTATAAGAGAGTGGTTTTCCCACAAAGTAGAGTACATTTCGATTGAAATATGGAAGTTGAAAAAAAAGAGAAAATTATAATTTTGTTGAGGAGGGACAATGAAGTTGAGGAGGGACAATGAAGTCTGAGGTCACATATCAACTGACTCAAGAACAGCTTCTTCCCTGCTGCCATCAGGCTTTTGAATGGACTTACCTTGCATTAAGTTGATCTTTCTCTACACCCTAGCTATGACTGTAACACTACATTCAGCACTCTCTCATTTCCTTCTCTATGAACGGTATGCTTTGTCTGTATAGCACACAAGAAACAATACTTTTCACTGCATGTTAATACATGTGACAATAATAAATCAAATCGAAGATCTTTAAATTACCTGAACTGCAATCACTGATAAAACTTCTACAGAGATCCTATTGAATTCATCGAAACAGCCCCAGGCTCCACTTTGTGCCAGTCCCTTGTAGATATTCCCACAGGACTATATGATGAAAAAAGATCAATCTTTATAAATATTAATATACTATGAGGGGTAAACAAAACATAGGTGCTGTTATTAAGGAGGAAACTATAAATATTAGAAGTGTAAACACATAGGCCGGAATTCTCCTGTCTCGCCCGCCACGAGAATTGTAGCGGGCAGAGGGGCGGACCATGAAAAGGTCCATTGACCTCGGGCGGTTTTCTCCAGTTTTGAGGTGAGCGTGGCTGGAGAATCCCGCCCATAATATTCAAAATCTCAATAAAATTCCAAATAATTGAAGTTCGCATTTAAAATAAAGTTTATTATTTTCATTTCACTTTTTAAAGTTTTTGTCACACTTCATTTTCATGAGAAATCTGGAAAACTTAATTTTAGAGATATTTTGAATACCTATAAACATTAGGATACATAAGGAGTGGAAAATATCATTAGATCATTAAATTCTGGTTTGTGTCAGCGGGAAAACAGTATCCTATTGTCTGCTCCAGTCTTCAGTGATGTGGAGATGCTGGCATTTTTACTGGGGTAAGCACAGTAAGAAGCCTCACAACACCAGTTTAAAGTCCAACAAGTTTATTTGGTAGCACAAACCACAAGCTTTCAGAGCGCTGCTCCTTCAGAGCACAGCGCTCTGAAAGCTTGTGGCTTGTGCTACCAAATAAACCTGTTGGACTTTAACCTGGTGTTGTGAGACTTCTTACCAGTCTTCAGTAGCAGAGCACATATCCTGACACACGATATAATAAAAGCAAATTACTACGGAATTTGAAACAAAAACAGAAAATGCTGTAAAATCTCAGCAGGTTTGATAGCATCTGTGGAGAAATGAATAGAGCTAAAATCTCAAAATGTTACCTCTGTTCACTCTCCACAGATGCTGTCAGATCTGCTGAGATTTTTCAGCATTTTCTGATTTTGCTCCTGACGCAAAATGTTGTCAGGAAGGCAATTTGAATACATTTAAATGTGATGATATGCAACTAATGACCTGCACTTCACTCATGACTTTGAGGTTTGTTTGTCTAACTTTCATCAAGAAGTACTCATGGTCCTTGACTCTGAGCCTGGCTTTGCAGGCAGTGCTACATCACTCTCAGTTGGATATTGCAGGCAAGACTATACTTATGAGACCAGCAGTAAGGCAGGGTTGCTGTGGAACTGGCTGCAGAGCAAGACCTCCACGCAAAAGGGGCAAAACATAGACAGAGATTGTTGAAGAGGTCGTGGGGTAAGGTTTCCATGGGAAAGGGAGTAACATGGGATGGAGGTTGTGGAAAGGGCCATAGGGCAAGGATTGCATGAAGAAGAGGAAAAACTGGCAAAGGATACACTCCATCACATGACAAGTGGGATGCGGTTGGACGCATCCTCTGGGACACAATGGGGAAGAGTGTGTTGAGAGGGTCATAAACAAGCTGGGGCCAGAATTGGAAGATGGCAGAATGACGTGGCTGCAGATGGTTAAAATAAATTGTAGGGTCATTTGTTTCATGGGGTGGTGGACTCAGAATCTCACTGTGCAATAGGGCTCAAGAAGGGATGGGCTAATCTGCCAATGGGGCGTAGGCACATCTGCCTCAATGCGTTAAGGAGGTTGCACAGGATATCCTCCACAAAATGGCATAAAGCTTGGAGGGGAAGGAAGGCTTGAGAATCCTTGGAGGAAGGGAACCCTTTACATAATGCACCCCAAGAACAATAAGAAGTCTCACAATGCCAGGTTAAAGTCCAACAGGTTTATTTGAAGTCACAAGCTTTCGGAGCGCTGCTCCTTCATCAGGTCCTTCATCACTTGATGAAGGAGCAGCACTTTGAAAGCTTGTGATTCTAAATAAACCTGTTGGACTTTAACCTGGTGTTGTGAGACTTCTTACTGTGCCCACCCCAGTCTAACGCCGGCATCTCCACGTCATGGCTACCCTCAAGAACATTGGCAGTGATTACTGCACTGATACAAGGGAGGGTGAAGCTGGTCTGGTAGTGAGGGCTTGGCATCACTAGCTTGCAACCTGAAAAGATGGTGCAGCACAAAATTATTCTGATGAATATCTCTGCTGGTAAGGTCTCTCAGAGTTATTTGGAGGACTGGTACACTGCTCTGGTGGGCCAATTAAAGTGGCACACAGCTGATTTGTGTATTGTTTAATAAGGAATGATGTGCACATGAGACATGTTAGGAGCTGGCTAGGACATGATGGGTTGTAACTTAGGATACTAAAGGAAGTAGGTACAGATAGTGGGTGCATACTGATAATTATCTTCAAAGAATCCTTAAATTCTTGAAAAGTCGCAGAGTCTTGGACAACTGCCAATGTAACAACTTGATTCAAAAGGGAGGGAAACACAAAGCAGGTAACTATAAGCCAGTTATTTTAACATCTGTGATTGGGAAAAAGTTAGAATCCATTATTAAGGATGCAACAGCAGGACATCTAAGGATACATAATATAATCAAACAGAGTGAGCATGGCTTCATGAAGGGAAAATCATGCCTGATCAATTTATTAGAATTCTTTGAGGTGGTAACAAACAGGATAGATAAAGGAGAACCAGTAGATGTTGTGTATTTGGATTTCCAAAAAGCTTTTGACAATGTACTGCAGAAAGGATAAGAGCCTATGGTGTAGGGGGTAGTATATTAGCATTGGTAGACTGGCTAACTAAAAGAAGTAAGAAGTTTAACAATACCAGGTTAAAGTCCAACAGGTTTATTTGGTAGCAAATGCCACTAGCTTTCGGAGCGCTGCCCCTTCATCAGGTGGAGTGGAGAAATGCTCACAAACAGGGCATACAGAGACACAAACTCAATTTACAGAATAATGATTGGAATGCAGTCTTTACAGATAATCAAGTCTTAAAGGTACAAACAATGTGAATGGAGGGAGCATTAAGCACAGGTTAAAGAGATGTGTATTGTCTCCAGACAGGACAGCCAGTGAGATTCTGCAAATCCAGACAAGCTGTGGGGGTTACAGATAGTGTGACATGAACCCAAGATCCCGGTTGAGGCCGTCCTCATGTGTGCGGAACTCAGCTATCAATTTCTGCTCAGCGACTCTGCGCTGTCGTGTGTCGTGAAGGCCGCCTTGGAGAACTGTTTTTTGGACTCATGGTGAACAATCACTGAAACAACTATATGATGACATCAACAAGTTCCATCCCACCATCAGACTCACCATGGACTACTCTCCGGAATCGGTTGCATTCTTGGACGCACGCATCTCCATTAAGGACGGTCACCTCAGCACCTCACTATACCGCAAGCCCACGGATAACCTCACGATGCTCCACTTCTTCAGCTTCCACCCTAAACACGTTAAAGAAGCCATCCCCTACGGACAAGCCCTCCGTATACACAAGATCTGCTCGGATGAGGAGGATCGCAACAGGCACCTCCAGACTCTGAAAGATGCTCTCATAAGAACAGGATATGGCGCTCGACTCATCGATCGACAGTTCTGACGCGCCACAGCGAAAAACCGCACTGACCTCCTCAGAAGACAAACATGGGACACGGTGGACAGAGTACCCTTCGTCATCCAGTACTTCCCCGGAACGGAGAAGCTACGGCATCGCCTCCGGAGACTTCAACATGTCATTGATGAAGACGAACATCTCACCAAGGCCATCCCCACACCACCACTTCTTGCCTTCAAACAATCGTACAACCTCAAACAGACCACTGGCCGCAGCAAACTACCCAGCCTTCAGGAGTACAGTGACCACGACACCACACAACCCTGCCACAGCAACCTGTGCAAGACGTGCCGGATCATCGACACAGATGCCATCATCTCATGTGAGAATACCATCCACCAGGTACACGGTACATACTCTTGCAACTCGGCCAATGTTGTCTACCTGATACGCTGCAGGAAAGGATGTCCCGAGGCATGGTACATTGGGGAAACCATGCAGACGCTACGACAACGGATGAATGATCACCGCTCGACAATCACCAGGCAAGACTGTTCTCTTCCTGTTGGGGAGCACTTCAGCGGTCACGGGCATTCGGCCTCTGATCTTCGCGTAAGCGTTCTCCAAGGCGGCCTTCACGACACACGACAGCGCAGAGTCGCTGAGCAGAAACTGATAGCCAAGTTCCGCACACATGAGGATGGCCTCAACCGGGATCTTGGGTTCATGTCACACGATAGAACATAGCACATAGAAAAGCTACAGCACAAACAGGCCCTTCGGCCCACAAGTTGCGCCGAACAATTTCCTTACCTTCCAGGCTCATCTATAACCCTCTATCTTACTAACCTCCATGAACCTATCCAAAAGTCTCTTAAAAGACTCAATCGAATCCACTTCCACCACCACTACCGGCAGCCGATTCCACGCACCCACCACCCTCTGAGTGAAAAACTTACCCCTAACATCACCTCTATACCTACTCTCCAGCACCCTAAACCTGTGGCCTCTCGTGACAACCATTTCAGCCCTGGGTAAAAGCCTCTGAGAATCCACTCTATCAATACCTCTCAACAACTTATACACCTCTATCAGGTCACCTCTCATCCTTCGCCTCTCTCAACCTATCCTCATAAGGCATACCACTTAATCCCGGCAACATCCTCGTAAATCTCCTCTGCACCCGTTCTATGGCTTCCACATCCTTTCTGTAATGAGGCGACCAGAACTGGGCACAGTACTCCAGGTGGGGTCTGACCAGGGTCCTATACAGCTGCAGCATTATCTCCCGATTTCTAAACTCAATTCTTCTATTGGTGAAGGCCAGTATTCCATACACCTTCTTAACCACAGCCTCTACCTGCGACGCCGCTTTGAGCGTCCTATGAACCTGGACCCCAAGATCCCTCTGTTCTTCCACACTGCCAAGCGTCTTACCCTTAATATTATATTCTTCCATCCTATTCGACCTGCCAAAATGAACCACCACACACTTACCTGGGTTGAAGTCCATCTGCCACTTCTCCACCCAGTCTTGCATCTTATCTATGTCTCGTTGCAACTGCTGACATCCCTCTACACTATCCACAACACTTCCAACCTTCGTGTCATCAGCAAACTTGCCAACCCATCCTTCCACTTCCTCATCCAGGCCATTTATAAAAATCACAAACAGCAAGGGTCCTAGAACAGATCCCTGGGGCACCCCACTGGTGACCGATCTCCACTCTGAAAAAGACCCATCTACAACCACTCTTTGCCTTCTGTGGGGAAGCCAGTTCTGAATCCACAAAGCAACGTCCCCTTGTATCCCATGCCCCTTCACTTTCTCCATAAGCCTTGCATAGGGCACCTTATCAAACACCTTACTGAAATCCATATAAACCACATCTACCGCTCTTCCCCCGTCGAAGTGTCTAGTCACATCTTCAAAAAACTCAATCACACTCGTAAGGCATGATCTGCCTCGGACAAAGCCGTGCTGGCTACTTCTGATCATACTATTCCTTTCCAAATGTTCATAAATCCTGCCTCTCAGGATCTTCTCCATCAACTTACCTACCACTGAGGTTAGACTCACCGGTCTATAATTTCCTGGGCTATCTCTTTTCCCTTTCTTGAATAACGGAACCACATCCGCCATCCTCCAATCCTCCGGAACCTCTCCCGTCTCCATTGACGTCGCAAAGATCATCGCCAGAGGATCAGCAATCTCTTCCCTCGCCTCCCACAGGAACCTGGGGTACATCCCATCCGGTCCCGGCCATTTATCTAACTTGATGCTTTTCAACAGCTCCAACACTGCAACTACCAAGATCCTTTTCCACTGTGAATACTGAAGCAAAGTATTCATTGAGTACCTCTGCTATTTCAACCGGTTCAATGCAGATTTTCCCACCGTCACATTTGATAGGTCCTACTCCTTCACATCTTATCCTCTTGCTCTTCACATACTTGTAGAATGCCTTGGGGTTTTCCTTTATCCTGTCTGCCAAGGCCTTCTCATGTCCCCCCCTGGCTCTTCTAATTTCCCTCTTTAGTTCCTTCCTACTAGTCATATACTCTTCTAGATTTCTAACATTACCTAGCTCCCTGAACCTTTTGTAGGCTTTTCTTTTCTTCCTGACTAAATCCGTTACAGCTTTCGTGCACCACGGTTCCTGTAACCTACCATAACTCCCCTGTCGCACCGGAACATAGCCGTGCAGAGCTCCAGACAAATTTTCCTTGGAAACTTGCCACATTTCTTCCATACATTTCCCTGAGAAAACCTCCTTCCAATTTATGCCTCTAATTTCCTGCCTAATAGCATCATAGTTGCCCTTACTCCAGATAAACACTTTCCTAGCTCGGCTGATCCTATCTCTCTCCAATGCTAGTGTAAAGGAGATAGTTATGATCACTATCCCCAAAATGCTCTCCCACTGATAGATCTGACACCTGCCCAGGTTCATTCCCTAATATCAAATCAAGCACAGCCTCTCCTCTTGTAGGCTTATCCACATACTGTGTCAGGAAGCTCTCCTGAACACACCTAACAAACTCCTCTCCATCTAAATCCCTTACCCTAGGGATATTCCAATCGATATTTGGGAAATTAAAATCTCCCATCATGACCACTCTGTTAGAATCACATCTCTCCAGAATCTGCTTTCCAATCTGCTCCTACACATCTCTGCTACTATTGGACGGCCTATAGAAAACACCCAGTAAAGTTACCGACCCCTTCCTGTTCCTAACCTCCACCCACAGAGATTCCGTAGACAATCCTTCCATGGCATCCATCTTTTCTACAGCTGTGACACTATCCCTGTTCAACAGTGCCACTCCCCCACCTCTTTTGCCTCCTTCCCTGTCCCTCCTGAAACATCTGAAACCCGGCACTTGAAGTACCCAGTCCTGACCCTGAGATAACCAAGTCTCTGTAATGGCCACCACATCACACTTCCAAGCAGCGATCCACGCTCTAAGCTCATCCATTTTGTTCACTATACTCCTTGCATTAAAATAAACACACCTCAACCCTTCGGTCTGAGAGCTCCCCTTCCCCTTCACCTGCCTATCCTCCCTCTCACACTGCCGACCAGCCCCTCTTATTTTTACTCTAACCTCCTCTCTCCCAGTCACCACATTTTGATTCCTACCCCCCAACCATTCTAGTTTAAACCGTCCCCAGTAACCTTAGCAAACCTTCCCGCCAGAATATTGGTCCCCCTGGGATTTAAGTGAAACCCGTCCTTTTTGTACAGATCGCACCTGCCCCTAAAGAGGTCCCAATGATCCAGGAACCTGAATCCCTGCCCCCTGCTCCAATCCCTCAGCCACTTATTCATCCTCCACCTTATTCCATTCCTTCCCTCACTGTCACGTGGCACAGGTAGCAATCCTGAGATTACTACCTTAGCGTTCCTTTTACTTAACTCCCTACCTCACTCCCTATATTCTCTTTTCATAACCCCTTCCCCTTTCCTGCCTACGTCGGCAGTACCAATGTGCACCACTATCTGTAACCCCCACAGCTTGTCTGGACTTGCAGAATCTCACTGGCTGTCCTGTCTGGAGACAATACACATCTCTTTAACCTGTGCTTAATGCTCCCTCCATTCACATTGTTTGTACCTTTAAGACTTGATTGTCTGTAAAGTCTGCATTCCAATCATTATTCTGTAAATTGAGTTTGTGTCTCTATATGCCCCGTTTGTGAGCATTTCTCCACTCCACCTGACGAAGGGGCAGCGCTCCGAAAGCTAGTGGCATTTGCTACCAAATAATCCTGTTGGACTTTAACCTGGTGTTTTTAAACTTCTTACTGTGTTTACCCAGTCTAACGCCGGCATCTCCACATCATAACTAAAAGAAGACAGACATTTTGGATAAGAGAGGCATTTGCAGGATGGCAACCTGTAATGAGTGGAGTGCCACAGGGATCTGTGCTGGGGCCACCACTTACAATATATATTAATGACTTGGATGGGGGAAGTGAATGTATGTTTGCCAAGTTTGCAAATGATACAAAAATAGATGGGAAGGCAAGTGGAAGAGAGTCTACAGAGGGATACACACAGGTTAAGTGAGTGGGCATAAACCTGGCAGATGGAATATGGTGTAGGTAAATATGAAGTCATGTACTTTGGTGAGAAGAATAAAGGAGCTGAATGCTACTTAAATGGAGAAAGACTGCAGAAAATTAAGCCACGGGGGATCTGGCAGTATTTGTACATAAAGCGCAAAAAGCTAATATGCAAGTTCAGCAGGTAATAGGGAAGACAAATGGATGGATGGCCTTTATCTCAAAGAGAATGGAGTATAAAAATAGAGCAATCTTGCTAAAACTATACAAAGCACTAGTTAGACCACAACAGTCTTGGTCCCATTATTTAAGGAACGGTATACTGGCATTGCAGGCAGTTCAGGGAAGGTTTACTAGGTTGATCCCGGGTTTGGAGGGATTTTCTTATGAGGAGAGGCTGAGTAGGTTGGGCCTGAACTCATTGGAGTTTAGAAGAATGAAAGGCAACCTTTTTGAGATATGCAGGATTCTCAGCGGCTTGACAGGGCAGATACTAAGAGGTTGTTTCCCCTTGTGGGAAAGTCTAGAACCAGAGGGTATAATTTCAGATAAACGGTCACCCAGTTAAGACACAGACAATGAGAATTTTCGTCTTGAGAGGGTAGTGAATCTATGGAGTTACTTACTGCAGAGACTGGTCACTAAGTCTGTTCAAAGCTGAGATAGACAGATTTTAATCAGCAAGAGAATCAAAGGTTATGGGGATCAAGTGGGAAAGTGGAGTTGAGGATTGTCAGGTCAGTCATGATATCACTGAATGGCAATGCAGACTTGATGGACCAAAGGCCTATTTCTGCTCCTACACCTTATGATCTTATCAAGCCTTTCAATGATAATGCAGCAAACTAGGAGAATGAAGCAATGATGTTTATTCATTTGAGCTTACAGCAATGGAGCCCCTTGCTTTAACCACTTATTGTTAGAGTTCTAATTTCCCCCAGTGATAATGAGGTCTAAACAATTTGGACTACTGGGCAAGCTGCAATCCATCTTTAAAGCAGGAGCTCACAGTCTTGGCGCTGGAATGCTCACATACGAGAAGTCTCTGAGCCACCTCCAATAATCAATGAACATTAGACCTCAGGAAGATCACAGAGTGCAGAATGGCAGTGCAGCAATTAAGGGTCCCAGCACCTGGCCAAACCAATCACTTAGCAGCTGCTCACGTCAAGATGGCAGTGGAGGTGTACCATCAAATGTTCCTTGTGCTGGCCAGGATTCCAGTGTCAAATAAGTGCCCTAACTGGAACCAAGCCCTTGAACTCACAATCACGTGCACTTCGCCAGAGAGCTAGCAGGCCTAAACCCTATGATTTGCTGCGATTGGTGTTTTTTCACAGGTGAAGGATACTAATGACTGCACTCACGTGGCTGTCAAAACTCTCTAGCGCAGGCACTCCAACACATAAACAGGAAAGGAGTCCACTCACTCAATGTTCAGTTGGTTTGTCACATACAAGAAGCAAATAATGCAAGTACTGGACGATGATGGGGACATGTTGAAGGCTTCAAGATGCCCTCATAAGAACAGGACATGGAGCTTGGCTCATTGATTGACAGTTCCGACGCGCCACAGCGAAAAACTGCACCGACATCCTCAAAAGACAAACACGGGACACAGTGGACAGAGTACCCTTCGTCGTCCAGTACTTCCCCGGAGCGGAGAAGCTACGACATCTTCTACGGAGCCTACAGCATGTAAGTGATGAAGACAAACATCTTGCCAAGGCCATCCCCACACCCCCACTTCTTGCCTTCTAACAACTGCTCAACCTCAAACAGACCATTGTCTGTAGCAAACTACCCAGCCTTCAGGAGAACAGTGACCACGACACCATACAACCCTGCCACAGCAACCTCTGCAAGACGTGCCGAATCATCGACACGGATGCCATCATTTCACGTGAGAACACCATCCACCAGGTACACGGTATACTCTTGCAACTCGGCCAACGTTGTCTATCTGATACGCTGGAAGAAAGGATGTCCCGAAGCATGGTACATTGGGGAGACCATGCAGACGCTATGACAATGGATGAATGAACACCGCTCGACAATCACCAGGCAATCTTCCTGTTGGGGAACACTTCAGCGGTCACGGGCATTCGGCCTCTGATCTTCAGGTAAGCGTTCTCCAAGACGGGCTTCACGACACATGACAACGCAGAGTCGCTGAGCAGAGACTGATAGCCAAGTTCCGCACACATGAGGACGGCCTCAACCAGGATCTTGGGTTCATGTCACACTATCTGTAACCCCCACGACTTGCCTAGGCTTGCAAAATCTCACTAACTGTCCTCTCTGGAGACAATACACATCTCTTTAACCTGTGCTTAACGCTCTCTCCACTCACATTGTCTGTACCTTTAAGACTTGTTTACCTGTAAAGACTCGCATTACAACCATTATTTTGTAAATTGAGTTTGTGTCTTTATATGCCCTGTTTGTGAACAGAACTCCCTCTTACCCGACGAAGGAGCAGCGCTCCGAAAGCTAGTGGCTTTTGCTACCAAATAAACCTGTTGGACTTTAACCTGGTGTTGTGAGACTTCTTACTCTGTGTGAGATACCCAGAAAGCTGCCACAATTCTTGTGTCTTGGCGACATGCAGATCCCTGGCCCCTTCAAGGGATTGGCCACAATAGAGTTGGTTCTTCAGTAACAAAACATATCTACAAAGGGTATGGCTGATTATGCCCGTGCAGCAGCCACAAAACCGTGCAGAAAGATGGCACAATGTACAATGCAGACAACTGCAAAGTTGGAAAGGTTGGAGGCTTGAGTGCCAGCAAAATGGAGTGCCTTTGACAATCAGTGCTCCAACACTTAAATGTGGGATGGTGCTCACATTATCGCTGAGCTTAGCAATTAAGCATTGTGAGAACTGGAAACGCACAAGGCAGGCAGGGTAGCACACAATCTCTGAGTAATATCCCATAGGAAATCAAGCCAAATGACAGTGGGTAAACAGAATGTGAGGATCTATTATCCTTCTCCATGCGTTTACATGTGCCTCAATGGAAATGAGATCTTTGCTTTATAATAATGCAGACAAGACAGTCGAACAGGCAAGAATGAAGAATAGATCAAGCAGCAAACCATGTGAACAATGTTTCTTGCACAGATTTGATATTAAGAATAGGGCATCAATAATGTTACAAATTTCAGTAAGCACACATGCTGTGGTGAAGTGAAGGCTGACAACATCGACCCGAGAGACCTTGTTTCATCGTCTGCAATAAGTGATCATTGTTGGCTGGACAACAACACAGCTAATCATAAAGAGGAGGCACACACAAGATTTTGAAACCAATTTTATTTTATTTACATTAGTGCAAAGTATACAACATGTCATTTCCAGCTGTACCACTGTTGTGCTCTTAATATTTTTTAATTTTTCGAACCCTATCATGGTGCATCCCAGATACCCACAGCAGTGGTGGAGAGAGCCTGCTAATTGCTATACTTAACTATCTTCATGACTTCAGCATATGTCCTCTGTAGGAGACGGCCCCGGCCTGCTTTGGGTCTTTTGCTATGCTGCTAGGGATTGGCCTGTGAAGCTGGAGCTGAAGGGCTCACCAGAAAAGGACATTGGGATCAGCTGGATACTCCCAAAGTCATCTGAGTGGATGGCCCCAGATGTCTACATGTGGTCTTCTTCCCTAAGGGTGCCTGGGAGCCTCTGGCTGACTCCTTGAGGTGAAGGGTAAGCTAGAGTGAGATCAAGTTGCCCTGCCTCCCTCTCACATTAGCCACTGCTAGATGCCACCACTGACTACAGCAATGGAGTACTACTCCAATAGCAGTGCAGGACCAATGTTCTGGATCAAGATCTCCACGGAAGCTGCTATCCTACCAGTGTTGTTGCAATAAATGTAGATTGAAAGTGTGATGATACTGTGCTATTTTGCTTTTTTTTTGTTTAAAGGTGGTGTTGCTTTAAGAGGCGATGTTTTGTTGCAACAGTTGATTTGTCCGGTAAACCTACTGCAAATGCTAAGAATGCAGACTAATAATTGGATTTAGAAAAGAATGTTACTTTGTAGAATTAAGGAACCTTTTGGTTAATTGACAGGGACAGAGTGGGATTAGCAGCAAAAATGGCAGATGATTTTGAATTGGTTCATAAATCAAGGTGTGGTGAACCATAGTTGGTTACCACTATGAGTACTGAACCATAGATGGTCAGCACTATGGGTACTTGTAGATATGTTACTGTTGTCACTGTTGGGGTTAGGGTTGGGGTGTTCTACCTGTTGATATTGTTCTGTGGTACACTCCAGTTGGCTCCGCCTACCTGGAGGAGTATAAAGGTCACTGCACTGCCTGGTGACCCTTTAGTCTGGGATTGTATTGTATATAGTATGCTCCATTCTTGTTATTAATAAAAGTTTTTATTTCCCGGGTACGATCTAGCCTCCCGAGTGATTTAATCGCGCATCAATTTTATTAATAACAAATTTTGGTAAAAAAAAACCATGGAGCAAATGTTGAAACCCGATCGGCTTACCTTAGATCCACGTGCAGCGGGAGCGTCGAACACTTTCGACCATTGGTTAAAGTGTTTTCAAGACTACATCGATGCCTCAACAGCCATTCAAAACGACGCCGATAGACTGCGGTTCCTCCACGCAAGGGTAAGCGACACTGTATACTCATCAATCCGCGATGCCCAAGACTACAAAAGGGCCATCGAACTACTTAAGAAACTGTACAACAAACCGCCAAACGAGATTCATGCTCGACACCTTCTAGCCACTCGACGGCGGCAGCCCGGCGAAACGACAGGACAGTACCTGCGCGAACTTCAGCAGCTAGCCAGAGCCTGCAACTGCAAGCCAGTGTCGGCAGCCCAGTATACTAACGACTTGATCCGAGATGCGTTCGTGGCGGGAATCGGCTCATCGTATATTCGCCTGCGGCTGCTAGAGCAAGGTAACCTAGACCTAGCTAAGACGGTGGAATTGGCTGACATGATGGAAACGGCCTCCAGAAGTCGAGAAACTTACCCCACCGACCACGTGGGAACATCGTGGCAAGTACAGCCACCGTCTCAACTCTACCCAGCGGCTCCAAAAAAATGCGCGATTGTGCTTTCAACCTCAGACCTGACGACAGCAGCAGCTCCAGGAGGCCCGCGGTGCTATTTCTGTGGATTGGCGAAACACCCTCGGCAGTGATGTCCAGCCAGAACAGTATTTTGCTCCGCGTGTGGGAAGAAAGGGCACTATGCCAACGTATGCAGGGCTAAACCACCCTCCAAGCTTAGCAGCGCAGCGTGTGATTCTCCAGAGCCTGTCTCCTTGTCTCCAGCTTCTTCGAGGTCTTCCACCACGTGCGATTCCAGAGCGCCGCCATTCCTGATGACGAAGACGCAAGACACGTGCGACCTGCAGGGGCCGCCACTTTTAGCGCCGCCGACCACGTGCAATCCATGGGCGCAGCCATTTTGGTCGGCACCGACCGCAGACGACCAGCAGGGGTCATCATCATCAACCATCTCAGCTGCCTGCAGTTGCACTCAAGACCCAACGGTGGCGTCAATCATCCTGGACCAGGCCAAGCCTCACAGACTCGACAAGTCCATGATGGGCATAGAGGTAAATGGACACCTAATTCATTGTTTGTTTGACAGCGGGAGCACGGAGAGTTTCATTCACCCTGACACCGTGAAACGGTGCGGTCTCCGGGTACGGACTGTCAGACAGACAATTTCGATGGCGTCGAGGTCCCGATCTGTTACCGTGCTTGGGAGCTGTGTGGTTAACCTAACGGTGCGGGGCAGTTTATGAGAACTTCAGGCTCCTCGTGTTACCGCACCTTTGCGCTCCGATACTCCTGGGACTAGACTTTATGGTCCACCTGAGGAGTGTAACCCTGCAGTACGATGGGCCACTCCCTTCACTTTCAGTGGGAGAACAGCAGCCTCCAAATTGCCCAGCGCGCTCCACATGTAGCCTCTCGACACTCAGAATCACCCCACCATCTTTATTCGAGAACCTCGTGCCAGGCTGCAAGCCCATCGCAACTAAGAGCAGGCGTTACAGCGCTGAGGATCGGATCTTTATTCGATCTGAAGTTCAGCGGCTCCTCAGGGAAGGGATCATTCAACCTAGCACTAGTCCATGGAGAGCGCAAGTCGTGGTGGTTAAAACTGGAGACAAACCCCGGATGGTCATAGACTATAGTCAGACCATTAATAGATACACGCAGCTGGACGCGTATCCTCTCCCGCGCATATCTGACATGGTAAACCAGATTGCGCAGTACCGGGTGTTCTCCACCATTGACTTGAAGTCAGCTTACCACCAGCTCCCCATTCGCCCAGAGGACCGAAAATATACGGCCTTTGAGGCGGATGGTCGTCTTTACCACTTTTTAAGGGTTCCCTTTGGCGTCACGAATGGGGTCTCGGTCTTCCAGCGTGCAATGGACCGAATGGTGGATCAAAACGGGCTGCGGGCTACCTTCCCGTACCTGGACAACGTCACTATCTGCGGCAATGACCAGCAGGACCACGATGCCAATCTCCTTAGATTTTTACGCACTGCGTCTCGCCTGAATCTGACCTACAACAGGGAGAAGTGTGTATTTAGCAAGCGCCGCCTAGCAATTCTCGGATACGTGGTGGAAAACGGGGTCCTTGGCCCTGATCCAGACCGTATGCGTCCCCTCCTTGAACTTCCACTACCCACGAGCATCAAAGCACTGAGAAGATGCTTAGGTTTCTTTTCATACTATGCACAGTGGATTCCCAATTATGCGGACAAAGCCCGTCCGCTCATAAAGTCTACCTCTTTTCCCCTAGCAGCAGAGGCTCGCTTAGCCTTTGAAGGGATAAAAGCTGACATCGCGAAAGCCACGATGCACGCTGTCAATGAGTCCATCCCCTTTCAGGTGGAGAGTGATGCATCTGATTTCGCCCTGCCCAGGCGGGCAGGCCCATCGCCTTTTTCTCTCGCACCCTCCAAGGCCCTGAAATTCGGCACTCCGCGGTGGAAAAAGAGGCTCAGGCCATTGTGGAGGCCGTCCGGCATTGGCGCCATTACTTGGCGGGAAAACGATTCACCCTGCTCACGGACCAGCGGTCCGTGGCGTTCATGTTCAACAACACGTTACGGGGTAAGATCAAAAATGATAAAATCTTGAGGTGGAGAATCGAACTCTCCACCTACAACTATGATATCATGTACTGTCCGGGGAAGCTCAATGAGCTCTCAGACGCCCTGTCGCGTGGAACATGTGCAAGTGTGCAGGAGGATCGATTACAGGCCCTCCACAATGATCTCTGCCATCCGGGGATCACTCGGCTCTTCCATTTCGTAAAGGCCCGGAATCTACCCTACTCAGTGGATGATGTCAGGTCAATAACTCGAAGCTGCCAGGTATGTGCTGAATGCAAACCGCACTTCTATCGACCTGACAGGGCACACCTCATTAAGGCCACTCGCCCTTTTGAAAGACTGAGTGTGGACTTCAAGGGCCCCCTTCCTTCGACAGATCGGAACGTGTACTTCCTCAACGTGATTGACGAGTACTCACGATTCCCTTTTGCCATTCCCTGTTCAGACATGACCGCTGCCACAGTTATCAAAGCATTACGGGATCTTTTCATCCTGTTCGGTTACCCCAGCTATATCCACAGTGATAGGGGCTCGTCATTTATGAGTGACGACTTGAGGCAATACCTGCTCTCAAAAGGGATTGCCTCAAGTAGAACTACGAGTTACAACCCCAGGGGTAATGGGCAGGTTGAAAGAGAAAATGCTACAGTCTGGAAGGTTGTCTTACTGGCGTTGAGGTCTAAGGGTCTTCCAGTCTCCCGTTGGCAAGAGGTACTTTCTGATGCGCTCCATTCCATTCGGTCCCTCCTGTGTACGGCAACCAACGCTACTCCACATGAGAGGATGTTTTCCTTCCCTAGGAAGTCTTCCTCTGGGACCTCATTGCCGTCTTGGTTGATGTACTCAGGACCTGTCCTCCTGCGGCGGCATGTTAGGACCCGCAAGTCCGACCCTTTGGTTGAACAGGTCCATCTCCTCCACGCCAACCCTCAATATGCCTATGTGGCATATCCTGACGGGCGAGAGGACACGGTCTCTATTAGAGATCTGGCGCCTGCAGGGGACTTGGAAACCCCAGTCGCTCCCACACCCCTAGTTAGGGACCCCTTGACCTTTATCTCCCCTCCTGACACGGCGCGGGCAGTATCGGGACCACCACTTAATCCTCTTACTCCCGTGTACAGCTTGCCTGAGTCCAGGAGATTGTCGCCACCTCGAGGCGTGCTCGAGTCCAGCAGATTGTCGCCACCTCGTGGTCTACCTGTCCGTGAGGAACTGGAGGAGTCACTGGACACCGCCTTGGAGAGAGGGTCATCACGGTCACCAGAACCGGCGCTACCGCCAGTGTTGAGGAGGTCACAGAGACGGTGCGGTCCTCCAATACGACTGAACTTGTGAATATATGGACAGTTCGTTCTGTTTTTTTGCCCCGCCGGCCTTTGTTTTAAAGGAGGGGTGAATGTGGTGAACCATAGTTGGTTACCACTATGAGTACTGAACCATAGATGGTCAGCACTATGGGTACTTGTAGATATGTTACTGTTGTCACTGTTGGGGTTAGGGTTGGGGTGTTCTACCTGTTGATATTGTTCTGTGGTACACTCCAGTTGGCTCCGCCTACCTGGAGGAGTATAAAGGTCACTGCACTGCCTGGTGACCCTTTAGTCTGGGATTGTATTGTATATAGTATGCTCCATTCTTGTTATTAATAAAAGTTTTTATTTCCCGGGTACGATCTAGCCTCCCGAGTGATTTAATCGCGCATCACAAGGTTTGGTTTTCAACACCAATTTCAATCTGTGAGGGTTAGAAACTGGGGAAAAAAGAAATCCTCAGATGGTAAAGGCAAAGGGGATCTCATTGGAGATAGCAAGGATAGTTTACCTCAGGTTAAAAAGGAAACGTATGAGTTTGGAAGAGAAATACCAAACCTTAGATGTTTTAATTGTAATAACGTTGGACACATAAATCACACAATGATTTCATAGATTGCATAGAATATCTCCAGTGCAGAAGGAGGCCATTCAGTCCATTAAGTCCGCACCGACTTTTACCAAGGCTTACCCCGTAACCCCACGTATTTACCCCACTAACCTGGGACACTAAAGGGCATGGCTAATCAACCTAACCTGCACTTCTTTGGACTGTAGGAGGAAACCGAAGCACCCAAAGAAAACCCATGCAGACACAGAGAGAATGCGAAAATTCCACACAGCCATTAAGGCTGGAATTGAACCTGGATTCCTGGCACTGTGAGGCAGTTGTGCCAACCATTGCTGGTTAGCCACTGATGGTGGATTAAGAAAAGCACTGGGAAGACAGACGTGGCAAAACAAGATAAGCCAGTGGGGTTTGTTAAAGTAGCAAAGGAAACCATGGTTGAAGCTAAAGAAGTGCGAAAAAATGTACAGCCTATTCAAGGGTTGGTTGATAAGCAACTGCCAGGTCTCTTTAATGAATTTATATGGTAAGGTTTACTCATGTCTGCCAGGAGGTGTAGGTAAAGAGGTTAAGATATTAAGAAATACTGGAGCAAGTCAATCTTTAATGGTGAGAGATGAGGGTTTATTTAGTTCAGAAGGAATATTGCCAGAACAAGTGGAAATACGTGAAATTAATGGTGAAAATACTAGTGTTCCACTATATAAGATAAGGTTGGAGAGTCCAGTAAAAAGCGAAGAGGTGGTAGGAGTAATGGAGGAATAGCCTTTTGTGGGTGACAGTTTATCCTAGATAACGATATAGCTCAATCACAGATGGGACTGATACCTACGGTGGTTGAAAAGCCAGTGGAAAATCAAACAACTGAGGTGTTGCCAGAAGCATATTCTGGGATGTTTCCTGACTGTGTGGTAACAAGATCACAAAGTCATAGGTTGAGACAGGAGGAGGAGAAATCAAGGAGTAAAGGTAAGGAAACTGAGGTTCAGTTATCAGAAACAAACTTTGACTAGATGGTAAATAAAGAACAAGAACAGGTGGAGAATGAAGTGGATATCTTCAGTTCATGAAAGTTAGCAGAATTACAAAAGAAAACTGCAGAGATAAAGCAGTTGCATCAGAAAACATACATAGAAGAAGAACTTGAGTGTATACCGACTGGAGTGTTATTACATTCAGAATTATGTCTTAATGAGGAAGTTGAGACCTATATATATTCAGGCAGATGCAAAATGGACAGAAGTTCATCAGGTTGTATTATCAGTGGGTTAAAAAATGAAGGTTTTGCGGGTAGCGCATGATGTTCCAGTAGGAGGTAATTTAGGAATGAGGGAAACTCAGGCAAAAATACAAAAACAATTTTATTGGCCTGGATTGCATGAAGATGTAGTAGAATAAGAAAACCTCAGGCAGTAATAAAACCCTTAATACCCATTGTGGCATTTGAGGAACCTTTTATGAGGGTCCTAATTGATTGCGTGGGACCCCTGCCTAAAACGAAAAATGGGAATCACTATTTGTTGACTATAATGGATGTGAATACTAGATTATTGGAGACCATTCCATTACATAATGTTACAGCTAAAAGGATTGCAGAGGAATTACTTAAATTTTTGTACTAGATACAGAAATCCAATCAGATCCAATTGGATCAAGGATCCAATTTTACATCAGTTATTCAGAGAAGTTATAGATAATTTAGGAGTAAAGCAATTTAAATCAATTGCGTACCATCCAGAATCACAGGAAGCATCAGTGTGGTGGCATCAAACTTTGAAGACCATGTTGAGGGCCTATTGTCGAGAATATCCAGAGGATTGGGATAAAGGAATTTCCTTTGTACTTTTTGCAATTAGGGATGCACCTAATGAATCAATTGAATTCAGTCCCTTCAAATTATTTTTTGTTCATGAGGTAAGAGGACCACTTAAATTGATCAAGGAGAAATTGATGAGTCAACGTTTGGAGACTGTATTGTTGGACTGTGCGTCAAACTTTAGGGAAAGATTAACGAGGGCTGGTGAGTTAACTAGACAGCATTTAAAAGCGGCACAGCATGTGATGAAAATAGAAATGAATAAGAGATCAAAAATTTGTAGTTTTGCTAGCGATAGAAAGTATTAGCATTAGTACCAGTGGTAGGTGAACCACTAAAGCAAGGTTTAGCAGGCCTTATCAAATCAAAAGAAAGTGAGGTGAATTATTTGATAAGAACGCCAGGTAGGAAGGAAGTTTCTGAGTGTGCCGTGTTAATATACTCTTAAAGTATTTTGATAGGGAAGGAGAGCAAAGAAACAAATCCAGATGATTCTGAATTTGGCATTCCTCAAATTAAATTGGACAATGAAGACGTAATTCAGAATTGGGATAAATTACTGTTATCTTGCAGAGGAAAATTAAAATGACCTGAAAGAGTTATTTTAATCACATCGAGCCAAATGTGGGAACAAACTGGGAAGTACTAAAGTAGTTGTGCATGATGTGGATGTAGAAAATGCTGTTCAAATTAAACACTATCGATATAGGCTTAATCCACTCAAGTTGGCACAGGTTCAGGTGGAAATGCTGATGTTTGCTCAGTCTGAGATGTGGCAGCTGAAAGTCTTGATCAAACACTATGAAGGGCTGGCAGATGGTTACAAATCTCAATTAATGAAGACACAAATGGAGTCAAATGAGTGCAATATGAAACTAACTGAGCATAAACTTCAGAACTTTCAACAACAGCTCACATCTGAGTCTGAGAGGAAAAAATGTAAATCAGTCATATGTGATCTTAAGATGGAGACTGAGAGGAGCAGAAGTATCTTTCTACTGCAGACACAAGAAAAGGACAACAATGTGAAGTAAGACTGTTTGATTAAACTGTATCATCATTCCAAATGAACTTTTGGGATAATGAATCTATACAACTTGCACAGACATGGATACCCAGAGAAACAGTACTGTACATAGCTGATTTTTGACTAAATTACAATGGTTTCTTCAACAGCATAACTGCCACAATGATTGTGAAAACCAAAATTATAACAAATCCTGACACCAAAGAAGCCAATCTGCGATATAACTTTCTCAAAGAACATGCAGAAAATACTGATGAAGATCCAGAACAAACAAATGAAGTGATTGGGACAGAAAACTCTATTTTTACTTTCACAATCCCAGATTGTCCAATTTACTTAATCAATGTAGCTCCTTGGAGGAGAGAAGAATATGTGGGAGAGCTTTCTAATAGTTTCAGAATTAAATATCGCGTTGTAATTGAAAATCCCCTAGTGCATGTTGAAGGTAGAAGAAAAGAAGAAAATCATAACCTGAAGTCAAAAATTGGAGACTCTGGAAAGAATTTTGAGCGTACCATTTCACAACAGAAGGTGGAGTTAGACTACCTGACCGAGGAACTAAGACCAGTTAACAAGAAAGGGGTCAGAGATAAAGTGACCTTTTTGGATGGACCTGAAAACACATGTGAAGTTGAGAAAAACATGCAGAATGGCAGGTTCTCTTTGACAAAGTCTGTGAGCTGCTCAACCTTCTGAAAAAAGATTAATTCGGTTTGATATTTCAGGGCTCTGAAAATCAAAAGAACTGGTTGGACTCAGCAAAAGAAATTAAAAAGTATATCAAAATGGTTTGTGCCAGTTTGCATTCAATGTAAAGTTTTTTACCCTATGGATCCTGCCCAGTTCTCTGAGGACATTACCAGAATTAATTTAAATTAATGACAATGGAATCAGGCTCGGACTCAGAATCAAAGCAGGATCAAGCACTGAAAGTCACTTCTGAATCGCTGGCCGGCCATGCGACCCCACATCGCTGGCTCCCCAACCACAACCTGCCCGCCCCGATCTCCGGCAGCCCCAACCCACCCAGCGGGCTGAACCCCCACCCTGATGGCCAGCCTCGATTGCTAGTCTCCCTCCCTGCCCTACTGATCCCGACTGCAGCATGGCAGCGGGACCTCCCACCCACACTGATTGCCCCATCTGGCCCTGACCCCCGGTAGGACCCACCCCTTGGCACTGCCCCAGGCCTGATGGGAAGTGCCAAGATGCTCCTGGGCAGTGTCAGGGGGCACAGGCTGGCACTGCCAAGGTACCAAGAGGGCACCCCCCCACTGCCTGACCGATTGCCCACCATTCACTCCAGTGGGGTCGGGCCGCTAGCTCCCCGAAAGTGGGGAGCTACTGTAAACCCTGCTGCCAGGAAGCCCACAAGCTGAGAATGCAGAAGCATAATTAATCCTGGATATCAGGGTGTTTGTTTTAATCTGAGCTAATGCAGTTTGGTTTTTTTTTTGGTTGTCCCTTGGGGTTCAGAGTAGGATTTGATAGGCTTGTGGTAATGGGAGGTGCTATATTTATAGAGACAAGCATACATTTTTCTGCTTGTGTCTGCAAGGAGCAGGAGATCTTTTCTCTCTCTCTGTGGAGACTGCAGTTTTGGACTGGCTCGAAAATAGGTATTTCTCCAGCAGTGTTCTGGAGGCTTGAGGACTAGCAGCCGGCGTGCCAGCACGTAAGCCTGTTGTTTGTTAACTGAATTTGAAGTGGAGTATATGTCACAAGATATACCAGGAGATAATAAAGGCAAGATTAGTGATCATGGGGGACTTCAATAAGCAGATGGACTGGGAAAATCAGGTCAGTAGTGGATCCCAAGAGAAGGAATTCGTGGAATGTTAACGAGATGGCTTTGTGGAACAGCGTGTGATGGAGTTGACGAGAGAGCAGGCAGTTCTGGATTTGGTGATGTATAATGTGGCAGGCTTGATAAGGCAACTTAAGGTGAAGGAACCCTTGGGAGGCCATGACCATAATATGATAGAATTCACCGTGCAGTTTGAGAGGGACAAGCTGGAATCAGATGTAACGGCATTACAGTTGAAAAAAGGCAACTACAGAGGCCTGTAGAGCATACTCACAGCAGGCTGTCTGAGGGATGAGCTGGTGCAAGGTCCTCACTTGGGTTGGCACCGCCCATCTCCTCGTTGCCACATGCACGATCCCTGTCCTCCCTGGCCAGTGCGATTGCATACTCCTCATATAGAGTGAGGGCCTTAATTTCAGCCATTCTACCCCATCTTGGACTTGTCCCCCCTATTCTGTGTGAGCTTTTCTTGCATGACGACAATGGAGAGATAGTGAGCAGGGTTGATGCAGATGCAGCTTGCCTTGTGTGTATGGTGAGTGGAGCAGTGGACAGAATCAGGATGCGATGTACACAGGGTGAGGGCAGATGGGGATGCAAAAATGTGTTTCAGACAGTGAGTGGTGATGTTCCTTCAATTGGCACTGTGTAAGTTCCCTGTGGAATGTCATCCTGCTAAATCCTAATGGGTTTGTGAATGAGGATGTGTTGGAACTATTGAATGGCATCAAGGTTGGTAAGTCGCCGGGACCGGATGGGATGTACCCCAGGTTACTGTGGGAGGCGAGGGAGGAGATTGCGGAGCCTTTGGCGATGATCTTTGCATCGTCGATGGAGACGGGAGAGGTTCCAGAGGATTGGAGGATTGCAGATGTGGTCCCTATATTCAAGAAAGGGAACAGGGACAGCCCGGGAAATTACCGACCGGTGAGTCTAACCTCAGTGGTTGGTAAGTTGATGGAGAGGATCCTGAGAGACAGGATTTATGATCATCTAGAGAAGTTTAGTATGATCAAAAGTAGTCAGCACGGCTTTGTCAAGGGCAGGTCGTGCCTTACGAGCCTGGTTGAGTTCTTTGAAAATGTGACCAAACACATTGATGAAGGAAGAGCGGTGGATGTGGTCTATATGGACTTCAGCAAGGCGTTCGATAAGGTCCCCCATGCAAGACTTCTTGAGAAAGTGAGAGGGCATGGGATCCAAGGGGCTGTTGCCTTGTGGATCCAGAACTGGCTTGCCTGCAGAAGGCAGAGAGTGGCTGTGGAGGGGTCTTTCTCTGCATGGAGGTCAGTGACCAGTGGAGTGCCCCAGGGATCTGTTCTGGGACCCTTGCTTTTTGTCATTTTCATAAATGACCTGGATGAGGAAGTGGAGGGATGGGTTGGTAAGTTTGCTGACGACACCAAGGTAGGTGGTGTTGTGGATAGTTTGGAGGGATGTCAGAAGTTGCAGCGAGACATAGATAGAATGCAAGACTGGGCGGAGAAGTGGCAGATGGACTTCAACCCGGATAAGTGTGTAGTGATCCATTTTGGCAGATCCAATGGGATGAAGCAGCAGTATAATATGAAGGGTACCATTCTTAGCAGTGTAGAGGATCAGAAGGACCTTGGGGTCCGGGTCCATAGAACTCTTAAATCGGCCTCGCAGGTGGAGGATGCGGTCAAGAAGGCGTACGGCATACTAGCCTTCATTAATCGAGGGATTGAGTTTAGGAGTCGGGAGATAATGCTGCAGCTTTATCGGACCCTGGTTAGACCCCACTTGGAGTACTGCGCGCAGTTCTGGTCACCTCATTACAGGAAAGATGTTGAAGCCATTGAAAGGGTGCAGAGGAGATTTACAAGGATGTTGCCTGGATTGGGGGGCATGCCTTATGAGGATAGGTTGAGGGAGCTTGGTCTCTTCTCCCTGGAGAGACGAAGGATGAGAGGTGACCTGATAGAGGTTTACAAGATGTTGAGAGGTCTGGATAGGGTAGACTCTCAGAGGCTATTTCCAAGGGCTGAAATGGTTGCTACGAGAGGACACAGGTTTAAGGTGCTGGGGGGTAGGTACAGAGGAGATGTCAGGGGTAAGTTTTTCACTCAGAGGGTGGTGGGTGAGTGGAATCGGCTGACGTCGGTGGTGGTGGAGGCAAACTCGTTGGGGTCTTTTAAGAGACTTCTGGATGAGTACATGGGATTTAATGGGATTGAGGGCTATAGATAGGCCTAGAGGTAGGGATATGATCGGCGCAACTTGTGGGCCGAAGGGCCTGTTTGTGCTGTGGCTTTCTATGTTCTATGAATGTGAGTTGAGGGTGATGAGATGATTGACGTACTCTGGGGAATGGATGACATAATTTATCCTCTTTTTGCATTAAATTGCACAGCTTTTCTGTGTGCTGTCTGCCAAAGCCACCACCTTTCAAGCCAAAGGAATATCATTGGTTGACCTCCTCCAGCTGTCACTGGGGTAAGGACATCTCATCAGGCCTCGACAATGTCCAGCAGGTGGCCCAACAAATGTCACTGAACTTAGGAGCCGCATTCTTCTTGTTTTTTGGGCCATTTCTTCCATGGACTATCCTGGCCTGGAAACACTTTAAATATGGCATCCAGAGGAAAGAACTGCTGAGGTCACAACGGAACAGGGAGCGACATTAAAGGCTGCCCTCCCGTGATCTGATGTGCTTCTGACTTTTGCATCAGTAATGAGGTGGAAAGTATATAATTTGGTGTGAAAACGGGCCATTGTGCTCGGTGAGGAAAATGTCACTTTTCCCACCAGCCACTGCACTTTGACTGTGGATGGAAAACTCGAGCCCATGGTCTTAGGTTGGCCACAGTTTATATTAATGTGCAGAGTTTTGGCACCCCTTGATAGGAACAACATAGAAGCTATGGAGAAATTTCAGGATAAGGTTCTCCAGGATGTTGCCTGGCATAGCTGTGGTTACTTGAGATGTTAGTTTTCTTTTCACTAGAGCTGTGATGCAAATAACATGATTGTTTCCATTGTTCAGAAAGAAAATGCCAATAGGTCTTAAATTTATAATAGTCACAAGAAGAACTAAAAGGAGAGTTCTAAAATACTTTGTCCCAATTTTTGAAGCAGAATAAATACATTGTTTTAAAAGGGAATTAGATACCGTAGTTGTATTAATCAAAGGAAAATTAAAGTGTACTGAAATCTAGCATGAAAATGGTAATAGGTAAGATATTCAGAGAAAAATGGCACACAAGTTCCTTACTAACATTTTCTGAGTCCATAAAATTGCAAGAATATGCTGGTTTTTCTTACTTTGTAGTCCATTTGTTCTGAGCAGTTGAAAACATACACCATTATACCTAAAGCTCTTCCCAAATCTTTGGTCGTCTCTGTTTTTCCTGTTCCTGCAGGACCTGCTGGTGCACCGCCCATAATCAGATGTAACGATTGTGTTAATGTAATATAGCACCTGAACAAAAAATATATTTTCAGTATTTTCAGATCTCGAGTTTCAAACAAAAAATTGACCATATGATAATCTCGCTCGAGGTTGATGTGTAAACTGTTTCATGTAAAATTAAGTTAGTTTAATTGAATGGAAGAAATTCAACACTAAGCCATCAAGTACTGAATATGTTTTGAGCATTGATGTAGTATTCTGACAATATGTTTTGCATAGGCCTCTTCCCCCTGTGGGATTAATCACCATTGAATTGCACAACAATGGGAACATTGTTTCTATACTAAAAAGTTGAGTTTAGGCAAATGTAATAAAAAGTTAGCCTTTCAGAGAATGTCAGAGGAAATTCTCATTTTCATGTTGACCTCTCTGTCAGTTGCCAGTGCAATAACTTGACAAGTAATAAACACAATAACTTGACAAGTGTCACATTTAAAAAGTTGCTGCTAAAGCCCACTATGACTTCTTCCCAAAGCCTCAATATCAACAGTATTTTTTACATGGGACATATTGGTCCAGATCTTCCAGTCTTTGAATCAACATAGATGAGACACATAAGACCCAAATTGCACTTCGGGATCCAACAAAAGTCCAAGTACACTGGCCCCTGAGGGAATGAACTGGGAAGTTTTAACCTCTGCTGGGCAATTTCCATGCTTCCCTGGACTCTCTGCAAAAGTTTCCAACTCTGAGTTAGGAATCAGAGACTTCAGGACATTCTGGAGTATTTACGTGGATAGTTACCCAGAAAACATTAGAGAAATCCTGGTCTAACCCCTGGGTAACTGACTCCCCAAGCACTCACACTAACCTCCTGACCTGACTACACCCCACCAACTCCATGATGAACCCAAGCCCCCAAACTGACCCGACTAACGCCTGACCAGACCTCACGACCCCCACCACACAACTATCCCTGACCAGACTTAATAATCCTCTTTGCCTAGCATCTAACCCTCCAAAATGACCCGACTAGCTCTCGGCCTGGATACTCCTCCCAAAGCAACTACATTCCAATCCACCTACCCACCTCATCCATCTCAGTTACTTGCCACCCGACCCACCTGCTGCCCTTACCAATCTGTCAACTCATCCACCTACCACTTCACCAACTGACCCATTCACTCATTCTTCTACTCAGCCCTTCACTAATATTCATCGATTCACCCATAAACTAACATTCACACTGTGGGTCCATTACATGCTGAGACAGGAGAATTTATAATGAGGAATAAGGAAATGGCAGAGAAAATAAACAAGTTTTTGTTTCAGTCTTTATGGAATAAAAATACTAAAACCAATCCAGAAATAATCAAGATTCAAGGGGCCAGCATAAGGAACCACAAGATATTAATATCAGTTTTTTTAAAAAAGAGAAATGAAAGGGGTGGCTGTAGAGAAAATAGTTGCATTAATAGTCATCTTTCAAAATTCTACAGATTCTGGAATGGTTCCTGCAGATGGGAAGGTGACAAACGTAATGGTACTATTTAAGAAAGGAGAGAGAGAGAAAAGGAGGAACTACAGGACTGTTAGCGTATAGGGAAAATGCTAGAATCTTCAAAAAGGATGTGAGAACAGGACACTGAGAAAATAATGGTAGGATTGGGCAAAGTTAACAAAGATTTATAAAAAGGAAATCATATTTACCAAACCTGTTGGAATTTTTTGGGGATGTAGCTCGCAGAATAAATAAGGGGGAACCAGTAGATGTGGTATATTTAAATTTTCAGAAGCTTTTGATAAGGTTTCACACAAGAGGCTGGTAAACAAAATTAGAGCACGTGGAATTGGGGGAATATACTGGCATGGGATAAGAACAAATTAATGAACAGAAAACAGAAAGTATGAATAAATAGGTCATTTTCAGTTTGGCAGGTTGTGACTAGTGGGGTACCAGTACTTGGGCCACAGCTATTCACAATGTATATCATGATTTGAATGTGAAGATTAAGGATAATATCTCCAAGTTTGCAGATGACACAAAACTAGGTGGATGTGTTAGTTGTAAGGAGGATGCAAAGACACTTCCAAGGGGACTTTGAAAGGCTAAGCAAATACAGAATCAAGAATTATTACACTGCAGAAAGAGGCCATTTGGTCCATCGTATTTGCACCAAATGTCCATTCACCCACCGACCCATTCACTCATTCATCCCTCCATTAATATTCATTGATTCATCCAAATAATAACATTCACACTGGACATTTCTATTTTCCTTATTGCTACTAGTTCTATAACAAGGGATATGGCTGGTCTTTTCCAATGCTATATCCCGGCAGTGGAGTTTTTCTGTGGATGGTACAGTCTGCATTTCTGAAAAAGCCGAGCCCAAAACACCTGGCCAGAAATACAGAGATGCGTCGGGGTGCAAAAGAATGGTCACAGCGGCAATCCAACTGTAACTGCCATTTTACAGAAGATATAATATGTGCATTCATCGTCCATAGAACTGCACCTGAGAGATATAATGGTACACATTATCAAATGTCAAATATCATTACATCTCTGCTGTACAGTCAGCCACAAGGTCCTTAATATGGCAGACCATTGACCATAAGATGTAGGAGCAGAAGTAGGCCATTCAATTCAACCCCTCTATTTGATGAGATCATGACTGATCTTTATGATAATCGTCAATTCTACTTTCTCGCCTTATCCCCATAACTCTTGATTCCCTAAGATAATGGCAAAATCTCAGCAGGTCTGACAGCATCTGTGGAGAGAGAATAGAGCCAATGTTTCAAGTCAGGATGATCCTTCGTCAGAATGCTATTGATTCTCTTACTGATTAAAGATCTATGTAGAAAGGATATTATTAAACTAGAAAGAGTGGAGAAAAGATTTACTAGGATGCACCGGGATTTGATGGCTTGAGTTATAAGGAGAGGCTGGATAGACTGGAACTTTTTTCCCTGGAGCGTAGGAGGCCTGGGGGTGATCTTATAGAGATCTATAAAATAATGAGGGGCATAAATAAGGTAGATAGTCAACATCTTTTCCTAAAACTAGAGGGCATAGGTTTAAGTGTGAGGGGCGAGACACAAAAGGGTTCAGAGGGGCAATTTTTTCAAACAGAAGGTGGTGAGTATCTGGAACGAGCTGCCAGAGGTAATAGTAGAGGAGGGTACAATTTTGTCTTTTAAAAAGCATTTAGACAGTTACCTGGATAAGATTGGTATAGAGGGATATGAGCCAAAAGTGGGCAATTGGGACTAGCTTAATGGTAAAAACTGGGCGGCATGGATAAGTGGGGGAGCCAGAACAGTGGGAGATCTGTGCATGCGCAATGATGCTCTCTAGCTGTGAGCAGCCTGCTTTCCAAAGAGAATAGACTCCTACTGGCATGACTCACACTTTGCCTCTTTTTTGCACTAAGTGGCATAAGAATGCTTGCCAAATAATTGGTGCAATTCTCTCCCATTTTCGTTTTTTTGCTTAGAATTCTTTTGGTAAGATCACCCCCATATTGTCTGGTCTTGGGATTTCCATGATGACCTCCGTCTTTTTGGGTGCCTTGTGCAACCCATTGACATCAATTACATGACTCAGGTATTCAATGGAGTCCTTGAAGAACTCACATTTGTCTCTCTTGACTTGTATTCTGCACTCCTGCAACCGCCTTCAGGTATTTCCCAAGTTCTTCAAATACTCCTCCTCTATCAAATCCATGACCAACATATCAACCAGGTAACACTGGACTCCTATCAATCCACTCAATATTTGGTCCATGGGCCTCTGGAACAGAGCTGGAACTGACGTGTTGCCAAAGGGAAGCTGCTTATGGCAGAACAGACCCTTCTGTGTGACTATCATTAGTGGTGGTTGTGAATCCTTCGCTAACCCCATGTGCAGGTCGGCCTGAGATAGGTCCATCTTGGAGAATTTCTTTCCCCCTGCCAGACCACAGAATAGGTCCTCTATGAGAGGAAGCAGAGACTAGACCCCACAAGAGGCTGGGTTTACTGTCACTTTGAAATCCCCACAGATTCTCACCAATTCATCTGATTTTATGACTGGAACAATTGGGATGGACCATTCACTGGTGGTCAATGGTTCCAATGCCCCCAGACCAACCAACCATTCCAATTCAGCTTCCACCTTAGGCCTAATGGCATACGTGCCTTCAAACTCCTTGGACGAGCTTCTGGCTTCTACTGTAATTTAACCTTGATACCCGTCATCTCTCCAAGGGTTCCTTGAAGAGCTCCTTGTATTTTTCCAACGTCCTGTAATGTTGTGTTCAAGTCTGCCAGCATATTTACCATGCCCCACTTCAATTTCATAATGCAGGGCGGTCGCCTTTCACCACATATAGTGGCAATTCTGCACATTGGTCTCTCAACTGTACCTTCACCAGTACATAACGCTTGAGAACTCAGTATATGTTTGAAATGTGATCTTTGCAGTCTTCAATGGCAGGGCTTTTAACTTCCCCCAGTATACTGCTTCGGGAATCAAAGGCACAGCCACCCCTGTGTCCACTTCTATTTTCACTGTTTTGCCTTCCAGTTTGGAGAGAACCCAGAACCAATCGGCTTCACCTTGTAAGAGAGAATATTGAGCCTGAGCTCTTGTTTCTCCACACTGTCTGCTATTCTGCAGACCTGGCTGACTCTCTATCCTCTCAATGGCTGGCAACATGGATTTATTTTTCCTTCTCTCTGGATTCAGTTGCACCCAGCAATTCCAGGCAATGTGACCCACTGATTTGTATTTGTGACATTGGGCCTCTCGTGTCCAACAATCTAATTACTTGTGGCCTGTCTCGCCACATCGACGGCGGCATTCTACTTGCAGCAACGAATCCTGCAGGGCTTCTGCTACCTTGTCTACCTGGGCACTGATACCAACTGCACTGCTTCTCTGGTGGTTAGTACCATCGAAGTTGCAATCTCTAACGCAGACTTTTTTTCAGACAATAACTTCTGCTAAATGTCTTCATACCGGAAACCACAAACCAGCCAGTCCCATAAAACATCCAGAAGTACATTTCCAAACTCTCAGTGCTCAGTCAGTCTTTTCAGAATTGCCAAAAATTGTGCAATGGACTCCCTTTCAAGTTGGTCTCAATTGAAAATGCTTAACAATCATTAATTGGTATGAAATGAGCCTCGAGTACATCGCACCATTCCTGGTAAGTCTTCTCACCCAATTTGTCTGGTTGTATCAGACTCCTCAGCACAGCGAAGGTTTTGATTCTTATGGTGCTCAAGAAGACCGGTATGACCAGGTTCTCAGCCATGTTATTTGTGGCCAGATAAGCGCTGAAATGCTGTGTACAAGGTGTACAAGCCTTTTCATCAAAGGGCCCGTGACACCAAATCTGGCTGCTATTTTGTTCTTCTGCTGATGGGAAGATTTCCTGCCAACGTGTGTAGGCCCGAAACATCCTCCCACCATCGCCAGCAGCCGCCCACAGCCTGAGTCCCATCGATGGCCACTTCCACGAGTCTAGCTCAAAAATGTCCTTCTGCTGTCGCTGATAGCTGCCCATAGCCTGAGTCCCCTCGGTGCCCACTTCCCACGACATTTTTGTCCGGTTCCCAGGCAAACCTTAGCTCCCCCGAACGAACTGTTCAGTCTGAAGTAACGTGGTCGGAACACTTCTACCCATTCTTCACAGGTTGCCACGGTGTGATTCTTTTAGCAACACGTTCTTCAAAGCCCCGGGCAATGCTTTATCTCCTCTCCCTTCGCCAGAATGGAATGCCAGTGAAACGTGTAGGCCGTGACACCGCCTCATCGCTGGTTATTATGTATGTCCCTATGAACTAAACAGCATAAAGAATCACAAGGTAGGCTTGAATACTTCAATACTTTGAGCTGTTTATTAAAAGTGTGCACTCATTTACAGTCAGGCCCACAGGATCCAACAATGGCCGGAGCTAATAGCGCATGGGTCACCTGATCCATACTCTTAAAGGGACAGTCCTCACCTCAAACCCAACATAATATAACATACAGACACACATACATCACAGCCGGAAAAAGATGTATTACCTGCTTCATGCCGCCAGAGTAAGGCACCCCTTTCGTTTGTCACCATGCACCCACTCAAACACCCATCATACCTCCACAGGGAACTCACTCACAGCCAACTCACAGGGTCCCACCATTTGTCCTCCCACACCCCCTCCTTATTCCCCCGAGTGATTGCTCTCCTCATCACATCCCAACACTCAACCATGCATACCAGGCATCATTACCATCTGACCTAGCATGTGTTCTGCCTGCACTGCTGCTTCATAGCTCCAGGGACCTGGATTCGATTCCCAGCTTAGATCACTGACTGTGTGGAGTTTGCACATTCTCCCCGTGTCTGCGTGGGTTTCCTCCCACAGTCCAACGATGTGCAGGTTAGATTGATTGGCCAAACTAAATTGCCCCTTAGTGTCCCGGGATGCATAGGTTAGAGGGATTAACGGGTAAATATGTGGGGATACGGGGATAGGGCCTGGGTGGGATTGTTGTCGGTGCAGACTCAATGGGCCAAACGGCCTTCTTCTACACTGTAGGGTTTCTATGATTTCTATGATCTGTTTCATTGCAGGACAAGCTTGAGCACAATCAGCATGGATGGGCACAGCCTCATGGAGTCATGCCCGAGGTAAAGATCCTCATGCCATTCGAGGAGAGAATCCTTGAGCTTGCCTGAGAGGAGCGGGATCACATCTGTGCTGACGGCAAGCTGAGGGCAAGAGACGAAAGTGAAAACCCTCAACCAATCCAGCCATGGCGGCAGCCTCATGTGAGTTATGTCTTTGCAATCCTCATGCCCATGTCATGCACTAATGCCATCTCACTTCCTTGCAGGGCAATCAGTGGATGAACCTATCGTATCCTCTTGACCTCAGGAAACATGTGACCTGAGCAGCTCTGAGAAAAATATCTGACACAAGCATGAAGAGGCATCACAGTTGTCACCCGCACCTTCCACCAGCGTAGATATTTGCACCTTGATGAGAATAATGAACAGGCAGGCTTCTGGCTCACTCATTGGTGAGCATCTCGTAGCTGATGGCTCACAGCACGTGAAGGAAGGGATGGCCCAGGAATCAGCACTTGGAGGGATGCAGGAGCCCAGGACTCTGCTGAGCCCTGGTTCGATGACATGCCCCTCATTCCAGTTGTGCCCCAGCTGCTGGAACTGTGAAGGCAGATTCGCGAATTTCAGGAAGAGTTGTCAGCATCCTCCTTCGGACTGCAAGACTAACTGGAGGAGTCCCCTCACATTCTGTCCGAGATGGAGCTAGCACTCTGAAGCAACCAGGCCAACACTGCGAGGGTGGCATCTGCAATGGAGACATTGGTGCAGGACGTGCACTCCATGGTGAGGGATGTCCACTCCATGCTTCATGCACTCCATGGCTGAAGGCATGAGCTGCATGGTACAGGGAAGCAACTGCTTTCTGCAGATACTTGTGGGCATCCATGAGTGTCAGTATCAAAGCAAGACTGGCTTCTTGATCTCACCACAGCTGCCAGTCCATCATTTGGAGGTGACCAAGGACACCGGGCACCTACAGGGAAGGGAAGTATCTGGTGCATTCCCCAGGACCTTCCACCCAGGAGACCCTGGATGTGTCTAGCCCATCTGACTCCCTTCATCTAGTGAACCTAACCCCACACACTGATGAGGGTAGCACTACAACACCCATGTTGCCTGAAAGCAGGCTGGTGCCCTCAAGATGCCGGTCCTCCAGAGGATGGCCATCAAAGTCATCTCAAGCAACAGGGCATGGCAGACAGCAGGCCACCTCAACCTTAGCTGTGGAATCTGGGAAGATACATAAATGTAACAGTAGTGTTGGGAAGGAAAATAAATTGTAGCACAGTAGCCACAGGTGAAGTTAGACATGATAAGTAAGCACTAATGTAAACAGCATGTAATGTATTAAAAGTCATGTTATTCACCCTCCTAGTGCCACCACACTCTCAGTTCATTGCAACATGCACTATCAACCTCCGCGTTTAGGTTCCCCCATGTGTCCCCTCCATCCCCCTACTTCCATCTCCCGCAGCCTCTTCTCTGTCCCTCCCAGCACTCAGGCCATTCATTTGGGCATTCCTGATTTCAGCTCAAGGAAGCCATTGGCTGAATTCGTGTGAGAGTTGCTCCACTTGCACCAGTAGAGTAAACCCTTATTGGCATACCTAACCGCGAATGAGGCAGTATGAGTAGAGATGGGTCCTTCAGCATCTCTGCATCTTGAGATCACCATGTTCCTTGGAAGTTTGCGAGCAGCATTCCATTAGGCAGGAGTCAGACATTTGCAGGAGATATAAGGAGATTGCTCTGTCCTCGCTGTAAGTCATCATCACCCTCCTGAATCATTTGTTTCTTGAACTTCTGTGCCCAGCCATGAAAGGGGCAATCTCTGAGATAATATGCCACCGTCACCACACAGATAACGAAGGCCTACACCTCATGGGGGAATATCAGTGACCACCCTAGTCCTGGTCATCCCTGAAGCGAGAGGCCCAAGCCCTGCATCCCATTCAGTCATTGGCTTTTGCCTGAGGTCTTTTCACAGATCATAGATCATGAATTGTAGAATCCCTACCGTGCAGAAGGAGGCCATTCGGCCCATCAAGTATGCACCGACCACAATCCCACCCAGGCCCTATTCCTGTAACTCCTCACATTTACCCAGCTAATCCCCTTGACAGTAGGGTTGATTTAGCATGGCCAATCAACCTAACCCGCACATCTTTAGACTGTGGGGGAAATCGGAGCACCTGGAGGAAACTCACGCAGACACAGGGAGAATGTGCAAACTCCACACAGACAGTGACCCGAGGCTGGAATTGCACCCAGGTCCCTGGCACTGAGGCAACAGTAATAACCACTGTGCCGCCCCACAAGGGATCCTTTTCTCGGGCTCCTCTCATTGGCCGTCTCTATGTCTTCTTAATCCGAGATGATGTGATGGTCTTCCATATCATCCTCTGCCAGCTCCCCACCCCGTTGCAGCACAGGCACATCACACTGATATGCAAAACCCTCTGGGGGCTATACTGGAGGGCTCCCCCTGACCAGTCAAGGCACTGGAACTGCATTTTCAGAAGTTCAATAATCTGTTCCAGCAGAGCGCAACAAGTGGCAAGAGCACCATTGTAACGAATCTCAGCTGTACTCTGTGGCCTCCACACAAACACCATAAGCCAGCTCCAGAGAGGCTACCCCCATGTCCCCGAAGAGTCATACGTCCAGCCTCTGCTCTCCCTCAAAGACTGCCAAGATCTAAGAGCGGGCTAGGATGTTGTGGTTTACAGGGAACTGGGAACACACCTACAGGAAGCGATTGGCATTGTTGATTTCAGGGAGTGGAATCCCTTGCGGTGGATGAATGGGGCATCATGATGCCACAGGAAATCCATAGCCACATGCTCCCCGTTTCTACATGGGTGTTCCAGTTTCCTCCCACAGAGTTGCAGGTTAGGTGGATTTGCCATGCTAAAGTGCCCATAGTGTCCAAGGATATTCAGGTTGGGGGGATTAGTGCGGCAGAATGCATGGGGTTACGGGGATATGGCGGATGGTTGGCTTGGGTAAGATGCTCTGTCAGAGAGTCAGTACAGATTCGATGGCCAAATGGCCTTCTGCACTGTCGGGATTCAATGATTCTATGATCATTCAAAACCAGGGAAGGAAAATTTAAATTTTCACACAAACATTTATCCATTTCCTTATGTAAGGGACTGAGAAAAATGGGGATTTGTGGGGAAGACATTTACAAGTGTTCTTTGTCCCTTGTGGGTTTCAGTGTCCTGTTTGCTGAATAGGATGCTGTTTGTTGAGTGATGTGGGCTGGGCCAATCGGATTGCTCTGGGGGCGGGGGAAAAAAAGGCGCCAGGAAGTGAAGCAGCTGCGGAGTGGGCAGAGAGTGTGAAGAGAGAGACAGCCACGTTTTGAAGAGGAGCTTTTCCCAGGCAGTGAGAATTCGGTTTGGAGTGAGAGGCAGCCAGGTGTTCTCCTGCCTGTTCTTTTCATTACTGCTGAGGAGGACAGCCTTCAGCACACTCGACCTACGTTGCTGCACAGATAGCTCGAGGCACCTCTGCCTCCTGCGGCATCATCTTCCACACGTGTGTCTCTTCTGGACTGTGTGTGTCGTGAGTAATTGATGGGGTCTATACAATCCAACTGGAACAGTATCTACAAGTGTGTTACTGAGGACGAGGTTCCCCATGTGTGCACCAACGGATGGGCCCCAACGGTTATAGATCAGAGCTCTTACAATTTCTTGGGTTTCTCTGTTGTGAACATTTTTTTTTAGGGTTGAAACTGTTTGGTGGGAAGATCTTCGGTTTGGGATTCTTTACCTGTTGTATGTCTGTTAATTATATTTGTTATTAAATTTATTTTTGTTATTCCGATTACAGTACTGACATTTATGGGTAAACAGGAAATTGGCCAAATCAACATCAACCACTGGGAATTTGGGATCCTGTTGATTGAATATTTAAATAGTAGCCCCATATAGTGGTCAGCAGGGGGTTACACTTACCTATCAGTAAGTGGAGTAATAACCAATCGAGGAGTGTTGCCAAGATATTCGTAAGAATATCTGAACTGTGCATCGCAAATGTTAGCAAAACAGTGCTGCTTCTCATCATCCCAGCGATGTCTTAGTTGTGACTGCCAAGTAAATGCTTGGATATTCTCTACCTATGTAAAAAAACAAAATCAACAATGTATTTAAACAGGTTTCTTTATACATTTACAAAAGTAAATTCATTAATTAATAAATGCATTATGAATAATTTTAGCTGCAGTGAAGATCTCAATTTATTGTGCTCTGATACACAAAATAAGGGTAGTATGTTAGCATGAGCTGAGAAGTAGTTAACAGACAGGAAACAAAGTAGGAATAAATGGGTCATTTTTAGGTTAACAGGTTGTAACTAGAGTGGTATTACGAGCACCAGTGCTTGGGTCTCAGCTATTTAGAAACCATGACTCAGATGAAAGGTCCGAGAACAGTTGATAAGAAAAACTTGTCAGAGAAACCCAAGAAATTGTAATATTTTTCTGTTATTAATATTCTGGTCATACCTTTAAACTAAGATATGTGAGTGGTAATTAGAGCAAGGAAGGTGAATGTAAACTGTGAGTTTGATTTATTAATGGACCTAGCAAGACTTCACACAGATATTTACCTAAGGTAATTTAGTAAGGGTGGTTATAGAACAGGAATAGATTTGAATGGATGTTCTAGTTCAAAGGATAAGACATGCAGGGAGGTGAAAGAAAGGCATCATAGGTAAAGTTTTGTAATGTCGTAATAATATTGGGTGTTGTGGGTTTCAGAAAAAGGTCAAGATGTGGTTTGCACATGTAGATTCAAACTGACAACAACAATATTTATTGTAAGAGCTCTTGACTGACAAAATACAAACTGAAACTAAAAGCAGCAGGCTGGGCAACACCCTAATGAAATCACCATCAAATCATGTAATCAACTCGTATAGCTACTTGCAACCATTTAAATATATAACAAGTATGGATAAAGAGGGTTTGCTTTTCTTTTAAATTCTAAAAGCTAAAGTAAAGAGAAGTTAATCAATCCTGGGTCAGAACAGTTCTAAAGAAACTGGGTGAGATAATGAGAGATCAAAGGGAAATAAGGCATTTAAGGAGATGCTGTAAACCATGAAGTAGCTGTTTTGTATCTCAGACAACAAAAGAAACAGTTGGTCAACTTCCAGCAAGCCATGTTAACAAAGCCATAACTGAAAAGTCAACTGCTGGGAAACATCAGAGGGCACTCCAAGAGAGAATTAAAGGCACTGTGTGATAAAAGTTACTGGATTTTTATGGCCCATAAAATCTATAAGGTGTTGCTGAACAGATTGGGGAAGGTTAACTCTGAAGATAAGCAAATTAAGATGGTTTGGTACTGTCATTGGCATTGTCTTATTTAAGCCTTCTTCTCTTATAGTTTATTGTTTTTCCTATTTCTTAATAAACATTTATTTTCCTATAAAATTATAACAAGTAGTCTGGAACATGATTTCTGGATTTCAAAACCTCTCCTCATACTATACAAATTGCAAACATCAACTTGAGGGCAGATGTTTCACATTTCCCTTCTGGGATTTAAACAGCTCAGCATTTACCATCAGCCGTGCCCTTAACATAATGTATCCAAGTTTACTGACAGAGAAACTCCCGAGGGAAATCATGGGCCCTGGTGCTTCTCCTGTTTCCAGGTTCACTGATCATATTTTGTCACAGTTCACCTGTCATTAGCAAGACTAAACCATTGTAATTTGGAGTCAGGAGTCCTCCTTCCATTCAAAGGCAGCCATGGAATCGAAAATTAATGCATTGGATAAATTACACATATTATGTATTAGCTGAGTAACTGTACCACAGCTTCAAAGGGGAATGCAGTGCATTTTGATTCATTAAACAATGGCCTGGGTCCAGATAGCAAACGTTTCTACAAATAAATAAAAATAAAAAGAGTGGGTAAGGTAAACATTAGTCCTTTAGAGGATGAGAAGGGGGATTTAATAACGGGAAATGAAATGGCCAAGGCATTGAACAGGTATTTTGTGTCGGTCTTCACAGTGGAAGACACAAATAACATGCCAAAAATTGATGACAAGGAAGCTAGGGTAGGTGAGAACCTAGAGACAATCATTATCACTAAAGAAATAGTGTTAGGAAAGCTAATGGGGCGAAAGGTAGACAAGTCCCCTGGCCCTGGTGGAATGCATCCCAGGGGAAATAGTAAATGCACTCATAGTAATTTACCAAAATTCGCTGGACACTGGGGCAGTTCCAGCAAATTGGAAAACAGCAAATGTGATGCCACTGTTCAAAAAAGGAGGTAGACAAAATGCGGGTAACTATAGGCCGGTTAGCTTAACTTCTGTAGTGGGGAAAATGCTTGAATCTATCATCAAGGAAGAAATAGCGAGACATCTGGATAGAAATTGTCCCATCGGGAAGAAATTGGACAAGTTCATGAAAGGCAGGTCATGTTAACTAATTTATTGGAATTCTTTGAGGACATTACGAGTGTGGTGGATAATGAGGAAATGGTGAATGTGGTGTATCTGGATTTCCAGAAGGCATTCCACAAGGTGCCATACAAAAGGCTGCTGCATAAGATAAAGGTGCATGGCATTACGCATAATGTATTAGCATGGATAGAGGATTGGTCAACTAACAGAAAGCAAAAAGTGGGGTTAAATGGGTGTTTTTCTGGTTGGCGATCAGTGACTAGTGGTGTGCCTCACGGATCAGTGCTGGGACCTCTGTTGTTTGTAATATATATAAATGACTTGGAAGAAAAAGCTGGTTTGATTAGCAAGTTTGCGGATGATACTAAGATTGGCGGAGTTGCGGATAGTGATGAAGATTGTCAGAGAATACGGCAGGATATAGATTGACTGGAAAATTGGGTGGAGAAATGGCAGATGTAATTTAATCCGGACAAATGCGAGGTGATGCATTTTGGTAGCTCCAATTCAGGTGGGAGCTATAAAATAAATGGCAGAACAATCCGGAGCATGGACACACAGAGATATCTGGGAGTACAGGTTCACAGATCCTTAAAAGTGGCAGCACAGGTGTAAAAGGTGATGAAGAAAGCATATGGCATGCTTGCCTTCGTCAGTTGGGGCATCGAGTATAAAAGTTGGTGAATTTATGCTACAGTTGTATAAAACGTTAGTCCAGCTACATTTGGAATACTGTATCCAAATCTGGTCACCACATTATCAGAAGGACTTGGAAGCTTTGGAGAGAGTGCAGAAAAGGTTGACCAGTTGCCTGGTATTAGCTATGAGAAGGGATTGAATAAACTGGGATTTTTCTCCCTGGAAAGACGGAGGTTGAGGGGCGACCTGATAGAAGTTTATAAAATTAAGTGAGGTATAGATAGGATGACCAGTTGGAAGCTTTTTCCCAAGGCAGAAATGACAATTACAAAGGGGCACAAGTTCAAGATAAGGGGGGAAAGGTTCTGTGGAGATGTGCGGGGGAAGTTCTTTTACACAGAGGGGGCCTGTGTAAAAGGACATGGGCTCAGACAAAATTCCATTTGCCTTCTTAATTACCTGTTGCACCTGCAAACCAACATTTTGTGATTCATGCACAAGGACACCCAGGTCCCTCTGCACATGCTGCAATTTTTTACCATTTAAATAATTGTCCATTTTGCTGTTATTCCTACGAAGACTGCCAAGTGAGGTGGTTGAAGCAGTTACGTTAGCCACATTTAAGACTTATCTTGATAGACATATGAACAAACGGGGAATAGAGGGATATAAGTAGTTGGTTTAGATAGGTAAGTGTGATCAGCGCAGGCTTGAAGGGCCTGTCCCTGTGCTGCACTGTTCTTTGTTCCAAGACACTAAGATGAGTGGTAGAGCAGAGGACACTGAAAGTCTGCAAAGGGATATAGATAGCTTAAGTGAGTGGGCAAGGGTCCGGCAGATGGAGTACAATGTTGGTAAATGTGAGGTCATCCATCTTGATAGGAATAACAGCAAAATGGACAATTATTTAAATGGTAAAAAATTGCAGCATGTGCAGAGGGACCTGGATGTCCTTGTGCATGAATCACAAAATGTTGGTTTGCAGGTGCAACAGGTAATTAAGAAGGCAAATGGAATTTTTTCTGCGCCCATGTCCTTTTATTGTTGTTAGAGTCATTTAATAAACTTTTTGTTTGTTTTTAATTTGGGCCTAATGTACTCTTCTGGTGTTTACGACCTGTTTGAAGTGTTGATTTACGACTGTTTGGCAGGTCAGGTGCTTCGGACAGTTTTTTTTCAGAGGGAAATCTAGAATTACTTTCAATTTTAGTTCAGAAGCTGTTAGCTCCAGACTGTAAAAAGTGTTTTTGTCTCTCTCCCTGGTATTAGAAATTCTGCTGGCTAGTTGGAAGCCGTCTTTCTTGCCTCTCTGGAATGAAAATTTTGCTATCAGTGGTTTGCTGGCTAAAAGCTAGAGATGATGTGGAGATGTCGGCGTTGGACAGGGGTAAACACAGTAAGAAGTTTAACAACACCAGGTTAAAGTCCAACAGGTTTATTTATTTATTATTTATAATTTATTATTATTTATAAAAGCTAGAGGCCAGCAGTGGCTCTCTCTCTACCTCGAGGTGTACTGGGAGCTTCAAGATGAGGAAGTCAGAGTTTCAATTCTCCATTCAAAGGAGTAAACTACAGAGGGAGTTGGAAAGCTGCAAGATCCAGCATCACATGAGCATTCTGAGCTAAACCTGGGACGGGTGTATGTTTGTAAGAAGGTTTGTTTGCTTGGAACAGTATATTGAGCTGTTAAGGTTCATACAATATCATGGTTGTTTATTTTTCTTGTTTGTAATTGGTAAAGGTTATTACTAAATCATATCACATCTTATGCTTACCCATGCCAAAATTCAAAGTGCAAAACTTATGATCTAAGCTGACTTCATGCACACTTTGGAGTTTCTGACCTGGATTATAACACCCACACATGCACCTGGTGAACAGACCCCACCTGAAGTGTACATGTGAATACGGCTGGGTGTGGGGGGGACGGGAGTTACGTTGGGAGAATTTTTCCATGTTGTCAGGGGTGGGAGGATGAGGAGTTCCATGGGGAAGCGGGGAGATGCAGTGCTCCCATATTTATTTACATCGGGGCGCCAGACTGGTTGCTGGTGGACTTGCCCCTTCCATTTTCTTCCACAAAATGTTTAAAAATATAGCGGAAAAAGCTGGCCACTGTTAGAAAATGCTTTGAAAGAAAAGAAATTGCCAAATTCTGGCCCCTAGGTCAATTTTTTCAATGATGGGACTCTCCTATGAGGACTTCGGATGGACAATGCCTATGTGCTTTAGGGTTTCGACAATTAGGAGGTGATCAAATCGAAATCCATAAAATTCTTAATAGATTGACAGGATAGGATGTTTCCCATGGCTGAAGAGTTTAGAACTGAGAGTCACAGTTTCTGAATGAGGGGTCAGGCATTTGGACTAATTTCTTCACTTGCCGTATTGTGAACCTTCAGAATTCTCTGCCCCAAAGAGCTGTGGGTGCTCAGATGTTTAGTATATTCAAGCCAAAGATATAGGTTTTTGGATACTATGAAATCAATTGATATGGGGATAGTATAAGGAGGAATAGGTGAGGTGGAATATCTGCTATGATTTTAATGAATGGCTGGGCAAGCTTAAATGGCTGAATTATCAATTTCTGCCTCTATTTCGTCAGTTCTTATGAATTGCAGCTTCTATTTTTATAATTTTTTCAAGCTATTCTTCCAGCAGTTATAAACCCATACTTAACCAGGAAAAGAGTGGTGTGGCATCACAGCACTGAAGCACTATCAATTTACTGTGTCTGTTAGTTCCACTCCCCTGTTCTTTCTCCAGAGCCCTATAATTATTTTCCTTTCAAGTATTTATTTATTTTCCTTTTGAAAGGTACTGGTAAATCTGCTTCAACCGCCTTTTCAGACGGGGGCGAAATCGCGGTAAAGTTGGGCATCGGGCCTTTAACGCGATCTGTACCCGATTCCGAGCAGATCGCGGCTTTACCGACACCCGATTCGAGCGCGGGTCCGGCCTGCGCCCGAATCGGGCGGCCCGACGATTTAAATGCATTTGCATGCATTTAAATCGACTTAATGAACCACGCGCCCAACTCGACCGCCAAATCCCACTTTACCGTCTTCTGGCCCGATCCACGTCCGCGCTGTTACCGACCTGCAAAATAAAAGTCTGAAGTCGCCGCTGCAGCCTCCAAAGAGCGGGATCAGAGACTGCAATGGCTCTCTGACCCAGGTCATCCTCTGGTCGGGGCGGGAGGGGGGTAGGAGGAGGAGAGGGGGTGTGACCGAGCATCCCCTGGGCGGGGGAGGAGAAGGGGTGTGACGTATCATCCTCTGGTCGGGGGGGGGTTCCGCTGCCTGTCTGCGGTTGATCCCTCCTGGCACCATCACTGGTACTACCAGTTACAGATTACTCTTCCCTGCAGCTGCGAGAGAGCGGGAGAGATGGCTGTGGCTGGTAGTGTACCAGTGATGGTGCCAGGAGGGATCGGCCGCAGACAGGCAGCGGAACCCCCCCGACCAGAGGATGATACGTCACACCCCCCTCTCCTCCTCCCACCCCCCTCCCTCCCCGACCAGAGGATGAATGTCAGAGAGCCGCTCTCTCCGCTTTCTGCTTTTTTTCGCGCCCGGGCGTGCTGTCAGATTTTTTTTTCGAACTGCGCATGTGCAGTTCAGAGCTCCGATCGGTCCGCCAGCGCTAAGCCCCGCCCACAGCGCGGATTGGGCGGGAGCTGGCAAAACGCGTATGGGCGCGCTGCAAAGAGGATTCCAGGCGCGGATCTATTTGACGCCCAGATCCGGCACTTAGACTCAAAATGGTAAAATTCCTCCCAATGCATTGCAAATCATAACAAAAATATTTCCTCTTGTCACTGCTAGTTAATCTCAAAGCTGTCTTCTTCAGTTACTGATCTTTCTGACACTGGAAATGGTTTATCCTTATTTATTCTATCAATTTATGGCGTCGAATGAGTCTATCAAATCTCCTCTAAGTTTCATTGCTCTAAGGAGAACAACTCCAAATTTTCTAGTCACTCCACATTATTGAATCTCTGTTTAGTCTCCTCAAAGGCCTTGATTCCCTTGTAGACCTAAATTAGCTCCTGTTAATGCAACATTGTGGTTTTTTAAAAAATCATCCGCATTTTCAAAACCATCCATGTCCTCACCCTTACCTATCTCTGTTATTTCTTCAAGTCCCACAATCCACTGAGATATAGGGAACTCATCTAATTCTGGTCTTTGGAGGTTTCTCTTATTTTAATTACTAATCACTCCACCATCAGTGGTCATGCCTTCAGCTGCCTTAGGCTCTAGAAATACTCCCGACATCACTTTGCATTTCTCCTCTTTCATGAAGGAACAAATATGTTGTTGGTAGCTCATCCTTTACCTAGGGTTACCTGAGAGGTAATATACCATGCAGGACTTACGTTGGCAGTTATAGAAATGGTTGCGGTCCTCCAGACTATTGAAGAGCCTAGAGCACTCCTATATTTACTGCTTTTCTGTCAAAAAAAAAACTTGAACACTCCAAAGAAAAAAATACAATGCCTCCTACCTTAGTTATTATCATTTTGTTCACAACATCTCGAGCATGCACTTCTATTGTACAAATAGTCATGATCTTTTGTCTCTCTCCTACTGTTAAGTTGCCAATCAATAATGTGATCAGTGAATTCAGTTGAGTGATCTATCACAAAAATTAAAAATTAAAGTCAGGATATCATTAATATAACATACAAGCATAGTGGTGAATAAATAGGGGAACAGGACTGGCAGAAAGTATAATGGACTTGTCATTAATTATTGCTGTTTTCCAAGCCTTACTCCCTTCATAAAATAGATGGAAGAAAATTTGGATCAAAAATGGCGAACATCTATTTTGAGAAAATCGTTTTTCTCAGCGATGAGAGTGTGAACAAAAAGCAAGCTCTAAACTTGCATTTAAGAACATTTTAGCTAGATGGTCAGTTTTGTTAGCTGTGATTCAGTGGGTAGCATTTCTGTCTCTGAGTTATAAGTCGGCTCAATTGCCACTCAAAGGATTTGAGCACACAATCCAAGCTGATGCTCTGGTCCTGTACTGAGGTTGTGCTGCACTGTCTAGAATGTCAGCTTTCAGGTGAGCCATTGAAACAAGTCACCATTTCTGATTGATGCAAAAAGATCACGTGGCATTATTTTAAAGATAAATGTATATTTTTAAATCATCATCACTTAAAAACAGATTATCTAGTCATTATCTAATTTCTGATTGTGGGAACTTTTCTGAGTGAAAACTTATTTCCTACTTTACAACATATTTTATTAGCTATAATGTGCTGTGGGACATCTGAAATAAGAAATTGTATTTGATAGAGGTCAGTCTTACTGCATGGAGGAAAAAGAAAATCAAGAAGGGACACAGGAACCAGGATTGTAGGAGGTAGTTGCCTCCAAGGCTACGTGGCACAATGATTCAACTGTAAGGATCCTCAACCCATATGCTGTCGTTGTGCGGAATGGTGACATCAGTCAGTTCTGACTGTGGGGTAGCTTGATTCTTAACACCCTCCTGGCAGTGTCCTAAGCTCTTCAGTTGCTTCAAGAAAGACTTCCCTCTGTGATGATACTGTGCCTTTAGGAAATGTATTTTAGTTATGATTCTTGTGCAGGATCTGTTTTAGCAGTTTTATTATCGGTGCCGTTTTGTCTACAACTGGCATCTTATACTGCAGCAGTATAATTGCTAGAATGCTTGTTTTAATCTGGACTAATGCTGTTCTGTTCCTTTTAGTGGTTCCCCTGGGGTTTTGCAGAGGAGGACTTGATTAGGTTGAATGGCAGGTAAGGTCATATGATTGGGTGGAGCTAGGCTTACACTGAAGAATCAAGTCAGATGCTGCTTTAAGTTGTTAGAGAGCAGTGCCTCTCTTTTCTCTTCTCTGAAGTTGGAGACTGGAATCTGCCAGAAGACAAATCTCTTTCTTTGAGAAGTTGCTGTTTTGGAAGCTGCAGAAAGAGGTATCCCTTTCTGTCTCTGAAATCTGGAGACTGGGAGCTGACAGGTTTACTTATCTGAAGCTCTGCTATTTAAGGATATATCCTTTACTTCTCAGGAAACTGCTGTCTGGATCTCTGTTCAGAGGTGTCCAAAGGCTGGAAATCTAGTATCCACGTCAGCATATCTGCTTTGTATGGTAACCGGTTCTAAAGAAGTGATTTATGTCTATGGGGGATACTGTTAAATTGGAACATTAGAGATAGCTAGCTGTTAGGAATAATACTTTGTCTTGTTTAAGTATTTTAATTGGTAAAAGTTATGCTAATTATTTTTGTTATATTCTAACTATGTTCTTAAGTACAATTTGTTTTGATAGAAGTTTTCTAGTGGGTCAATTGAATCATACCTGGAGCGGAATACCTTATGCTCATCCTAATGCCAAAATCAAAAGTAAAAGCTGGGGTCTAGGCTAAGTTCACAATATACCTTTGATTTCTGATCTGGTCCCTAACACCTCCTTCAGAAGACTAGATAATTGCAGTGTTCAGTAGCATTCACAATTACATAAATACTGAAGCAGCCTGTGTCCAGTCAGCAGGACCTGGATAACATTTGCCAACAGGCAAAAAGTGTTTGCTTTCATTCACAGGGTTCAGAGACAAGAAACATATACACCACACATGTGCCAAGCAATGTCTTCAGCCAAGAGGAGACACTCTAACCACTATCTCTTGACCACCAATCAAATCCTAGGGGCAGGGTTTCCTGAAACTGAACTGGACCAATCATATAAAATACTGCCAAAAGAGCAGGTTAGAGGCTGAGTATTCTGCAGTGAGTAACTTATCTCCTGACTTCTCAGAGCTTATTCATCATCCATAAGGTAGATGTCAAGAGTATCTTATGGTGAAATACCCTCCACTTACATGGATGAGTACAATTTCAACAACACTAAGGAAGCTCAATACCATCCAAGACAAAGCAGCCCACTTGATCAATGCTCCATCCATCACCTTAAGCTATTCACTCTCTCCACCACTATGGCACCTTGGCTGCAGTGAGTATTATCGACAAGATGCACTGCAGCTTCCTGCCAAGGCTCTTTTATAGCATATTCCACCCCCAAGAACTCCAATGAAAAGGAAAAGGGCAGCAGATGCAGGAGAATGCCAGCATCTACAAGTACTCCTCCAAACCAACTACCATCCTGACTTGGAACTATTCACTGTTCTTTCACTATCATCAGAAAAGAAAGCTGGGATTCCCTTCTATCAGCACGAGTATAGCAACACCAGATAAATAAAGCAGTTCAAGAAGGCAGTTCACCATTATCTTTTCAAGTGTAAGTTGGCATGGGTGACAAATGCTGGTCTTGCCTGCTATATTCACATCACATTATTTTTTTTAAAAAGTGGTTGGTGAAAAGCTGCTGCTACTCATTGGGGAAAACTTTTTTATGTTCTTGGAGGATACTCTGGTGCAGCTTTTGGGACTTAATGGTCCTTCAAAACTTCAGCATGGACAGCAGCAGTCTTTGCCAGCAGGGGTGAAAAGTCACATGGAGAAGAAACTATAGGTGGAATTCTCCAGTCGTTCTCGCCAGCGGGATTGTCCGATCCTACTGCAGTGAATCGAGATTTGGCTGACTGCCAAATTCTCCGGCCTCACTGGTAGCGGTGGGGAGGGCATGAACAGCTGAAGAATTCCGGCCTAAGCCTGAATGAGATATAAACTGAGTGCAAAGTTGGGAAATTGGTTCATGTGGGAATTTAGCGCAGAGAAAAAGGTGCTCCATTTACTAACTTTAACATTATCTAATAGCTGGAGAAGATAGATACCTGAAATAGAGGGTAACCTAGAGACAGTAGCAAGAGTTTGAAGAGCTAGGGGTGTGAGTCTGTGGGTTCAGAGCATTCTATATAAAAATAAAATCTGACAGAATAAGAAAGAAGATAAGTGACTGGTTGGTGAGTTATTTTCTCTTATCTAAACTAATGAATTTTAATCATAGTAAGAATGGTAATAAGTATAACATTAATTGAAATAATAAAAACATAACCACATACAGGGTTAGAAGCATTAAGTAAAATTGAATTAAGAAATTAATTAATTATAATGCAACAAAAAAGGCAGGGCATTTGATGTTTTGCAGTTGTGGGAACAAGTGGGCATTATATGGCAATCACATCTGCATTAATTATCTGTGGTTCAAGGAACTTCAGCTTAGAGTTAATACATTGGAGGCTGAGCTTCAGACACTGAGATGCAACATGGAGGGGGAAAATTCCCCGAACACTTTGTTCCAGAAGGCAGTCACCTCCCTTTGGCTAGGACCAAAAGAGAAAAGAAAAGAGCTGGCGTTTCGAGTCCAGACGACCCTTTGTCAGCTTTGACAAAGGGTCATCTGGACTCAAAACGTCAGCTCTTTTCTCTCCTTACAGATGCTGCCAGACCTGTTGAGATTTTCCACCATTTTCTCTTTTGGTTTCAGATTCCAGAATCTGCAGTAATTTGCTTTTATCCCTTAGGCTAGGGTCTTTTAATTTGCTCTATTTTTTTGATTTTATTTATTGTTACATGTATACAGTGAAAAGTATTGTCTCTTGCATGCTATACAGACAAAGCATAGAGAAGTCATAGCTAGGGTGTAGAGAAAAGATCATCGCAGAGCCTCTGGCGATGATCTTTGCGTCGTCGATGGAGACGGGAGAGCCGGAGGATTGGAAGATTGTGGATGTGGTTCCTATTTTCAAGAAGGGGAATAGGGATACCCCAGGAAATTACCGACCAGTGAGTCTAACCTCAGTGGTTGGTAAGCTGATGGAGAATATCCTGAGGGACAAGATTTATGAGCATTTAGAGAGGTTTAGTATGCTCAAGAATACTCAGCATGGCTTTGTCAAAGGCAGATCGTGCCTTACGAGCCTGGTGGAGTTCTTCGAAAATGTGACTAAACACATTGACGAAGGGAAAGCGGTAGATGTGGTTTATATGGATTTTAGCAAGGCGTTCGATAAGGTCCCCCATGCAAGGCTTCGAGAAAAAGTGAGAGGGCATGGGATCCAAGGGGCTGCTGCCCTGTGGATCCAGAACTGGCTTGCCCAGAGGAGGCAGAGAGTGGGTATAGATGGGTCTTTTTCTAAATGGAGGTCGGTCACCAGTGGTGTGCCCCAGGGATCTGTTCTGGGACCCTTGCTGTTTATCATTTTCATAAATGACCTGGATGAAGAAGTGGAGGGATGGGTTGGTAAGTTTGCCGACGACACGAAGGTTGGTGGGGTTGTGGATAGTCTGGAGGGATGTCAGAAGTTACAGAGGGACATAGATAGGATGCAAGACTGGGCGGAGAAGTGGCAGATGGACCTCAACCCAGATAAATGCATAGTGGTCCATTTTGGCAGGTTAAATGGGATGAAGGAGTACAATATAAAGGGAAAGACTCTTAGTACTGTAGAGGATCAGAAGGACCTTGGGGTCCGGGTCCATAGGACTCTAAAATCGGCCCCGCATGTGGAGGAGGTGGTTAAGAAGGCGTATGGTGTGCTGGCCTTTATCAATCGAGGGATTGAGTTTAGGAGTCCGGGGATAATGATGCAGCTATATAAGACCCTCGTCAGACCCCACTTGGAGTACTGTGCTCAGTTCTGATCGCCTCATTACAGGAAGGATGTGGAAAAGATTGAAAGGGTGCAGAGGAGATTTACAAGGATGTTGCCTGGATTGAGTGGCATGCCTTATGAGGATAGGCTGAGGGAGCTCGGTCTTTTCTCCTTGGAGAGATGTAGGATGAGAGGAGACCTAATAGAGGTATATAAGGTGTTGAGAGGCATAGATCGGGTGGACTCTCAGAGGCTTTTTCCCAGGGTGGAAATGGCTGCTACGAGAGGACACAGGTTTAAGGTGCTGGGGGGTAGGTACAGGGGAAATGTTAGGGGGAAGTTTTTCACACAGAGGGTGGTGGGTGAGTGGAATCGGCTGCCGTCAGTGGTGGTGGAGGCAAACTCAATAGGGTCTTTTAAGAGACTCCTGGATGAGTACATGGGACTTAATAGGATGGAGGGTTATAGGTAGGCCTAAAAGGTAGGGATATGTTCGGCACAACTTGTGGGCCCGAAGGGCCTGTTTCATGCTGTAGTTCTTCTATGTTTCTAAAAATTAACTTAATATACGGTCGATCCATTCAAAAGTCAGATTTCAGAGGGAAAAAGCTGTTCTTGAGTTGGTTGGGATGTGACCTCAGGCTTTTGTAACTTTGTCCCAATGGAAGAAGGTGGAAGAGAGTATGTCCAGGGTGTGTAGCGTCTTTGAACTAAAACCCCCTACCCTTCCGGGGACCATATCCCTCTATTCACATCCTATTCAGGTATTTGTCAAGACGCCCCTTAAAAGTCACTACCGTATCTGCTTCCACTACCTGCCCCGGCAACGAGTTCCAGGCACCCACTACTCTCTGTGTAAAAAATCTGCCTCGTACATCTCCTTTAAACCTTGCCCCTCGCACCTTAAACCTGTGCCCCCTAGTAATTGACTCTTCCACCCTGGGAAAAAGCTTCTGACTATCCACTCTGTCCATGCCTCTCATAATCTTGTAGACTTCTATCAGGTTGCCCCCCAACCTCCGTCGTTCCAGTGAGAACAAACCAAGTTTCTCCAACCTCTCCTCATAGCTAATGCCCTCCATACCCGGCAACATCCTGGTAAATCTTTTCTGTACCCTCTCTAAAGCCTCCACATCCTTCTGGTAGTGTGGCGACCAGAATTGAACACTATATTCCAAGTGTGGCTTAACTAATATTCTATAAAGCTGCAACATGACTTGACAATTTTTAAACTCAATGCCCCGGCCAATGAAGGCAAGCATGCCATATGCCTTCTTGACTACCTTCTCCACCTGCATTGCCACTTTCAGTGACCTGTGTACCTGTACGTCCAGATCCCTTTGCCTATCAACACTCTTAAGGGTTCTGCCATTTACTGTATATTTCCTATCTGTATTAGACCTTCCAAAATGCATTACCTCACATTTGTCCAGATTAAATTCCATCTGCCATCTCTCCGCCCAAGTCTCCAACTGATCTATATCCTGCTGTATCCTCTGATGGTCCTCATCGCTATCTGCAAATCCACCAACCTTTGTGTCGTCTGCAAACTTACTAATCAAACCAGTTACATTTTCCTCCAAATCATTTATATATATTACAAACAGCAAAGGTCCCAGCACTGATCCCTGAAGAACACCACTTGTCACAGCCCTCCATTCAGAAACGCACCCTTCCACTGCTACCCTCTGTCTTCTTTGATCGAGCCAGTTTTGTATCCACCTTGCCAGCTCACCTCTGATCCCATGCGACTTCACCTTCTGCACCAGTCTGCCATGAGGGACCTTGTCAAAGGCCTTACTGAAGTCCATTTAGACAACATCCATTGCCCTACCCTCATCAACAATCTTCGTCACTTCCTCGAAAAACTCGATCAAGTTCGTGAGACACGACCTCCCCTTCACAAAACCATGTTGCCTCTCACTAATATGTCCACTTATTTCCAAGTGGGAATAAATCCTGTCTCGAAAAATCCTCTCCAATAATTTCCCTACCACTGATGGAAGGCTCACCAGCCTGTAATTACCTGTCAGAATTTGCAAGACTGGTTAAAGACAGAATTAAAGGTTCTGTATTTGAATGCACACATCATTTGAAACAAAATAGGTACATTTATAGCACAGTTAGAAATAAACATATATGATCTGGTAGTCAATTCAACAAGTGGTTGCATGGTGATCAAAGGTATTTGGCATTTCAGAAGGATGGGAAGCTAGGAAAAGGTCGAGGAGAACTCTATTAATTATGGATAGCTTAAGTATAGTGGTGAGTGACGATCTTAGTTCAGAAGATCAAGATGTAGGATGCGATTGGATTGAGATAAGTAGCAAAGGGAAGCTATTAATTGTGGGAGCACTTTATTAGCCTTCTAACAGGAGCTACACTATAGGACAAAGTAAACAGAAAGAAATAATGAGGGCTTTTAAGAAAGGTACTGCAACAATCATGGGTGATTTTAATCTTTACCTAGATTGGATTAATCAGATTGGTAAAGGTAGTCTGGAAGATGAGTTCATAGAACTTATTTGGGATAATTTCCTATATCTGTACGTTCTAGTGTTCTAGTGTTAACCAGGGAGCAGACTATTTTCTACCTGGTAATGTGCAATGAGAAAGGATTAATTAATTACTTCATAATATAAGAGATTCTTGGCAACAATGATCACAACATGATAGAATTTCACATTCAGTTTGAGGTGAAAAGTGTGCATCTAAGACTAGTGTCTTAAACTTAAATAAAGACAATTACAAAAGTATGAGGACTGAGTTTGTTAAAGTGAACTTAGAAATAGGGTAAAAGGCAGGACAGAAGAAAATCAGTAGCATACATTTAAGGAGGTGTTTCATAACTCAGCAAAGATAAATTCCATTTAAAAAAGAAAGACAATGAGAAGGATGACTAAGGAATTCTAAAATATCAACTTGATAGCAAAAACACACAATGCTACAAAGATTAGTAGTAGATAAAAGAATTAGACAGATCTTATAAACTAACAAAAATGACTACAGATATTATGAGGGAGAAATGAGAATATGAGAGAAAATAGCTGGAAATATAAAAATTGAAAGAGTTTCTATAATTATTCAAAGAGGAAAAGAGTAACTAAAAGTTAGCATTGGTTTCTCGATAAGAATGAGGTATTAATAATGGGAAAGGGAAATATACCTGAATATCAGGCAAAAGAGAGGAATTTTTAAAAACCACAATCATTCAGGAAAAGATACTGGGAAAACTATTAGAACTAAAGGTTGACAAGTCCCCGGATAGAATGACTTGTATCCTAGGGTTTTAAAAGAAGTGGCTGCAGAGATAGTCGATGCATTTTAGCGGGAGGTGATGGCCAAATGGTATTATCGCGAGACTATTAATCCAGAAACTCAGCAAATGTTCTGGTGCCACAGCAGATGGTGGAATTTGAATTCAATAAAAGAATCTTGAAACGTCAATTGTCGGAAAAACCCATCTGATTCACTAATATCCTTTAGGGAATAAATCTGCCATCCTTACCAGCTCTGGCCTACATGTGACTCCAGAGCCACAGCAATGTGGTTGACTCTCAACTGCCCTCTGAAATGACCTAGCAAGCTACTCAGTTGTGTCAATCACTACAAAGTCAATTAAAAGGAATAAAACTGGGCGGATCACCTGGGATTGACCCAGGCACCGGGAAAGATAATGGCAAGAAAACAAACAGCCCTGTTGACTCTGCAAAGTGCTCCTTATTAACATCTGGAGGCTAGTGCCAAAGTTGGAACAGCTGTCTCACAGGCAAGTCAAGCAACAGCCTGACATAATCATTGTCACGGAATCATACATTACAGATAACGCCCCAGACCCACCATTACCATCCCAGGATATAAGATGCCCCACTGGCAGGACAGAGCCAGCAGAGGTGGTGGCACAATGGTATGCCGTTGGGAGGGAGTTGCCCTGGGGGTCCTCAACATTGACTTCGGACCCCATGAAGTCCCATAACTTCAGGTTAAACATAGGCAATGAAACCTCTTAACGGTTACCTCCTTCGAAATGTTGAACAACAACCGGAGGAAGCACTGAGGGTGGTAAGGGTGCAAAATGCACTCTGGGTGGGGGATTTCAGTGTCCAGCACCAAAAGCGGCTTGGCAGCAACCCTATGGATTGAGTTGGCCATGTCCTAAAGGATATAACTGCTAGACTGGGTCTGCAGCAGTTGGTGAGGGAACCAACAAGAGGAAAAAGCATACTTGACCTCATCCTTACCGACTGCAGAAGCATCTGTCCACGACAGTATCGGTAAGAGTGGCTACCGCACAATCCTGGTGGAGATGAAGTCCTGTTTTCGCATTGAGAATAGCCTCCATCATGGCCATCACCGTGCTTAATGGGACAGACTTTGAACAGATATAGCAACTCATGGGCACCTATATGGCACTGTGCACCATCAACAGCAGCAGAACTGCACTGCAGCACAATCTACAACCTCATGGCCCAGCAAATCCCCCATTCAACCATTACATCAAGCCAGGGAACCAACTTTGATTCAATGAAGAGTGTAGGAGAGCATGCCAGGAGCAGCACCTGGCATACCTAAAAATGAGGTGTCAACCTGGTGAAGCTACCAAACAGGACCATGTGCATATCAAATAGCATAAACAGAAAGTGATTGACAGAGCTAAATGATCCCACAATCAACAGATCAGATCCAAGCTCTGCATTCCTGCCACATCCAGTTGTGAATGGTGATGGACAATTAAACAACTCATTGGAGGAGGAGGCTCCACAAATATGCCCATCTTCAGTGATGGAGGAACCCAGCATATCAGTGCAAAAGATAAGATGATCCATCTCGGCCTCCTCCAGTGGCACCCAGCATCACAGATGCCAGTCTCCAGCCAATTTGATTCACTCCACATGATATCAAGATACAATTGGAGGTACGAGATACTGCAAAGGCAATGGGCCCTGACAACATTCTGACAATAGTACTCAAGACTTGTGCTCCAGAACTTACCGCTCCTCTAGACAAGCTCTTCCAGTACATATACAACACTGGCATCTACCTGACAATGTGGACAATTTCCCAGGTATGTCCTGTACACAAAAAGTAGGACAAATCCAACCTAGCCAAATACTACCCCATCAGTCTACTATCGATCATCAGAAAGTGATGGAAGGGGTCATCAACAATGCAATCAAGCAACGCCTGTGCAGCAATAAATTGATCAGTGATGCCCAGTATTGGCAGGCACTCCAAGTGTGCCAGGCTGGCAGTGCCAGGTTGCCCAGTGGGCAGTGCCAGGGTGGCAGGTCCCCTCGCTTCCAACCTTACCGGGAGGCCTCAATGGCCCCCTGTTCTACTGGCGAGGCCATCACATCTGGTCCCCATTGATGGGGTACCATATGTGGCCCTTGCCGGAGAGAACCTTCCCCGGCGATGCCACAGAGGCAAGTGAGCCCAGACAATTTGCTAATTGTACTTCAGTGAGCATTTAAATATATTTAATTAATATATTCAGCCTTGTGCCCTTTTCGGGCTTAAGGCTGATTGTGCCAGATATCCGGTGCTGGTAAGATTGCGAGATGAGAAATTGGAGGCGGCTCTGATTTTTCGGCTCTGTCGCTATCTTACCGGCTCATCCCGCCCATCAACTGACGAAGCGTAATGGTAAGATCACTCCCATAGTGTCTAACATTAAATGTGAATCTACAAATTGGACATCAACAGCTAAAGAATCCAGATATGCTAAGAATTACACTAAAAACCAACTTAAAATTTTCAGTCAGACTCATAATGTGGTTCATTTATGCATACCAGAAGCTTTATATATTCACACACAGGGCCATATTCTTTGTCGACATAGGCAACATGAGCCTACTTTGCACCTTCTTCATGTAAACTAGGACTGAGGGAACAGTCATTTCCTGGTTCATTCCCCAGGTCAATGCTGTGACCAGAGTTTGAATTTGACCCAAAGCCAGACAGTAACTGCTCCATGCTGCATTCTCCAGTGTAATCTCTCCACCAATCAGGATCCACTTGCGAGTCAATCAGCACTCTCTTCTCATGCAGTATCAATTGTTGTTCACCCATTATAATTTGAAACTTCTTGTCAGCTTACCTGATAAGTGCAAAATGGAAAACTTAAATACCATGTATCTGTTCAGTAATACTCAAGTTCTGTACTTCTAAACAAATCTTAAATATCTTGAAAATCATGCCACTCAGCTATCTATTCCTACATTTTCAGTAACAGTGAGAGGAAATGAAGAGAAATTTGGAATTACTGGGCTTGAATGAGATCTGCTATGAGGCAGAAAATATAATTGCCTTGTTTTTCAGCAGTTCCAGATAGGCAATGGGTTTGACTATCAGTGACTTCTGTCAGTGCCCTGAAGCAGAAGAACCAAGGAAGAAAAACTTTTTGAGCCATTTTGCAGCAATTTTCCCTGAAGATACAGCTGATACTGTTTCGTTAAATGAAGGGAAATGATGACTTATCCACAACAGTGCTTCAGCATTTGTTAGTCCCACTAACAATACTAACTTTGCACTCAATCCTCCAGCTGAAGACCTGCTAACAATGTCAACAGCTCATTGGTAATACTCAAAAAAGAAAAGTAGTCTTCAAATTTAGCAGACCTGCTTTTTCAGGTAATCCTTCATGGCATTCTCATAACCTTCTTCCAGTTTTGCAAATGTACCACTAACTTCTCCATTCCAAACAATCTGCGTACCAGTCAGAGCAATCTAAAATAAATTTTGCAACAAAATGAACATTAAGGATACGTATAAGCATCTACTTAAGTAATTATATAAAAATAAGTTACAGGATATAATGAGGGAGATTTTAAATAACACTGCTAGGTCAGAATGGGGTGTGCAAGGGGTACAAATTAATAAGGTGCACTTGCTAGCAACTACAGTTTGCAATTGTTACTATTTTAACAGCATCTGCTTTCTAGGGAGATAAGCCTTTCACTGTAGGCAGGTAGGAGCCTCATAAATGACATGTAAATTGAGGTCCTATGATGCAAATAGGACCCCAATGCAATCTCAACAAAAATAAAGGCTGCCTCCCATTGGTGAAACTGTAACGTAAAATCTTCTGGGATTGATTTCCTGACCTGGTTTGCTAATATGTTGAGGTGGAAATCAAAGGGTCCTAGAATTTTATCTTATGTCGCATTATTTTTTGCATTGCTTTTTCTTACTTATCTAAAATCTATCAAGCTGCTTCCTTTGGCTTATCTTTCGACACCCTTGTTCTGCTGATATTATGTTCTCTTCCTCCAATGTTAAAATGAATACCAAAGTGTGTACTAAATAAGACCGTCATCCCCTTATTATCCATCAAAGTCTCATTGGCTTTATTAATTGACCCACATTGTTCTTTTACCACTCCTGTTCCCTTCAACATTCACTGGCATATAAAATGCCTTAGAAAAGATTTTTCATGCTAGTTTAGTTGTATCCTAGCTATTCGTCTTATATTCATCAGTACAATTAGCAAGAATACCAAATTGTAAAGGGAACAACAATTTATGCTGCATGAGGAGAGCGTGCTGATTGATTGACAAATGGATTCTGATTGTTGCTGTGGAGAATGCACCAGTTAACTAACGACTGATAGTTAACTGTCAAGTTTTGTTGAAATTCAAATCAGTCAGTTTACTCTGATTGATCAGGGCATTGCCCTGGGAAATGAACCAAGGAAAGGCGATCACATTTTTTTTAGGTGGAAAAGGCTCAATGTGTGTATATGCTTCTTTAGTCTGCCAAGGACAGGGCTTTGTGTATGAATACATGTTGCTTCTAGGCTGCGTAAATGTGTGACACTGCGAGCCTGACTGATAATCTTAAATTTTTTGTCAGTGTAATTCTTAGCACATTCAAAATCGTTTGCCAAATGTTGTCCAATCACAGAATCAGATCTAATGTTTGACACAAGGTTTTCAGTTTTGCAAGCATAGCCTGGATGGGTACAGACAGTACTTCGTCTGTTGCGAACAGCCAAAGAAACATGTTGTTTGATACAATCTGTCAGGCGTTTGGACTTATCAATGATAGAATCATAGAATCCCAACAGTGCAGATGGAGGCCATTCAGTTCATCAAGTCTGCACTGACTCTCCAAGTCCTATCCTCGTAACCCTGCACATTTACCATGGCAAATCCACCTAACCTGCACATCTTTAGAGTGTAGGAGTAAACTAAAGAACCCAGAGGAAACCCATGCAGACATGGGGAGAACGTGCAAACTCCACACAGACGGTCATCCAAGGTTCAAATCGAACCTGGGTCCCTAGCCCTGTGAGGCAGCAGTGCTAATCACTGTGCCATCGTGCCATCCCTTATAGTCTACTTATCAAGATTCAAACTGGCACTGAAATTCATATACACATTATCATTTGTGTGACAGGTAGGACATCTTTTTGGCTTCACAGCAGCATCCTGTTAGTGTCAAATATCACTTGTGTTGCTACTGTGTAGGAGCAGCGTGAAATGGCTATCTTCACCTGTTGTGAAGATTTTTGAGACACACTATCTGAGGTAGACTGGGCATTTTTCAGGACTGAAAGTGGCAGCCTTAGGTCCATTCGTGAAATTGTGCCATATACAGTAAACAGCAATCTGATTGGGGTGGCCATTATCTCACAGGATGACTTTAATGTCCTTTATTTCAGCATCAAGTTTGCACAGTGAGCAAATGGATTAGGAGCTCTGTAAACAGCAACGGATAAGACCAACCTTAAAGAATATGGAATTGTAGGAATCTCAACATGTATAATGACCGGCAAAGGTAGGCTTGTAGTAGATGGTAAGCAGAGAACCTATGGACAGATTTCTCAAATAGCATAACAAGGACAGGGAGCTAATTTGACTGATCCATTTTAAAGGTGAGTTTGAGTGCAGGATGAACCAATTAAGTTGTGCAAGGAAATTCTTACATGTCGCTGCAGTTTCAAGTATAGCAAAGGTCTCAGCAGCATATCGGAAAAATACAAGGGGTAGGAGGTTAGGTGTCAGTTCATTCGAAGATGCATTTCTCGTGGAACCCAACAAAGATGTTTGCGCAATGTGGGCAGTCAACATCTTCTTCTAGTGCAATATAAATGGTTATTCCCTTTATAGTTTGGTATTCTTGTGAATTGTCCTGATGAGGGCTTTGACAGCATGTCGTGTTTTTCAGCAAAACTCAAGTTCTATATTACCAAACGACTATTTGTATACCTGAGACAGAGGTATAACAAAGTCCAAATTCGGTATATCAACAATACAGTTCAACTCACAGGTAAGCCTAGAATAGGTAAGCTATCTATAAAATTTCTCCGAGAGTGTATTAGACCTAAGGTTGTGCCAGTTTTCATGTCCAAGTGTATTGATAATGCTAAATTGAGACACAGTGCCACAACTGAACAAACAATTACGCAAGATGAGATTGAACAGATTGGTAATAGGGTTATTAAGTTATGCCATGCCCTACCCTGCGGTTGGTCTGAGGTACACAAATTTGTTTCATTTTCAATTTGATTTGTTTGTGCCACTATATTGCCTCAATAGATGATTGCATCTAAACAATACCCATTTGAAACACACCCATACTATAAATCTCTTCTAACATGTGCAGTAATCAATGAGTCAGGCACCTCTGCAGTGGCTAAATCTCTGTGCTCGCTGCTGAATACTGCGAACTACTTAAGCTGGAGTGGGTTTAGCAACACAATTAATGATGCAGCCAAACATGAAGGAAATCCCTTCAATCATGTATTCTTCAAAAGCGAGGAGTTCTTTCTTACACATAATTTCAAATTTGGTGTGCCCTCATGTCACACAGGGGAGGCGATGGCCTCATGGTATTATTGCTGGACTTTTAATCCAGAAACTCAGCTAATGTTCTGGGGACTCGAGTTTGAATCACACCATGGCAGATGGTAGAATTTGAATTCAATAAAAAATATCTGAAATTTAGAATCTACTGATGACCATGAAACCATTGTCGATTGTCGGAAAAACCCATCTCGTTCACTAATGTCCTTTAGGGAAGGAAATCTGCCTCCTTACTTGGTCTGACTCACATGTGACTCCAGAGCCACAGCAATATGGTTGACTCTCAACTGCCAAAGGGCAACTAGGGATGGGCAATAAATGCTGGCCAGCCAGCGACGCCCATGTTCCATGAATGAGTAAAATAAACATCAAATGGGAAGGGATACTTGCTGAGTTTTCACCCCTCCACACAGCTATCCCATCACAAACCAGCGTCCACTGAAGATACTGAATCCCTGACTGCGTCTTCAAGGGAATTACGTCTAATCTTCTACCCCTTGCATATTTCTGATATGTAGATAATGAATGGGATTTTCCAGCCCTGCCTGTCGCTGGGATCGTCTGGTCCCGAAATTCAATAGATACTTAGCTGGCCCATCTCATACCCAACCAGCAGGTTCCACCACAATGGAGCCAGAAAAGCTCCGCCAATACGTTTGCAAATAAATGGGGTGAGTGCTATGAATATGATATTGAGCGTGTTTATTACATCAATTACTGATGAATATTTGCCTTCCACGTTTGAAATTTACATGTTGTCATAGGTCTGTCAATCTATACGAGACCTGGAAGATTGTGATTTGTTCAGATGTTGTTTGTTCAGAACTACAGCTTACTCTGAGTACTATTTCCATATGACAAATATAATTCCTTTCCTAGGAATCTTAACAATTGCTACTACATTCCGAGAAAAAATTAACTAATTTTCCATCAGTGGGATTTTCCGCTTCTGCCAAAGTCCATGGACTTATGAACAGCTTGCTGCATTTTCACCCCCAACCCCTCTGTGACCGGGCCATAAAATTCAGCCCATGGAATATACAACATATTTTCTCTGAACAGTACCTGTGCAGGATATTCAAATATCCATTGCTCTCGAGGCTTTTCTTCATAGGCTACTACAGCCTCAGCGATTTCATGACGCAATGTGGCACACATTCGCTCTAACAGCCGATTTAACCAAATTTCAACCTAGGATCAATGCAGACAGCAATAACAAGTTGAAAACAGGTAAATTAGGAAAAAAAACTGAAGAAAATAGAAAAACAGATTTTCTTTTTTAAAATGCCTTTTCATAATTTGATTGAAAGATATAAGATCCTGAGGGGCCTTGACAGGGTGGTTGTGGAGGGGATGTTTCCCCTTGTGGGAAATCTAGAACTAGGGTCACTGTTTAAAAATATGGGGTCCAGAGGGTTGTGAGTCTTGGAACTTTCTTCCCGAAAAGGGGTGACAACAGACTCTTTGAATATCTTCGAGGTGTGGGGAAAGATTCTTGGTAAGCAAATGAAGGGGTGGTGGTGGTGCAGTAGTTATCTGGAGTTGGCGGAGTGCAGATTTAAGACTACTCTCAGATAAATCATGATCTTATTAAATATCGTAGCAGGCTCAAGAGGCTGAATGCCCTATTCCTGCTCCATGTCTGTATGTTCATATAACCAAGCATTTCACAATCAATCAAGCAAAGAGTAGTCACTGTAGAAATATAGGGAAATTCAGCAGCCAATTTTACTGTGTACAATTTTGGTCTCCTTCTTTGAGAAAGGATATACTGGCACTGGACAGGGTGCAGAGGAGATTCACTAGGTTGATTCCGAAGTTGAGAGGGTTGGCTTATGAGGAGAGACTGAGTAGATTAGGACTATACTCATTGGAATTCAGAATAATGAGGGGAGATCTTATAGAAACATTTAAGATTATGAAGGAAATAGATAAGGTAGAAGCAGGGAGGTTGTTTCCACTGGCAGGTGAAACTAGAACTAGGGGGCAAGACCTCAAAATAAGGGGGAGTAGATTTAGGTCTGAGTTGAGGAGGAACTTCCTCACCCAAAGGGTTGTGAATCTGCAGAATTCCCTGCCCAGTGAAGCAGTTGGAGATACCTCATTGAATGTTTTTAAGGCAAGGATAGATACATTTTTGAACAGCAAAGGAATTAAGGATTATGGTGAGCGAGTGGATAAGTGGAGCTGACTCCATGAAAAAATCAGCCATAATCATATTGATTCTCGAGATGCTAGATGGCCTACTCCTGCTCCTGGTTCTTATGTTCTGATGTTCACAATTTGCATTTCAAGTCGTAGAGGTTTACAGCATGGAAACAGGCCCTTCGGCCCAACTTGTCCATGCCGCCCAGTTTTTACCATTAAGCTAGTCCAAATTGCCCGCGTTTGGCCCATATCCCTCTGTATCCATCTTACCCATGTAACTGTCTAAATGCTTTTTAAAAGATAAAATTGCACGTGCTTCTACTACAACCTCTGGCAGCTCATTCCAGACACTCACCACCCCTTGCATGAAAAAATTGCCTCCCTTGATCCTTTTGTATCTCTCTCCTCTCACCTTAAACCTATGCCCTCTAGTTTTAGTTTCCCCTACCTTTGGGAAAAGATGTTGACTATCGACTTTATCTATGCCCCTCATTATTTTATAGACCTCTATAAGATCACCCTTAAGCCTCCTATGCTCTAGGGAAAAAAGTCCCCGTCTATCCAGCCTCTCCTTATAAACCAAACCATCAAGTCCCAGTAAATCTTTCTGCATTCTTTCTAGTTTAATAATATCCTTTCTATAATAGGGTTCTGCGAGAGTTGCGAGGTTCTGCAGATAGCAATGAGATAATCACCAAGTAAACTTCAAATTTAATGTTGTTTGAGGGATTAATATTTGTCAGGACACTGGGAAAAGTCCCTTTCTTTTTTTGAATAGAATCATTGGATCTTTTACATTCTACCTGATATGACAGACAGGAACATAGTTTAATACTTCAGCAGACAGATAACTGTGTAGAAATTCCTTTTTACTCTGAGTTCTTACATTGAAGTTTCAATCTAGATTGTATTTTGAAGTCTCTAATGAATAGGACTGAAACCATTGGGCAGAGCTTTGCCTCAGGGGTTGAGAATCTAATGTCTAACCATTGTTAATTCTCTAACGATTCTGTGTCCTGAGTACACCCTGGAGTCTGGGAGGGGAGAGGGCTGCAGGATTGTTTGTTGTCGACCAGATAGTCAGGAGGATGTGGCCACTGGAAGTGACCTGTCAGGGGTGGTATGGTGGGGCAGTGCTTAGCACTGCTGCCTCACAGCGCCAGTGACCCAGGTTCGATTCCCAGCTGTTGAATAAAGTCTTTTGCTTGTTAGTGTTGCGAAGTTGGAAATTGATGTTGGTAAAGAAGTAAAAAATTATAAAAATGCTAGAGGGAAAAAAACATTGTGTGGTCCCTTTAACAGCTGATGTTTTGTTTCAGTGCTTGGAGGTTTAAAATGCAAAGTACATACAGTGTCCAAGTTGAAATCTGTTTTTCTGAGCTACCAGGAACCTATAAAATATGAATTTGATGATGTTGATAACATCAGACCAATCCTATTGTCGGAAAATTGATAGATCATGACAGGTTTTTAAAAAATTTAATTCACATTTCACCATCAGCTATGGTGATATTTGAACCCAGGTCCCCAGATCATTACCCTGGGTCTTTAGATTACTAGGTCAGTAATATTACCACTACACCACTGTCTCCCTCTACATAAACCAAAATAAACACTAGCTTGGCCCCGGGTAGAGTACTGTGTGCAATTCTGCACACTACACTTTCAGAAGGATGTGAAGGTTTTGGAGAGGACACAGAATAAATTCAGTAGAATAGTTAGAGGATGAGAAATTACACTAACATGGATGGATTGAAAAGCTGGGTTGTTCTCTTTGAAGCAGAGAAAGCCAAGCGGAGTTCTGATTTAAATCATGAATGAATGAGCAAATAAAGAGAATCTGTCCAGTGGCTGAAGGGTTGATAAACAGAAAGCACAAAATTACAGTTACTGGGAAAAGCTACACAGCGGCATGCGGAAAAACATTATTGTGCAATGAGTGGTTAGGATTTGGAATGCACGGGTGATGGAAACAGATTACACAGTCTTCAAAATGAAATGAGGTAATTACTTGAAGAAAATTGATGGCAAGGATATGGGGAAAAAATGGGGCAAACTCAATTGCTCTTCGTCAAGCTAACACAGGTTATGATTATTGTCCAACTTGCCCAGGTTTTGGGAATAATGGTAAGGAATAGTGAAATTTGCCTGGCCTCTGCCTTCATTAACACTGAATTCAGATTTGCAATTCATACCTGTTACATGCAGGATGAATTTCACAGACTCCTACAGTGTACGTGAAAGCAGGGGGCTTGTAAAATAAGGAGGGTGGCCAGCTTGCCACTTTCCTGCAACCGCCCAACCCCTGTCCAGTCTCCATGCTACAGGATTGGGGGGGGCAGGGGGGCAGCTAGCCGACCGTTGGGCCTATTGAGACCCTTAAGTGACTACTTTTTAAAAATCCATTCAATGAATGTAGGCTTCACTGACTCAGCCAGAATTCATTATCCATTCCAAATTGCCCTTGAGAAGGTGGTAGTGAGGTGCCTTCTTGGGCTGCTGTAGTCCACGTGGTACAGATACACCCACTGTGCTTTTAAGGAAGGGAGTTCCAGGATTTTGACCCAATGACAATGAAAGAAAGGCAACATATTTCCAGGTCAGGATGGTGAGTGGCTTGGAGGGAACTTGCAGTTGGTGGTGTTCCCATGTATCTGCATGTATCTAGAAATAGAATACCATCTGGGTTCATTTACATTTGATACAATTTTTCATTCAGTAAATATGAAAGACCTATTAAAATTAATTAACTGACTGTGTTTAAATCATGGAACATGGCAATATTTTATCAATAAACAATTCAATACTAAAGACTATGTGACAACATAGTAATTGATCACAACTGATGACATGACAAATGCTATATTTTGATGTCTTTTCCATTCCAATCCAAGAAGCTTCAGCTTTTGGAATTTTCAGCTTCTCACAATATTTTGGCAGCTATGTTAACATATTAATCAGTCTTTAGTGGAAGTAATTGAGGGTGTGGGCTAGGGACATCTCGGCAGCTTGATAACAGACCGGTAGGCAGGGTGTTTCTTACACTGCTTCATATTGTTTCCCTTTCAAGCTCAATCACTTGTTAACACATAGGTAATTCTGCCCATCAACCATAAGACACCCTTTATATTTTCTGCAGCCGGACATGGCACCAACTCTTCGTAATTATTCATTAAGTAACATTTGAGGATAATGTATCTGTGATGAAAGAGAAGCACTAAGCCAGGTCATCATTACCTTCCACATTAGACTCTTAATTAGACAGCGGCCAGCTCAGATAAATTCACTTTGAAAAAATCAAAAAGTCAAAGGGAAAAAGCTATGGACTTTATAACAAGTGAGATAACGCAAGTGATGGTCATTTAGAATGACCATATCAGTTCAAATGAGTGTTGTGCATAATGTATTAAATGTATTGACACTCACCTGACCTGTAAAATCACACGGTTTATCAAATGGCACATATTCCTGTTCTTTACTGTACATGCCAATTCCAACTTTCATTGGATTGTTATCTGCATCCATTTGGAACTTCAGTTTAGCCATATTATCAAACAGTTTTGACAAATGTTGACTCACCTGGAATATAAAGGAATATTAATCACCAAAATAATGATAGTTTCGCAAGAAATAATTCACACACACTTAGGTCAGCACTGCACATATATCCTGATCAGAACTCATTTTGTTAATTTTTCATGATCTCTTGCAAAGCACCTGCATATTGTTGGCATATAGTGACTATAATCAATGTCACATGCACCCAAAATGTGCTACACCTGTCCTGACATGATAATGTTTCAATTTGGTGTCAGTTCATAGTCTGATTGCATTCCCAGTATAGTCCGACCCTGGAGGTCTTACACTAGAAATGGTGGCATGTGGCTGTTAATATGGTTGTTGGCCTACAAGGGGTCTTCTAAATGCCACTGTCCAAGAACTCTGGGTTCCTTCAAATCTGCCCTCATTGGCATCCTTGACTGCATTCTCGATTTCCTGCAACCCACCACTGGGCTTCAGTTGCCCAGTTGGTTGTAAGCTCTGGAATTTCTTTCCTAAATTTCCACTCCACTCTCTTCCCTTCATGTACACCTTTTAAAACCTTATATTATAAGCTTCTGGTCATCTGTCTTAACATTTCTTTATGTGGATCAGTGTTAAATTTTTTTAAATATTTGGTAATATTTCTATGAAACATCTTGGATGTTTTACAATGTTAAAAATACTAAAAATGTAAGTGGTATTGTTAATTGTTCAAAAAGGGTGGTAAGGATAGCCCCAACAAAACAGACCAAGTGGTTTAACATAAGTGGTGGGCAAACTCTTAGAAACAATTATTCGGGATAATATTAATAATCGCATGGAAAAATGTATGTTGATTAGGAAAAGCCAGCATGAATTTTTAAATGGGAAATCATGTTTAACTAACTTGCTGAAGTTTTTTGAGGTGCTAACAGAAAGGGTCGATGAGTATAATGCTGTTGATGTGGTATACTTGAACTTAAAAAGGCCTTCAACACAGTGCCACACAACAGACTTATGAGAGAAGTTATAGCTCATGGAATAAAAGGGACAGTAGCAATGTGGATTCAAAATTGGCCGAATAATACAAAGCAAAGAGTAACTGTCAATGGATATTTTTCAAGCTGGAGGAAGGTTTGTAGTGCTGTTCCCGAGGGGATGATGTTAGGACTCTTGCTTTTCTTGATATATATTAATGATCTAGATCTTGGTGTGCAGGGAACAATTTCAAATTTACAGATGGCACAAAACTGAGAGGTATTTGTAAACTGTGAACAGTGTAGAACTTCAAAAAGGACATAGAAAAGTTGGTGCAGTGAGCAGATAGGTGACAGATGAAGTTCAATGCAGAGAAGTTATGCATTTTGGTAGGAAGAACATGGAGAGACAATATAAAAATAGAGATAAAATTCTTAAGAGAGTGCAGGAGCAGAGGGACCTGGGGGTATATGTGCATAGATCATTGAAGGTGGCAGGACAGATGGAGAGAGCATTAATAAAGCATATAGTATTCTGGGCTTTATTAATAAGGGCATAGAGTACAAGAGTATGATTACGCTGAACTTATACAAGGTACTAATTAGACCTCAGCTGAAATATTAGCCGCGATTCTCCCATCGCGACCCGCATCTTTTCTAGCGGGTCGAGGTGGGAGATGCGCGTCGCCGGCCTCGTACAGCCGGGAACGCATGCGCATCTCCCAGAGCCGGCGAACAGTCGCCAGTAAGACCACGCTGGAAACTGGCGGGAAGGCAGGTAAGTCATTTGAACCTTTTTAAAATGTATTTTAAATATGTTTAGCAGGTCATTCTCGGGAACTTTCAGGTCCCGATCAAATCTCCCACCCTGCCAGGAGTACTTCATTCTGGTGGGGTTCAGACTAGCTCCCCACATTCGGAGAACTAGCAGGAGATCCCACTGGAATGAAGGGGGAGCAATCGGGACCCCCCCAGGGGGTCAAGTAGCAGCAGGGTGGTGCCCTCTGGGCATGGGCACCCTGGCAGTGCCAGCCTGTGCCCCCTGGCACTGCCCAAGGGGCAGAATGCCCATGCCTGGGGGCACCTTGGCACTGCCCACCAAGCATTGGGCAGTGGCAAGGGGGTGGGCAGGGCCTACGGGCAATTGGTGGGGGTGGGGAGTCCCGCTGCCACTCTGCAGACAGGATCGGTCTGGGATGGAGGGAGGGCAGCAATCGGGGCGGGCTGAGGGGGGATGGGCCTGCCTCCTGGAGAGGGGGGATCTGAGCCTGGGGAGGGGGGCTGCCGGAGTGGGGGGGATCGCCACTGCTGGGGTGGGGGGGCTGTGCATCGGGGTGCTCCGGGACAGGAACGGGAACGGGGTGTGTCAGGACTGGTCCGGCAATTGCTGTGGGGGCTGCGATCGGGCTGTGGGGAGGACTGGAGGGGCAGTACTGCCGTGGTCCCGGGCTGGCCAGCTAATGGGGAGTCTGACAGATTGGGACCACTGTGCATGCGCAGAGTTCCAGAGCTGTCAAACTCTGGCGCGAATAGGCACCGCCCCTCTGGGTTTTTAACGATATTCACGACTGGGACCTCTGCAGTGCACAGAGTGTGGAGATTCAGGTGAGAAGCTGAACTGACAAAATAGTTAGGATTTAGAACAGTTTTCCCGCCAGTTCAGCACTTTTGGGAGAATCGCGGCCATTGTGTACAATTCTGGGAGCCTCATTCAAGAAAGGATGTGAATGTATTGGAGAGAGTGCAGAAGAGATTTATAAGAATGGTTCCAGGGATGAGAAACTGCAATTATGAGGATAGGCTGGAAATATTGGGACTGTTCTCCTTTGACAGAAGGCGGCTTAGAGGAGATTTAATAGAGATATTCCAAATCATGACAAGGTTGGATAGAGTAGATCGGGAGAAAATGTTCCTGCTTGTAAAAGGATCAAGAACAAGTTGGCACAGATTTAAAGTGATTTACAAAAGAAGCAAATGCGATATGAGAGAAAATGCTTTCATACAAGTGCTTTGGGTCTAGAATGCAGTGCCTGGAAATGTCATGAAGGTAAGTTAAATCAAGGCATTCTAAATGGCATGAAATGATTATTTGAATCAAAACAGTGTGCAGAGGTATGGGTAAAAGCACTAAGTCTATCTGGAGAGCCAGTGCAGACATGATGGGCCAAATGGCCTCCTACTGCACCATAATAATTTAGTGACTCTATTATCTTATGATCCCATATTAATGCCTTAGGGCAATGTGCTATCCCAATATCTTCATCAATGAGTTTTCCTTTATCATAAAATCTGAAATAGGGAAGAATGCATAGTTTTCAGTTCCATTTGCAATGCTCAAATAATGAAGGAGCCTATGCTTGAATGCATCAAGACCCGGACAACTTTCATGCCTGGGCAAAATAGCAAGTAATCTTTACATCACACAGTGTCAGATAAGTAGTACCTCCAACTAAAGGGAATCTAACCACCTACACTTAACATTACTATTACCAAATTTCCCATAACTAGACCAACCATATAAATACTGTGGCAAAAGGGCAGATCAGGGGTTGGGTACTCTGCTGCAAAGGACTCAGCTCCTGACTCTCCAAAGTCTGTCCACCACATACCAAGCACAAGTCAAGAGTATGACAGCATTGCCTGGATGAGTGCTCCAACAGCGCTTCAGAAGTTAACCACCATACAGGACAAAACCTGACTAGCACCTCATCCATCAGCTTAAAGTCACTCCCACCACCATAATTTGGCTGCAGTGTATACTATCTGCAAATGCAACTTACCAAGTATGAAATGATAATACCTCCCAAATTCATAATCTCCACCGGTTAGAATGACAAGAACAGCGGGCTTATGGGAACAACACCTGCAAGTCCCCTTCAAATCACACATGATCCTGGCTTGGAAATGTATAATCAAGTCTTCACTGTTTCTCGGTCTAAATCCTGAAACTCTCTATGAGCACTGTGGATATATCTACACCACAAGGACTGCATCGTTACCTTCTCAAGTTCAATAAGGGGTGGACCGCACCTGCTGGCTTTGCCAGATATCTGAAGCCCTTAAACAGATAAAAAAGTGCCTAATTTCTCAGTGTGAAATGTTAAGGCATAGAATGGAATCAATGTTTTTCAAAACATTTGAAACTGAATAGTTAGATTAATTTCAAAAAAGATGGAATTCAGTGAGTACTTGGGCAAGATTATAGCATTGATTAAACATTCACAACTGGAGTTCCTTAAAATGCTTTACCTTCAAAGTTTGAATGGTATTTTGGTTGTGAGATTAGGACCAGTCTAATTGTGCATTGAAAATATTGGATTTCTGCCACAGGCAGAACATAATATAACACCTCATTATATTGTGATGATAGTGTGCGTTTAAGAAATGTATTTTAATCATATTTTCTTACAGGTTTTTTCAACCAGTTACTTTGCAAGATTGCATTGTTGCCATAATGTCTGTAGCCGGTGTCCTCTAATTGTTGCTGAAGCAATGTAATGGACCTCATGTTCATTTTTAGTCTGGGTTTTATGAGCCTTTTGAAATTGCTGGATGGAGCATGATTGACAGTTCAGATGCTGCCCGGGGACAGTTTTATTCCACAGAAAAGTCCAGGATTTTGGTTTCATTTTGCTCAGAGGCTGTTTGGATGTGAGACAGAAAGCTGTGCCTCATGTTTTCCCCTCTCTCTGGAGTTGAAAATTCTGCTGCCTGTGAGTTGCTGTTAGAAGCTAGTGGGAGAAGGCAGCGTGTCTCTGTTTCTCTCTCCAGAGGCGTACTGAAAGTTCCAGGACTGCGAAGTTTCAGAGTTTTAATCCAACATTCAAAGGACCAATTCACAGCAGGTGTTAAAAATCTGCAAAATCCAGCATCACGTGAGCATACTCACTTTTTGTGCCAAGTCTAGAGAGGGGTGTATGTCTATAAGATGGTTGATTGATTTGGAACTAGCTGTTAAGGTTTATACTGTGTCATGTATCTTGTGTCTTGTAAGTGGTAAAAGTAATGCTAAATCTTTTTATTATATTTTAATTGTGTTCCTAAATAAACTTTGCTTGATAAACGGTTCATAGTGGGTCACTTGAATCATGCCTGGAGTGAAACACCTTACGCTCACCCATGCCAAATTCAAAGGTAAAAGCTTAGGGGTCTAGGCTATCTTCATATCTTTTGGCCTGAGTCATAACAATATTCAAGATTATTTTACCACAAATGCTATTCATAATAATGCTAAAAATACTGATCCAAGTGTCTCACCTCTATGGGGTTGTTCCCATTAGATAAAATATCTAGCAAGTCTGCAGAAGATATAAAGTAGAATCTAGGAAAGGCAAGTCTTTTAGTCTCAAGATATTCAGCCAAGGCTTTTTCACAAAGGATTAAACTAAATAAAAATAACAGAAAATGAAAGTATTGCATAAAAATTAGAACTCGGAATTGTTACAAAAGCTACATACTGTAAATGCTAGAAAACTCAAATAAAAACAGGAATGCTGGAAATACTCAGCAGGCCAGGCAGCATCAGAGTTAACAGGTGAAATCTGGTGCCCTCCCACATGGTGCATTTGGTGGAGAGCGGGCATTTAATAGGGCGGGGACTATGCCACCTACCCACCTCCATCACGATTTAGTCTGAGTGGGAAGAACAAATAAGGTTATTAAAACTTTTCCAGCAACTCACCCAGATCCTGGGCATCACACCTATGATGCTTACAGTCTTTGCTACTTCTAGCCATACCTGCCTTGGTTGGACAGCTGGCTTTTATCTCCTGTTAAAGAAAAGGACTTACAGATGCTTGGTGGTACAGAACTTGAATATTGCTTAGAAGAGAAACATGTTGCTAAAGCTTTTCATCTTGAATTTATAAGGGAAATTGCAAGAATGACATTTCAAACAATCAAAACAATCTGTACTGCATCATTACCTTCTTGCTCGGCAAGTCACCACTGATTGGTCAAGCCTTGCCATAGAGAAAGCAAAATGGAACTATAGGTTTCCCCAAGCTCACCGAAAATGTATTTGACCCAAAGTTGTGTCACATTCATTTTCAACCACATTGAAAATGCCAAGGTGAGACATAGTTTCACGATTCAAGCAACATTCACATATAACATTGAGTAGATTTGTTGCAGGATATCTAATCTATTCTATGCCCTGCCCTGCGCTTATTCGGGGATACACAAATTCCTTTCATTTTCAGTCTGATTCATTTGTATTGCTATATTGCCTCCATAAGTGACTACACCAAAAGCAGGAATTGCATGAAGCACAGCCGCACTGTAAACTTGTTTAAGTGGAAACTTTTCAGCTGCCAAATTAATGTTGCCATGAAACATGTAGTGAACTCAAATATCATGTACTGTCCAAAAGTGAAGAGTTTATTCTGGCAAATGGCATCAACTGCAGTGTCCCATATCTCACATCAAATGGCAAGAGGTGTTTGTCATAGAATCATAGAATCCCTACAGTGCAGAAGGAGGCCATTCGGCCCATCGAGTCTGCACCGACCACAATCCCACCCAGGCCCTACCCCCACATATTTTACCCGCTAATCCCTCTAACCTACGCATCTCAGGAGTCTAAGGGGCAATTTTTAACCTGGCCAATCAACCTAACCCGCACATCTTTGGACTGTGGGAGGAAACCGGAGCACCCGGAGGAAACCCACGCAGACACGAGGAGAATGTGCAAACTCCACACAGACAGTGACCCGAGCCGGGAATCGAACCCAGGACCCTGGAGCTGTGAAGCAGCAGTGCTAACCACTGTGCTACCGTGCCGCCCCTCTATTCTCAGCTATACCACCACAAACCAGAGTCCAATGAAGACACTGAGTTCTTGAAAGTGCGTCGAGCATATCTAGTGCATGCATACTGTGGAATACCTAATGACTTGTTTGATTTTCACCAGCAGGGGCAAATGTCTGGTGCCATTGAGAGATTTCAGGGCCAACCCAAACATAGGCTGGCATTTTCCACGTCTGCCTGCAGTGGGTGTGGAAACTATTGTGAGATGAAAAAAGCAAGTTCACGTTCATGACAAAACAGGGTCCCATCGTCCATCGACACATCAATGGTGGATCACATTTCCTGATGCGCAATATTGGGAATGTCATTTGAATTTCAAAATAGCAACCGGTTTGCTGCCTAGCAGGATTCCCACCAGAAGCTAGTGGGCCTGGTGAATCTGCCCCATGTATTAGTTCAGCAATCATTCATTTTTAACAGCACAGAGAAAAAAATGACTTTATAAAATATTCCAGTTGATGAATAAGTATAAATATATATCTTCCATCACATCTCGACCGTGGCAATCTCTAAAAATCAGACATTGCTTTATGAATCAACTCGATCAACTGAGGTGACACTTATGCCAAGGCAGCTGAGGATGTCATGCAGGTCCTCATGTATTGTTACATGTTGCAATTCTATATTTCATCTTCATCTCCTTTAATTGACATTGGGCACTCTGTGAGCCTACATTTAGCCTGATCTTTCATATAGGTAACTGATTACCCAACGATATCAGAATACCTCCTCTTGAACAGACAGTCTCACCTAATGCCAGCACTGGTCCTTACAACCTCAACATAGCAACAACACTACGTGATGCTTGCATGGTTTATATTAAAGAGCATACTTCAGCCTTCTGGTATCCTGGCTCTTAGGCCATTGCTGCCCTCAACATTGTCTTCCCATCAAGGTGACAAAAGTGTATCGAGAGCATGATTTAAAGGCTCAACTGACCTCAACACTGGGTAGAGTGGACGTGGAGAGGATGTTTCCACCAGTAGGAGAAACTAGAACCAGAGGGCATCTAGATCTCACTCAAGCTTCCCTTCCCCTCAAGGAGTTAGCCTGGGGCACTCAAGCATCCATAGAGAGGAAAACCAGTAGCTGGACATCCTGGGGTTATCCATCTATGTGACTCCAGCAGTGCCCAGCTGATCCCAATCGCTTCTTCCTGTGACCCGATCAGAATCAGCTTCACAGGCTGAGGAGGATGCACCTGACCCACAGCAGGAAACCCAAAGCAGGCCGGTGCCCTACAAATTGCGGCCAGAGGATGCCCGCTAAAGTCATCACAGATAACAGAGTATAGAGATCAGCAGGCTGTCTCTATCTCTGCTGTGGATGTTGGGGAAGCACCAAGACATAGCAGTAGAGTCAGGAAGGCCAAACAATAATAGGATCACATTGGTGGCACAAGTCTTTAACACATATAGTTTTCACACATGTAAGTAGAGTTGCACCCATTTCACATATCCTCTTGTGTTTGCCTCCTATTTATGATCAGCTGTGTTGTCATCAGTCATATTTAATACCATGGTCCCTCCCCCCACTTATCACAGATGTCTCTCTGATGTGCCTCTGGTCAATGTTGTATGTTTTTAACTGACCACGCTATGTGCCCCTTCTCAAATAGTTTCTGACCTCAGTTATGCAAGGTCTTGTGTTAATGTGACTAGCTATGTATATAGCAGAGAGAGAGAGAGAAACAGCTTTATTTTAGTTTGTGGTTGGGGTTGTTTAAAGACGTAAGCTCTCACCAAAAATTTCTCGGACAGCTTCAAGACTTTCTGCACCAATTTACAGCAAAAATGCATGGGTTTTTTAAACTGTATTTAAAGTGCCATTTGAGTCTAGGAGGACTGTTGCTTATTCAGAACTGAAATAATGTTAAGTTAGAAGTTAAGAGTTGTTTTCTTTCATTTTTTTAAACTATTGTTCAACTTTAAACGTTAAGGTGCTTCAATTTATTAAAGTTGTATTCAAACTGTGTTATAAATAAAGCTTGTTTTGATAAAGGATCTCTAATTTGTCAGTAGAATTATTCCTGCAGGGTAGCATGCTTTCCTCACATTTATGCCAAAATAGAAAATTGTTATGGTCAAGTCTGGCTTCATAATATACTTTGGGGTTTGGGTCCAGGACCTCAACACTGCACATAACATCTCAGACCATCAACCACCATCACGATTCCTCTATGTCCTGTCCCACTAGCATGATAGATGCAACAGAGGTGCAACACAGTGATACACAGTGGGAAGAAAGTTACCCTCAGAGTCCTCAACATCGCAACATCAGATCCAGACCTCATGAAGTCTCATGGCATCAGGAAAAACATGGAAAAGGAAACCTCGTACTGCGCATCAGCACACCCTCCCCCACACCCCTTGCAAGTGAAGAATCAATACTCCTCCATGTCGAACACCACTTGGAGAAGGCACTGAGAACGGCAAAGAATCCAGAGGAGAGAAAAACATACTTGACTTCATCCTCTGCCTGTCGCAGATACATTTGTTGATGATGATCTAGGTAGGAGTGACGATCATACAGTGCTTGTGGAGTTGAAGACCCGCCTTCACATTGAAGATACTCTCCATTGTATTGTGTGGCACTGTCAGTTAAATGGGATAAATTTTGGACAGATCTAGCAACTCAGTACCAGGCAACCATGTGGTGCTGTGGACATCAATTGTTTACAACCTGTATGCAACCATTTGTAACCTCATGGCACAGCATATCCTGACTCTACCATTATAAGCCAAGGGATCAACGTTGGTTCAATCAAGCACGCAGAAGGGCATGCCAGGAACAGCACTAATGATACCAAAAAATGAAATGTCTACCAGAAGAAGCTATTTGCAGGACTATTTGCTTGACAAATGGCATAAGCAGCTAGCAGATAGACAGAGCTAAACGATTCCACAACCGACAGATCAAAGTTTTGCAGTCCTATCACATCCAGTCATGAATGGTGATGGACAATTAGCTAACTCACTAGAGGAGGACGCTCCACAAATATCCTCATCCTGATGGGGGAATTCAAGACATCAGTGCAAGAGATAAGGCTGAAACATTTACAATAATAATCAGCCAGAAGTGAATCCATCACGGCCTCCTCCCTAGGTCCTCAGCATCACAGATACCAGTTTTCAGCAAATTTGAATAATTTCATGTTTTTTCAAATGGTTGAAAGCATTGGATACTGCAAAGGCTATGAGCCCTGACAACATTCTGACAATAGTATGGAAGGCTTATGCTTCAGAATTTACCGCACCCCTAGGAAACTGTTCCATTACATCTACAATACTAGCAACTACCCAGCAAGGTGGAAAATTGCCCAAATATGTCCTGTATACAAAAAGCAGGACAAACCCAAGGCACATAAGAACATAAGAACATAAGAAATAGGAGCAGGAGTAGGCCATCTAGCCCCTCGAGCCTGCCCCGCCATTCAATAAGATCATGGCTGATCTGACGTGGATCAGTACCACTTACCCGCCTGATCCCCATAACCCTTAATTCCCTTACCGCTCAGGAATCCGTCCATCCGCGCTTTAAACATATTCAGCGAGGTAGCCTCCACCACCTCAGTGGGCAGAGAATTCCAGAGATTCACCACCCTCTGGGAGAAGAAGTTCCTCCTCAACTCTGTCTTAAACCGACCCCCCTTTATTTTGAGGCTGTGTCCTCTAGTTTTAACTTCCTTACTAAGTGGAAAGAATCTCTCCGCCTCCACCCTATCCAGCCCCCGCATTATCTTATAAGTCTCCATAAGATCCCCCCTCATCCTTCTAAACTCCAACGAGTACAAACCCAATCTCCTCAGCCTCTCCTCATTATCCAAACCCCTCATCTCCGGTATCAACCTGGTGAACCTTCTCTGCACTCCCTCCAATGCCAATATATCCTTCCTCATATAAGGGGACCAATACTGCACACAGTATTCCAGCTGCGGCCTCACCAATGCCCTGTACAGGTGCATCAAGACATCCCTGCTTTTATATTCTATCCCCCTCGCAATATAGGCCAACATCCCATTTGCCTTCTTGATCACCTGTTGTACCTGCAGACTGGGCTTTTGCGTCTCATGCACAAGGACCCCCAGGTCCCTTTGCACGGTAGCATGTTTTAATTTGTTTCCATTGAGATAGTAATCCCATTTGTTATTATTTCCTCCAAAGTGTATAACCTCGCATTTCTCAACGTTATACTCCATTTGCCATATCCTCGCCCACTCACTCAGCCTGTCCAAATCTCTCTGCAGATCTTCTCCGTCCTCCACACGATTCACTTTTCCACTTATCTTTGTGTCGTCTGCAAACTTCGTTACCCTACACTCCGTCCCCTCCTCCAGATCATCTATATAAATGGTAAACAGTTGCGGCCCGAGTACCGATCCCTGCGGCACGCCACTAGTTACCTTCCGCCAACCGGAAAAACACCCATTTATTCCGACTCTTTGCTTCCTGTCGGATAGCCAGTCCCCAATCCACTTTAACACACTACCCCCAACTCCGTGTGCCCTAATCTTCTTCAGCAGCCTTTTATGGGGCACCTTATCAAACGCCTTTTGGAAATCCAAAAACACCGCATCCACCGGTTCTCCTCCATCAACCGCCCTCGTCACATCTTCATAAAAATCCAACATGTTCGTCAAGCACGACTTTCCCCTCATGAATCCATGCTGCGTCTGATTGATCGAACCATTTCTATCCAGATGCCCTGCTATCTCCTCTTTAATAATGGATTCCAGCATTTTCCCTACTACAGACGTTAAGCTGACCGGCCTATAGTTACCCGCCTTTTGTCTCCTTCCTTTTTTAAACAGCGGCGTAACATTAGCCGTTTTCCAATCAACCGGCACTACCCCAGAATGCAACGAGTTTTGATAAATAATCACTAACGCATCCACTATTACCTCTGACATTTCTTTCAATACCCTGGGATGCATTCCATCCGGACCCGGGGACTTGTCCACCTTCAGTCCCATTAGTCTACCCAGCACTGCCTCTCTGGTAACATTAATCGTATTAAGTATTTCTCCTGCTGCCAACCCTCTATCGTTAATATTTGGCAAACTATTTGTGTCCTCCACCGTGAAGACCGACACAAAAAACGTATTTAAAGACTCAGCCATATCCTCATTTCCCACTATTAACTCCCCCCTCTCGTCCTCCAAGGGTCCAACATTCACTCTAGCCACTCTATTCCTTTTTATATATTTATAAAAACTTTTACTATCATTTTTTATATTAATTGCTAGCCTAGCTTCATAGTCTATCCTTCCTTTCTTTATCGCTTTCTTAGTCTCTCTTTGTTGTTTCTTAAATTTTTCCCAATCACTTGTTTCTCCACTATTTTTGGCCACTCTGTACGCAGCTGTTTTTATTTTAATACTCTCCTTTATTTCCTTCGTTATCCACGGCTGGTTCTCCCTTTTCTTACAATCCTTGTTTTTTGCTGGAATATATTTTTGCTGAGAACTGAAAAGGATCTCCTTAAAAATCCTCCACTGTTCCTCAGCTATCCTACCTGCCAGCCTGCTCTCCCAGTCTACCTTAGCCAATTCATCCCTCATCCTATCATATTTCCCTCTGTTCAAACAGAGGACACTGGTTTGAGACCAAACTTTCTCCTCTTCCATCTGAATCAGAAATTCGACCATATTGTGGTCACTAGACCCAAGAGGGTCCTTCACAATAAGATCCTTAATTCTACCTACCTCGTTACACAATACCAGATCCAAAATAGCTCGTTCCCTCGTCGGTTCCGTAACATGCTGTTCAAGGAAACTATCCCGACAGCATTCTAAGAACTCTTCCTCCATTCCACCCTTACCGACTTGAGTCTGCCAGTCAATGTGCATGTTGAAGTCCCCCATGATTATTGCCGTTCCGTTTTTACACACATCCCTTATCTGCTTGTTTATAGCCCTCCCTACCTCAACATTCTTATTTGGGGGCCTATATACCACACCTACTAGTGTCTTTCTCCCTCTACTATTCCTCATCTCTACCCATAATGATTCCACGTTTTGTTCCTCAGAGCCTATGTCATCCCTCAGTACTACCCTGATATTATCTCTTATTAATAGCGCGACCCCACCACCTTTTCCTTCCTGTCTATTCTTCCTAAACGCCTGATACCCCTGGATATTCATCTCCCAGTCCTGGTCACCTTTCAGCCACGTTTCTGTAATGGCCACTAGATCGTACCCACTTGTGCTGATTTGCACCATCAACTCATTCACCTTGTTCCGAATGCTTCGTGCATTCAGGCAAAGTGTCCTTATTCCAGCTTTTATCTGAACCCGCTTTGATGAGTCGCGAACACCGTCTCCCTCTACTCCCTTATCTAAATTACCGCCTTCATTCACTTGCACCCTCTCCTCTACCATTAATTTTGTAATTCCCCTTACCCCTGCATCCTCCCCCCCATCAATTAGTTCCTTGATCCTAGTCAACTCTTCTAGCTCCCTTCCCCCCAACCTATCTAGTTTAAATTCTCCCCAGTAGCCTTAGCCAACCTACCGGCCAGGATATTGGTCCCCGTGTGATTCAAGTTCCACCCGTTTCTTGTATACAGATCACCCCTGCCCCTAAAGAGGTCCCAATGGTCCAGGAACCTGAATCCCTGCCCCCTGCACCAGTCCCTCAGCCACACATTCATCCTCCACCTCACTCCATTCCTGCCCTCACCTTCCTGTGGCACAGGCAGTAATCCTGAGATTACTACCTTTGCTTTCCTCTTTCTCAGCTGTCTCCCTAATTCCCTGTACTCCCTTTTCATGACCCCTTCTCCCTTCCTACCCACATCAGCGGTACCAATATGTACCGCTACCTCAGGCTCCTCTCCCTCCCACCTCAGGATTTCCGGGACGCGACTAGCGACATCCTGGATCCCGGCCCCAGGGAGGCAGACCACCATGCGAGAATCCCGCCTACCTCCGCAGAAACGCCTGTCTGTCCCCTTCACCATCGAGTCCCCGATTAATACCGCCTTCCTCCTCTTTTCCTTAGCCCTCTGAGTTACAGGGCTGGACTCCACTGCGGAGACACGGCCACTGCTGCTTCCCCCAGGCGGGCTGTCCCCCCCAGCAGTACTCAAGCAGGAGTACTTGTTGTGCAGGGGCAAATCCACCGGGGTGCTCTCAACCACCCTAGCCTTACCCTTCCTGGCCGTCACCCACTTGGCCTCTTCCCGTGGCCCTGGTGTGACCACCTGATGATAGCTCTTGTCTATCACCTCCTCATTCTCCCTCATCAGCCTAAGATCCTCGAGTTGTAGTTCCAGCTCCCTAACACGGTCTCTCAGGAACCGCAGCTCGACACACCCCTCACAGATGTGGATGTCCGGGAGGCCAGATGCCTCCAGGACCTCCCACATCCTACACTGGGAACAACACATTGGTTTCACACTCATACTGGACACTTTATGTCAAGTAAGACAGTGAAAAGTTAATAAGAGTGTAAGGAAACAAAAACTCACCCCTGCTCGTCCAAGCCCTGTGAGCACGTTGGCACAGTGGTTAACACTGCTGCCTCACAGCACCAGGGACCCAGGTTCAATTCCCAGCTTGGGTCACTGTCTGTGCGGAGTCTCCACATTCTGCCCGTCTCTGCATTGGTTTCCTCCAGGTGCTCCAGTTTCCCCCCATAATCCGAAGGATGTGCTGGTTAGGCGCATTGGCTATGCTAAATTCTCCCTCAGTGTACCCGAATAGATACCAGGGTGTGGCTACGATGGGATTTTCACAGTAACTTAATCACAGTGTTAATGTAAACCTACTTATGATACGAATAAATAAACTTTAAAACTTAAATCCAAGCCAGCCAATTGCTGCCTCAGCTATCTCCATTTGATCATCAGTGAAGTGATGGAAGGAATCATCAACAGTGCTATCAACAGCACATGCTTAACAATAATCTGCTCATTAACACTCATTTTGGGTCCTGTCAGGGCCACTCAACTCCTGACCTGAACCATCTTCAGCTGCTTTATCAATGATTTTCCTTCCATCATAAGATCAGAGTGTAGATGTTCACTGATGATCGCACATTCATATTCAAATGCAAACGCAGCAAGTTCTAGACACTATCCAGGCTTGGGCTGAGAAGTGGCAAGTAATATTCATACCACAGAAGAGCCAGGAACTGTCCAGCTCCAACAAGAGTGAATCTAATAACTAATCTCCTGACTCCCAAAGATTGTCCACAAGGCACACGTCAGGTGTGTGATGGAATATTCTCCACTTTCAGCACTCCAACAGCACCCAAAAAGCTTCACACCAGGATAAAGCTGCTCACTTGATTGCCACCCAATCCACCAACATTGACTCCCTCCTCCACCGAAGCACAGTGACATCTCTGTGTACCATCTATAAGGTGCAATGTAGGAACTCACCAAGTCTCCTTGGGCAGCACCTTCCAAACCCACTACCTCTCCCTTATAGAAGGACAAGGGCAGCAGATACCTGGGAACACCACCAAGTTTCCCTCCAAGTCACTTGCCATCCTGACTTAGAAATATATCGCTGTTCCTTCATGGTCGCTGGGTCAGAATCCTGGAATTCCTTCCCTAAGAGCACTGTGGGTGGACCTATACACATGGATTTCAGCAGTTCAAGAAGGCAACTCACCACCACCCTCTCAAGGGCAATTAAGTATGGGCAATAAATGTTGGCCCAGCCAGCGACGCCCACATTCCATAAATGAATAAAAGAAATTACTACAGCCAGTTCTTAGCGAGTTTTCCACATACACTGTAAAAGTCTGTATTACTGAACTTATAAACTAGGCAACTTGCACAATCAAGTTCTGTTTTACTGACGCCATGTATGCCCAAATAGATGCTGTAGCCATGGGATCCCCTCCAGGTCCAGCTCTCACTAACAGTTTCATCAGTTTCTACAAAACACGTGTGTTTGATGAATGAGCCCAAACCTCCTACGTGATGCATAATTCCGACACAAGGATGATACTATTTGCAATTTTTTGAATAAGTAGCTGCATATAAGGATTTCCTTACACACCATAATACGTTGCATTTTGCGCTAAAGTTCATTTTTGTGAAGGAACAAACTAAGTTGCTTCCTTTCCATGACGTGCTTGTTGAGACATTTGCTCATGTGTTTTTCTCTACTGTCGACACAAATCTATCCTGACCAACCAATGTAGATATTTGGATTTGTATAGTTCCAAATGCTATAAGCTTGGTTTTATCACCAGTCTTGTAAATAGAGCCCTGGCCATTTGCTCACCATACAAGCCTGATGCAGAAATAAAGTTTATCAAAGCTATTCTGCAGGACAATGCTATTCTGATCCAACCATTGTTAGGTGCATCATGCAAATGGGCCTAAGACTGCCACTTTTGGACCTGAAAAGTGACTGGTCCACTTCAAATTATCCTGGAAAGGCAAAATATCCCAAAAAATTTTAACAATAGGTTAAACAAGACATTTCACACTGCTTTTTTGCAGTGGTTACACAGGTGGTATTTTCCACTAACGTGATGCTGCCATCAGTCCAAAAAGATGTTAATTTTACCAATTGAGCAATGTTATGTATGAATTTCAGTGCTGGTATGAAGGCCGTACTTCCCAGCAACTGGCTGATTGAAATAAACAACATGTTCCCACAATTGTTCATAATGGCAGAGTATGCTCAACCAGCCATGCTCACAAAATCCAAAACAAACATCTATTGTTAGACATGACTCTGTGATTGGGCAGCATTCATTTAACAATGCTGAGTGTGCTAAAAGTTCCACTAGCAATCAGTCAAGCTTGTAATGTGGTTCATTTGCTAGAAGTAATGTACATTCATGGTCTATAACGATATTTGTTTCATACACGTGAACCCGTTCTTTACAAACAAAAGGAATATGTTCAAGCTTTGCATCTTTTTTGAATTACCTGGGAGCTTGGAGAACCTATTATTTTGCTTTCTCCATTAATGACTTGGCCATTCAGAACAATTTAGAAACTTAGCAACCAATCTGCTCCCTTTCCTCCTGTAGTATAAATTGTGATTGTTTGAAATTTCGTATTCTTGTGCTTGCCTTGATGAGTGCAAGAAAAGCTTCAGCTATATGTCTCTTTTTTCAGCAATATTAAAGAAGGCCGACCTTCCGTCACCAGTACAACCTCCAGGGAAGAGTCAGAGAACTGGGTGGCAAGTTTCCCACATTGTCCTAACAACTGTTTAGCTTCCGATTGCTTTGGAAGCAAACCCTCCTGCAGCCATTCTGACCACTGCCATCATCACGTCTGCACTCTGAGGCCGGCTAGACTGATAGCAAGATGCAAATATCATGACTCAGTTAAAGGGCCATGATGAAATCCACCTCAATTACCTGGGCATTCCGGACTTACGAGCAGCCTTCCTATTGGATGAAGGTCTATTCTCTTAAGATTCAGTTTTTTTGTATTCTATAATATTTAACTGACAATCACTTTCTTTATATAATCATATTTAGTTATACAACTATATCTGGCACCTCATTACAAGGTATTACCTCCAGTTCATCTACTTTGTTTCAGATGTTGCGAACATTGCAGTCCTGGCAATTTAGCTTGTTATTATTAAATTATTCCCTTCACTTTAGTTTTAAGGTCTGTGATACTTTGGGCGGGATCTTATGCACCCCCCTCCCCTCACCCCCACCCTCGCCCCACATGGCATTTTTCATGGCAGCTGCATCCTGGAGCTGTCAACGGGGTTTCCCATTCTATGCAAGCCCCGCCACGAGATTCGCTGTCGGTGGGACCAGAAGATCCCGCTGACAAGAATAGCTGGAAAATTCCAGCCTTTATGTCTGAAACTGTACTCGTTTCCTGACTATGTTTGCTAACCTTATTCTGCATCTTGATCTGACCTTTAATCTCAGTTACTACTTTTATTTTTCACCAGTTCCTTCACCATACCCACTGTCCTCCCTATATTGCTTATCCCAGTACGAGTGTCAGTATCCATGAAATGGAGCCTTTCGTTCCCACAACAGGTTTTCAACCATGCATTTTACCTTCCTGATCTGCTTATCCCTATGCCAATTAGTATCTTGAATTAGTATAGTGAAACAATACTAGTATGAAATACATATTTTCAGTTATTTGCCAGTAATAAATAGTAATAGTAGATTTACATGAACATAAACATAAAAATATATTAAGCAGTAACTAACCGTCCCTGTATTTCTTCAAGTTTGTCATACAAACCAGGTTTATTTGTTGCTACGACTACATTTGGAGTCTTTATTGCATCTGCCATGATTTCCTGCAGAGTACAAAATGGTAGATTAGCAACCAGATAGTGTTAACTTCGTTCTTCAGATGAATGTGTCCTCCATATAGCAATAGGAGTAAGTTCACAGCATGACTGCAGAAAATGGCAATATTTCAATTAGACTCGTTCTGATTTTATAATTTCAACTATTTAAATTATCCCATTCTATAAAGGATACCTCTCTGCAATGCATAAATGACACTAATACTCAATTCCCAAAGATTGTTTGATCTTTGACATGCAAAGATACATGTCATGTGCAAAATACCTCCATTTGAAGAACAGAATCTTTAATACAAGCTTGGTAATGATAGCTTTTCAACATCCAACACAAGCAAGAACAATGACAACTTACATTTATACAGTGCTTTGATGGATAAAAATGTCTGAAAGAGCTTCACATGGCTGTGATCAGGCAAAAATAGGCACTGCCAAAAAAGTGATAGTAAGAGGGGTGAACAAAAATTTATTCAATAAGTGGGTTTGAAGGAAAATCTCATAAAAGAGAAGAAAAGGTATTGGGATTCATGGATGGAATTCCAGAGCACAGGATCTAGATTCTGAAGCTATGGGAGCAAAATGGTTAACACAAGAGGCCAGAGGCAAAAACGGAGAAATCAGCAGTCAGGGATCTTGGATTGGAGGAGGCCATGGGGTATTTAAACACAAGCATGAGGACTTTTAACTTGAGATATTGGTAAGTGCAAAACAATATATTGCAATGATAATGTGTTGCAGAGTGAGAGTTGGTGCAGGATAGGATACAAGTAGGAGAGTGGGATAGGATTTCTTTTTATTCCTTCTTGGGATGTGAGCATCACTGGCTAAGCCAGCATTTATTGTGGTTGAGAAGGTGGTTGTGAGCTGCTTCTGAAACCGCATCAGTTGCTGTGATGTAGGAAAACACATAGTGCTTTTAGCTCTTCGCTCAGCTCTATTTAAGAAAGGGACTGTTGGAAGCACACTATCAGCAAGTGGACACATGAGCCTTGAGAGAGGTGGCACAGTGGTTAGCACTGTTGCCTCACAGCTCCAGGGACCCGGGTTCAATTCCTGGTTTGGATCACTGTCTGCACGTTCTCCCCGTGTCTGCATGGGTTTCCTCCGGGTGCTCCAGTTTCCTTCCACAGTCCAAAGACATGCTGGTTAGATCCATTGGCCATGCTAAATTCTCCCTCAGTGTACCCGAACAGGCACCAGAGTGTGGCAACTAGGGGATTTTCACAGTAACTTCATTGTAGTGTTAATGTAAGCCTATTTGTGATACTAATAAATCAACTTTAAACTTAAAAACTTTTAGAGACATCACCTGAGTGACACACAACCAGAATCAGTGAATATATTTTGGAATTAGGAGCAAAGTGGGAATTGAACTGGTAAGTCTTTTTTTGAGTTTTTTAAGTAGCCTAGTTAATATTAGAATGCAACCGGTGACAACATTGTCTTGGATGTAATGTGACCAATGGTAACAAGCTGCAAGGGTCAGCTGACCCAGTAAACCATGGAACCAATTACAGAATGATGTGATGGTCAGCTGACTCACTATAAATAAGAACCTATTGGGAATTGTAAGGAGCTTGGGGTGGCCCAGGGTGAAGCTCCAAGGTTGGAGTAATGAAGTTTCTTTATTAAACCCTTTCTTTGATTTATAAGTTGGAGTAAGTTTTGTTCTATTTTTATTGTCTGCATTTGAAGAGTTCCTTCTGATGAAACACTGGTAGCAGAGGAAAACCCATTGTAACTTGGTGTTTGTTTTTGAAGAAGTGCTACAACCACGGCCGAAGGTAGAAATAAACCGGTGGGATTTGATTGTCCCCTTGTCGTTTCAGATGCTGAACCATATTGGCAATGGAAGGCAGAGGTGGAAATGTGGACCTTTGTCACCACAATACTGAAAAAAAAGCAAGGTATGGCATTAGCTTTGTCACTTCCAATTAGGAGCAAGATAAGAAGCAAAGTATTTTCCGATTGGATGGCAGATGCCCTACATAGATGTGCGGCACGGTAGCACAGTGGCTAGCACTGCTGCTTCACAGCTCCAGGGTCCCAGGTTCGATTCCCGGCTCGGGTCACTGTCTGTGTGGAGTTTGCACATTCTCCTCGTGTCTGCGTGGGTTTCCTCCGGGTGCTCCGGTTTCCTCCCACAGTCCAAAGGTGTGCGGGTTAGGTTGATTGGCCAGGTTAAAAAAATTGCCCCTTAGAGTCCTGGGATGCGTAGGTTAGAGGGATTAGTGGGTAAAATATGTGGGGGTAGGGCCTGGGTGGGATTGTGGTCGGTGCAGACTCGATGGGCCGAATGGCCTCCTTCTGCACTGTAGGGTTTCTATGATTTCTATAGAGAATAAGGGCTACAGCTCCTGCTACAATACTGAGATGGGTTTTACCAAAAAGATGAGTTCTTGGAGAATTACGAAGGATGGGTGATATTTGACAGGATTAGGAGACAAGATACCCAGTCCATGGAAGAGTATATCAGGGATTTTGATAGGGGCTGTAACAGGCTAATGACATTTAATTTGGAGATTCCAGATGCAGTATTGGCCTTTAAGTTGTTGGACTGTGCATGTCTGTCGCAAATGGATACTCTTTTTTTTTAGTAATGACTGGAATACAATTAAGGGAAACTGAGCCTGCTTTGATCAAATGTCAGCATCATTAAAGTTTTTCAGGAAACAATCCTTCCCCGCTACCTTGTTCAATAACGGAGGAGTCAATGGTGACTCAGCCGCATGCCAGACCAAATGGTACACGAAGGCCCATAAACAGAGACAGTTATGTTAATAACAGACCTCGTGTTTAAGATGGTTATAATCGATTTGAAAATGGGGAAGGAAGACGCACATGGGAAACTGATAAATGACGTTTCAATCGAAGGAATGCTAGAGGGATTGTGAATCGCTGTTTCCAATGCGATTTCCCCATACCACTACATTGTAAACTGTCCAAAAAGAAGAAATCATGTCTTTGAAACCAACTAAAGCCTGAATAGGGCCTCAATAGGTGTTGATTACTATTGAAGTTAAAGTGGTCTATGACTCATCTCCGCTCTATTTAAGAAAGGGACTGTTGGCTCAAGGGGCCAAACGGCTCACTATGTTCTAAGTGTGGTGAGAGGGTGGAGGAAAACGAAAGGTGCATCCTTAAACCATCTGTTGCATATAAATCAAAACAAGTTGTTGGCTGAGGGTGGATGTTGGATATGCAAAGCAACATTAGATCAGAGCATCCCATCTTTTTCAATGGTTTCTGCCTGTGTGAAAATTGCACAGATGGGGTAACCATCATGCAGCTGAATGCAGGATGTCCCACTTTGAATGAAGCCAATGTGTAAGGTTACTTCCATATTGTAGAATTCTGGAACTAGCTGTCTGTCATACTGTGACATTCTTGTATCATTCTCAGGTCAAACTCATTCTTAGAATTACTTTGATTCCAGTAAAAATGCATCTCCTCTTTAATAGCGCAGGTTACCTTGAACACATGCTAGCCTCTCGTGATTTTGCACATCTGACGGTACTAAGAGTGCTGCCAAGTGAAGCACAAAGATTGCATGCTGCCTGCATTGGAAGCGAAGAGAGTAGATTAATTGTGCATCCTAGTTGCTGCTCCCATTTTGGGTTCCTTCAAGAACACAACATAGCAGCAAATAGGAGCTGGAGTCGGAAACTTGATCCAAACAGCCTGCTCTATCATTCAATAAGATCTTCTACCTCAAATCCTCCTTCCTGCACTATCCAATGAATCTTGTGATGTTTAGACCTAAAAATATATCAACTTCTGCTTCAAACATATTCAGTGACTGAGTATCCAAATCTCTGAGGTAGAGATTTAAACAGCTTGACTGAAGAAATTTCTCCTCATCTTAGTCCTAAAAATCCTTCCCTTTATTCTGAAACTAACCCTGGGCTGGATTTACTGGGCACCACAGTTCTCACCACCCTAGCTAAAAAGCTAGGCTGGGGGGAGCTCACCCACAATTCCAACAGTTGCCCTGCTGCAACTTAATGCTGGGAGCAGTGCAAATTGTTTGAAAGTGAGACTTCTACTCCTATCTTGAAAGGGTGTCCAACCTTAGAGCAGTCAACAAATTGGTTGGCCAACAGCTGTGTGATCCCAGCAGTGACAGGTGAACACTGCTAGGATTACAGTTGGTCCCAGAGAAGTGGAGCCGAGACATGAGAGATAAGTCCATGCCACAGCCAGGGACAAGCTGATACATCTGACGAGGGTGGTGAACGGTATTGGGGTCTGGGTTCAAGAGATTGAGGGGAGGGTTCGTGGGCAGAGGTATGATCTTGGAGAGAAAGAGGTATCCCCACTTATCCAAAATCAGCCTGCACAGGTAAAGCTGCTGGGCTTCCCACATGGTGGGGGCCTCCCCTGCTACAGATAAAATACCAGATTGGAGGTATTAAGCTCATAATTGGCCATTCAAGGGTCTTAATAAACCCAAGGGAGGAGGGATCCACCTGATGTCTGAAATTTTACGAAAGGATAGGAGACAAGCCCAGGTGGAGGCAGAGAGGGCATTTCTACAATGCTTAAAGCCCTGAACAGAGGTAAAATTGGCACTAGACTTCACTACGTGGTTTATCTGCATTTTGTTTGAAGTAAATTGTTGTATGAAGAATAGAGTTTCGCCATTGCCAACTAAGAGAAAGGATAGAACTAAGAGACTTTAGTCTAGGTCTCGGACTAACACAAAAACTTGAGTTAAAACAGCGTCTATAACAATATTAACAAGAACAAAACACAATTATCCAAAATTTGTAAGGCTTTTTCTCGTGGCATCAGGCTTTGCTGGAGGCAAACATGTTTGGGATTTCAGACCAAGTTGTTAAGCACAATAACCAATAGATACAGATACAGAAAGGCCATTCTGAAGAGAGAGTTAACATGCTTCATGGACTATACAAGCTGATTCCCCTCACTCACTTTACATGTACAGAATGGCTGAATTATTGGCCTGGTTTGCTGATAGTAGCTCTCTAAAGCTAAGTTACAGTTTCCAAAGTTTATTTGAAAAAACTTTTTTGGACGATCCATTAATAGTTAAATATTTTTAGCTCCCGGCATTAAAAATCACTCCCTTTTACTTGCATCTGTGCTGCTTTCACCTGTCTCTTCATTTCAGTGTGACCTTTGAGGGTCAACAGGAATTGATTTCAAAGGGTTGGGGGTGTACATTAACCAAAAAGGATCACAAAAGAAAAATAAGAAAGCAGTTTTGCACTCTTTCGTAGCAAGTTGCATGGGCTGCCTATTTGTACTTCAAAATTACAACAGAGCCAAACAACTGTAAAATCTTAAATTGCGTACTTAAACAGCTTTTGATCCAAACCAACCAGGTTGCAAAGCGTCCATTTATAGATCAGTCAAAAAATGCACCAAAGAATGATTGAAGATCTCATCCACACCACCCCAACGCCTTCAAGTTTCCTTTGCCAACCACCTGCTTTTAAAATTTGGATGGCAGTTGAGCTAGGAGCTGCATTATGATTTTCCAAAAAGAAATCATACCCTATATGATGTATAGCTAAAGGAATAGGAGCAGCAGGAGACCCTAAGAATAGCTAGATGAATCAGTCAGCACCAGATAAAAGCATATGATAACGAAAAAGGCTATGCAGTCATATTCAACATTTATATAATTGAAAAACAAAATTCTGTGATTACAAGTTTTTAGAACATTGGCCAGAATTCTCTGACCTTGCCCGTGGCTGGGATTCTCTGGTCCCACTGCAGAGAACGGAGATTTGGCTGAGCACCAAATTCAGTTCCAGCTGGCAGTGGAGGCGTGACATGAAGGGCCTGAGAATTCTGATCATTATCTGTTTGGAATACTGCTGGTTCTAAATAAAGAATGATGATTTATATATCTCAACTATGGAAACGACATACTTTAAAGTCAACATCAATGGCCTCAAAACGCTTGGAATCTTCTGGCAGTTGAGTACGGATGTCTTCGGAACCTATAAAGATACTCTCAAGATGAACCCAAGTTCTCTGTACCTCAAACCAGATGGAAATGACAGAGTCTGCAGTTGACAACTTTTGCTGCCAGCTGGAGACCTCTTTGAGGAAATATGCAATATATTTAGAAGTTATCAGGTTCTGCAACTGAACTTGATTGTCCTCCAATGTCTCTACTAGTTCATCACTTCCTTTCAGCAACATAATTCCTGTCCTACTATGAACTTCATGTTCAAATTCCATTGTACTCCAAATGTTATCCAGCTGAGCCAACACCTGAAAAATACAGAATTAAACATTTGTACAATTAAATCAACAGATTCTTTCTATTTGTATTTTTGATCTTCAATTTTACTTCAAGTATAACTTCAGTTGATACAGACCAAGTAGTAGCATGGTAATAAAAGTGGATGAGGCTGTCCTTGTATCCTTCCTTATTTTCGATTTGTATCCATGGTAGTCTTGCACCAGGACCCTCTGCAGATCAGAAGAGGCTCTGGGAATACTCCAAAGATACATAGGCAGTCTTAGAGTTTTAGGGTGGCGGGATTAGCCAATCTTGTCCATACCTGTCCCTCTGCCTGCATGAATGGAGAAGTTGGTGTTCCAGCCAAAATTCCATTCACTGCAGGGGCATTAGAAGATCTCAGCCACAGACAAGACTGGAGGTTTTTGGCATTAATCCTAAATTATTATTGGACTCAAATTTCACCATCTACTGTGGTGGGATTTGAACCCGGATAGCCAGGTATTGGTCTGGTCTCTGGATTACCAGTGACATTTCCACTGTGGCACTGCCTCCACTGCAGATACAGAAAAAAAAAATACTGCTCAGCCTCTCCTACTAAGTTCTACACAATAAATGTGGGACTTTGTTGCAACAGTTCTTGATGGTTGTCCATAACATCATGTAGATATCCAATGCCAGTAAAATAGCAATTTAAGTTTTGTTTACTGTTTCCTTTCCATCCCTCCACTGCTGGCTTTTGAACATTAAGGAGGGGCAGAGATTCATTGAACTCGTCAGATGACTGGCAGGAATCCCGATGCCCTGTTGAATGGGGCATCAGCCAAAAATCAGGATTCCCGATGGGCATGAAGGCTATTGGGATTCACTCGACCCACAGCCCCAATCAGGTTCCTGCCCGTAGCAGGCGGCATCCCGATTATAATTGCTAATACAATTAGCAGGCTTGATGGCCTGTTCACCAGACCCCTGCCATTTACCCACCAGTAAAAAGTCTCACAACACCAGGGCATATACAGACACAAACTCAATTTACAAGATAATGTTCCAACCATTGAGTTTGTGTCTGAATATGCCCTGTTTGTGAACAGAAGTCCTCACTCACCTGATGAAGGAGCAAGACTCCGAAAGCTTGTGCTGCCAAATAAACCTGTCGGACTTTAACCTGGTGTTGTGAGGCTTCTTACTGTGCTTACCCCAGTCCAACGCCGGCATCTCCACATCATTTACCCACCATCCAACAGGAAATGCATTAGGCGGGTTTTGGTGCTGGTCATGACCAGCATGGACTTTGGGTGCTGGACCTCAAGGGTCCAAAGAGCACCACGAATTCCTCAGCATCCTCCACCCACCACTCAAATAATGGATCATCACCCCCCCCCCACACACACACACACACCATGCAGGCATGAGAGTGACCAAACACCCAAATGCCCCAGCCCTCTCCCCTCTAAGACTCCCACTTAGGCCCTATCTCCCCTCAGGCCCCACTCAGGCCCCGTCCACCATCAGCTGCACACTGAGCCCCCTCAGACACCCTCCCCCACCCCTCAGGCCCTCCTTCAGGTTATACACCTTTTCAGTACCAACAGTGTACTTCCCCTTGGCACCCTGGCACTGACATCCTGGCCTGGCGCCTTGGGCCCTGAGGGGGTGGGGGGAGGAGTCAAGAAAGTTTTTTTAAAAGTTTATTTATTAGTGTCACAATAGGCTTACTTTAACACTGTAATGAAGTTACTGTGAAAATTCCCTAGTCGTCACACTCCGGCACCTGTCAGGAAGAATTTAGCATGGCTAATGCACCTAACCAGCACATCTTTCACACTGGGAGGAAACTGGAACACCCAGATGAAACCCACACAGACACAAGAGAATGTGCAGACTCCACGCAGATAGTCACCCAAACCAGAAATTGACCCTGGTTCCCTGGCGCTGTGAGGCAGCAGTGCTAACTACTGTGCAGCCCGAAAGTAAGTCCAGGAGTCATTTGCCCCTCTTCCAATGCTGTAGCGGGATCCCCTTTTTAACTCCACTGGGCTTATTTTAGGTTTGGTTCTCCGTTACCCAAACCCCACCAATGCCTGAGTGATTCTCTCTCTCGCCGATGGAACAACGGCCACCTTGCGTCTACTTCACTAGAGTAGCGCTCCCAAGAGAGAGAAAAGGAAACTGCTGCCTATCCACTACCTGGCAGCCTTTCCTGAGTGGGCGGTTTCGAAGCGCCCAGGGTACCCTCAGTTCTAGACTCCGGAATTATGGTAAGGGATATTTAATATTGTGACTTGGTCAGAGATCGTTGGTGAGAAGTTGAAAAGATCAAAATGGACTCCAATGGAAGTCAAAGATATATATATTTATATTTGTTGAAACATCAAGGTCAATCACCAAACACCAGGAAAACAACACACAATGCCTTATGCTCTATAAGACTATAGCTATGGAAGGAATACTAAAACGGGCACAACGGAATGCTTACTTTACACAAGTTTACCAGTGTCTTAAACTATGAAAGGTGCATGCAAAACGCCCCCCCTTTCCCCAAAGCCTCATCCACTATGATGATCTCAGGAACTTCGCGAATTACCGGAGGGTACTCACAATCCTAGTTTAAATTGCTCAGTGGGCTTCGGGCTGCGTGCTGGAGACGAACGAGAGGCAGGAACAGGAGAAGAGAGTGAAGAGTGCTGCCATGCTGGTCCGAAGAGAAAAGAGAGAGAGAGACCAAAGCTTGCTTGTCCCTTTTTAAAACCTGAAGCAGTGATTCTCTCACACAAAACAGTTTCTGATCATTGATAGTTTCGATTGACTGGGACAAAAGGGCCGACAGCCTTAATTGACATCTTAATGTCTTTTAAATGTTCTCTGAGTCATCCTGATTGGAATCCCATCAGCGAGATGAGTCATTGATGTTGTCTGTGGATGGAATGATCTCTGTTTTCATTGTCTCGCTGTTGGGCTATTTACTTCTTGCCTGCTGGTCATGGTTTCTCCTTTGTTTCCTGTTGATTCGATTATCCCTGTCTCGACCTTCTCGTTATTCCCAGCCTCTTGCATATTCATGTGGCCTGACAACCAGTCGGCCATTTTCCTTCTCTCTGGGGTTTTTTAATCATGGAGGATTTGCCCTAAAACTTACAATGCCAGGCTGCAGGGGGTGGATGGGCTCGGGCTGGGGCAAGGGTTTGAACTTACCACTCTCCCTGGGATGGGATGTCATGGCCCCTTCTAGCCCTGGCAGACCTGAAGATTACCTCTGGCATGGTGATTTCAGATAGCTCCCTCCTGCCTGTCAGCTGTGAAAATTTGAAGTGCCCAGTCACTTTAATCTCCATGCCCCTGGACATTTGACAACCACCATGCCAGGGATGATCTTCAGGTCTGCCAGGGCTATAAGGGGCAGTCCAGGTATGAGATTCCAATCCCAGGGGACAGTTATGAGGTCAATCCCTTGACACCAGCCCGAGTCCACGCAATCCTCAGGACCCTTGGGAGGCCATTGCCCTGCAGTGTAACTGTATCAGAGTGTACATGGGCACTGGACTTATCTCCTTGACTCCACTCGGGGCCCAAGACATTAGGACAGAATGTCAGTGCCATGACATTAGGACAGAATGTCAGTGCCATAAGCGGCACGGTAGCACAGTGGTTAGCACTGCTGCTTCACAGCTCCAGGGACCTGGGTTCGATTCCCAGCTTGGGTCACTGTCTGTGTGGAGTTTGCACGTTCTCCTCGTGTCTGCGTGGGTTTCCTCCGGGTGCTCCGGTTTCCTCCCACAGTCCAAAAGATGTGCGGGTTAGGTTGATTGGCCATGCTAAAATTGCCCCTTAGTGTCCTGGGGTGTGTAGATTAGAGGGATTAGCGGGTAAAATATGTAGGGATATGGGGGTAGGGCCTGGGTGGGATTGTGGTCGGTGCAGACTCGATGGGCCGAATGGCCTCTTTCTGTACTGTAGGGTTTCTATGATTTCTGGTGCTAGGACAGTACACCATTGGCATGGCCTGAAGGCAGGCCAGAGTGGGGTTCTGAGTGGGGAGCTGAGTAGCGGGGGGGGGGGGGTGGAGAGGAGGGGCTGAGTACGGAAACTGAGAAGGGAAGAGGCTGAGTATGGAGGGGGTCTGAGAGTATGGAGAGGAGAGCTGAGGAAAGGGCCGCGGGAAGGGGTTGGGTCAGGTCACCCTCAGGCCTGAATGGTGTAGGGTAACCCATTATTTGAGAGGTGGTTGGGGGGCGGGGGGGGGGGGGGGATGACGCTCTTTGCTGAGGGGTTAGTGGTGCTCCCCTGGAAAGGAGGTGGGGCACCTATTCAATTTTTGGGAAGAGGTGGACTCGTCCCACGAACATGGAGTGTGGAACACCTTTTAAAAATGGTGTCTCAATCTCTGAACAGTAAGGCTGGCTGGCATGAATCACAGGATGCATGTATTTGCATCCATCATGTTGGTGAATCCCACCTGACAGATGCTCCCAGCGCCAAAGCAATGCACTCCCTTTTTCAAGCTGGCGGGTGCACTTAACCGGAGAACAGATGAATAGTGGCCTTGGTCACAGAAAATGGATCACGTCCAGATCAAACAATTAAGGAGGAGCTATCCTTAAGCAATATTTAAGTCATAAATCTGCATTCCCAACACAAAATTTATATTGCCATATGCGAATATCAAGAAGGAATTCAGAGAAGACAGAGGCGAGCAAAGTACGTTGGATGTTCCGTCTCTCAAGAGTACAAATTTCTAAAATCTATCCTTTACTGTGTTGCTAATATGCCAGTGAAAATTGAAAGTTCTAAGCATTCAGAAGTTTATCTCATTATTTTTAAAACTAGCAAATAATCCAGTACCTTTTCCATTCCAGACTCTTTTACAGATTTATCCACAATATTGCGTACTTCATCTTCAAAGTTATGCAATTGTAGACTCAATAAATCTGCAAGGGTTGTTTCTTCTGACATCACAAAATTGACCTGTTAAAACCATGAAAGAAAGTAAACAATCAATGCTGAGTTTGTCTACATTTCTTAAAAGCAAATTTATCTCCCCTTTAAAAATCAATTTCCTCTCCATTCCCTAAATCATTGAGTGGTATTTTTCTGATCATGCCCATCCCGAGACCAGAAATTCCCACCTGAGGTCAACGGTCCATTAAATGTTTGGCCAAATTTTCCATCCCATTCCTGCAGCTGGCGGGACTGGAAAATTTACCCCATTGAAATACTTTTCCAGCTTCAGGTTCCTTCTTCTAACGTGAATATCAGCAGGCTATCTGGTCATGAGAGACACCATAGCTGATTCTGTCCTTCCAACATTCTTTTTTCAGCAGGCTCACTGAATGTAACACAGGAATGGAGACCCAGGAGGATTTTCCTCTCCTTAGCTAGGGCACAGAGCATATAACTACAGTTATATATGGACAGATCAGCTGAGATCATTGAACAGCATTGCTTAGGAATTGAATTCAGGACTTTCTTATACAGTTTGATTACAAACTGGCCTCAAAATTCCCAGGTCTCAACAAGCATAAGTCAAATTTATATGCAGTATGTAGGCAGGATTACAGACTGGATGCTGGAGCTGCTGGGAGTCCTCCTTATTGACACTTCACAAGGAAGGATGTCAAGAATTCCCTGCTTTCCACAAGAAATTTCTCTCTCAATGCCATTGATAAAGGCTTCAGTCGATTCCAATTGAAATCTGGAATTAATTTAAGATATTCTAAAAAAACCCCATCTATTTACTGGAGTAAGGTAATCAATCCCAAATGGGAATAATTGTCTACAATTATATTCAACTCAGTTCAGGATTCAATCAAACAAACGGTAGAAATAACAGTCCGAGATGAGGTGATATTATATTGTCACCAAGTCTGAAGGACAGAAAAATAAGGACAGAAGGATGTGAAACTGCCAGAATGCCTCCCCAACCAGCTGTCCATATTAAAGTGCCCAAATAAACTCAACGGGCAGGGTGTATCTGAAAATGATGGGCCACACTATTGTACACCATAATATTTTTTATATTCATATTTAAATTAACAAAATCTGCTTTGCTGTTTGATACCTTTGTTGCCTGCATGAGTTGTTGCCAGTGGCGGTCCCTTATAGCTGGGTTTTGCAGCTCACTTACAGCTTTCAGTGAAGTCATTGTGTTCTTTATTAAGTTGTCTAAGCCAGAATAAGCATCCCATGCCCTTATCTCCTTATCCATACTTCTCAGGTCTTTAACAAATTTTTTACAATCTGCATCCATATTCTCCACACTAATGTTTTTCCACTTGGTGGTCTTCCAATCTTCAATGGTTAAGCTAACCTGCAAATTCGAGACAATTTGTGAAAAGAGGAATAAATTTGCTGTTCTTTTTGGAGAGAAAATAACAGTTTTACCATCGAGTATATCATCAAGTTGTAAGTTACTTATATGGATTTCCTCTCATAGAATCACAGGATCATGCAGCACAGGAGGCGGCAATTCAGCCCATCAAGCCTGTGCCAACTTAGTGGCAGAGTTAACCAATTAATTCCAACCCCCTGTTCCTTCCCATTTTCCTGTACATTCGTATCTTGCAAGTATTAATTTAATTCTCTTTTGAATGTTACTCTTCAATCTATTTCCATCAACCTTTTAGACAGTGCATTCCACATCACACTAACTCAGTGAAAAAAAAATGTTTTCTTATTTCACATTTCATCCTTTCGCCAATCACCGAAGCCACCAATCTTCCTGTCACTGGAAACAGTACCCCTTTGCTCTAAGAAAACCATTCATGATCTTAGGTTCTCACTGGTGGCAACTTAGAGGCAGGAAGGGTAATACTTAGATAAGATGGTGGCATACAAGACGCCCACCACCTTCCTACCTCTACAACATTTTAATTTCTGGGCAATAAGGTCCATAGTCAACTTTCTCATCCTGTCACCAATTGAGGCCCTTAAGGATCACTTAATTAGATTAATGTTCTATAAACTCAACTGCAGGTGGGTATGTCACCATGTGGCAAGCACAACAGATAAATATGCAGCCATCTGGAGCCTCCCTGGCGAAGGAGGGGGAAGTTGGGTCCCTCGATCACGTACTGAGTGCCTGGACATTGGGAAGGCGGGCCCCACTGAAACCACCCCATTGCCCTTGTTGTTGACCCATCTGTGCTCATCTCCCCATACTCCCACCCCAAGAACATCCCCTTCCCCCAACATATTACCTACCTATGGCCTGGGTTGCTCTGCAATCCTGGGAGTGTGGTGCCTGTTGCTCTGGCTGCAGCCACGGCCTCCACTGACTCCCCTACTCTGGGTGCTACAGTGTTCTGATTTGAACTGAAAAAAGTGGTGGGGAACAATTGTCTCCCAAAAAACCTTTTTAAAAGATGTTATCATTTGATCAAAGAGTGGCTCGGTTCCCTTAAATTGTACTCCCATCATTATCAGAAGACTATCCATCTGAGACAGGCAGGCATAGTCCAACAACCTAAAAGCCAATAGAACATAAGAACATAAGAATGAGGAGCAGGAGTAGGCCATCTGGGCCCTCGAGCCTGCTCCGCCATTCAATAAGATCATGGCTGATCTTTTTGTGGACTCAGCTCCACTTACCCACCCGCTCACCATAACCCTTAATTCCTTTACTGTTCAAAAATGTATCTGTTCTTGCCTTAAAAACATTCAATGAGGTAGCCTCAACTGCTTCACTGGGCAGGGAATTCCACAGATTCACAACCCTTTGTGTGAAGAAGTTCCTCCTCAACTCAGTTCTAAATCTGCTTCCCCTTATTTTGAGGCTATGCCCCCTAGTTCTAGTTTCACCCGTCAGTGGAAACAACTTCCCTGCTTCTATCTTATCTATTCCCTTCATAATCTTAAATGTTTCTATAAGATCTGCCCTCATTGTTCTGAATTCCAATGAGTATAGCCCCAGTCTACTCAGTCTCTCATAAGCCAACCCTCTCAACTCCGGAATCAATTTAGTGAATCTCCTCTGCACCCCGCCCTCTCTCCCGCTCCAATGCCAGTATATCCTTTCTCAAGTAAGGAGGCCAAAACTGTACACAGTACTCCAGGTGTGGCCTCATCAGCACCTTATACAGCTGCAACATAACCTCGCTGTTTTTAAACTCCATCCCTCTAGAATGAAGGACAAAATTCCATTTGCCTTCTTAATTACCTGCTGCACCTGCAAACCAACTCCTTGAGATTCCTGCACAAGGACACCCAGGTCCCTTTGCACAGCAGCATGCCGCAAGTTTTTACCATTTAAATAATGTTCCATTTTGCTGTTATTCCTACCAAAATGGATGACCTCACATTTACCAACATTGTACTCCATCTGCCAGACCCTCGCCCACTCACTTAGATGATCTATATCCCTTTGCAGACTTTCAGCGTCCTCTGCACACTTTGCTCTTCCACCCATCTTCGTGTCATCTGCAAATTTTGACACACTACACTTGGTCCCCAACTCCAAATCATCTATGTAAATCGTAAACAATTGCGGTCCCAACACTGATCCCTGAGGCACACCACTAGTCACTGATTGCCAACCAGAAATGCACCCATTTACCCTTATTCTTTGCTTTCTGTTAGTTAACCAATCCTCTATCCATGCTAATACATGACCCATAACACCGTGCACCTTTATCTTATGTAGCAGTCTTTGGTGCGGTATCTTGTCAAATGCCTTCTGGAAATCCAGATACACCACATCCACAGGTTCCCCATTGTCCACTGTTCATAAAATGCTCTCAAAGAATTCCACCAAATTAGTCAAACATGACCTTCCCTTCATGAACCCATGCTGCGTCTTACCAATGGGACAATTTATATCCAGATGTCTCGCTATTTCTTCCTTGATGACAGATTCAAGCATTTTCGCTACTACAGAAGTTAAGGTAACCGGCCTTTAGTTACCTGCCTTTTGTCTACCTCCTTTTTTAAACAGTGGCGTCACATTTGCTGTTTTCCAGAGTCCAGCGAATTTTGGTAAATTACCACTAGTGCATTTACTATTTCTCCCACCATCTCTTTTACTACCCTGGGATGCATTCCATCAGGACCAGGAGACTTGTCTACCTTTAGCCCCATTTACTTGCCCAACACTACCTCTTTCGTGATAATGATAGTTTCTCAGCTGCCATAGCCTTCCTGTCATCAATTTTTGGCATGTTATTTGTGTCTTCCACTGTGAAGACTAACACAAAATACCTGTTCAATGCCTCAGCTGTTTTCTCATTTCCAGTTATTACATCACCCTTCTCATCCTCTAAAGGACCAATGTTTACTTTAGCCACTCTTTTTTGTTTGTAGAAACTTTTGCTATGTTTTTATATTCTGAGATAATTTACTCTCATAATCCATCTTACTTTTCTTTATAGCTTTTTTCGTGGCTTTCTGCTGACCTTTAAAGATTTCCCAATCCTCTAGGTTCCCACTAATCTTTGCCATTTTATATGCATTTTCTTTCACTTTGATACCCTCCTTTATTTCCTTAGTTATCCATGGCTGATTATCTCTTTTTCTACAATCCTTCCTTATCACTGTTATATACTTTTGCTGAGCACTGTGAAAGATTGCTTTGAAAGTCCTCCACAGTTCCTCAATTGTCCCACCGTAAAGCTTTTGCTCCCAGTCTACCTTAGCCAACTCCTCCCTCATCCCTTTGTAGTCTCCTTTGTTTAAGCACAAGACACTGGTATTGGATTTTACCTTCTCACGCTTCATCTGTATTTTAAATTCAACCATACTGTGATCGCTTCTTCCAAGAGGATCCCTAACTGCAAGATCATTAATTATTCCCGTCTCATTACACAGGACCAGATCTAGGATAGCTTGCTCTCTTATAGGTTCCATTACATACTGTTCAAGGAAGCTATCACAGATACGTTCTATGAACTCCTCCTCAAGGCTGCCTTGACCGACCTAGTTTGACCAATTGATATGTAGATTAAAATCCCCCATGATAATTGCTGTACCATTTTTACATGCATATACCGCAACTGGAATCTCTAATCTAAATTTCATTAGTCTGTTACGGCCCTTATCGAATTCCACGATATATTCCTCCATGGACTGGTTTTTTGTCTTCTAATCCTGTCAAAAATAATCCACCTTCATAATTCTCTAAAATCACATTTTTTTGATAAAACTTATCTCGATATTACAACAGGAGCTGTAACCCTTCTTCTTTAAAACATCTGCAGTCCAGTCAGAAAACACTTTGCTCTTTGTCTTATTTCTGGCCAGAAGTGACAAAGTTAAGGCCATACCTTGCTTTTTCCTCGGTATTGTAGTAACAAGGGCCCACATTTCCACTTCTGCTATCTATTGCTGATATGGTTCAGCATCCAAAAAGACAGGGAGACAGTCAAATGATGGAAGCTTGCTTTTACCTTCTGCCATTCTTGTGTCCTGAGTGTGTAGCACCTCTTCAAGTCTTACAACAAAAAAGCACCAAGCTATGATGGGTTTTCCTCTGCTACCAATGTTCATCCAGCAGTTCCAGCAGACTATCCATTTGAGACAGGCAGGCACAGTCCAACAAGGCCAATAAAATCAATAAATTGGCCAATTAAAGGCCAATACCACATTTGGAATCTCCAATCTAAATCTTATTAGTCTGTTATGGACCTTATCGAATTCCAAGATATATTCCTCCATGGACTGGTTTTCTTGCCTTCTAATCCTGTCAAAAATAATCCAACTTCATAATTTTCTAAAACCACAACTTTTTGATGAAACTTATCTGGATATGGGAGCAGGAGCTGTAATCCTTCTTCTTTATTTAGAGCATCAGCAGTCCAGTCAGAAAACACTTTGCTCCCTATCTTCTGGTCCGAAATGACAAAGCCAAGGCCATACCCTGCTTTTTCCTCGGCATTGTAATAATAAAGATCCACATTTCCACTTCTGCCTTCTATTGCTGGTTTGACTCGGCATCCAAAAGGGGGACAATCAAATCATGTAAGTTTGCTTTTACCTTCTGCCATTGTTGTATCCAGAGTCTATAGCTTCTCTTCAAGCCTTATGATAAAAAAAAGCACCAAGCTGCAATGGGTTTCCCTCTGCTACCAACGTTCACCTGGCAGTAAGAATCCTCCAGTAGCAGGCAATAATAAACAAAAAAAAAACCCACTTCACAAAGTAAATCCAAAGGTTTAATATATATCCTTTGTTACATAACCACTTGGGCCACAAGTGCTTTCCCCCAATCCCCATCTACTTCCTATTTGTACTGGGTCAGCTGACCACCACAGCATGTTGCCATTGGTTACATCGTAACAAATGAAGGGTAGGATGCAAGGATGTACAGAAATGCTAGAACCGGAGGAACCTTAGCAAGTACCAGCATAGAGACTTGCACTGTGCATATGCTTGATGCTTGCACTGACCACTGTTCATCCAAAAAACATTCAATTAAAATCCTTCCTTCAGGCATCTACCTCTAAAATTTGCATTTACCGCTACTTCATTCTAACACAAGAAGAAACTACAATTATTAACAATCAGTCCATCACATTTGTAATAACTCTAGAAGTCGGCTGTGAAGGAACCGTACTTTTATTGTACAAAGTGAAAATAAACAATAACCACAAGCTTGTGGTGAACACAACAGGTCCCAACCGGGACTGAAAGGTGAACGGGCCCTCTTAGGGTCTTGCTTTATACAGGGCTCGGCATATGAGCTCCACCTGGTTGGTTAATTACCAAGCCGAAGGGAGCTCATATTCAACAAGCCCAACTGGGAGGTTAATTATGAGTCCCCATGCAGATCATGGGGGTTATCACACCATTATATCATGATTAAAATTGTAAACCTGAAGAGAAAAGGTAAACAAAACTTACAAGGATAGCCATATCCCATAGTTCTTTCAACAGTACTATTTCCTTGCGGCAGGCTTTTAATTGTTTGCAATCAGGAACAGAAACTTCAAACAGAGCAGCTGACTGTGATAATGCTTGCAATTCAACTTCCATGGCAACTATTTTCTTTTGAGCCTATAAAATAATTCGGGAAGATATTTTAATCTTATTCTACAACCATTTGTATGAGTACTTTTAACACAATCCCAAAGTACTTAACAGTAAACAAAGCGTGAACAGCAATTGGACCCGTAAGAGAAGGAAGAATGGTGCAGTTACAAAAACACAGTGGAAAAAACCTGCCTCAGAGAGTTTGAAAATATTGTTGCAGCAGTCGGACACAAATTGGTTGAAAGAGTGATCATGAATGATTGACCAAAGAACAAAAAGTACATAATTGTGAGAAAAGTGCATGAGTAGGGGATATATGGTTGAACAATTGTGGAGAAATTTGTAAATGTGAACAATGATCTTAAGTCTATTCATTTGGTCAGCTCAGTTGTTTATACATAAGTATAATCATTATGTAAATCCTGTGGAAGATTAGTTTAATTAATTAGACTAAATATAAATGAGAATGCATCCTTTAAAAAGGCAGTTCAGTCTGCATATATCAGCAACAAATTAGAGGACAGTTTGATAGTGGCAGCCGATTATTAATAAGTAATTTTAAGATAGTTTATTAAGAAACAACAGTTTAGGTGTGATGCATTAATTAATTAGTTAAAAAATATATGACCCATGATAGTTGAGAGAGGTTTACTGAACCCAGACGATGAACAGATAGTTGGCAGAGTATGTTGATCAGTAGAATGTGATAACAGCATTGTCAGGAAGGGGAGATTCAGATGGACTGGTAATGGCCTGTTTGAAGGCCCTGGGTTGGACTCCTATACTTCCTCCTTCCTTGCACTGCTCGTTGGCCCTGGGTCACTGCTTGGGACCAAGAGGCAGCTGGAGTGAGCTGCAGAAGTCTCTCCATCATCATCTGGCAGTATCTGTAAGGAGAGAAAAGAGCTGACGTTTCAAGTCCAGATGACCCTTTGTCAAAGCTTTGATACATCAGCTCTTTTCTCTCCTTACAGATGCTGCCAGACCTGCTGAGATTTTCCAGCATTTTCTCTTTTGGCTTCAGATTCCAGCATCCGCAGTAATTTGCTTTTATGTAATTTTCAAGAATTATGATTGCAAAGAAGCAATGGCCTGGAGAAGCCAACCAAACCAGAAGAACATGGCACAAAGCAAAACTTTGCAGACAAAGAATCGCCAAGCTCTCCTGAAGGAGAGAGAGGGCAGAAAGCACAGACTTGTGAGTCTGCATGCTAACAAGCCAGTTAGGAATATCAGTGGAAGAATTCGCTCCACTCCTTAATTTCCAAAGTAGTGCAGAAATAAATTCATTTGTCACATGTGGGAATGCAAGGTTGCACAGAAAACAATCTTCCTTTTATTTCCTTCCTCACTCTGCTCATCAGCACTCTACACACTCTCAAAGCAACACTTCACAATACACTTCGGTCAATCAGGGATCCAGCTCAACTTTTGCCCTATGCAACTCAGCCCCTCTACTGGCAATAGTGTCCACAGCCCTAAAATTTCTTCTTCTACTTTAACATGATTATCTCCAAATCTCCTACCCCAGCTGTCCAAAGTCAACCAGCACACATTCAAAAAATGCTGTTTTTCCCCTCATTTACTCTATTTTCTTTCAGGAAGAAATACTCTACAGAGGCAGTGAACTGAGGAATGTAGGGAAGTCCACATTTTAAAGCCTTCATTTTCTAAGAGATCATGGCAATGGAGTTTGTAGAGTAGCACTCTGCACTTACTGTGCGAGAAAGTAAAGTCAGAAAAATATTTCCTGTGCCGGTTTTGGAGCGGGGCCATAAAATCCTGCTTCAGATGTTTTCACTTATGAGTGATTAAATAATGATAAAGTGAACATGGAATGGAGAGCACAAAGGAGCTGCAGGAATGTTAAGTGGGTGAGGATATGTAATTTTCCCAGAAGAATTTGAGGATTAAATAATGGTAAGTGGAAATGAAATGGAGAACACAAAAGAGCTGCAGGGATGTTAAGTGGGTGGGGATATGCAATTTTCCTGAAGAATTTGAAAAGTAACTCTGGCTATGTGAGAATTTGTGAATATTAGCTTGAGGAGAAGGATTTCGTCAACACCGAAGGTTTAAGATAAACTTAACAATTTGCGTTTACTTAGTGCCTTTAGTATAGTAAAATGTATAGAGGTGTTTCACATGACTGTTTTGGAACAAAATTTGGTCCCAACTACATGAAGAAATATTAGGCCAGGTGACTAAAAGATGATCAATAAGATATGTTTTAAGTAATGAATTAAAGAATGGGAAGAAGGCAGAGATGTTAAGGGAGAAATTCCAGAGATCAGGATCTAGGCAGTTGAAAGCATGTTACCAATGGTAGAATGATGCAAATGAGCAAATGCACAAGAGGCCAGAATTGGAGGACTAAAATGATCTCAAAAAGTTGCAGGGCTGGAAGAGCTTACAGAAACAGGGAGAGGCAAGGCCATGAAGAGATTAAAATCAAGGCCGCAATCCTCCCAAATTGGGACTAAGTGTCCATGCCAACGGGAAAGCTGTAGGGTTTTCCACTGGCGCTACCAGCGATCTGCACGCATTATTCAAAATATAGTAATGGGCCATTCTTCCCCTATGTGTTTCATACTGATTTCCAGATGCCTGGCACTTGATTCACATGTTGCCCTCTACAAGCGGGGGCAGTATTTCAGTGCTTTCTTCAACAGCACTCTCACTTCAGCCAGCAATGTTGCAGAGAGAAAGTCGGCACCCAAATTCCTTGAATCAGAGGTGGAGAGTATGCTGGAAGCTCTGAAGGAGAGAAGGCCACCCTCTTCTCAGGAGTTGGCAGGAGACTGCCAACAGCCCACGTCACAGAGGCATGAGAAGCAGTGGCCAAGACAGTAAGCGCCAGGAGCTTCACCAAGAGGGCAGGCATGCAATGCCGCAAGAAGATGAATGACCTACTCTGGTCTGCAAGGATGAGTGCCTACTTCCCTGCCCCTGGCACCATTCATGTCCCTAACTTCTGCCATCTCACCTTATACCCCTTCTATCCCACCACACCACTTCTAACATTGTCACACAAAATCCCCTTCAGAATCACCCATCCCCACACTGCATTCTACATCATACTCCCTGATTAGCCTGGCCCCATGCCCACACATACCACCGGCTATTAGCCCTCCATCCCAGTCAGGTCAACCAACCTCTCGCATTGTCACCTTTGTGTCCCCATATGCAAAGATTGCCCTCAACAAGAGGGAGCGGGCAAAGAGGGGCAAGGATATCCCTGAGATATGAGTCCTCACTCCTCCTGATGACTGGGCCCTGGAAATTGCGCGCGAGACCCAAGAGCGATTGATCTCTCACCCTCTGCGAGGTCAGGAGGCCCCGCCCAAGTAAGAGCCCAAAACACCGTGATCCTGATGACCTATCTTAATAGAGTCCATCATTCTCCAAATTCTTGACATCTCCACCAGCTGACCCCATGTACTCTGTTTTGCAGAATTTCCATCAGAGGCTGCCAGGCCATCCAGGGTTGCATCTGGCGTCATACCTCTATGAGCACCCCGGGCCACAGCTCTGGGATGGAGACAGACACCCCATTACTGCATTCACCAGTATCGCACACATGCACAGAAACACTCACCTCAGTGGGAAACATTCATGAACAGGCCTCTGGGCACTCTTTGGTGAGCTGCAATTGCACATCGGGTAGAGGCTGGAACATCCAAGGGAGCGGCCAGTCGGAGGCCTGATGGCTCCCCGAGAACTGCTGACCCCAAGGCAGATGCCGGGCCTGTGGAAACATTCTTTCCAGCAATGGTCAATATACAAAAGCAGAGCCAGACTTTATAGGAGGGGGTGCCAACAACCTTCCAACAAATGCAGGCGCAACTGGAAAAGTCTGGGGGCCTCATCTCACAGTTGTACCCAGTTAGCCCCAAGGGTGGCGTCTGCAGTGGAAAGTCTGGGCCAAGATATCCGTATCATGATAAAAGACTTCCAAGACATGGTCCACACAATGATGTCCATGACTGCGGCCCCAGGCACAAGGGCCCAGTCACATATGGCCATGTCAATAGCATTGAGGGAAATTACTGATGTGCATCAGAGCTTGACCCAGTCACGCAGGAGCACGTCTAAGGGCATCCACAGCTTTGCCCAACCGCTAAGGGCCATGGCTGAAGGCGTCAGAACCATTATGCTGACAATGGCGAACCTGCAGCACTGGCAGTGCCAGATGATGGAGAGGCTTCTGAAGCTCACTCCAGCTGCCTCTCGGTCCCAAGCAGTGACCCTGGAGCTAACAAGCACTGCAAGGAAGGAGGAGGCATTGGAGTCCAACCCAAGGCCTTCAAACATAGACACTCAGGCCATTACCAGTCCATCTGAATCTCCCCTTCCTGACAATGCTGCTATCACATTCTACTGATCAACATACTCTGTGCCAACTATCTGTTCATCGTCTGGGTTCAGTAAACCTCTCTCAACTATCATGGGTCATATATTTTTTAACTAATTAATTAATGCATCACACCTAAACTGTTGTTTCTTAATAAACTATCTTAAAATTATTTATTAATAATTGACTGCCAATCCCAGCCATTTGTGGCTTCCGAATCCTTAACTTTATACTTAAAGGCGTAATGTATCACATGGATGATATCTTTATCCATGGAGCAACTACCAAAGAACACGACCTGAGTCTTAAAACTGTCTTGAACCATTTGCAGGAAGAAGGATGAACACTTAACACTAAGTGGGAATTCTCCAAACTATCTTTTTGATTTTTTGGACCACATCGTGAATAGCACAGATATAAGATGATCCACAGATAACAAGGGCCATTAGTAAATTACTGACCATCTCATTCATTCCAGAGCGTGAATGATTCCTTGGTATGATAAATCAGCTCCAAAATTTACCACTGAACCTAATGCAAGTCACAGAGCCCTTGAGACACCTGTTGAAGAAGCTCAAGCTGGTGTTTGGATGCGTACAATGAGCAGGCATTCTGCAAGATTAAAGACATGCTGCTCTCACAAAAGATCTTGGCTTAAAATGACCTGTCTCTATGAAGCACAACTGCAGTTGATGCCCCATCTGCAGGATTGGGTGCAGTCCATTTCAATAGCAACTGAATTCAACTGGCTCCATTGACCAGTCTATTACACATCTTGGGCACTATGTGAAACAGAAATTAAGTGTGTAGTCTCGAGAAGGAGGTTCTCACAGTCAGGTGGGCTTGTGAGAAATTCATTGACTATATCATCAGATTGAAAGTAGTCATCAAGAACCACAAATCATTATTCTCATTACTGGACGAAAAGGATCTTGCCAGAAAGCATCCAATGTTACAGAGATTCTTCTTGCAATTAATGTGTTTTGCTTACGTTATAGTGTATGAGAGGGCAAGTTACAAACAATTTGTAATTGGGCGGCACAGTAGCACAATGGTTAGCACTGCTGCTTCACAGCTCCAGAGTCCCGGGTTCGATTCCCGGCTCGGGTCACTGTCTGTGTGGAGTTTGCACATTCTCCTCGTGTCTGCGTGGGTTTCCTCCGGGTGCTCCGGTTTCCTCCCACAGTCCAAAGATGTGCGGGTTAGGTTGATTGGCCAGGTTAAAAATTGCCCCTTAGAGTCCTGAGATGCGTGGAAGAGCGGGTAAATATGTGGGGGTAGGGCCTGGGTGGGATTGTGGTCGGTGCAGACTCGATGGGCCGAATGGCCTCCTTCTGCACTGTAGGGTTTCTATGATTTCTATGATTCTATGAATTGTAGACATGTTGTCTCGGGCCACAGTCAACTATCCAGCAACACTGGATTTTAATGTGGTTAACGAGGCAGTGTCCTACCCAAGTTTGTGGCATCTTAAAATTGAGATCCAGAAAGCTACAACAAATATGACAAGAGCAAATGCAGGATGGTCACTGCATTTGTTTACATGCAAGGTTGAGCATAGCAGCATACTGGTGGAATGATAAAGAAAGTATACTTTCAAGAATTAAAACATTTTATCATAATTGATGATCTGCTGGTGTATGATGAGCGGGTGGCAATTCCCTTCTCACCTCAACCTGGAATTCTGGAAAGAACCTACCAGGGCCACAAAGGCACCACAACTTGTAGAGCATGAGCCCAGTCTGCAGTGTGGTGGCTGAGAATATCGAAGTTGTGTATGAATGATGCATAAAGCAGACCCTTATCCCCACTCAGTTTCCTACCGTGGGAACATCTGGAAATAGATCACTTTGGGTGGGGTTTTCCGCACGCGCTTGCCGCAATACCTACCTTTGCATGGTCTGTGTCCCACCCACTATGATTCCCATGGCAGGCAGGACGGGAAAATTCTGTCCTTTATGTAAAACAGGTAATCCCTCCTTATCATCAACAACTACTTCTCCAGTTGGATCGAGGTGAAATATTTACACACTATGAACACTGAGTTAGTCATTATATAATTGAAAGAAGTCTTTACACCATAAAACATCTAGGCCAGGTGGTATCCGACAATGGTCTGCAATTTGCCAATGGCTACTTCAAACATTTCACCAAGAATCTCACCAGTTTCCCAAGGTACGCCCAATCCAATAGTGAGACATTCTATGATTAAAACTCTGAAGAAGAAGAATAAGGACTTTCTTTTGGCACTTTCACCATACAGGTTGGTTGCACTACAATATGGATTCACATGGCTAAGGGCCCACAAAGAAAAAGCTCGTGGCCTGATTAAGTAACACCTGTAGCCATCTATATCAGTAAATAGTTATGTTCATCCAGTAAACCAGTTATTGTTCAGGTATATCTATGTCTTTGCAATTGTTCCTGAACCAATCATATAACACCCTGTGAGCCATTCCAGCTCCTAGGTCTTCATCTTGTACTATCTTCTTAATTTTCATCCATCAAACAGCAACTTGAGATAGCTGAATGAGAGTTAAACAATTAATTTTAGTTAATGTACACAAAAAGAAGGCGCTAAATGTGAAAAATAGATTTTTCTTAATTTTCATCCAGCCTAAATTACTTGTGGCTAGATTTATTATGCTTTCTTGGCATATGCAGCTAACTGAAAAAGAATATTATGGTGCAGAACAATTTCAAGCCAATTGAATAAAATACAAATTAACAATTACCTTATCCAAAGCCTTGTATGGATTTGGATTGTCAAACTTGAACGGAGCCTTCACTTTAAATTTTTGTCGAAAACCATGTTGGTTGATCTGCAATAAAAAAAGAAATCAATGTGCAAAGTAGATTTTACTGTAACAGCTGGGATTTTTTTGCCCTGCTGCACAGGTTTTCTGGTGGCAGAATCGGCTCGCTATTGGTCACCGACGGGAACTTTCAGTCTCGCCAAAGACTACAGAGTTTTGTGTGGCTCGCCCACCCATCATCGAGGAACCTGCCGTGAGTGAGGTGGCCTTCAACGGAACCGGAAGATCCCGCCAGGGGGAAGGACTGGAAAATCCTGCCCAATGCCTTACTTGTAAAACAGGATGCAAAGAAAATCCCAACTAGAAAAATGGGCTGAAAAATGGCAAATGGAATTTAACGCAGACAAGTGTGAGATATTGCACTTTGGAAGGACAAATCAAAGTAGAACGTACAGGGTAAATGGTAGGACTCTGAAGAGTGCAGTTGAACAGAGGGATCTGGGAATACAGGTACAGAATTCCCTAAAAGTGATGTCACAGGTGGATAGGGTCGTAAAGAGTGCCTTTGGTACATTGGCCTTTATAAATCGGAGTATCGAGTATAAAAGTTGGAGTGTTATGGTAAGGTTATATAAGGCATTGGTGAGGCCGAATTTGGAGTATTGTGTACAGTTTTGGTCACCTAGTTACAGGAAGGATGTAAATAAGATTGAAAGAGTGCAGAGAAGGTTCACAAGGATGTTGCCGGGACTTGAGAAGCTGAGTTACAGAGAGAGATTGAATAGGTTGGAACTTTATTCCCTGGAGCGTAGAAGATTGAGGGGAAATTTGATAGAGGTGTATAAGATTTTGATGGGTATAGATAGAGTGAATGCAAGCAGGCTTTTTCCGCTGAGGCTAGGGGAGAAAAAAACCAGAGGGCATGGGTTAAGGGTGAAAGGAGAAAAGTTTAAAGGGAATATTAGGGGGGGCTTCTTCACGCAGAGAGTGGTGGGAGTGTGGAATGAGCTGCCAGATAAAGTGGTAAATGCGGGGTCACTTTTAACATTTAAGAAAAACTTGGACGGGTTCATGGATGAGAGGGGTGTGGAGGGATATGGTCCAAGTGCAGGTCAGTGGGACTAGGCATAAAATGGTTCGGCACAGACAAGAAGGGCCAAAAGGCCTGTTTCTGAGCTGTAATTTTCTATGGTTCTATGGTTCTAAAGAATGTTTAGAAGTCCAAGCATTTCTCTCACACCATTTAAAACTTTGGAAACTTAATTGGTAAAATGACACGTAGAACAATGAAAAAATAACTTAATTATACTTGATATGTGTACACTGTAAGTAAGCAAATGTCAGTAACAATCAATTACATACAGGCAAAGCAAAGGACTATCGTAGTGGTTCACAATTTAGTTTTCAATGTGACCCTATCTTAACTCACCAGCACCTTCTCATTTCAGCAGAAACAATAAACAGATGGACAAATTAACAAAAATTTGAAGTGACAGCCCCTAAGGAGTAATATAACAAAAGACAAAATTCTTAAAGGAAACTTCACTACTGAATCAAAATGTCATTTTGTGGGGCAAGGAGACACTCCAGCCCTTGCGGTGCACACTGATTGTGGAAGATCTCAAAGCATGCCAATGGACACGGCATGTTCCCTCTCCAAGGGCATATGGCTGCGAATGTAGTTGCAGAAGAGGGACAGACAATCTGGCCGGATGACCAACTATTGACTAGGACTGATTAATGGCTAGCTTGGCCAAGACCATCACCTTCTCAAGGACAATTAGGGATGGGCAACAAAGGCTGATATTGCCAAAGATGCCCACATTTCATGAATGAATTAAGGTAGACAAATCCCCAGGGCCAGATAGCATCTATCTCAGATTACTGAGGGAGACAAGAGATGAAATTGCTGGGCCTCTAACAGAAATCTTTGTTTTCTCGTTGGCCACTGGTGAGGTTCCAAAGGATTGGAGGATAGCCAATATTGTCCCACTATTTAAAAAGGGTAACAACCCTTCTAGAACCCCTCCCTTCACAGCCCCTGCCAGCTGAGGCATGGCCTCGACATACCCCACCCAATTGCTCCCACCCCTGACACCCCATGCCTTTCCAGCCATCAGTCCTTCAATTCCCCCATTCCCCCGCGGGAGTAGATGGCCCATAACAGACAGGAAAGGATGAAAAGGGGTCCCAGAGCTGCGCAACTTCAATGTATTTGAGGAGTGAGCCATGGAACTGTCAGGGGAGTGTGATGCTGGTGTACCTTTAAGAATTTCTTTTTGAATCATGTTCTCTGCAGTTTGTAAGCTAGCCTTTTGATTTCATTGTGGCACCGGCTGTCTGTTGAAAGCTCTTTTATTGCTGCTTCAATGGCTTAAATGGGATTTGTTTTATTTTTACTTTGGGCCTCAGGTACTTTTTGGGATTTGTTTCATGACCTTGCATTGTTAGCAGGAAAACTAGTTGGCAGGTCATGTGTTTTGGACAGTTTCATTTTCAATTTGGCTGCTGGCTATAATTTTTCTTTAAAAAAGGTGTGAACATCAGACTGAAAAGCAGTGTTTCTCTCTCTCTCTCTACCTGGTATTAGAAATTCTGCTAGCTAGCTGGAAGCAAGGCTTTTTGCCTTCCTGGAGTGCAAAATCTGCTGTTGGTGTTGGTTTGCCTAGAGACTGTCTCTCTCTCCCAGGTGTTTTGGGAAGCTGTTTGACTCCAAGCTTGCGTGTGTGTGTATATGTCTCAAGTAAACCACAGCATCCAACCAAGGGACTAAGTTCCAGCATCACGTGAGCATTCGTATTTTATGTGCTAAACCTGTGGCAGGGGTTTTGTATGGAGAAGTTTTTGGAATATTGCATATATTTATTAAGGGTTATACAACATCATGGTTGTTTTTTTCCTTGGTTGTAATTGGTAAAAAATCACCTGATGAAGGAGCAGCACTCCGAAAGCTCGTGCTACCAAATAAACCTGTTGGACTTTAACCTGGTGTTGTGAGACTACTTACTGTAATTGGTAAAGGGTATTGCTAATTTTCTTTCTATACATGTTAACTCTATTCTTAAATCAACTTTGTTTGATAAAAGCTCCCTAAATCCTACCAGAAGTGAAACATCTCATGCTTACTGTAGCCAAATTCAATTGGAAAACTAATGAACCAGGTGGACTTCATAACACACTTTGGAGTTTCTGACCTGAATTATAACAGGAATCAGAGGAGAGAACGGTGACCGACAGCCAGGATGGGATGCACCGCAGAACTGAGGAGCCTCATACCTTCAATCATATGACCTATCTCAAGTAAGCTGCAATCTGCCCAGATAACTCGTACTCACCTATACGTCTTGTTTTGCAGGAGACAACCGAATGAGGCCAGGCCCTTAGGAGTCTATCATGAGTGTAAAAGAATTATTGTGGACCTTGTGTGTAAATACGTTAGGGTCTATTTTATGTTAATGCATGCTTTTGCATCTTTGTAACGTTAGGTTAAGTAAAACTGGTAAGAAGTGGTTGAGAAATGAAATCGCCTTTTAAATTATGAAGCTTTGTTTTAAAAATGGAGGAGGTGTCAAATATCGTAAATAAAGTAAAGAGTTAAGAATTTGGTTAAAATAAAGATTAAAATGGCTTGGATAAAATAAAGTTTGAAGAATGGGATGAAAGAAGAATTGATAAGAGTACAGCTGTCTGGAGGGGTTTTCATAGAATCATAGAATCCTACAGTGCAGAAAGAGGCCATTCGGCCAATCGAGTCTGCACCAACCACAATCCCACCCAGGCCCTATCCCCATATCCCTACATATTTATCCACTAATCCCTCTAACCTATGCATCCAAGGACACTAAAGGACAATTTAGAATGGCCAATCAACGTAGCCCGCACATCTTTGAACTGTGGGAGGAAACCGGAGCACCCGGAGGAAACCCACACAGACACGGGGAGAATGTGCAAACTCCACACAGACAGTGACCCGAGCCGGGATTTGAACCCAGGTCCCTGGAGCTGTGAAGCAGCAGTGCTAACCACTGTGCTAACGTGCTGCCCGTTTTGATATGCAAATTAGTTTGGAATTGGGATAAAGAGAAATTTACTTCAGTGAAGTGGAGAACAATAGAGTATAGAATTTCAGGTGTGGAGTATAGAATTTCAGGTGTGAAAACTGTAGAAGAGATAAGTTCAAAGTGGGGAGATAAGAATACATTCACACTTAAATGCTAAAAGCCTGGCTTCTAAAGTGTGTCATTTAGATACAAGATCAAAAGTAAAATATGGTATATCAATATCTGGGTAGTTCTGTGATGAGAGGAGAGGTGAAGGCGAGAAAGAGCAGCTGGACAACAGTTACAATAATAACGCCAAGCTAGAAAATGGAATTCTCCCAGAAAGCAAAATTCTAGGCTAAAAACTGCTGATTTGTAAACCTCAGGGAGAAACTATGCTGAACTGAAGAAAAGCTTCCTAAACTTAAAGATAACTTGTGGTTGGTAACTATTTGCTGGATTCAGAACATAGAGTTAGACTAGTTACAATATATCTTGTTTATTATTTTGTTTATTTTTTCTGCTTTGTAATTTCTCACCCTGGTTTTGCAGACTGTTGACTTTTGTTCTTTTGGCTCTTTCCTAAATTATCCTCCAAGAACTGTTGTGATGAATCAGTCAAGGACCATTTCACTGAACAATTTTTGCAAGATACTGAATAAATGTTTCTGTATAGTTTGGCTATTATTCTCGATGTATAATGCATTTGCTCATAATGTTAGGATTGTGTGTGGCCTAGGTTTTCTTGGATGTAGATTTTCTTATACACTGTATAGGACAAGGGACATTTCTCAGAATTCAGGAACATAGATAGATGGGAATGGGGTTATTTCCAGAACATAGTGTGTCTGTGTTTAGGCATTATTGTAGTTAAGCGTACCTTTGCTTTGTATTGTGGTCTTTCTTGTAGTGTGTCTTTACATGTTAATTAACATTCCTTTATTTGAATAGTTACAAGACTGGACCTTTTCCTCATTGATTTTTGTATTTTTCCTCAAATTATACCAAATTTTAAAAAATCACTCATAAGAACTGGCATTCCAAATACCTTTCATAGTTTTGGGATATCCAAGTACATTACCCATATAGCTTGTGGTTATGTGTGCATAGGCAGTGAGGAGTGACAGTATGCAATCAGGGGAAATCTAACCTGCACTGCCTGATGGAAGTTGTAGATCTGTCATGCAACAGTGGTTGACATCAGAGTTCAGGAATTCGAATTAGAGAAATCATGAGCCCGAGCGAGCTCTTTGAGAATATAGTGGTTGTTTTATCAATTGCTTCATTTATCCTACTTGAGGCATAACCATAATGCCTAAAATTAGCTGATAATTGGTCAAGTATTAGGACATGTTACCTTATTCAATTGGTAATATGACAGGTAAAACATAGTTGAGAGTGCAGGTGAGAATCTCTTTCCCTTCTCAACATGTTAGGAAATAATGGATTTAATCAGTAGCACTACTCCTGAAATGACATCTGATTTCCATGTGGAAACTAGAATTTCACAGCACAAATGCATAAAGCTATTTGACTCATCATTGTCACTGCACAGCTCTCAGAAGGAATTATTCACATTGTCCTATTTCCCATCGCTCTCTTTTTTAGAATTTCAGCTATGAAACATGTGATGGAGTCCTGCCACTGTTTCGGGTGGGAACATTCAGTGTCCTAAAAACCACTAAATTCATATCAATAGTGGTATGGTTCAAGTCAGAAACTCCAAATGTTGTATGAAGCCCGTCTGAATCATAAGTTTTGCATCTTGAATTTGGCTAGGATAAGCATGAGATGTTTCACTTCAGGTATGATTCAAATGAACCACTTGGGAACTTTTATCAAACAAAGTTTATTTAAGAATATAGTTAACATGTGGAGTAAGAAAATTAGCAATAACTTCTATCAATTACAAACAAGAAATAAAAATAACCACTATAATGTATAACTCTTAACAAATATATCTAATGCGTTCCAATCAAAACTTAAACCTTCCATAGACAAAATCCTTTAAACAGGTTCAACATAACAAAGACTACTACTCACGTGATACTGGAAATTGAGTTCTTTGGTTGAAGTCTGCAGTCCTCTGGATTCTCTCAGAATGAGCTGAAGTCAAAACAGCTTCTCAGAACACCAGGGAGAGACTCTCTGGTCAAGTCACCAACTACAGAATCTTTACTGTAGGAAGGCACGACCTTGCTTTCGAGATAACCAGCAGAATTTCCAAAGCAACAGGAAGAGCGAGAAAACACTTTTTTTCAGCTGGTTGTCCCTTCTAAAAAACTAAACTATAGCTCAGAACTGAAAATGAAAGAACTTCTATCACCTGATCTGGCAACTAGCTTTTTTTCCTCCTAACAATGCAGAGTTATAAAAAATCCCCAAAGTAAAAACAAACAACTCCCATCCAAGCCCTTGGTTTTCAAAGCTTGCAGAGGGATTTGGACCAACTAGAAAAATGGGCTGAAAAATGGCAAATGGAATTTAACGCAGACAAGTGTGAGATATTGCACTTTGGAAGGACAAACCAAAGTAGAACGTACAGGGTAAATGGTAGGACTCTGAAGAGTGCAGTTGAACAGAGGGATCTGGGAATACAGGTACAGAATTCCCTAAAAGTGACGTCACAGGTGGATAGGGTCGTAAAGAGTGCCTTTGGTACATTGGCCTTTATAAATCGGAGTATCGAGTATAAAAGTTGGAGTGTTATGGTAAGGTTATATAAGGCATTGGTGAGGCCGAATTTGGAGTATTGTGTACAGTTTTGGTCACCTAGTTACAGGAAGGATGTAAATAAGGTTGAAAAAGTGCAGAGAAGGTTCACAAGGATGTTGCCGGGACTTGAGAAGCTGAGTTACAGAGAGAGATTGAATAGGTTGGAACTTTATTCCCTGGAGCGTAGAAGATTGAGGGGAAATTTGATAGAGGTGTATAAGATTTTGATGGGTATAGATAGAGTGAATGCAAGCAGGCTTTTTCCACTGAGGCTAGGGGAGAAAAAAACCAGGGGGCATGGGTTAAGGGTGAAAGGAGAAAAGTTTAAAGGGAATATTAGGGGGGACTTCTTCACGCAGAGAGTGGTGGGAGTGTGGAATGAGCTGCCGGATAAAGTGGTAAAGGGGTCACTTTTAACATTTAAGAAAAACTTGGACGGGTTCATGGATGAGAGGGGTGTGGAGGGATATGGTCCAAGTGCAGGTCAGTGGGACTAGGCAAAAAAATGGTTCGGCACAGACAAGAAGGGCCAAAAGGCCTGTTTCTGAGCTGTAATTTTCTGTGGTTCTATGATTCAAGCCACTTAAGGAGCAATAAAAAGACATCTGGTAGTCAACCCAATGCCATAGTGATATCAGCTAAAGCTGTGGGCTGAGAAATATTCACTGTGAGATCTGCAGAATCATGATTTTTAAAAAACTTTCTTAAAGATACACTATTGCGACATTATGACATATTTCATTGAGAAAGCTATTTCTGCATATAACAGACTACCCCACTGTAAGGATGGGTTCAATTTTCAGGCATAAAGAAAGGTTTCAGAAATGGAGATTGAGTGTGCTGGATGATGGAAATGAAGTTATTTACATAGTCAGCAGGTCGCCTCAAAAATAAATGTTTCATAAAGTATATAATATTGGTAAGATGGCATGTATGAGTATCATATAGTTGAAGTTAACTTCAGCCACAGTTGAAAACCAAAAATGCATTATAGAAAAAAAAACAGATCAGGTGACATTCTCATGGTAAAGCTTTATAAGTTCTGTGGCCAAGAAAAGCCAGATAGGTCCTTTGAAAGGTTTAGCATAGTGGTGAGTGAGGATTGAGGAGTAGGATATGGCTGAAATATAAATATATGTTTTGTATTCATTTTCACTGTTGAAGATGATACAGCAATAGATATAAAGGTTTTAGATATGGACTTATTAAATATAAATGCATAAATTGCCTTAATATGGCTTGAGGTACAGAAGATTGATCAGGTTGCTGGACGTGATAACACTTAACCTTGAATGCTGGAGAAAATCAGAGAGTTACTATGTCAGCCATTAAATTAGCTGACTAATAGTTCTTTGAAATATGGACTAGTTTGAATTGACTGGAGAAAGGGTTTGATGCATGACTACTTTCACACAATCCAATGAACTGATATATAGATAGGAACATGCGAACAAGAGTAGGCCATTCAGCCCATTAACTGAACTCTTTAACAAAAACAGAAAATACTGGAAAATCTCAGCAGGTCTGGCAACATCTGTGGAGAGAGAATAGAACAAATATTTTGAGTCTGGATGACCCTTCATTAGAGCTCAGAGCAAAGAAAATCAGATGAAATTTATACTATGAGGATGGGGTTTGTAATTGGACAACTGATAAGGCTGAGAAAGGTGCTAAAAGTGTCCATTAAGTGATCAGAATGTGTGAATGGCAGAACAGAGATACAGATTTTTAAGGGACTGCCTGAGGAATGTGACAATTGCCCTGAAAGGGGGTGGGGGAGGTGGTGGTAAGATGGAGAGCGAGAATGGAGAAGTAGAAAAATGGAAGTGAAAATGAGGGTGATAAAAAATGGATAAATGAGATGAAAAAAGAAATGAAATAAAATAAATGGAAAGGAGGTGGAGCTGGAGGGGAGAGTTCATGCTCTGAAGTTGTTGAGTTCAATGTTCAGTCCAGAAAGCTGTAAAATGCCCAGTTGGATGGTGAGTTGCTGTTCCTCCAGTTTGTGTTGAACATTACAAAAGGCCAAGGACAGACATATGGACAGGAGAGCAGAATGGTGTGTGTTGAAGTGGCAAGCGACAAGAAGATCTGGCTCCTGCTGGCGGACGGACCAAAGGTGTTCTGTAAAGCGGTCACCCAGTCTCCCCAATGTAGAGTAGACTGCACTGGGAGCAGCAAATACAATAGAACAGATTGAAGGAGGTGCACATGAAGTGCGGCACGGTAGCACAGTGGTTAGCACTGCTGCTTCACAGCTCCAGGGACCTGGGTTCGATTCCTGGCTTGGGTCACTGTCTGTGTGGAGTTTGCACATTCTCCTCGTGTCTGCGTGGGTTTCCTCCGGGTGCTCCGGTTTCCTCCCACAGTCCAAAGATGTGCGGGTTAGGTTGATTGGCTATGCTAAACTTGCCCCTTAGTGTCCTGAGATGTGGAGGTTAGAGGGATTAGTGGGTAAATATGTAGGGATGTGGGGGTAGGGCCTGGGTGGGATTGTGGTCGGTGTGGACTCGATGGGCTGAATGGCCTCTTTCTGTACTGTAGGGTTTCTATGATTCTATGCTGCTTCACTTTAAAGGAGTGTGTGGGCCCTGGGATGGTGAGCAGGGAAGAGGTAAAGGGGCGGGTGTTGCACCTTCTACGATTGCATGGGAAGGTGCCGTGAGCAGGGAGTGAGATGTTGGATGTGATGGAGGAGTGGAACAGGGTGTCCCGGAGGGAACGGCCCCTGCAGAATGCTGACACAGTGGGAGTAAGGGGAAGGTGTGCTGAATAGTGGCAGCATGCTAGATTTGGCATAAATGGCGGAGGATGATCATTTGAATGCGGAGGCTGGTGGGATCAAAAGTGAGGACAAGAGGGACCCTATCCCGGTTCTGGGATGGAAGGGAGGGGATGAGAGCAGTGGCCCGGAGATGGGTTGGACGCGGTTGAGAGCCCTGTCAACCACAGTGGGTGGAAAACTGCAATTGAGGAAGAAGGAGTACATATCGGCAGCACTATATTTGTTCCACATCTTTTTGGTAAAGCTCTATAATTCATGTTTAATAAGCTTGAATTATGTAATTGGACTGTTGCATAATGAATTTCTAGCAATGATTCATGGTTCAAAATAAAATGCCAATTGGCACTAGTTTTCACTTTAAAAGCATGGCTTTACTGATTTTAGGGATTCAAATGATTAATACATAGGAAAATAATATAATGGAAGACTGAGAAATCATATGGCCAACACATTTTCTTGGAGTTCGTGCACCTCAAGATTTCCAACTACACCACTGGTGTGGCAAGCAGAGAGAGTGAGTGTGAAGGGGGTGGGGGGGAAGGAAGAGTGTATGACGGATGGAGAAAGAGAGCTTGTGTGTGAAGGGTGGCAGGAAGAAAGTGTGTGTGTTGGGGTGGGGGAGAAGAGAAAATGTGTGCGAGGGTTGGGGGGAAGAGAGTGTATGCGTGGGATGGGGAGATGAGTGTGTGCATGAGGGGTTGGGAAGAGAGAATGCGTGCGAGATGTTGACTTCGGTGAGGGGGGTGGGGAGTCTGGAAGTGAAGCTGAGCACACGGTCCCAAAGAACTATAAATCCACCTTTGTTCACGATATCATGTTTTGTACAGAATATGGAGATTTTAATTTGTTTTGAAATTTTGGTTATGCATATTGGACAGGCTTTTCTGGCCGCCCTTGCCCCAAGACCGGAAAGTCCCGACCGAGGTCAATGGACCTTTGCATGGTCCCCCCCGCCCCGCCCCGCCCACTACGATTCCCATGGCGGGTGGGGCAAGAAAATTCCCCCCATTAACTCTAATTTATATTTGAAGAAAGAGAAAACAATTTGGTATTTGTATATTAACTGTAGTCAATATAATTTGTATACTAACTGTAGGTATCTAGTTAAGCCCCTTAGAAATCTACACACATTTGATTGGCTACCTCTGTTCCATGGCTACAGCCACATCCAGGTGTCCCTGGAGAGAGAGCACACAATGCCCACTGGTAAATTTGAGGCCATCTGTAAATGGTGTGCACCAAGGGAACTGGAGTGCATTCATACGCTGGAAATGTAATTTTAATTTGATTTGTTAAGTTTCCTTGGGGGGGTTGTTATAGTGGGTTTGCAGTGCCTCTTTCAAATGTGGCACTTCGTTTGTTATAATTGTCACAATAACAGACTAAAACTGTGGTTGCTGGGTTAGGAGGTGTATGTTTGTAAGGTGTAATTAGAGATATAATAAAAAAATGTTTCTAAAAGTATGTAAAGATATGCTTCCAGTTCTACCCTTCACCAACTGATTTTCTAGAATAGAACACTTTTTTCTATTGTTGCTCACAGGCTGCCAAGACATAGGGGGGAATTTACCATTTTGAGCCTAAGTGCCAAATCTGGGCGTCTAATAGATCCGCGCCTGGAATCCTCTTTCCAGCGCGCCCATATGCGTTTTGCCAGCTCTGGCCCAATCCGCGCCGTGGCGGGGGCTTAGCACTGGTGGACCGATCGGAGCTGTGAACTGCGCATGCGCAGTTCGAAAAAAATCTGACAGAGCGCACCCGGGCGCGAAAAAAAGAAGCAGAAAGCGGAGAGCGCGGCTCTCTGACGTTCATCCTCTGGTCAGGGGGCAGGGGGGGGGGGGGGGGGGCGGTGACCGATCATCCCCTGGGGGGGGGGGTGGGAGGGGAGGGGGTGTGATCGATCATCCCCTGGGGGGGGGGGGGGGGGGGGGAGGGGAGGGGGTGTGACCGATCATCCCCTGGGCAGGGGGGGGGGCGGAAGAGGAGGTGTGACGTCTCATCCCCTGGGGCGGGGGGGGGGAGAGGGGGTGTGACATCTCATCCTCTGGTCAGGGGGGGGGGGTCGGCTGCCAGTCTGCAGCCGATGCCTCCTGCCAGAGTGGACGTGCAGCCATACCATCCCACAAAACCTTCAGGATGAAGCGATTCCTCGCTAATAAGATGAAGCAGAACCGGCCGATTCCACAATGGATCCGCATGAAAACTGGCTACAAGATCAGTACAAGTCCAAGAGGAGACACTGGAGAAGGACCAAGCTGGGCCTGTAAAGGGATACACCATCACTGGTACACTACCAGCCACAGATTACTCTTCCCTGCAGGGGCAAGAGAGCGGGAGAGATAGACGTCACACCGCCCCTCCTCCTCCCACCCCCCTCCCGCCCCGCCCCGACCAGAGGATGACCTGGGTCAGAGAGCCGTTGCATCTCTGACCCCGCTCTTCGGAGGCTGCAGCGGCGACTTCAGACTTTTACTTTGCAGGTTGGTTACAGCGCGGACGCGGATCGGGCCAGAAGACGGTAAAGTGGGATTTGGCGGTAGAGTTGGGTGTGCGGTTCATTAAGTCGATTTAAATGCATGCAAATGCATTTAAATCATCGGGCCGCCCGATTCGGGCGTGGGTCCGGTGTCGGTAAAGGTGCAATCTGCTCGGATTCAGGTGCAGATCGCGTTAAAGGCCCGACGCCCAACTTTGGCGCGAAGCTTTGGTAAAATCAGGCCCATAGAGGTGTTCATCAAACTGCTGGTATGCTTTGTGAATGAGCCCTTCAGATCAATAGACCTGAATTGATCTGTCAGCAAGGCAAACCTGAGAGGGTAGGTCCTAATTTATTTTACAGCACCTCCACTAAAATTACTACTACCAAACAAAACCTTAAAATGTTTTAAAGTGCTCACTCCATTCCAAATTAACCAGACACAAAACATTTAAAATAACTGGATAAACATTAGGTTCAAATCATAAAGGAATTTTATTTTTATGGCAATAACTATCAGTTTATTGAAGAATCTCTTACCTCAAATCTTAAACACTTCCTTCTAATGACATTGACTTCATTAGCTTGCAAAGGTGCCACAGCATGCTTGCAAATAACAGAAATTTTCTTTGTATTGTTCCATTGTTCTGGAAGGTCCTAAACATAAATTCCCAGAAATATACTTCAACTATTAAATGAAATATCATAATTGTTTCATCATTATCTTTGAAAATTACTCAGGAGATGAAAATCAGCAAAATTACATTGAATTGCATCAGATTTACAGCAAAGAAACAAAACTCAGCCCAACAGGTCTATGCTAGTACTTATGTTGCAAATTAACTTACTCTCACCCTAGTCACTTAATTTTGCCCTTTTCCTTCATGTATTTATCAAGTTTCTCCAGCTTCTAGACAAGCACACCAACATGTATTCTAAATACGCACAGCTTTGTTGTACTACCATCTCTCTCTGTCACTCCAGGACTTCTAAATTGTCACACTATTTGTCTGACATCTAATTCTTGATGAATAGAAATTTCCTCTAACTAAATAGGGAAGTTTGAAGTAATTGCGCTCATTCTCTGTCACAAAGTCTGTTCCTTAGCTATCAGTTCCATTCTTCCCCAGTAAACGTCTGAAACTGAACTAAAATGCTTGCAACCATTATGTAGTATTTGGCAACAAAAACATAATATCCAATCAAACTACCTTGTTTAAATATTTAAGTAGCTGCATGATTGTTTTTGAGAGCTGGTCACATTATTTGCTGGTGATATCATTAGGGTGTTGTACAGGCTGCTGCTTTAATTAGCAAACCCTGCACAGACTGCAACTCCTTCAAAAAAGTCTTGTTTTTGGATCTATGTGTGCAAATTGTATCCTTTCCTTTCTGTTTAAAACCCACAACTCCTAGCATTGTTAGGACATTACAAAAAGAAAACTGGCAACAAATCAGAATTTTGTTTCATCAAGAACATAGAGAAAAGATCGTAAATAAAAAGTATTATGGGTCCTCACACTTCGAATATTAAAAGGCTGGGGAGAAGCGACAACAGGATTAAAGACTGAAGTGCCAGGAAGACTAAGTAAGAAAATTCTGTTTGTGTGGTTTTAAAAGAGGGGACTTTTCCGATCAGAGAAAGGGTGAGATTCCAGGAAGTATCTGGCAAATTTGTAAAGAAGGGATGCTTTGCAGTACAGCTGTGTTTGTTAAAAAAATACAAGTCTACAGTCTTCAGGGTAAAAAGGGGAGTACTGGGAAGACAGTAAAAAAAAACTTAATACTGAGCAGTCTTTAGTCTCCAGTGCCTGCAAAGAAACGGTGGATCAATTAGGATCCATGGGTGCTGGATGGAGTTCCTATGCCGAGCGTTCTTAGTACTTTGTACAAGCGAATAAAATTGAAAGTGAGTTGCTTGCACCAGCTTTCCTCAGTACAAAAGGAAGTAAAACATTCAATTTGCTCAGGAGCTTGGTTCACCTGGAAAAGCCAGGAACCAAAGCTTATGATGACTTGACAAAGATACTTGAGGAGCATTGTTCTCCAAAGCCATTGATCATCACAGAAAGGTTCAGGTTCCACTGAAGGAATCAAGTGGAAGGCAAAAGCATTGCTCAGTTTGTGGCAATCTTATAAAGGCTGGCACAACATTGTGAGTCATTAGAAGATAGTCTAGTTTGTGGCCTCCAAAATCAGGCGATCCAAAGAAGATTGCTTACTGACATGCTTTGACTTTAAAGATAGCAGTAGAAATCATAGTATCAATGGTACTGACTGCAAAATAGGTGTCACAATTTGGTGTCAAAATGATAATTCACAAGTTCAGTATTGCTGATAAGAAGTCAAAACTGCAACAGGCATGTGGCAGATGTGCCAAAGTCGGCTTTCAGTGAGTGAATGTTGATGAAAGGATATTCAATGTAACAACTGTGTCAAAATGGGTCCGATTGCAAAAGCCTTTTGGGCTAGATGAGTATTCCCTGCGATGAATATTCAGAAGAAGAATCTGCATACTTTCAGGAAGAAGACAAGTTGCATTCTTCAAAAAGAATTTACAACATGGAAGAAAAGAGTTACGACTGTGAAAAAGAGTGTGTTTAAAAATATAATGAAGAGCTTCAACTGAACATCTTATCCATACATGGTGGATCACAGGTTAGGGCGACACGGTGACACAGTAGTTAGCACTGTTGCCTCACAGCGCCTGGGACCCGGATTCAATTCCAACCTCGGGTCACTGTCTGTGTGGAGTTTGCACATTTTCCCCATGTCTGCATGGGTTTCCTCGGGGTGCTCTGGTTTCCTCCCATACTCCAAAGATATGTGGGTTAGGTTGATTGGCCATGCTAAATTGCTCCTTAGCGTCAGGGGGTTAGCAGGATAAATAAGTGGGGTTATGGGGATAGGGCCTGTGGTCGGTGCAGACTCGATGAGCCAAATGGCCTCCTTCTGCACTACAGTGTTTCTATGATTCTGGATGATTCCGAAGTTAAGTGGAGAACATATTAGGATGGAGGTTGATACTAGTGCTGCTGTATCTTCAATTCCTGAGATTACATGCCAGCAAAAGCTGAAGCATCTTCCTTTAATTAGCTGATGTGAGTTAAAGGAAATACACAGAAGGTTACATTATGGTCAACTAAACTTGAGTGGACAAACAGTGGAGTTCCCACATCACGTTGTCTGTGATAATTTTCCATCTCTATATCTGAGATCATGTTTGGAAAAGATAAACTTAACTGTAGTGCTGTCAACAGGTTGGTCAATATCAAAACAGACCTACACCACCTTCTGTATAAATACAAGAGTGTATTCAAAGAAACACTTGGCACAATGAAGTGAGTTCAAGCGAAACTCAAGATAAAGTCTAATAGTCAAATAAAAAGTCTCAAAGCTATTGTGGTGTCACAGATAATTCATCCCAGGGTTGAAGAAGAATTAAGATGACTTGTTAACACTGATTTTTTAGAGCCAGTTATAATGAGAGACTGCGCTAGTCCCATTGTACCTATCATGAAACCAGATGGTTCTGTTTGTATTTGTGGTGATTTTAAAAACAACCAAAAATCCAATGTTGTTCACTTATTTTAATTAACATTTGTTTGCTGGGTTATCGCATGGGCAGAAATTCAGCGAGACAGATCTTTCACATGCATATTTGAAGATAAATATAACCGCTGAATCTGAACCATTGTTTACCACTGTTACACATAAAGGTCTTTTCCATTATAAACAATTGCCTTTTGGAATACCATTTGTACCAGCATATTCCAAAGATTATTGGATCAGATTTTAAGTGGTCTCTCTGGTGTACAACGTTATCTGGATGATATTCTAATTACAGGGTCCAGTGAAACTGCACATGAATAATTTAGAAGCAACATTGGAATGTCTACAAGCATGTGGTCTGCATTTCAAGAAAGAAAAGTGTGATATTTTCCAAATGTCACTTCAGTATTTGGATTATGTTATTGATAGTAAAGACCTACATAAAGCACCAAAAAGATGGACGCTATTTAAGAAGCAACACATCCGACGAATGTGAAGTAACTGAGGTTTTTACTCAGTTTAGTAAATGATTATGGCAAATTTGTTCCTAACCTAGCTAAATATTGAAGCCATTGGATAACTTACCATGTGTGAAACAGTCATGGAAGTGGACAATAGAATTTGAGACAGCATATAAGGATGTCAAAGATATGTTGCGTAAGTCTGAAACATTGGTTCATTTTAATCTACTATTACAGCTTGCATGCAACATTTCACCTTATGAAGTAGGTGAAGTAGTTTCACATATTATGCCTCCAGGAGAAGAATGACCAATAGCGTTTGCTTTGCGTACTCTGACCAGTGCTGAATCTAACTATGCTCAGCCAGAAAAAGAAGCATTGCGTCTAATTTTTGCCATACAAAGGTTTCATCATTATTTATATTGTTATCATTTCATATTATTGACTGATCAGCGACCCTTAACTCCTATATTTGGGCCATATAAAGGTATGGGTTGATTAGCTGCAAGCTGATTACAGCGATGGTCACTGATATTGTGACAATACTGGACAAGAAATGTATTTTTAAATCATGTTTCTTTTGCAGGTTTTTGAAGCAACTCCTAGCATTTTATTTTGGCACTGTTTTGTCTATAACCGGTGTGCTGTAATTGTTACTGAAGCAATATAATTGGCATCATACTTATTTTTAATCTGGCCTAATGTAGTGTCCTGGGTTTATTGATACTTTTGGAATTGCTGGGTGGAACATGATTGATAGGTCAGGTGATGCTTGGGGACGGCTTTTTCCGCAGAAAAGGTTTTGGTTTCATTTTTCTCAGATACTGTTTGGACTTCAGACAGAAAGCAGTGTCTCTTGTCCTCTCTCTGGAGTTCGAAATTCTGTTGTGAGTTGCTGTTACTATTTGGTGGAGGCAGGCAGTGTCTCTGTCTCTCCAGCGATTTCTTAATTTATTATATACGTGGTCAAAGTAATGCTAAATCTTTTTATTATATAATGTAAGCTTTAAGGTACTGATGGATAAAGATAAGTGTAGTCCTCCATTTAAGGTGCTAAATTGGGGGAAGGCTAATTACAACAATATTAGGCAGGAACTGAAGAATGTAGATGGGGGCAGATGTTTGAGGGCAAATCAACATCTGGCTTGTGGGAGGCTTTCAAGTGTAAGTTGATAGGGATACAGGACTGGCACATTCCTGTAAGGATGGAGGATAAGTATGGCAAGTTTTGAGAGCCTTGGATAACAAGAGATATTGTGAACCTAGTCAAAGAGAAAAAGGAAGCATTTGTCAAAGCCAGGAGCCTGGGAACACACGAAGCAAGTGTGGAATACAAGGAAAGTAGAAAGAAACTTAAGCAAGGAGTAAGGAGGGCTAAAAGGAGTCACGAAAAGGCATTGGCCAGCAGAATTAAGGAAAATCCCAAGGCTTTTTATACATATATAAAGAGCAAGAGGGTAGCCAGGGAGAGGATTGGCCTACTCAAGGACAAGGGAGGGAATTTATGCATGGAGCCAGAGAAAATGGGCGAGGTATTAAATGAGTACTTTGCATCAGTATCCACCAAAGAGAAGGACTTGGTGGATGATGAGTCTGGGAAAGGGTGTGTAGATAGTTTGAGTCATGGTGAGAATAAAAAGGAGGAGGTATTGGGGTTCTTGAGAAACATTAAGGTAGACAAGTCCCCAGGGCCTGATGGGATATACCCCAGAATACTGAGAGAGGCAAGGGAGGAAATTTCTGGGGCCTTGAGAGAAATCTTTGTATCCTCACTGGCTACAGGGGAGGTCCCGGAGGATTGGAGAATAGCCAATGTTGTGCCTTTGTTTAAGAAGCATAGCAAGAATAATCCAGGTAATTACAGGCTGGTGAGCCTTACATCAGTGGTAAGGAAATTATTGGAGAGGATTCTTCGAGACAGGATTTATTCCCATTTGGAAATAAGTGGATGTATTAGTGAGAGGCAACATGGTTTTGTGAAGGGGAGGTCGTGTCTCACTAACTTGATCGAGTTTTTCGAGGAAGTGACAAAGATGATTGATGAGGGTAGGGCAGTACATGGACTTCAGTAAGACTGACAGATTGCAATAATGGTTCATAGTTTACTTCACAAGAGTTTGAGGATTATCTCAAAATAAATGGTATTCAGCATATAAAATCTGCACCTTATCATCCATCAACCAAAGGATTCGCTGACAGATTCGTACAATCCTAGAAACATTCTGTGTGCCGAAGAAGCAAATCCGCATGTTTCCCAATTGGAAACCATGAATAAACAGGGATAGCCACTGCTTACTGAAGTCTAGGTCTGAGGCGGTCAAGTTAGGCGATCCTGACCTATACAAGAAAGCCAGATATGATCTAAGGAGATCCATCAAAGATGCCAAAAGACAATACCGGACCAAGCTAGAGTCCCAGGCTAGCCACACAGACACCCGCGACTACGGCAAGGTCTGCAAGACATAACAGGCTACAAGATAAAGGCATGTAAAATCACCAGCTCCAAGTACCCCTCCCTGATGAGCTCGATGCATTTTAAACCCGTTTTGAGCAAGAGGTCAGCGAGAGCACGCCCTCCACCCTGGAAGCCTCGGATGAACCTGTACCTGAGCTCACCATTGCAGATGTTAGAGCAGCTTCTCAAAGGTCAACCCACAGAAAGCGACTGGCCCAGATGGGGTACCCAGACGAGCACTCAGATCCTGCGCAGATCAGCTGGCGGGAGTATTCATAACCTCTCTTTACAACAATCTGAGGTTCCTATCTGCTTCAAGAAGACGACCATCATCCCAGTACTTAAGAAAAGCCAAGCAGCATGCCTTAATGGCTATCGTCCGGTGGCTCCGACATCCATCATTATGAAGTGCTTCGAAAGTCTAGTCATGGCACAAATCAATTCCAGTCTCCCCAACTCCCTGGATCCACTACAGTTTGCCTACCGCCACAACAGGTCCACAGCAGACGCCATCTCCCTGGCCTTGCACTGAACCCTGGAATACCGAGATAACAAAGACACCTATGTCAGACACCTATTTATTGACTGTAGCGGGATCCCTCTTTTTAACTCCACTGGGCTTATTTTAGGTTGGGTTCTCCGTCACCCAAACCCCACCAATGCCCGCGTGATTCTCTCTCTTGCCGATGAAACAATGGCCACCTTGCGTCTACTTCACTAGAGTAGTGTTCCCAAGAGAGAGAAAAGGAAAATGCTGCCTATCCACTACCTGGCAGCCTTTCCTGAGTGGGCGGTTTCGAAGCGCCCAGGGACCCTCAGTTCTAGACTCCGGAATTATGGTAAGGAATATTTATATTGTGACTTCGTCAGAGATCATTGGTGAGAAATTGAAAAGATCAAAACGGACTCCAACGGAAGTCAAAGATATACATATATATATATTAAAACATCAAGGTCAAAGGTCACCAAACACCAGGAAAACAACACACCATGCCTTATGCTCTATAAGACTATAAGCTATGGAAGGAATACTAAAACGGACACCTCGGAATTCTTACTTTATACAAGTTTACCAGTGTCTTAAACTATGAAAGGTGCATGCAAAAGCCCCCCCCACTTTCCCCAAAGCCTCATCCACTATGATGATCTCGGGAACTTCGCGAATTACCAGGGGATACTCACAATCCTAGTTTAAATTGCTCAGTGGCTTCAGGCTGCGTACTGGAGACGACCGAGTGGAGAGTGCTGTCATGCTGGTCCGAAGAGAAAAAAGAGCGATGGCCGACGTGACCATCCTTTTATATTGTAAACTTGAATTCTTTTTCCAGCCAACTCCGCCCCCCTTCCAACCGGCAGTTTCCACAGACAAAGGCTTGCTAGTTATTTGCAGCTGCGATCTTACAGTCCATAGAGACCAGATGGTCCCATCCCAGGTGATAGGTCCCTTGCTGTCCTGTATTGTTCCATCGGAGATCGTTTAATTGTTTTCCCATTAGGGAAATGGGCTTCTCCTCGCTCTGGGACAAGGCCATTATCACCTGTATTGTGTCCAGACCAGGTGCATTGTCTTGCTGCCGGCCTAGTCTGGTGATGTCGTGAGGTTCTTTTTGTGCTGCTGATAACCTAATCAGCAGTCTGTCTGGTTTCTGGCTGCTTGCAATTTTTGGACTGGGCCCCTTCACACACACACACACACAGGCTGGCTGGGCTCACTGACCAGGTCAAGTCCTGCAGTCAAGTGTAGCCACTTTCACAGTTCTTTAGGGTTCAAGTCCTTTTCCCAGCTCATAAAAAAAAGGCCTGAGTTGCCCGAAAAACTTACAGACTACAGCTCTGCTTTTATTCCCACAAAACTCATCTCCAAACTCAGTGGCCTGGGCCTCGGCTCCTCCCTCTGTGACTGGATCCTGAACTTCCCAATCCACAGACCACAATCAGTAAGGATAGGAAACAAAACCTTCTCCACGATCATCCTAAACACTGGTGCCCCACAAGGCTGTGTTCTCAGCCCCCTACTATACTCCTTATACACCTATGACTGTGTGGCCAAATTCCCCTCCAATTCAATTTTCAAGTTTGCTGACGACACCAACATAGTGAGTCGGATCGCAAACAATAATGAGACAGAGTACAGGAATGAGATAGAGAATCTGATGAACTGGTATGGCGACAATAATCTCTCCTTCAGTGTCAACAAAACGAAGGAAATTGTCATCGACTTCAGGAAGCGTAGAGGAGAACATACCCCTGTCTACATCAACAGGGATGAAGCAGAAAGGATCAAGAACTTCAAGTTTTTAGGTGTCCAGATCACCAACAACCAATCCTGGTCCCCCCATGCCAACATTATAGATAAGAAAGCCCACCAAAGCCTCTACTTTCTCAGAAGACTAAGGAAATTTGGCATGTCAGCTGTGGCTCTCACTAATTTTTACAGATGCACCATAGAAAGCATTCCTTCTGGTCGTATCACAGCTTGGTATGGCTCCTGCTCTGGCCAAGACCGCAAGAAACTACAAAAGGTCGTGAATGTAGCCCAATCCATCATGCAAACAAGGTTGGCATCCCCCCTGCCCCTGACCTCCAGGTGGAGCCTCAATGGCTCCAGTTCTACCAGAAAGGCCATCACGTCTGGTCCCCATTGATCCAATACCGGTAAGATTGCGCGAAGCGAGAAATCGGGCATGAACCTGACTTCTCAGCCCGCTCGCTATCTTATTGGTTTGCACCGTCCATCAGCTGGCGGGGCAAGAAAGTAAGATCGTCTCCTTGTCGTTGAACAAGCTGCCAGATGCAGTAGTAGAGGCGGGTACAATTTTGTCTTTCAAAAAGCGTTTAGACAGTGAGTAAGATGGCTATTGAGGGATATGGGCCAAACGCAGGCAATTGGGACTAGCTTCGCCGTTTTAAAACAAAAGGGTGGCATGGACAAGTTGGGCCGAAGGACCTGTTTCCATGCTGTAATCCTCTATAACTCTATGACACTATCAAAGACTATCAGGAGGATTTATTTTCATTTAACTTATTAGTAGATAATAGAACGATTGCACATGTCATGGAATTTATTTTGAACCAATAAAAGAAAGCCTATAATGATTAGTCCATATATAAAAAAAAATATTTCTTACGTGTAATTGTGTGTGAACTTCTTCGGGCATCTCTACATCATATGTCTTCAGCAGCTCAATTGTTTGCTTCAAAGGTTCAAACATATGATCTGTGGTCACTTGTCTCTCTTTTATTTTTTTCAGATATCCCATGACTTGTATAAGAGCCTTCAAATCCCCTTCTTTTACAGTTTTTGTTAGTTCAGCATTTGTCTCCTTAATGAAAGTATCCAAAGTACTCAAACTAGAAAAACAAATATACAGTGCTTCAAATTAGTTTTGTGACTGGAATGGTGCTCATTGTAGATAACACAAGTTAACCACCAAATTCCAAACAAAAGTATATTTCCAGGGAAAGTGATTGGGCCATAAATTGGTGCAATGGCAATCAAAATGTTTTAAACAAGAGTGTAACTCATTTGTGCTTGTGAATTGCTGTATTTGAAACTATTAGCAGATGATGAATTTGCTGAAAGATTCAAGGGGCTATACTGTGGCTCTAACTGAGCGTGGGCATTAGCATCACACTCCCAGGATGGCGCATCAAAGATGATGTGGAGTTGCCGGCGTTGGATTGGGGTAGCACGAGCTTTCAGAGCATTGCCCCTTCATCAGGTGACTCACCTGATGAAGGGGCAACGCCCCAAAAGCTCGTGCTACCAAATAAACCTGTTGGACTTTAACCTGGTGTTGTGAGACGACTTACTGTATCAAAGATGGACATTGAAGAAAGGTACTATGGGCTAATATCTGGATTACAATTCTGTTGAATATAAGTTGCACAAGGTGCAGGCAGAGACATTTGAGGTTGCGAGCACTTGTGGGGACTGCTGGAAGCCATGATTACATAAAGCTAGTACACAGGTGCATCAGGTACTCAGGAAAGCTAATGGAATGTTGGCCCTTATTTCAAGAGGGTTGGAGCATAAGAGTAAGGAAGTCTTGTTGCAACTGTACAAGGACTTGGTAAGACCACATCTGGAATACTATGAGCAGTTTTGCTCCCCTTATTTAAGGAACCCTTATTTAAGGAAAGATATTATTTCATTGGAGACAGTTCAGAGAAGATTCACTTGGATGATCGCCAGTATGTCTTATGAGCAAAGGTTAAACAGGCTGGGAATTTAGAATAATGAGGGGTGATCTAATTGAGACATATAGGATTCTTAAGGGGCTTGACAGGGTAAATGCTGCAAAGGTATTTCCCCTCATAGGAGTGTCTAGAACCAGAGGGCATAGTCTCAGAATAAAGGGGTGGCAATTTAAGACTGAGATGAGGATAATTCAAATGAGGATTCTGAACATTACAATTGCTTCAGATATGTGGCTTCTCTGTCACCAACCTCATCAGCTCTTCTCTTCCCAGATCTGACTTTAACTTCCATAAACAATATCCTGTTCCCAAAAGCAGTTCTTTGTCCCTTTAACTTCAGACTTCTTAGAAACTTCTCTTCATTTCTCTAGTTTCCTTAACTAGCCATTCTCTATGCTTCTGGCACTTGTTTTCTTAATTATTACTCCATAGTATAGCTTTTCTTCCAGCAAAGCTGAGACAAATGTTCTCTCTCTAGCCTTCTATAACCAACTGCTATATTCAGACAAAATGCAATCACAAAAGCCTTCCCACCCTAAAGATACCCCTGGTTGCTAAGCAACAACTTTTCGTGTCATCAAGTTTCTAATTACTTTTAACATCTTAACCTCTCTAAGCACAGTAGAGGCATAGTTTAAGCTGACCAAACCCCTACACATACAAACACTTGTCTATAGAACATAGAACAGTACAGCACAGAACAAGCCCTTCGGCCCACGATGTTGTGCCGAACTTTATCTGAAACCAAGATCAAGTTATCCCACTCCCTATCATCCTGGTGTGCTCCATGTGCCTATCCAATAACCACTTAAATGTTCCTAAAGTGTCTGACTCCACTATCACTGCAGGCAGTCCATTCCACACCCCAACCACTCTCTGCGTAAAGAACCTACCTCTGATATCCTTCCTATATCTCCCACCATGAACCCTATAGTTATGCCCCCTTGTAATAGCTCCATCCACCCAAGGAAATAGTCTTTGAACGTTCACTCTATCTATCCCCTTCATCATTTTATAAACCTCTATTAAGTCTCCCCTCAGCCTCCTCCGCTCCAGAGAGAACAGCCCTAGCTCCCTCAACCTTTCCTCATAAGACCTACCCTCCAAACCAGGCAGCATCCTGGTAAATCTCCTCTGCACTCTTTCCAGCGCTTCCACATCCTTCTTATAGTGAGGTGACCAGAACTGCACACAATATTCCAAATGTGGTCTCACCAAGGTCCTGTACAGTTGCAGCATAACCCCACGGCTCTTAAACTCCAACCCCCTGTTAATAAAAGCTAACACACGATAGGCCTTCTTCACAGCTCTATCCACTAGAGTGGCAACCTTTAGAGATCTGTGGATATGGACCCCAAGATCTCTCTGTTCCTCCACAGTCTTCAGAACCCTAACTTTGGCCCTGTAATCCACATTTAAATTAGTCCTGCCAAAATGAATCACCTCACATTTATCAGGGTTAAACTCTATTTGCCATTTTTCAGCCCAGCTTTGCATCCTATCTATGTCTCTTTGCAGCCTACAACAGCCCTCCACCTCATCCACTACTCCACCAATCTTGGTGTCATCAGCAAATTTACTGATCCACCCTTCAGCCCCCTCCTCTAAGTCATTAATAAAAATCACAAAGAGCAGAGGACCAAGCACTGATCCCTGTGGCACTCCGTTAGCAACCTGCCTCCAGTCCGAAAATTTTCCATCCACCACCACCCTCTGTCTTCGATCAGATAGCCAGTTACCTATCCAATCGGCCAACTTTCCCTCTATCCCATACCTCCTTACTTTCATCATAAGCCGACCACGGGGGACCTTATCAAACGCCTTACTAAAATCCATGTATATGACATCAACTGCCCTACCTTCATCAACACACTTAGTTACCTCCTCAAAAAATTCAATCAAATTTGTGAGGCACGACTTGCCCTTCACGAATCCGTGCTGACTATCCCGGATTAATCCGCATCTTTCTAAATGGTCGTAAATCCCATCCCTAAGGACCTTTTCCATCAATTTACCAACCACCGAAGTAAGACTAACCGGTCTATAATTACCAGGGTCATTTCTATTCCCTTTCTTAAACAGAGGAACAACATTCGCCACTCTCCAGTCCTCTGGCACCATCCCCGTGGACAGTGAGGACCCAAAGATCAAAGCCAAGAACGTAACTACAGCTTTAGCCTTTCTTACATAGCAATACTAAATTAAACCCATTTAATCTTATACCTTATTTCTAATATTCAACAATATAAATATAAATCCCTTAAAACTACCTCTGCTTTCCTGACAGCAGGGAGACAAGAAAGATTCTGGTTTTCGACAACGAATGACACTTTTATAAATGCCACACAGTCAAAACATATAAGCCATCACAAACTACACTTGTGTCAAAAGAGTTCACCGTGAGTTATGATAAATACTTATAACTAAATATAGACTTCATTGTGACAGCAGCGATCACGAGGGGTCACGGGCTCAAGCTGAGAGGGGCGAAGTATAACTCAGACATCAGAGGGACGTTTTTTACACAGAGGGTGGTGGGGGCCTGGAATGCGCTGCCAAGTAGGGTGGTGGAGGCAGGCACGCTGACATCGTTTAAGACTTACCTGGATAGTCACATGAGCAGCCTGGGAATGGAGGGATACAAACGATTGGTCTAGTTGGACCAAGGAGCGGCACAGGCTTGGAGGGCCGAAGGGCCTGTTTCCTGTGCTGTACTGTTCTTTGTTCTTTGTTCTTTGTTCAGCTGAATAATCAATGACCTTCGTAAGCAAATCTCACAAGGTCACATAATGTGTGCCTCAGATGCGACTGTTACATGTGTATTGATGTGGAGATGCCGGCGTTGGACTGGGGTAAACACAGTAAGAAGTTTAACAACACCAGGTTAAAGTCCAACAGGTTTATTTGGTAGCAAAAGCCACACAAGCTTTCGGAGCTGCAAGCCCCTTCTTCAGGTTCGAACAAGACTTCTTCACCGCACGGGACCTTCAACCGATGCTATACACTAGATACATCGATGACATTTTCTTCCTTTGGACTCATGGTGAACAATCACTGAAACAACTCTATGATGACATCAACAAGTTCCATCCCACCATCAGACTCACCATAGACTACTCTCCGGAATCGGTTGCATTCTTGGACACACGCATCTCCATTAAGACAGTCACCTCAGCACCTCACTGTACCGCAAGCCCACGGATAACCTCACGATGCTCCACTTCTCCAGCTTCCACCCTAAACACGTTAAAGAAGCCATCCCCTACGGACAAGCCCTCCGTATACACAGGATCTGCTCGGATGAGGAGGATCGCAACAGACACCTCCAGACGCTGAAAGATGCCCTCATAAGAACAGGATACAGCGCTCGACTCATTGATCAACAGTTCCAACGCGCCACAGCGAAAAACCGCACTGACCTCCTCAGAAGACAAACACGGGACACAGTGGACAGAGTACCCTTCGTTGTCCAGTACTTCCCCGGAGCGGAGAAGCTACGGCATCTCCTCCGGAGCCTTCAACATGTCATTGATGAAGACGAACATCTCGCCAAGGCCATCCCCACACCCCCACTTCTTGCCTTCAAACAACCGCACAACCTCAAACAGACCATTGTCCGCAGCAAACTACCCAGCCTTCAGGAGAACAGTGACCATGACACCACACAACCCTGCCACAGCAACCTCTGCAAGACGTGCCGGATCATCGACACAGATGCCATCATCTCACGTGAGAACACCATCCACCAGGTACACGGTACATACTCTTGCAACTCGGCCAACGTTGTCTACCTGATACGCTGCAAGAAAGGATGTCCCGAGGCATGGTACATTGGGGAAACTATGCAGACGCTGCGACAACGGATGAATGAACACCGCTCGACAATCACCAGGCAAGACTGTTCTCTTCCTGTTGGGGAGCACTTCAGCGGTCGCGGGCATTCGGCCTCTGATATTCGGGTAAGCGTTCTCCAAGGCGGCCTTCACGACACACGACGGCGCAGAGTCGTTGAGCAGAAACTGATAGCCAAGTTCCGCACACACGAGGACGGCCTCAACCGGGATATTGGGTTCATGTCACACTATCTGTAACCCCCACAGAGTTTCACTGGCTGTCTTGTCTGGAGACAATACACATCTTTTTAGCCTGTCTTGATGCTCTTTCCACTCACATTGTTTTGTTTCTTAAAGACTTGATTAGTTGTAAGTATTCGCATTCCAACCATTATTCATGTAAATTGAGTCTGTGTCTTTATATGCTCTGTTTGTGAACAGAATTCCCACTCACCTGAAGAAGGGGCTTGCAGCTCCGAAAGCTTGTGTGGCTTTTGCTACCAAATAAACCTGTTGGACTTTAACCTGGTGTTGTTAAACTTCTTACATGTGTATTGTCCAGCTAACTTTACTGCCCAGCACCACACTTGTTTCAGAATTGAAAATTCCGCCTTGGGTCAAAGTCCTGAATTTATCTCCCTAATATTATTGTAAGTATGCCTACATGAATGTGACAGTTCATCATTCATCACCTTCTCAAGGACAATTAAGCATGGGCAATAAATTATGATATTGCCATCAAGTTCTACACCATTCAAATGAATAAAAAAATAGAGAAGTTTATTGAATAAGTACTTTGTATCCATTTACACAGAGGAGGGTAAAATAACAGTGATCAAATTCAATCTAAAAATAAAGGAAGAGGAGTAACTTATTGGATTCAATGCAAGTAACAAAATGGTAATGAGAAAACCATTCTATGATTCTATAAGGAATTGGATAAGTTAGAAAAACTCTGGGCCCCTGCACAGGATTTCAAATTTAGTTGCTCCAAATACTTATTTTAAGTGTATGTTTTAAATATATATTTTAAGTGTATGTTTGATTCTTGTCAGTATAATTATCAAATAATTAAAATCTCTGAATATCTAGCTGAAATTATATGGAACCTATTATTTTGAAAAGTATAAGTAAGAACATGCATCATCTTACATTCACCATAAATATTAATGATATTTTATGAGAAAGAGTTTTATATCCACATTTTCAGATGACACCAAGTTAGGAGGTGCAGTAAGTAACACAGATTGAGTTGCTTCCCAATCTGACCTAACTCAACTAGCAGGATGCAGGCAGGTACCTGTTTACATAAATGAAAGCTGAACTCAAATTTGGTTTGGGCCTCAAGCCAACATGAACAAGAAATTTGTGAAGTTGCTCCAGTGTTTCATGCCTGTCTTGGCTGTAAGTCAAAATGTTTACATGAATATTACTTATATATGAAAAATTGAGGCTTTGTACTTTGAAGAAAGAGAAAACCAGTCCTTCACACAAATTTCATTGTCGTTCTGCACAATCAGAACTACTTTTTGTTTCCAATGTTCAGTCATTTTGACTTGTTAGAGAGAAGAGAAAATCCTCTACCCAATTTATATGAAATCATGGAGATAGTCAGATTGTTACAGACTCCTTGAAACTGAGATAGCATGCGATTTTTGAGATGACAGTCATTGCCATGGAGATAAATGGTTCTTCCAAAGTTATTATAGTACTGTTATAGCATTCTCTTCACTTTATAGAATTATAATGAATACAAGATCCATATTTCTAAAGGGATTCCCATACTAGATGCAGAAATAAAACATTAATTTATACCTATGCTGCACATGTTACATTTCCCACATTACATCTCATTTACCGATGGTACTTGTTATTACCTGTCGGTCACATGGTCAATAAGGTACTGTTTGAATAAAAGGCTCCAACGTTTGATGAGGTTCAGAAGTGCCTGCCTGAAAGGTCTGCAATCAATTTTAAACCAAGAATCTAATATCTTTACGGTTTCAAACTTTAATACATCTTCATATAATTTTTCGTAGGAGTCAATCTAAAGAAAACAAATTATACATCTATTTATAATCACTTTTCTCCATGTACAAATGGAGATGAAGTACATTAATTATTTCATTTAAAACTGCAAATTACTTCATTTTAAAACACATCAGTGGAGAAGTTATTTTGTGTAGTGCAGTTCCAGGCAGTGCTATACAGACTTCTGTCATTTTACAAGGGACAGGCAGCCTTTCAGATAGCCCACATTATGGCCAGAATTTTCTGCCCCTGGTTTTGGCAGATTGGAAAGCCAGTGGGGCAGAGAATTGAGGGGAGTTCCAAAACAGCTTTCACGTCACGCCAATAGGATTTCCCCACTCGCTTGTCCTCGACTCCACCAATTTCGTAATGGGACTATCGCCTCAGGAACCCCATTATCATACATTTAAATATCATTAGCGGACTTCCACAATGTATTGTCCCACCATGTTAGGAATTTCACCCCCACTGACCTTTACAACAGGTCTGGACTAACGGGGAACTGTCAAACGGTCCCTGCCAGGGCTGCATAGGTGAGTACAGCACCCAGGGGAGGGAGGTCATGCCCAGGCAGTTCTCTGTCATATCCCTCTGTCAGTGCTGGGGGGCTTCTGTTTAGGAGATCCGGGTTTGGAGGTTTCCCGGGGGCGGAAGGTTCCCATATCCATGGGAGGGGGTCACATGTTCGTGGGGGTTCATTTTTTTCTTAGGGCTTTGTTATGATGGCCGGGGGATCGTCAATAGAATAGAAGAATCATAAAATCCCTACAGTGCAGGAGGAGTCCATTTAGCCCATCAAGTCTACACCAACTTTGACAGAGTATTTTACCCAAGATCTCTCTCCCCGCCCTATCCCCGTAACCCCATACATTCACCCTAGCTAATCCATCTAACCTACACATCTTGGAACACAAAGGGACAATTTAGCATGGCCAATCCACCTAACCTGCACATCTTTGGACTCTGAATAGATCTCCCTGTGGCTTCGTAGAATACAAGATCCCCTATTAGGCGATACAGCAGTGGACATGGTTATTGATGGCTTATGAATACCTCATAGAGCACTGCCCCAGGAACCAAATAGCTAATGCCAATGCACTGAGTCATCTGGCATTGCTCAAACGCCCGGCTTTGTTACCAGCTATGGTAGAGCTGGTGATGACCCTCAATTGTTTGGAAAACTTGCCAGTATTTGCAAGGCAAGTCAGGGCTGGATGCAAAAGGACCCAGTCCTATCTAAATGAAGACATTCTATGGGCACTTCAGAGGACAGCCCTCAGATGAAATGAAATGTTACTTGACAAAGAAAAACAAGCTCAGTGACAAGGATGGCATAATTCTCAGGTTCCTGCATAGTTGTCCCTCACCCAGAATGATGTTCAATACTTATGGAATTACATCATGGCCAACCTGGGGTTTCAAAGATGAAAATGCTAGCCAGGAACTACATCTGGTGGCCCAGTCTTGATGCAGACATTATACTTGGTCAGATAGTTTGAGTCGAGCCAAAAGAATCAAAAACTCCCCCCCCTCTCAGCCTTCCTACATCCATGGGAATGGCCTGGTAGGCCCTGGGTGCAAGTGCATGTGGACTTCACCGGACGTTTTTTAGGTTCCATGTTTTTAATTATGGTCGATGCACACGCCAAATGGATGGAGATACATTGCATGGGCTCCACCACTTCCCATTCTACCATTGAGAAATTACGACAAAGTTTCCACACACATGGGATACCTGAAGTCCTGACAATGATCTTCCTGCTTTCCAATAGAATCAAACACTTTAAGCACCCTGTCGCCCATCATCGAATGGGTTGGCTAAACGGGCGGTGCATACTTATAAGCTCAGCATGAAGAAGCAACCCACAGCTTCCATAGAGACCAAACTGCCACAATTTTTATTCAACCATAGCACTACCCCTCACTCAACCACAGGAATTGCCCCAGTAGAATTGTTAATGGGAGGCTTCAGACAAGATTAAGCCGACTGTTCCCAAACCTGGTGTGGAGGGTAGAGTCCTAACACGAGAACCAGAAGAAGAACTATAATACTGCAAGGACAGAAAGAACTTTCAAAACCGACAATCCAATCCACGTGAGGAACATCAGAGGCAGCCTAATTTGGGTCCTGTGGATTCTAACCAAAAGAACAGGGCCCATGTCTTATAAGGTCCAAGTGCACTGTCAGGAAGCAGCTGGACCATCTCAGAGGTAGGGAGCCCAAACCAGTTCAAGCCTCATTACCAGCCATGGGGATGATCACTGCCAGCACCAAGCGACGACTAGAAGTTGACCCTACGCCTGCCTCTCCAGATGATGAGGAAATGGATTCCAAGATGGAAGCAGAAGAGACTGGTGCCCTAACTGAAGCAAGACCTCAGGAAGAATCAGTGTCATTGGCTTTATGACACTCCTTTGGAAGCAAAGGTCTCCAATCCACTTCACACCCCCACCTTCAATCGACCCCAGGCCAATTGCTAAGTGACAGAAAAGGCCCTTCTGTGGCAGGGGTGTTGGAGAAGAAATGGGCTTAAGGGGGGAGGAATGTTATGATGGCTATGGAGATCATCAATAGATCTCGCCAGGTACCTTGTAGAATACAAGCTCCCCAGATCCCACTCTTTATATTTTTTAAAAAACGTTTGAAAATTTAGCAGGAAAAGCCAGCAAAGCAACTGGCTGGCTGCCTTCCACTTTTCCCACTCAAGACAACACTTTGAAAAAAATTAAAGAATCCTGCCCTATGATCTACAGTGATATTGTCACTAGAAGTGATGCTATGTGGGCAAATTTCTTCCTTATAATCTCAAGCCAAGAAATTTCTTGCAGTTGTTCTTGGTCCACAAGTCGTGTTGCAGGAACTCCTCTTACACACTTTTAGGATTATGGCAATGTAACAAGAGTGGAAATGGAACAACTTGACAGAATTCCCCAGCTTCTATTGTACAATATGGTTGAGTGGCACAATGGTGTGCACTTTGCTATTTCACTTTGGATAAAAATCAAACTAATTTGTAAAATGATGTTCTTCAATTTCCACCAAGTTTCCAATAGCAGTGTGAGCAGTCCAAAAATTAGAGCCAATGGGTAAGAGTTATCCGCTTATCTAGTTATCTCTTATCTCTTTTAAAATAAACCTCACTTTTCCTTCGATGATACTTGATAGTGGTGATTGAAATAGAAATTGGTCTTCAAACCATGAAGTATGTCTGAACATCAGCCTCAAATACTTTTCATGGTCATAGAGTCATAGAGGTTTACAGCATGGAAACAGGCCCTTCGGCCCAACTTGTCCATATGGTCCTTTTTTAAACCACTAAGCTAATCCCAATTGCCTGCGTTTGGCCCATATCCCTATGCCGATCTTACCCATGTAACTGTCTAAATGCTTTTTAAAAGACAAAATTGTACCCGTCTCTACTGCTTCCTCTGGCAGTTTATCCAGACACTCACCACCCTCTGTGATAAAAAATTGCCCACTGGACCCTTTTGTATCTCTCCCCTCTCACCTTAAACCTATGCCCTCTAGTATTAGACTCCCCTACTTTTGGGAAAAGATGTTGACTATCTAGCTGATCTATGCCCCTCATTATTTTATAGACCTCTATAAGATCATCCCTAAGCCTCCTACGCTCCAGAGAAAAAAGTCCCAGTCTATCCAGCTCCTCCTTAAACTCAAACCATCAATTCCGGGTAGCATCCTAGTAAATCTTTTCTGCATTCTTTCTAGTTTAATAATATCCTTTCTGTAATAGGGTGACCTAAACTGTGCACAGTATTCCAAGTGTGGCCTTACCAATGTCTTGTACAACTTCAACAAGACGTCCCAACTTCTGTATTCAATGTTCTGACCAATGAAACCAAACATGCCGAGTGCCTTCTTCACCACTCTGTCCTCCTGTGACTCCACTTTCAAGGAGCTAGGAACCTGTACCCCTAGATCTCTTTGTTATAGAACTCTCCCCAACACACTACCATTAACTGAGTAAGTCCTGCCCTGGTTTGATCTACCAAAATGCATCACCTCACATTTATTTAAATTAAACTCCATCTGCTATTTGTCAGTCCACTGGCCCAATTGATCAAGATAACCGTTGCAATCCTAGATAACCATCTTCACTATCTACCATGCCACCAATCTTGGTGTCACCTACAAACTTACTTATTATGCCTCCTAAATTCTCATCCAAATCATTAATATAAATGACAAATAACAGTGGACCCAGCACTGATCCCTGAGGCACACTGTTGGTCACAGGTCTCCAGTTTGAAAAACAACCCTCTACAACCACCTCTGTCTTCTGTCATCAAGCCAATTTTGTATCCATTTGGCTACCTCACCCTGGATCCCGTGAGATTTAACCTTATGCAATAACCTACCATGTGGTATCTTGTCAAAGACCTTGCTAAAGTCCATGTAGACAACATCAACTGCAATGCCCTCATCTACCTTCTTGGTTACCCTTTCAAAAAACTCAATCAAACGCAATGTCCTCTACGACTCTCACCAACTTTTACAGATGCACCAGAGAAGGTATTCTTTCTGGCTGTATCCCAGTTTGGTATGGCTTCTGCTCTGTTCAAGACCGCAAGAAACTGGATGGAGATTACATCAGATCAATCATGATCTTTTTGAATAGTCAAGCAGTCTTGAGGGACCAAATGGCCTACTCCTAATTCATATGTTTGTATGTTCGAATGTGCATACTAATATATTCCAGAATGTCTCTTTCAGGTAAGTAAATAGTAATTTTCAAGATTAATTTTAGTACCTTGTATGCTACTGATAAAAGGTATTTAAAATTTTTCAACTAGTTGAACTTCGGATGGTAGACTTTTGAAGGGCAAACAGTGTGGCGGGAACTTAACAGGCCTTTCGTGAATGATCATTGAGGCGATGGGGAGGAGCGAGCATAAAATGAGATAGAATGTATTGAACCTATCTCCACATGTTTCTGCATTGTCCTGATGGCAGCCAATTTTGTTTATGTAGAGGGCAGAAAGGTAATTAAGGCAATTAATTAACCAACTGAAAGCAATTTAATGTGGGGGTTTGGTGGCAATGTTTGAATTTTACTAAAGATGTACTGGAACCATGGAATTTCAAGAGTCTTGGCCTTCAAATAAAGTGACAAGCAAGCACAAGTTCAGTGTTGACTCATTCTAAGGGGGGGGGGGGCTGGGGGGGGAGGTTTGGGGGGGGGGGAAGCGATCAGGTTCCAACACTGCAGGGGGGAGTTATTAGAATGCCATCAGAGCAGGAGCTCTTGAGTTGAATAAACGGGTGAGGGTGCTATTTGCGTAAAAGATCTTGCGCTCAGAGGGGTCACCTTCGATGAGCTTTGGGCCTCCAGTTCTGGAGGAGCAGCAGAGAGGGAGCAACGGAGGCCCAGGCATATGAATTGGAAAACCAGCGACCTCAGGGTCAAGGAGGGCTTGTCTTGGGGTGGGAATGCAAGAGAGGGACACAGCAAACAGCCTCCTGTGCAGAGGAGATGCTACCCTCCAGAAAGGGTCCACCATCCGAAGTTCAACCATCTGCAAAAACCTGAGTGTCAGTGTCTCCGAAGGCTGCACCTCTTCAAGAAAGCCATCACTGATCTGTGTGCCATGCTGCAGGATGAGCTTAGCTGCATGGGAGTTGATGGCCAGTGGCACTGAACGTCACTGAAGTTTTACACTTCAAGCTTTTCCAGGGATCTGATGGAGATATGTGAGTGATCTCAAAATTTACAGCACATCGACGTATCAAGTTGGTGACTAATGTCGTTTTCAAGAACGCTGGTGACTACATGCACGACCACACCTATCTAGTTAAACTGAGAGAGCTATTGGATTTGAGGCCGTCACTGGATTCCACCAGGTGCAATGTGTGATTGGCTGCATGCATTTGACCATGAAGGCTCCCACATACCAGCCGGCAGCCTTCATCAACAGTAAGGCTTCCATTTACTCAATGCACAGCTGGTCTGTGACCACAGCAGGCAGAACCTTCAGTTATGCACAGTTCATGACATTGGCAGTCCCAATACCTACATACTTTGGCAGTCCCAGATGCCACAGCTTTTTCAGACTCCTGTGGCCCTTCAGGAGATGAAGGCCATCCACTGTGGACATGGCTACTCACAACTGTAGGGAAATCATGAATCAATGCAGAGAAGTAGTACATCCCTTGCCATGGAGTAACCCAAGGAACCATTATGCAGGCCACTGGGCCCCTTAAAATATGGTCCAATCATCTTGACTAATCAGTGGATTCCTTCACATATACTCCAGTGAGATTCTTGCATGTTGTGGTGTCCTGTTATACACTGGACAACATGATGCTGCAGGAGATTGAGGCATTGGCAATGAGGTCTTCATTCATGAGGATGGAAGGGGCTACTGACCAGGCAATGCAAGATGAACCACAGATGAGACACAATGAGATGTATGCAAGGGCGGCCAGGGAAATGCTTCGACATGGAATATCTGCAATCCCATTGCTGGCTTCTTAATTTATCATTGTAATCCCAAGCACCTAGATGCACATCACAGAGTTGCAAGGGTAATATGCTGACTGCACGTGACATGGAGCCTCATAATCAGCCTGTGGAGGGATCCAGGGTGTAACTGAAGTCCCAAAGAACAGAAAGGATCCCAATGAGATGTAGTACCAATAAATTAATATTTTATTTAGTTGCATAATAGAAACTCCATTCACCTGTGAACCACGTGTTCAGCTAGATGCTCTTAAATTTTTATACTTGGTTTATGGTGCTCCCCCTACTCTTGCAACTAAGGTTGAAGCAGGCAGCCATCTGGCTGAGGCCTGGAGCTCTTCAGTATTATGACAGGCCTACATCTCCAGTATCATCACAGCAACTTGCGGTACTGGTAAAACTGGTAGGGGGTTGAGAAGCTGCTGAGAGAAATTCCCAAATGCAAAAGTCAGCCACTCCTCTTTCTTTGCAAAGCAAATTAAGACCTCCCTACTGACCTAAGAAATGCAAGGGCCTATGCAAGTTCTAAGGTCTCTTCCTACAATGAGAGTGAAAATAGACAGAAATAGTACCTCTCCACCAATCTTGGTTCATTGCTTTGTGTTATGGATTGTCTTCTCCTGCAATTACGTAAAAGAACATTCTTACTTTCCTCAGATGGACAGGCACAATACGTACGTTGGTGACATTCTGGCAGCCATGATGGGGGTACATGAGTGCCTCCTGCATGCAGCTGCTCTCAAAGGATCTGATGAATGTTAGAAATGAGATGGTTGCCTCTGACCGAGATGCCTGCGATGCGTCTGGCTGCATAAGCTACTGCCTGACCCCTTTGCTAGCATCTGTGTTGTAACTCCCTCTCCACCAAATACGCCTTTTCACATTACAACATGAAAGTCCCAAAGGAAAAATAATTATGGAGTATTCACCTTGACAGACTGAATAAGATCATGGACTTGTGGCACTGTATCCAGGTTGTGGGGATGACTGCATAGTTGCTGGCTTCCTTGCTGTCCAGGCTTAGTTGGTTGATGCACTATCAATCACGATACGAGGACTCCAGCGAGTGAGTGAATTAACAGGCTTTTATTCACAAAGAACAGGAGCACACCCTTGTAGCTGACCTGGCCCAGACTGAGGCGAGGAAGAGGAACCGTCACCTTTATACCTCGCTCTGGTGGAAAGGGAGGAGTCTCAGGCCAGGTGCAGCATGGGTGTGTCCAGGCATACACATGTAGTTACAGTGGTTCACCACATTCACCCCTCCTTTAAAAAAGAGTCCGGCTGGGTGGGTGGAACAATATGTACAGAGGTATGAAGATCTATATATACACAAGAGTCATGAAACTGAGGTAAGGCGTCGTCCCTTCACAGGTTCAGCCTGTCAGGCGGCTTGATCAGTCGCTGTGACCGCCGCAGTACCAGTTGAGGTGTTGTTTCCGATGGCAGGGTGGAATCGCTCGAGTCCGCCGTCGTCCCTTCTGGTCGGGTCCTGCGTGGTGACTCCAGGGGCTCAGGCGAGCTGCGTACAAGGGGCAAAGATGTAAGTGGACCTGGTGCTACCTGAACAGAGGGGTCTAGGGATGTGGGGTGGGGGGTCATAGTGGGCTCCGGGGCACCCGCGGGCGCCAGGTCCCGGATAGAGACCGTGTCCTCCCGCCCATCGTGGTATGCCACATAGGCATATTGGGGGTAGGCGTGGAGGAGCTGGACCTTTTCAACCAGGGGGTCTGACTTATGGGGTCGTACATGCCTCCGGAGCAGAACGGGGCTTGGGTACGCCAGCCACGACGGTAGTGCGATTCCCGAGGAGGACTTCCTAGGGAAAGCAAACATCCGCTCATGGGGGGTGGCATTGGTGGCCGTACACAGGAGGGACCTAATTGAATGCAGTGCATCGGGGAGGACTTCTTGCCAGCAGGAGACTGGAAGGCCTTTAGACCGTAGCGCTAGTAAAACGGCCTTCCAGACTGTCGCATTCTCCCTCTCTACCTGCCCGTTACCCCTGGGGTTATAGCTGGTAGTCCTACTCGAGGCTATGCCCTTAGAGAGCAGGTACTGATGCAGCTCATCACTCATGAATGAGGATCCCCGGTCGCTGTGGATGTAGTTAGGGTAACCGAACAGGGTGAAGAGGCCGTGCAGGGCATTGACGACCGTGGTTGAGATCATGTCCGAGCAGGGAATGGCAAAGGGGAATTGGGAGTACTCATTTATAACGTTGAGGAAATAGATGTTGCGGTCAGAAGAAGGAAGGGGCCCTTTGAAATCGACGCTGAGGCGTTCAAAGGGGCGGGTGGCTTTTATGAGGTGTGCCCTGTCCGGCCGATAGAAGTGCGGCTTATACTCTGCGCAGACCGGGCAGTGTCACGTTACAGTACAACGGGCCTCTTCCCCCGAGGACCGGACGTCCTCAATAGAATAGGGCAGGTTACGGGCCTTAATAAAATGGTAGAGCCTGGTGACCCCCGGGTGACAGAGGTCATTGTGGAGAGTCTGTAGTTGGTTCACCTGTGCGCTGGCACATGTTCCGCGAGACAGAGCGTCTGGAGGCTCATTGAGCTTTCTGGGCCGATAATTGTAGGTGGAGAGCTCAATCCTCCACCGCAGTATCTTATTATTCTTAATCTTGCCCCTCTGCGCGTTGTTGAACATGAAAGCCACCGAACGTTGGTCCGTGCGCAAGGTGAACCGTCGGCCAGCTAGGTAGTGGCGCCAGTGTCGCATTGCTTCGACGATGGCCTGAGCCTCCTTCTCGACAGAGGAGTGTCGAATTTCCGAGCCCTGAAGGGTTCGTGAGAAGAAGGCTACAGGTCTGCCCGCCTGGTTAAGGGTGGCGGCCAGGGCGAAGTCAGGCGCATCACTCTCCACCTGGAAGGGGATTGACTCGTCCACAGCGTGCATCGTGGCCTTCGCGATGTCCGCTTTGATGCGGTCGAAGGCCGAGCGGGCCTCTCCCGACAGGGGAAAAAAGGTGGATTTGATAAGCGGACGGGCCTTAACCACGTAATTAGGGACCCACTGGGCGTAGTATGAGAAGAAGCCCAGGCATCTCCTCAGTGCTTTAAGAGTGGTGGGAAGGGGAAGTTCCATGAGGGGGCGCATGCGGTCAGGATCGGGGCCGATGACCCCGTTCTCCACTACGTATCCCAGGATGGCGAGGCGGTGAGTGCGGAAGACACACTTCTCCTTATTGTAGGTCAGATTTAGGAGAGCGGCCGTACGAAGGAATTTATTAAGGTTGGCGTCGTGGTCCTGCTGATCATGGCCGCAGATGGTGACGTTATCCAGGTACGGGAAGGTGGCCCGCAGCCCGTTCGGGTCCACCATTCAGTCCATTTCGCGCTGGAAGACCGAGACCCCATTGGTGACTCCGAAGGGAACCCTAGGAAAATGGTAGAGGCGGCTATCCGCCTCGAAAGCCGTATATTTGCGGTCCTCCAGGCGGATGGGGAGCTGGTGGTAGGCCGATTTGAGGTCAATCGTGGAGAACACCCGGTATTGCGCAATCCGATTGACCATGTCGGATATGCGCGGAAGGGGATACGCATCCAGCTGCGTGTACCGGTTGATGGTCTGACTGTAATCGATGACCATCCGGTGTTTCTCCCCAGTTTTGACCACTACCACGTGCGCTCTCCAGGGGCTGGTGCTAGCCTCAATGATCCCTTCCTTCAGGAGCCGCTGGACCTCGGACCTAATGAAGGTCCTGTCCCCCGCATTGTACCGTCTGCTCTTAGTGGCAATGGGCTTACACTTGGGGGTGAGGTGTTCGAATAGCGGTGGAGGGGTGACTTGGAGGGTTGAAAGGCCGCAAGTGGTGTGCGGTGGGCAGTGTAGGAACTGTGGGTTGCAGACGGAGATCGGGGGAAGAGGCCCGTTGTACTGTAACGTGACACTCCTAAGGTGGGTCATGAAATCGAGCCCTAGGAGTACGGGAGCGCAGAGGTGTGGCAGCACCAGGAGCTTAAAATTTGCGTACTCGGTCCCCCGAACCGTAAGGGTCACCACACAATATCCGAGGACATCCACCGAGCGGGACTTTGAGGCCAAGGAAATGGTTTGCTTGACTGGCCGCACTGAAAGGGCGTAGCGGCGCACAGTATCAGGGTGGATGAAGCTCTCCATACTCCTGCAGTCAAACAAACAATTTCCCAGGCGGCCGTTTACCTGGATGTCCATCATGGACCTGGCGAGCTGATGCCGACGAGACTGGTCCAGCTGAACTGCTGCCACCGTGGGTCCCGGAGAATCATCGACCGGCGTCCAAAACGGCAGCTCCCTTGTCTCGCATGTGGCCGACAGCGTCCAAGATGGCGGCTCCCTTGACTCCCATGTGGCCGATGGCGCCTACAATGGCGGCTCCCCGGACTCACACGTGGTCGACGGTGTCCAACATGGCGGCTCCCTTGAGTCACACGCGGCTGATGGCGTTCGGATTTTCGGTTCCCTCGGGTCGCACGCTGTGCTGTTTGGTTTCGAGGCCGACTCTGCCCTGCAGACTTTCACGTAGTGGCCTTTCTTTCCGCACCCAGAGCAGAACATCTCCCTTGCCGGACAGCATTGTCGGGGGTGCTTCCCTAGACCGCAAAAATAGCACTTTGGGCCTGCAACAGCCGCAGCAGTCGAGTCGTTGGTGGGGCGCTGTGTGGCATAAGTCTGTGGCCCTCCTAGGTACTGGGGTGGTAGTGGCCGTGAGGCCCACGATGGTGCGTGATCGGGTGCGTACGCCTCGAGGTTACGGGATGCCACTTCTAGGGATTCAGCGAGTCACAGTTTTTGGTAGATCTAGCCCACCTTGTTCTAGCAGACGCTGCCGAATATAGTTGGATACGAAGCCTGTAACGTAGGCATCGCGGATCAAGTCCTCCGTATACTGCGCAGCGGATACAGCCTTACAGTTACAGGCCCTGCCGAGCGCACGTAGTTCGCTGAGAAACTGTGCGTTTGATTCTCCCGGCCGCTGTTTTCGGGTAGCCAGAAGGTGCCTGGCGTAGACTTCGTTTGTCTGTTGGCTGTATTGGCCCTTTAGGAGTGCTAGCGCATCCATGTACGTCTCTGCGTCACAGATGGTGGCATAAACTGCGTCGCTTACCCGGGCGTTGAGCACGTGCAGCTTGTCTGAATTGGACCGGACGGCAGTGGAGGCTCCGAGGAAGGCTTCGAAGCACTTTAGCCAGTGATTGAAGCTGTTGGCGGCTCCCACAGCTTGCGGATCCAGGTTTAAAATATCGGGCTTTAGAAGTTGCTCCATTCTGTTTTTTTTTCTCTTTGTGAATAAAATTGATGCACTATCAATCACGATACGAGGACTCCAGCGAGTGAGTGAATTAATAGGCTTTTCTTCACAAAGAACAGGAGCACACCCTTGTAGCTGACCTGGCCCAGACTGAGGCGAGGAGGAGGAACCATCACCTTTATACCTCGCTCTGGTGGAAAGGGAGGGGGTCTCAGGTGGAAAGGGAGGAGTCTCGGGCCAGGTGCAGCATGGGTGTGTCCAGGCATACACATGCAGTTACAGTGGTTCACCACATTGGTCAAGTGAGCCAGTTTTCCCTCCTGTTCGAGAAGAAGTTCAAATGCCTTGCCATTGCAGCCTGGAGAAGAGTCTGCAAGGAAGCACCACTAAATGTAAGGCTAACTGGGCTCTTCCTACTGCCACTGTGACTATAGGATTCCTTTAAATTCTCAGCTTTCCAGGCAACCAGGCTTGCACGCTAAACACAATGCTGGCATACCCCAAGGCACCATCACCTGATGCTACCTTCCATTACGTCTCAGTACTCTCACTGGAGACACCAACTATTAGTTGGCAAGCAGAATTTGTCTGCCTTCCAAATTATGAAATTGCTTCTGTTGATGTTATCTGTGTCTTTTTTCTTGCAAATTTCTAACAAATCTAATATATGGATTGGAAAACTGTCTGTTGGTGTAGATTCTCCCAGCCCGCTGCACTGCTTTTATAGCACAGCGGACCAGAAGACTCAAGCGTACGCCGTTTAGTGGGCTTCCCGCTGGGTGCCACGGCCTCTGTGAGTCTCCAGCCTCCGGATTTCTGGGGTCATCAGCTCCACACCAGACATCGGCGCGGAGCTGAATAAATTATGTCGATGAGGATTTAAATATCATTAACAGGCTTGGGACTGAAGTCTGGGCCTGCTAGTCTCTCTCCCTCTACCAGGAATGTTTTACTCCAGCGGGGTTTACAGCAGCTCCCCAATAGCCCGACCTGCTAGAGTGAGGAGGGGCCATGGAGAACCCCCTAAGAGGTTGGGGGTAAGGGAGGGATGCCCCCTGGGCATTGCCAGCTTGGCAGTACCACCCTTGCCCCCTGGCGCTGCCCAAGGGGCAAAGTGACAATGCCCAGGGGGTACTGTGGTGCTGCCCACCGGGCATTCGGCAATGCCAAGAGTGCAAGGGGGAATTGGTGGTGGAAAGGAGGGGGAGTCCCACTTCTATTCTACAATCAGAGTTGATGGGGGGGAGGGGGGGATGGGTTGTGGCTGCAGGGGGAGTCAGGACTGCAGGGGGGAAGATTGAGGCATGGGGTAGGGTCAAGGTTGGCCCAGGCACATCCAAGAGGCCAGCGATCGGGTGGAGGGGGGTTTGCATGGCCAACGAATGCGGAGTCATGGGACTGGCCAGCGATCAGGAGGCAAGCTCTGACAGATCGATGCTCGCACAGTGGCCTGCTCAGTGCTATACTGCTGACCTCTTTGGAATAGGCCCCGCCCACAGCTTTTTAATGAGATTCACACTAGTGCACTCTGCAGTGCACAGAGTGTCGGAGATTAATTTTGAAAATCCCGCTGAAAAAAACCAGTGGGATTTACTCCAGTTTTTACCCGAATTTGGCACTTAGAATTTTTTGGGAGAATCCCACCTATGAACTTCCATTCCATTATTCTGCACTGCACATGAACCTAAGATGCTCAATTAAATATCAAATTTTAATGATAACATTGATATACATAAATTTTTATTCCCCATTTAAATCAAAAAATCCTACTTTAATCAGATGTCCTCATAAACCTACTTTGCTTTTAACAATGAACAACATCAGCAAAATGATATAATATAATGGTAATCTTGGAATTTTTCAGCTCAGAGGAAAGATTTTTAGCCAATCACACCAATGCTCGCTTTCTGAAAATGTGTCTGCTTAATTCCATTGTTTTGCACCTTCCATGTTCATTTTTAAGGCTTTTTTCCCCAAGTGTCTACTTCTCTTTTGCAAAAGACTGTGAAAGGCTTTGCTTCCATCACTATTTCTGATGGGGCCTTCTATGTCTCAAAAATCCTTTACATGATAAAACATTATCTTAACCCTTTTCTTTTTTCTTTGGGTGATAATCTTAAATGTACAGCTTGTAGTTGCCAAGTTGAAAGCAGTGGAAATTTCTAATTTACTTTTTCAGAACCTCGTATGTTTTGAACACACCACTTGTTCTCTTCTTAATCAAGTGTTCCAGTTTTCTTAGTCTCTCTTTTAACTAAAGCCTCTCATCCTGGTATCATCTTATTGAACCTGTTATATACTGCCTCTGTGGTCTTAACAATTTCTGAGAATTCCAAATCTCAACAATATATAGACTTATCTGAACCTTTGTAACATACTCCAAGCCACTTAGTAGATCATTAATTACAATCTTACCACATAAATATCTAATGCATTTATATTTCTGCTATTTTAAACAATTTTGATGCACTTAAAATAAGTGGAAAAGGAAATTTAATACATAGAAATGAAACGGGTAGTATATATTTTTTTGCTGCAATTTTCAGGCTGACACATATAGATTTTAAAATATAACATGTCATGTAACATAAAATTACCTGATTTTTAAACTGTTCAAGAGTTGGTGGAGTTGGAGGAACACCTCCTTCACCATAAGATTCAATTTCCTCTTGGGTAAGTACGCGCCCATATATCAGAAATTCTTCCAGAAATTCATTTCGATCATCGACCCACAAATATGAATAACCATCAAATGATTCCTCATACTGCTCTGCCTGTTTCATTGTGCTTATCACCTGAGACATTATTTCTTCTCGCATCTCAGACAAATCTGTCATCTCTTCAAGATCTATCTATAGTCATAAGAAAGAAGATAATTTATATATAGTTTGTAGTTTAAAATAAAAGGACAAATTAATTGCCCTGGTACTGTGCAAAATAAACTCAAATCAAAATGGTACATGCACATTGTTTCAAACAAATCCAGTAGTTTTAAAAGGGAAACTGATCAAACAAAACTTGCTTGCAATATTTTTCCAAAGAACATTTACTATTATAACCCTGATTTTAACTTGGAGCAGAAATTGGCCCAGGCTGAACAGCAAAGAAACTCCTCTGATGACCATGAGGCGCAGGTGATTTTAATTCCTGGGTCTCATTTTAACATGGATGACAAATTTGGGCATCGCTATTTGCAATGGGTACCTGAGGCCACTTTTGGTACAGGAATGCACTGCTTAAAGCAAGCCTGCAATCCATTCTGCCTATTTTTAGGAACAGTGTGAATTGTTCTTGGGAGCAATGAGTTAGGAGGCTGAAGCATTCCTCGAGGTTGGAGGCAGGAGGTCAAAGCAACCTGAGGTACTATTGCTCAACAGAGCAGAGATTGAAACTGAATATCCACAAGGCCTGAACCAGAGTAGCTGAGAGGATCAGTGCCAGTAACATCACTCCCAAAACCAAGGTCTGATGTAGAAACAAACTTCAATATCATCACAAGGTCAGTAAAGGTGAGAACTGCTCAAATTCTTCCAACAATGCTCCTACTACTCTCAACAATGCCCTTCCATAACACCCTTCAGCATATGTTCACAAGCGTATTAAACACATATGGACATCCTCTGCCGTCTCCACATCAGTCACTGTCAGCATTCTCTGCCCATATCCTAGCACTTGCAAAACTAATGATTTCTTTCAAACCTCCATCCTCATTTTAGATTCCTTCCAGGCCTCTTTCCTCACTTTAGATTAGAATTAAATGCATGGCTCAAAGATTGGTCTGAGATAAATAAGCTTTGAATCGTGGGGAATTGGCACCAGTACTGAGGAAAGAGGGAGTTGTACTGTTGGGATGGCTTTCACCCTGAACCAGACTGGGACCAGTGCTCTTATGGCTAATATTACGAAGGCAGTAAAGAGGGCTTTGAACTAATTAGTTAGGGGAAGGGTTCACATGAGGGGAACTTTGTAAAGTTAAAAGATAAATGACGAGGCAAAAATGCAGGGCAGCAATATGAGTACTGATAATAGAGTGTGATATGAAGGGAAAGGGTCACGGCTGAGGCACGTGAGATTCTGCAAGCTATGGCTGAGAGGTTGCAGGAGACCCAATGAGACAGTGCCGAGACACAGTGGGCTATGGCTGTAGTCCTTGAGAGTGTGGCCCACTCACAGCGGGACATGGCTGAGGGGCTGCAGAGTGTGGCCCTGTCTCAGAGGGCACTTGCTTGCTGCCATTGACGGGTGGCCCTAGACTCTGAGGGCCTTTGGGGAGGGCTTGCACACCATGGGGTGAATGCAGGTGGGCCTCCAAGACTGATAAGGCCAGGTGACACTGGAGCTTTTGGAGCTCAGTCCAGAAACTCCGCCATCCCATGGAGTGTCCCAGGGGCCCATTGGCACCCCAAAGGAGGAGAAGGGCTGCAGGTGTAAGGCCCCGTGCTGGGGCCTTCTGCCCGGGAGACTGCAGCCATCACTACATCTTCTGACTCCCCCTTCTCTCAAGGGCAGCAGGATGAACAGGGCAGCATGGATACATCCATGACACGAGAAAGCCAGCTGGGGCCCTCCAGGTCCCAGCCCTCCAGGGGCAGTCCGCCAAGGGCATCACAGGCCATGGGGCGCAGAAGGCAGCTGACTGCCTCCACTTCCGATGTATATCCTGGGGAGACACCTAGACGTAGTACGGTTAAGAAGTTGCTGGGTCATCAAGAGGACATGGGTCAAGGACTGTACCACCTAGGTTGAGGGAATTAGACACAGTTAAGTTTCACGAATACAAGTATGAGCACTTTGATATATTGCACTGTTATTGACATAAATAAATGTAATTGCACCCCACAGCTGTGACTAATATGTCTCTGATTATCCTCACGAAGGGATGACTGTATGACTTTAGCTGGAGGGGCTCTGAACATCGTTGTACATGGGGGAGGGCCTTTGGCGCCCCACTACCATGATCCTCAAATCCAGGTGTATGTTGTTTACCTGTCACTGCACTTGAAATCGAAACGTTCAAAACCATCAGTGCCAGTTCTGGGTGCCATGGAGGGCTGTCGAGTCACTGAAACTGCTGTGTGAGAGAGAGAGGTATGTGTAAGAGAGAGGTGAGTGCAAGAGAGAGATGAGTGTGCGAGAGAGGTGAGTGAGCGAGAGAGGTGAGTGTGCAAGAGAGGTGAGTGTGCGAGAGAGGTGAGTGTGCGAGAGAGGTGAGTGTGCGAGAGAGGTGAATGTGTGTGTGAGAGAGAGAGAGGTGACTGTGCATGTGAGAGAGAGGTGAATGTGCATGTGAGAGAGGTGAGTGTGCATGTGAGAGAGGTGAGTGTGTGAGAGAGGGGGATGTGTGTATGAGAGAGGTGAGTATGAGACAGAGAGAAAGTGAGGGTGTTTAAGCGAAGGGTGAGTGTGTGAGAGGTGAGAATGTGTGGGAGAGAGAGGTGAGAGTGTGTGGGAGAGAGTGGTTAGTGTCTGTGGGGAAGAGAGAGAGAGGTGAGTGTGGGAAAGGAAGGTTAGTGTGTGTGGGAGAGGGAGGTGAATGTGTGAGAGACAGAGAGGTGAGTGTGTGTGAGACAGAGAGAGGAGTGTGTGAGAGAGGGAGGTGAGTGCATGTGAGAGAGAAGTGAGTGTGTGAGAGAGGTAAATGTGCATCTCAGAGAGAGGTAAGTGTGTGTGAGAGAGAGAGAGGTAAGTGTGTGTGAGAGAGATGTATGTGTGAGAGAGAGAGGTATGTGTGAGAGAGAGAGGTGAGTGTGTGAGAGAGAGAGAGGAGTGAGTGTGTGAGAGAAAGAGATGAGTGTGTGAGAGAGAGAGATGAGTGTGTGAGAGAGAGAGATGAGTGTGAGAGAGAGAGAGGTAAATGTGCATGTGAGAGAGAGGTGAGTGTGTGTGAAAGAGGTGTGTGTGAGAGAGGTGAGTGTGAGAGAGAGAGAGAGAGAAGTGAGTGTGTGTGAGAGAGAGAGGTGAGTGTGCATGTGAGAGAGAGGTGACTGTGCATGTGAGGGAGAGGTGAGTGTGTGTGAGGGAGAGGTGAGTGTGTGTGAGAGAGAGGTGAGTGTGTGTGAGAGAGAGGTGAGTGTGCGTGAGAGAGAGGTGCGTGCGTGTGAGAGAAGTTTCTGTGTATGAGAGAGGTGAGTGTGTGTGAGAGAAGTTTCTGTGTATGAGAGAGGTGAGTGTGTGTGAGAGAGGGAGAGAGTGGGGGTGTTTGAGAGAGGTGTGAGTGTGTGAGAGATGAGTGTGTGGGAGAGAGAGAGGTGAGTGTGTGTGGGAGAGAGAGATGAATGTGTGTGGGAAAGAGAGGTGAGTGTGTGTGGTAAAGAGAGGTGAGTGTGAGTGGGAAAGAGAGGTGAGTATGTGTGGGAGTGGTGAATGTGTGTGTGGGAAAGAGAGGGGAGTGTGTGTGGAAGAGAGAGGTGAGTGTGTGTGAGAGAAGTATATGTGAGAGAGAGGATTGTGTGTGAGAGGGGTGAGTGTGTAAGAGAGAGAGAAGAGTGTGTGAGAGAGAGAGGAGTGTGTGAGAGAGAGAGAAGAGTGTGTGAGAGAGAGAGAAGAGTGTGTGAGAGAGAGGTAAGTGTGCATGTGAGAGAGAGGCAAATGCGTGTGAGAGAGGTATGTGTAAGAGAGAGAAGAGTGTGTGAGAGAGAGAGGTAAGTGTGCATGTGAGAGAGAGGCGAGTGTGTGTGAGAGTTATGTGTAAGAGAGAGGAGAGTGTATGAGAGAGAGGTGAGTGTGTGAGAAAGAGGAGTGAGTGTGTGTGTATGAGAGAGAGAGGTGAGTGTGCATGTGAAGAAGAGATAAGTATGCATGTAAGGGAGAGGTGAGTGTGTGTGAGCAAGAGGTGAGTGTGTGTGAGAGAGGGATCTGTGTATGAGAGAGATGAGTGTGTGTGTGTGTGTGTGAGAGGGAGAGAGTGAGGGTGTTTGAGAGAGGTGTGTGTGAGAGAGAGGTGATTGTGTGTGGGAGAGAGAGTGGTGAGTGTGTGTGGGAAAGAGAGGGGAGTGTGTGTGGGATAGAGAGGGGAGCGTGTGAGAGACAGATAGCTAAGTGTGTGTGAGAGACAGAGAGCTGAGTGTAGGTGAGACAGAGAGTTGAGTGTGGGCGAGACAGAGAGCTGAGCGTGTGTGAACTTTTTAATTATGACCAGAATACCCACTTCTAAAGTAGATACTACTTCCATGGGTTAATGTTAAGAGGCTTAGCCAGGGGTTAATATGAGGCCATATAGCTCGTGAATCTACTTGTGACTGTGTGCCTCTTCCTAATATATGCATAGATATAGCTAGAAACAACTTGTTTACATTTGATTTCTGTGGCAAAAAAGGGACATCGACATTAAGAATTTTTGGGGTTCCCTTTTGCTGTTGGGAGGTCATTCAGGGTTCCACGCTTGAAAAGTTTCGGAAACCCTGTTCTAGGGGATTTCAACGCAAGGGTAGATAGCTTGGCCAACATACGTAGATCACTAAGGTATCAGCAAGATGAACGAAAATGGATACAACAGCAATGCTGTTGCCATGGATTTTCTGTTGAACAGCTACTTCCAAACCAAGCCATGGTTTAAGTTGTCCTGGAGACATCTGAAATAACATCACTGGAACCACTGGCAACTCCCCTGGGGTGCAGCAAGATCAGTATGCAGTCAAGGAAGATATACCATTCCAAGAATAAAGGTTGTTCTTGGATCAACTTTTGCCCTACCACTAACCTAGGAAGAACCCAAGAGTTCCTGAATTTGATCAAGTTCTTTCGGACAATAAAGCCCGAGACCAGAGTATAATGTCAAAGTGGTACCATCAAGCACTGTCATCTATAACTGTACACTCGATGTACACTAGAGAATAGATCAGTGGAATGCTGACTGGTTTTAGGCTTTTTGGACTGAAAAGGTGTCAGGCACTGCAATCAACAGGAAAACCTTCATTTACTACAAGCAATCCTAAGAAACCAACCAAGAAGCAGTTAAAACTGTCAGAATTAAGTCTCAGTAGACTGCTTTGCATGGCACCAGTCAATACTGTTTTAAATTCTGCAACAGCATATAATCTGCTACTGAATCTAGGATGTATGGAGGAATTAAGAAAATAATGGGCCCAGCAGCAACCAAATCAGCTCCCTTGAAGACAAAGACAGTGAACGTTGCTGAACCTAGCAAGCAGGTGGAAAATGCATCATCTCAAACTCTATGCAATGGAAAATGTTGTCAATGGCAAAGCCCTCTGCACCATTCCAGACTTTCCCATCATAGAGAAGCAAGAAAGTGAGCCCACCATAATCAAAGTGAGCCCACATAATCAAACAAAATCAGTAATCCTCTCACCAGTGGTAAAGCCCTGTGAAATGAGGGAATTCCACTTGAAATCATGTTAACATCACATTATGTCCTGAAGACTTAACCATATGGCAAGTTGTGTACTTCTCAGCCCACAGAATAAAAAGAGATAACATGACTTGTTAACCTTGACCAGGAAGACTAATAGGCCCTTGTTTAATTTTAAATGGCAGACAGCTATGTTAATGAATTATTGGTCAAGACTCAGCTTACCTCAAGATAAGTGATATAGTTTGAGAAGAAGCATTGTCTCAAAGCTGACACAATGAGTGGGATTTTCCAGCCACACTTGTCCTGAAACTGGAAAATCCCACCTGAGGTCAATGGACCTTTCCATGATCTGCCCTTCCCCCGCTACGATTCCCGTGGTGGATGTAACGGGAAAATTTGCCCCAATGTGTGTAATTAGCTTTTTAAAAAAACAGGTTAATTCCTATTTCATTATTGACAAGTTATAGACCAATTGTTTATTTTTCCAACAATTGGCTAAAGGTACAAGAAAGGGGGCCCCGAGATGCCCATTTGGGGCAGAGAAAGAGAAGAGAGAGGGAGAAAATTATTTTTATGAGAGGTGTTAAGAGTTGCTGTCGATATTTTTCAGCATCATCACTTCACAGCTTGTTCTGATAAGAGCGGTGAGAAGTCTGTTCAATTGTCAAAGATAACCTTTCTCCTCTTACTGTTAATTACTGGCAATTGACACTTTGCTTTTTATCTTTCTGACCTTTGTTACTTTTTTAATGGTTAATAAACTTTCTGAATTCCCCATTTAAAGTGTTCTTTTTTGCCATATGGTTATATCTCCCGAACTTGATTTGATTTATTATTGAGCGGTTGTTGTAATAAGTAATCCCCATAAATCTTTGTTCAGATAAATCAAAAAACTTATACTTCTTAAAATGTTATTGGAACATGAATTATTGGTAAAAGGCCACTTGTTTATTTGACAGACCACTCAAAAGAATCATCATGATCAAAGATCCCAATTTCACCAATATGGCAACTTGATGAAAGTGAGGATGTAGCTTAGGTTAATATCAGTACAAGGCACCTCAGCCAAGTCAGGTCCATGCTGGATGCAGTTAACATTAAATTTGCATTATAGGATTCTAGGTTCACAAGAAGGAATTTCTTCTGAGCGACTCCCACTCTGCTAGCATAGCTTCTGTATAGCATGAAATCTGTTAACTTCCAATAAGCTAACAGTGGCAAAATGGGAAATTTCAAACTAATGGTCTTCTGTGAAGCACTGGGGAAAAGTTATTAATGACTAGGCAAGGAGGAACCAGAGCAGTGCATGGTTTTAACTGCAACTAGCAGAATAAAGAGATTAAAAATACATAGAAAAACTGGCTCCATTGCTCTGACTTCCAAATTTGACTCAGGCATGTTCAGCTGGTTGTGGTCAACAACCAACTTTTCCCCATTCCCTCTAGAAAGGTGAAATACCATTTTATCTTTGTGAATCCATCAATTTCAGTGCTTTTTTAACATACACTGAAATTTAGCAAATTTTCATGCACGATTGGAATGGAAGCAAAAATAGAACAGCAATTTGTGGACTCATTAAAAGTCAAGCAAAAACAGCAATGTGCTCACAGCTGCTTTTTTACCCACCACTAGGAAAGTATTTGTTGATAGTATTTGTGATAAAAGTCTAACTTCTGGACTTTGAAGCTCAGATCAGGTGAAGCCAAAGCTGATTTAGATTGGACTTCAGATGAGGAACAATGTAACTATCAATTGCAACAAGTGTTTGGTGTGAAACACCTGCAGGTGCAGAGGGGTTGAGTTTGCAGGACACATTATAACCACATTACAAAAGTGTACAGGCAGAGGCTCTCTTCCTTGGCCCTTTAAAAAAATAGTGTTTACGGAGGCTGAGGTTGTGGTATCAGATGATGGCAGTCTCCTTGAGGACCTGGTGAAACCATATCACCAATAGGTATGGAAGTGATCAATCCCAGTTGGATATTCACAGATACAAAAAACAGGTTCCTGGAAGGTTTGCCGAGCTGGCAGTTATGTCAATTTTGCCTGTGTGCACTCAGGTTGCATCCCTTGTTGGCTTCCCATAGTTACACGGTGTCATCAATTACACAAATATGGCAATCTGCACCCCCCCAAATTAACCAGGATTATTCATAAACTGCAAAGAATTCCATTCCATCAATATGCAACTTATGTGCAACCATAACAAAAGGTTTATAAAAGTGTACACCAAGTTCTAGTGAAGCTGCTGTGATGCTCTTATCCTTTGGCAGTACATGTTACTTTACCTCTTTAGACATACAATGGAATTAAAGGGAACTGGTTCAGATATAAAGAATATACTTTTCAATTTGGCTGAATGATATTTGTGAAAATGCATTATGAGATCCGTACAAGAAAGGCTGTATGATGAGCAGATATGTCATTGGACATCCTCAAAAAGAGCTTCAGGTGCCTGGCAGTACTCACCAGACAGGATCTCGAAAATGTGCACATCATTGGATAGCAATGAGAACTGAAGCCATGGAACCTTCCCAGCCAAGAGGTGGCAGCGTGGAGGATGCGATATTAGTGGAATTTGACCTCAACATCTGGAATCTCTTGGGGGTCTCTCAGCAGCCAGGGAGAATGCTCACTACATGACCCCAACCTGAGAATCCCTGATCCAGCCCAAGCCCCCCCAAGACCATGTGCCTACGGGGGCCTACTGCCTCACCCTGCACCATGGCAGTGGCTGACCCACCCTTGTGTAGTTTGAGCAAGACTTCACTATTTTTATTCTCCATTCCCTTTGAAATAAAGGCCAACATTGCATTTGCCTTCCTAATGCATGCTAGCTTTTTATGATTAATGCACGAGGACTCCAAATCCCTCTGTGTTCCAGTTTTTTTGCATTTAAATAATACTCAGTTCCTTTATTCTTCTTAACAAAGCTCATAACTTCACACTTTCCTACATTATATACCATCTGCCAAGCTTTTGCCCACTCACCCAACCTGTCTATATCCTTCTGTAGACTCTGTGTCATCCTCCCCACTTTCCTTCCCATCTATTTTTGTGTCATCTGCAAATTTGGCAATAGTACATTCATTGCCCTTGTCCAAGTCATTAATGCATATTGTAAATAATTGTAGCTCCAGCACAGATCTCTGTGACACTCCATTAGTTACAGGTTGCCTCCCTGAAAATGCACCTCTTATCCCAACTCTCTATATTCTATCAGTTAGCCAAACCTTTCATCATTTCCATATTGTTGAAACAATGGGTATTCAGATGAAATATCATTTGAATCAGACCATAATATATAGTTATAAACCTAATCATTGCAATACTGGATGTACAGTAAGATAAACAGGCAACAATAATATGCTTAATTTTAGGGAGAACAATTTCTCCTCAGGATGGGCCTCAATAAACTATAATACTTAACAAAATGCATTTGCCATGGAGGGTCAAGAACAACAACAATCATCTATCTAATTTACAACTTTTGTCAAATATCACAGTTGCAGCAAATTCCAAAACAATAGTTTTTAAAAATAATTATAGCAAAAATAAAAATAGAAGCATTCACTGGAGTGTAAAAGATTGCTGTACTTTCACTGGTTTCAAACAGTTTGCTTATTGAAAATCATTTTCATCAAATGAAAAAGCCAATCTTTACACTGTCCATTCGTGTAATAAAATTATATCTTAAAATGCAGTTATGTGGCTTGAAAATTAATTTCAGAAATGCAATCTTTTCAACATTGCTATAACTGTGATAATTATAGTATGAAGGAGGAGAAATTTGATTGCATAGCTGTTTCTGGCTTAATTTGATTCTCTGGGAGCAGTCAGTGCCATGGACTATTACCAGTATTGGGGTCTCCAATGATACCACTGAAGAACATCATATGCGGGTCAGGCAGGTAACAGCCTGCAGCACTACCTGTCCCCAGGATATCAATGAAATCTGCAGAGCTGCAGAAATGAATTTCTCTTCCACATTCTTTTGGTAATCTACAATAAATTATATGACAAATTATAAGCAATTGCTCCATTTTTTAGTCTCACCTGATATTTCTTTCGAGAAACATGCTTTGCTAAACGTGGGACAAGGCCGACAAGTTTATATACATCATTCATCAAAGTCTCTATGAGGTTATAGAATTCACTGCCTATTCCTATAGTTGGACGAAATTCAGTATCGGACTCAGTCAGCTCAAGACGTACTTCGAAGAGTGGTGAAGTATGAACCTAGACATCCCAAACATGAAAGAAAATAATTTAGTTTCAGCAATTAAACACTGTTGGTTGTTAAATATATTGGGAGAAAAGTTACCATTGTTAACAATTGTGAAAATTGTGCAAATTGGAAAATTGGTCTTAGAATGCTTTTTTTATAAGTTTGCTACAAAAACAATTAATGGAAATCTTTCCACATCATGTTATATCAATGAGAATATTCAAACTAAATTTCTGCTGAACAATTTGTGTTTGGCATTATAGAATGATAACAGAAAAGTGGACCATTCAACCCATCATCCCTGTGTGAGCTTTTTAAGAGATAACTAATTACCCTACTCTTTTCCATAGGCCTGTAATATTTTTCCTTTCAAGTATTTACCTAATTCCTGTTCAAAAGTATCACAAGAAATAGAATTACACAGAATATAGATACAGGGGCCATTTGGTATAACCAGTCCACTCAAGCCTCCTCCCATTCTTCCTCAGCTAATTCTAGCAGCAAAGCCCTTAATAGCTTTTCCTTTATATACTCAGCTAGCTTCCCCTTAAATGCATCGACTGTATTCCTCAACTATTCTCTGTGGAAGTGAATTCCATATTGTCACTACTCTCTGGATAAATAAGTTTCTTCTCAATTTCCTATTTGATTTCTTAATAACTACTGTATATTGATTGTCTTTAGTTTTTGGGGCGGCAGTGGATTAGTCTCAGCACCAGGCACCCAGGTGGCCTTGGGTGACTTCTGTGTGGAGTTTTCACATTCTCCCCATGTCTGCGTAGATTTCCTTTGGATGCTCTGGTTTCCTCACAATCCAAAGATGTTCAGGTTAGGTGGATTGGCCATGCTAAATTGTCCCCTAATGTCCCAAAAGGTGTAGGTTAGGGGGATTGGCGGGGTAAGTATGTGGGGTTGCGGGGATAGAGCCTGGATAGAATGTTCTGTCAGAGCATCGGTACAAATTCAATAGGCCGAATGGTCTTCTTCTGCATTGTAGGGATTCTATGATTTTTCTTGCCCACAAATGGAAACACTCTCTTGTCTACTCTATCCAAACCTTTCATAATTTATTTCAACAAAGGAAATCAGAGGTTCGAAAAGGGTGTGACTGTTAGGGAGCTGGGTAGGAGGGTCTTAGGTGGGGTAGAGAATGAGGTTTCAGCTGATTATGTTCTTACTACCACAGAGGTCGAGGAGAAGTGACCAATGTTGAGAAGGACTGTGACAAACTACAAGAAGACATTAATTAACTTGCAAAAATGAGTACAACAGTAGCTCATGTATTTTAACAGTGTGAGGTATACATTTTAGTATGAAAATTAAGGAAATAAGAAAAATATTACTTAGAAATCTAGGGCTAAAAATCTGTCCACGTAACACTGTTTCAAAGCGATACCACATGCCACCTGATTCTCTCGAGGCAGGCAGCTTTCCTCTGCACTGTGGCTCTATTCTGGACAAAGACTATCCTGAAATCTCCCCCTCCACTCCCAGAATTAGAGTCCGGAATTTTACTGCCTCGCCCGCCTGAGGCTCGTAAAATCCTGCCTGAGGCCAATGGAGAATATCATTCTGTGAGCCTTGCCCGCCCTGATTCCGGGTGGGCAAGGCAGTAAAATCCTGGCCAGAGTCTCGAAATTAGACTGCATCGCAACGATTCTGAGCTGGAGTGACTTTAGGCAGAGACATTTCCTGCAGAGGTGGAAATTCGAGGCAGCCTTGCTGTTCATAAACCCCGACATATTGCAGTTCCAATACAAATGTCTGCACTGCAATCTCAAGTATCTTTATTTACTTGTTCATTGATAACCTGAATTATTAGTTCAACGGCATGTTAAATATAAATTACTTACTGTTTACCTACTTGATTTACTCAACAGATGGTGCTCATAATTATGTCATTTTCTTTCAAATTTTTCTTTGTTAGTTTCACCTCCTTGCTCTTTTTTAAAATAAGTTCCAATGTCAATCTGACTTCACTTTTTTATTTTCTGCTTTATCTCAGCTGGGCTCTAACCACTTTGTCACAACTCAGATTTCCCTACTTTATCTCAGCTTCACTTTCACTTGATTCTGCTTTCACCATCCTTTCAGACCAAATATTCAAAATTCACTGGGCAAAAGAAGTTCCCTTATCTAGCCTCACTTTAAATCTGTATCTTTCGGTTACCAATCATTTTGATGCTGGAAAAAGATTTCTATCAAATCCGTTCATGATCTTTAATTTCACTTTTAAATGTCCATTTAACTTTCTTTGCTCTAAGGGAAAAAAAACTTGTAGTGCAGCGCACTACTTGTATCATTCTAATAATTGTACTCTGTGCCCATCTAAGCTCTTGACATCTTTCCGAAAGGCTAGTGTCCAAGTATAATGTCCAGAATTGAACACTGGACATTATACTTGGACACTAGCCTTTCCATACAATGTATGGAATCTTACTACCATTCACACCAGTAAGATTTGACCATCACGCTGCAGTGAACAGAGGTTTGGCTGGCCACCATATTCTCTGACTTTGCTGCAGGGGGAGCGTGGCATGAACAGCAGGTAAGATTGTGCCCAATATTGGTGTGAACAGTGGTAAAATTCCATGCATTGTGTTCAATTCTGAACAATAGACTTGGACACCAGCCTTTAGGAAGGATGTCAAGGGCTTAGAGGGATACAAAGTACATTTACTAGAATGCCCACCAGGCATCCCGGCAATGCCAGTTGGGGACCCTGACAGTGCCAGTTGGGTATCGCTAGTGTGCCAGGGCCATGCCAAGGCAGTGGGGCCTGAGTGAGGACTACGATGAGAGGCTATGACAGGAGGCGGGAGCTACGACGGGGAATATGTAGGGGACCTATGACAAGGGGGCTATGTAGGGGGATTATGCAAGAGGGCTATGATGGGGGTCAGGCGAAGGTGGATCAAGTCTGGAGTCATGTGGGGGAGGATTTTGAGGGTCATGATGAGGGGGTCAGGCTATCAGGTGGGCCCTGATACCAGTGACTCATGTTGGGAGGGGGTGGGGAACATGCCACTGTTAAGGAGGGTGGGGTGGAGCAGTCCCGATATCCGTGGGAGGAAGGATGGGGACTCCCAGTGCACAGTGTGATCAAGACGCCCTTGCAAAACAGCAGCTGAGCACTCTGAAGCCAAGCTCACTAGTGTGTTTAGCCCCCCCCCCGGCCCCCCCGCCCCCTCGCCGCAGGTCCACCCCTCTACCTTTTCCTTTAGCACTGCAATTTTTTCTCTTCAGATAATTATTCAATTCCTTTTTGAAAGCCAATATTGAATCTGCCACCACCACACCCTCAGGCAATGCATTTCTGATTTTTACCACGTGCTGTGACAAAAGTTTTTTTTCTCGCATCACCTCTAATTCTATTGCTAATCATCTTTCATGTAGTGGCCTCCAGTTCTCAACTGTCTGCCGATGGGAACAATTTCTCTCAATCTACTGCATCCCAGGAACTATTTTTGTAAATCTTTTCTGCGCCCTCTCCAATTCCTTCATATTTTCTCAAATGTGATGACCATCCCCTGGTCCGGATGGGATTTATCCAAGGATTCTCTGGGAGGCAAGAGAAGTGATTGCAGAGCCTCTGGCTCTGATCTTCAGGTCGTCGTTGGCCTCTGGTATAGTACCAGAAGATTGGAGGTTAGCGAATGTTGTCCCATTGTTTAAGAAGGGGAACAGAGACTTCCCCGGGAATTATAGACCGGTGAGTCTCACTTCTGTTGTCGGCAAGATGTTGGAAAAAATTATAAGGGATAGGATTTATAGTTATTTGGAGAGTAATGAATTGATAGGTGATAGTCAGCATGGTTTTGTGGCAGGTAGGTCGTGCCTTACTAACCTTATTGAGTTTTTTGAGAAAGTGACCAAGGAGGTGGATGGGGGCAAGGCAGTGGACGTGGTATATATGGATTTTAGTAAGGCGTTTGATAAGGTTCACCATGGTAGGCTTCTGCAGAAAATGCAGATGTATGGGATTGGGGGTGATCTAGGAAATTGGATCAGGAATTGGCTAGCGGATAGGAAACAGAGGGTGGTGGTTGATAGTAAATATTCATCATGGAGTGCGGTTACAAGTGGTGTACCTCAGGGATCTGTTTTGGGGCCACTGCTGTTTGTAATATTTATTAATGATCTGGATGAGGGTATAGTTGGGTGGATTAGCAAATTTGCTGATGACACCAAAGTCGGTGGTGTGGTAGACAGTGAGGAAGGGTGTCGTAGTTTGCAGGAAGACTTAGACAGGTTGCAAAGTTGGGCCGAGAGGTGGCGGATGGAGTTTAATGCGGAGAAGTGTGAGGTAATTCACTTTGGTAGGAATAACAGATGTGTTGAGTATAGGGCTAACGGGAGGACTTTGAATAGTGTGGAGGAGCAGAGGGATCTAGGTGTATGTGTGCATAGATCCCTGAAAGTTGGGAATCAAGTAGATAAGGTTGTTAAGAAGGCATATGGTGTCTTGGCGTTTATTGGTAGGGGGATTGAATTTAGGAGTCGTAGCGTTATGTTGCAACTGTACACAACTCTGGTGCGGCCGCACTTGGAGTACTGTGTGCAGTTCTGGTCCCCACATTACAGGAAGGATGTGGAGGCTTTGGAGAGGGTGCAGAGGAGGTTTACCAGGATGTTGCCTGGTATGGAGGGGAGATCCTATGAGGAGAGGCTGAGGGATTTGGGATTGTTTTCGCTGGAAAGGCGGCGGCTAAGAGGGGATCTTATTGAAACATATAAGATGATTAGAGGTTTAGATAGGGTGGATAGTGATAGCCTTTTTCCTCTGATGGAGAAATCCAGCACGAGGGGGCATGGCTTTAAATTGAGGGGGGGTAGTTATAGAACCGATGTCAGGGGTAGGTTCTTTACCCAGAGGGTGGTGAGGGATTGGAATGCCCTGCCAGCATCAGTAGTAAATGCGCCTAGTTTGGGGGCGTTTAAGAGATCCGTAGATAGGTTCATGGACGAAAAGATATTGGTTTAGGTTGGAGGGTCACAGTTTTTTTTTAACTGGTCGGTGCAACATCGTGGGCCGAAGGGCCTGTTCTGCGCTGTAATGTTCTATGTTCTATGTTCTAAGTTGAGGCCAAACTACTGTTTTATGAAGGTTCATCATAACCTCCTCACTCTTGTACCCTACACCTCAATTTTTAAAGTTCAGGATTGTTTTTCGACCTTCCCCACCTTGATGCCCATTCCATGAGCCTGTCCATGTCCTTATGAAATCTATTACTATCTAGCCCACAGTTCACAATACTTCCAAGGAAAATTCATCCTATCTGTTGAAATGCCATTTGTCTGTTAAAGCGTGGTTATTGTTCCCATAATAATGCTGCGGCATCATCCAGGATCTCGAAACATTCAATTGAAATGGGTTCAATGGAAATTTCCAGAATTTAAACAAACAACATTTCACCTTTTGCTGAAATGAGTGGGAAATCGTTGTGGCTACTTTTAACATTCAAGGGGGTAATTTTCCCAAAAAGAAACTAAGTGCCCAACGGGCAGAAAAACAGGGGATTTTCCTGTCTGTTTTATGGGCAAAATTAGTCAGTTGAATTTGCGGCACTCACAAAGACTGCCGGATAGTGGGGTAGTTTGTGGGGGGAGGCTTAATCTCACCCGAGAAGCCAGCGTCAGCATGCTGAGCGGGCCACTGTGCATTATTGGGAGATCGCCACATGCACACTGGCACCCCCCATCGCTGGTCTCCCAATGGCTTCCCCAACCCTTCCTCCCGACCGCCAAACCCAGTACCACCCCCCCTCCATGGCCAGCCTCGATTGTCTCCCCCCACCCCACCTTCCCCTACCGATCGCTAGGCAGAGTGTGCAGTGGTCACCCCCCACCACCACCAATCGACCGACGCCCAGTCTGCCCCCCCCCTTGAAAACCCCAGTGCCTGGATACCAGGCAGGCACTGGCAGGGTGTCAGGCTGGCACTGCCCAATAGCACCCCACCCTGCCCCCAACCTCCCGGGGGAGTCTCAATGTCCTCTGCCCCCACCAGCGACACTATCATGCCTGATCCCCATTTCTGGGGCCAGCTCTAATCCCCGCTGGCAGGAACCTTCCCCCCCTGACCGGCAGGGTCAGAAACACTAGTGAGCCCAGACAATACAGTCCTGGGCTCACTAACAAAGAAAATTACAGCACAGGAACAGGCCCTTCGGCCCTCCAAGCCTGCACCGACCATGCTGCCCGACTTAACTAAAACCCCCTACCGTTCCGGGGACCATATCCCTCTATTCACATCCTATTCATGTATTTGTCAAGACACCCCTTAAAAGTCACTATCGTATCCGCTTCCACTACCTCCCCAGGCAATGGGTTCTAGGCACCCACTACTCTCTGTGTAAAAAATCTGCCTCGTACATCTCCTTTAAACCTTGCCCCTCACACCTTAAACCTGTGCCCCCTAGTAATTGACTCTTCCATCCTGGGAAAAAGCTTCTGACTATCCACTCTGTCCATGCCTCTCATAATCTTGTAGACTTCTATCAGGTCGCCCCTCAACCTCTGTCGTTCCAGTGAGAACAAACCAGGTTTCTCCAACCTCTCCTCATAGCTAATGCCCTCCATACCAGGCAACATCCTGGTAAAGTTTTTCTGTACCGTCTCCAAAGCCTCCACATCCTTCTGGTAGTGTGGCGACTAGAATTGAACACTATATTCCAAGTACGGCCCAACTAAGGTTCTATAAAGCTGCAACATGACGTGACAATTTTTAAACTCAATGCCCCAGCCAATGAAGGTAAGCATGCCATATGCCTTGACTACCTTCTCCACCTGCATTGCCACTTTCAGTGACCTGTGTACTGTACACCCAGATCCCTTTGCCTATCAACATTCTTAAGTGTTCTGCCACTTACTGTATATTTCCTATCTGTATTAGACCTTCCGAAATGCATTACATCATGTCCAGATTAAACTCCATCTGCCATCTCTCCGCCCAAGTCTCCAACCGATCTATATCCTGCTGTATCCTCTGATGGTCGTCATCACTATCCTCAAATCCACTAACCTTTGTGTCATCTGCAAACTTACTAATCAAATCAGTTACATTTTCCTCCAAATCATTTATATATATTACAAATAGCAAAGGTCCCAGCACTGATCCCTGAGGAACGCAATTTGTCACAGCCATACATTCAGAAACGCACCCTTCCACTGCTACCCTCTGTCTTCTTTCACCGAGCCAGTTTTGTATCCACCTTGTCAGCTCACCGCTGATCCCATGCGACTTCACCTTCTGCACCAGTCTGCCATGAGGGACCTTGTCAAAGGCCTTACTGAAGTCCATGTAGACAACATCCACTGCCCTACCCTCATCAATCATCTTCGTCACTTCCTCGAAAAACTCGATCAAGTTCGTGAGACATGAACTCCCCTTCACAAAACCATGTTGCCTCTCACTAATACATCCACTTATTTCCAAGTGGGAATAAATCCTGTCTCGAAGAATCCTCTCCAATAATTTCCCTACCACTGATGTAAGGCCCGGCCTGTAATTACCTGGATTATTCTTGCTTCCCTTCTTAAACAAAGGAACAACATTGGCTATTCTCCAATCCTCTGGGACCTCCCCTGTAGCCAATGAGGATACAAAGGTTTCTCTCAAGGCCCCAGCAATTTCCTCCCTTGCCTCTCTCAGTATTCTGGGGTATGTCCCATCAGGCCCTGGGAACTTGTCTACCTTAATGTTTCTTAAGAACCCCAATACCTCCTCCTTTTTGATCTCAACATGACTCAAACTATCTACACATCCTTTCCCAGACTCATCATCCACCAAGTCCTTCTCTTTGGTGAATACTGATGCAAAGTACTCATTTAATACCTCGCCCATTTCTTCTGGCTCCACGCATAGATTCCCCTCCTTGTCCTTGAGTGGGCCAACCCTCTCCCTGGCTACCCTCTTGCTCTTTATATATGTATTAGAAGCCTTGGGACTTTCCTTAATCCTGCTGGCCAATGCTTTGTCATGACCCTTTTAGCCCTCCTTACTCCTTGCTTAAGTTTCTTTCTACTTTCCTTGTATTCCACACTTGCTTCGTGTGTTCCCAGCCTCCTAGCTTTGACAAATGTTTCCTTTATCTCTTTGACAAGGCTCACAATATCTCTCATTATCCAAGATTCCCAAAACTTGCCATACTTATCCTTCATCCTTACAGGAATGTGCCGGTCCTGAATCCCTATCAACTTACACTTGAAAGCCTCCCACATGCCAAATGTTGATTTGCCCTCAAACATCTGCCCCCAATCTACATTCTTCAGTTCCTGCCTAATAGTGTTGTAATTAGTCTTCCCCCAGTTTAGCACCTTAACTTGAGGACTACACTTATCTTTGTCCATCAGTACCTTAAAGCTTACTGAATTGTGGTCACTGTTCCCGAACTGCTCACCTACTGAAACATTGACCACCTGGCCAGGCTCATTCCCCAATACCAGGTCCAGTATAGCTCCTTCCCTAGTTGCATTATCTACATACTATTTCAAGAAGCCCTCCTGGGTGCTCCTTACAAACTCTGCCCCATCCACGCCCCTAGCACTAAGTGAGTCCCAGTCAATATAGGGGAAGTTAAAATCTCCCACACAACAACCCTGTTACTTTTACACCTTGCCAAAATCTGCCTACATATCTGTTCCTCTATCTCCCGCTGGCAGTTGGGTGGCCTATCATAAACCCCCAACATTGTGACTACACCTTTCCTATTCCTGAGCTCTACCCATATTGCCTTGCTGTATGAGTCCTCCGAGGCGTACTCCCGGAGTACAGCTGTGATATTCTCCTTAACCAGTAGTGCAACTCCCCCACCCCTTTTACATCCCCCTCTATCCCGCCTGAAACATCTGTATCCTGGAATGTTAAGCTGCCAATCCTGTCCTTCCCTTAACCAAGTCTCTGTAATGGCAACAACATTGTAGTTCCTAGTACTAATCCAAGCTCTAAGTTCATCTGCCTTACCTGTTACGGTTCTCGCATTGAAACAAATGCACTTCAGTCCAGCAGACCCACTTTGATTAGCAACCCCACCCTGCCTGCTGTTTCTCGGAGTCTGACTGGCCCTACTCTCTGGTTCCCCTTCAGTAATTCACCTTTGCTTTGGTTCCCATCCCCCTTCCAAACTAGTTGAAATCCTCCCGTGTGACACTAGAAAACCTCCCGGCCAGAATATTTATGCCCTTCCAATTTAGATGCATGGAATGTCATGGAATTAGATGCACTAATGAGATGGAAATGTCAATTTCAAGATGGTAATCAGCCTTGTGCTGTCTCCTGGAATGAGGCTGATTACAACATAAAAATTGGTCCGGGAAAATCGCGACTGGCTGGATGCCAGTCATGATTCCCGTTTCAGCCCTCCAACTGACATTTCCTGGCCCACTGCGCTACTCGAGCAATGCAGCGGGCTGGGAAATTCGTGCCCCTTGCCTTTTTGGGCAGCAAGGACTTTCGTGTTTTTATGTTGCAGGATGACCGACACCATTGCTGTAAATTAACTTTATTACTAACACATTTTCAGAACATGAACACACATCTGCAGCTTTGGTGCAATCTCTTACACGTGCTACCTGATCTTTCAGCCCCAGGTCAAGTGACCCAATGAAGTGCAATACGTACCATATCTAATACTGGAGTCCACTACAAGTACCCTATTATCATAACATTGCTCTGTTTTTAAAAACACAAAACACCAGACTAACTTCTGTTGGAACAAAATAGGCTGTGAGTATGGTCGACTCAAGTACATAAAGTCTCTTATCTATCCTTTCGCATTCTGTGTTGATCAGTCTGTTTTTTCTTTTACTTATTTTTGTATCTCTGTTTTTTTCATAATTTTTCCATTGTATGTGCTGAATGGTGACAAACATAATTTTGAAGGACATGGGGCCATTCCCAGCTCTGCATCATTTTCACTCCTTAGTTTTTAGGGCTTTGAGGCTTTGTCTGGTTATCTATTGTTGCACTGGTGGATTCTGGTTCTTGATCTTCAGCTACACCTTCTGGTTCAGAGCAGGGTCATGTTTCATTGATTTCTATAGGAGTTTCCAGTTTCTCCTGCATTGTCGTCCATTTAGTGAACCTTTGCTCAAAAGTAGTCAGCACGGCTTTGTCAGCGGCAAATCTTGCCTAACGAGCCTGGTGGAGTTCTTCGAAAATGTGACTAAATACACTGACGATGTGGTTTACATGGACTTCAGCAAGGCGTTTGATAAGGTCCCCCATGCAAGACTTCTCGAGAAAGTGAGAGGGCATGGGATCTAAGGGGCTGTTGCCTTGTGGATTCAGAACTGGCTTGCCTGCAGAAGGCAGAGAGTGGTTGTCGACGGGTCTTTTTCTGAATGGAGGTCGGTCACCAGTGGAGTGCCCCAGGGATCTGTTCTGGGACCTTGCTGTTTGTCATTTTCATAAATGACCTGGATGAGGAAGTGGAGGGATGGGTTGGTAAGTTTGCCGACGACACGAAGGTTGGTGGTGTTATGGATAGGTTGGAGGGATGTCAGAAGCTGCAGTGTGACATAGATAGGATGCAAGACTGGGCGGAGAAGTGGCAGATGGACTTCAACCCGGATAAATGTGTAGTGGTCCATTTTGGCAGGTCAAATGGGATGAAAGAGTATAATATCAAGGGTAAGACTCTTAGCAGTGTAGAGGATCAGAAGGACCTTGGGGTCCAGGTCCATAGGACTCTTAAATCGGCCTCGCAGGTAGAGGAGGTGGTTAAGAAGGCGTATGGTGTGCTGGCCTTCATCAATCGAGGGATTGAGTTTAGGAGTTGGGAGATAATGATGCAGCTTTATAAGACCCTCGTCAGACCCCACTTGGAGCACTGTGCTCAGTTCTGGTCGCCTCATTACAGGAGGGATGTGGAAATGATTGAAAGGGTGCAGAGAACATTTACAAGGATGTTGCCTGGATTGGTTGGCATGCCTTATGAGGATAGGCTGAGGGAGCTTGGTCTTTTCTCCTTGGAGAGACGAAGGATGAGAGGTGACCTGATAGAGGTGTACAAGATGTTGAGAGGTATAGATTGGGTGGATTCTCGGAGGCCTTTTCCCAGGGCTGAAATGGCTGCAACGAGAGGACACAGGTTTAAGGTGCTGGGGAGTAGGTACAGAGGAGATGTCAGGGGTAAGTTTTTCACTCAGAGGGTGGTGGGTGAGTGGAATCGGCTGCCGTCAGTGGTGGTGGAGGCCAACTCAATCGGGTCTTTTAAGAGACTTCTGGATGACTACATGGAACTTAATAGGATTGAGGGTTATAGGTAAGCCTATATATAAGCCTAGGTAGGTAGGGACATGACCGGCGCAACTTGTGGGCCGAAGGGCCTGTTTGTGCTGTATTTTTTCTATGCTCTATTTGAAGTATGCACTTTTCAAAATCTTGGTTCTCCTGTCATTCCTGTGACAACAGCAGGATCCTAAACCTCATCTTCCTAAATCCTCATTGTGTCTCCCATGTTCAGTTCAGACAGAAGTCAGACTCCTCAATCAAAGTATTGTTTCTGCTTCTGCTGCCTCACTTTGAGCAGGTCCTGCACATTGTAGCTTACTGACTGTGGAAACAGCAATTAGGGTGCAGTTGGAAGCTTAGTTCTTAATCTTTTCCTCATTAGGAGCTGCACTGGAGATGATTCAATGTCCACTAATGGAGTATTCCTGAAATCCAATAGGGCAAGTAGGTATCTCTTTTTTGATTTGATTTATCACATGTATTGGATGACAGTGTAAAGTATTGTTTCTTCTGCGCTATACAGACAAAACATACTGTTCATAGAGTACACAGAGGAGAAGGAAGGGAGAGGGTGCAGAATATAGTGTTGCAATTACATATAGGATGAAGCAAAAGATCAGCTTAATATATAATAGGTCCATTCAAAAGTCTGATGCCGGCAGGGAAGAAGAGAAGATGTTCTTGAGTCAGTTGGTACGTGATCAGACAGGGAGGTGTTGGTAGATTAAAGGAACCGTGGTGCACGAAAGCTGTGCGGGACCTAGTCGAGAAGAAAAGGAAAGCATACAAAAGGTTCAGAGAGCTTGGCGAAGATAGGGATCTAGATGAGTATACGGCTTGTAGGAAGGGACTAAAGAAGGAAATTAGGAGAGTCAGAAGGGGTCACGAGAAGGCCTTGGCACGTAGGATTAAGGAAAACCCTAAGGCGTTCTAGAAATATGTGAAGAGTAAAAGGATGAGACGTGAAGGAATAGGGCCTATAAAAGGTGAAGACGGGAAAGTCTGTACGGAACCAGTAGAAATGGCAGAGGTGCTTAATGAGTATTTTGCTGCGGTTTTCACAGAGGAGAAGGACATGGGTGGATGTATTGCGAGCTTGCGGTGGACTGAAAAGATTGAATATGTGGACTTTAAGAAAGAGGTTGTGCTGGAATCTTTGAATGGCATCAAGATAGATAAGTCACCGGGTCCAGATGGGATGTACCCCAGGTTACTGTGGGAGGCGAGGGAAGAGATTGCAGAGCCTCTGGCGATGATCTTTGCTGTCGATGGAGACGGGAGAGGTGCCGGAGGATTGGAGGATTGCAGATGTGGTTCCTATTTCAAGGAGGGGAATAGGGATACCCCAGGAAATTACCGACTGGTAAGTCTAACCTCAGTGGTTGGCAAGCTGATGGAGAAGATCCTGAGGGACAAGATTTATGAGCATTTAGGGAGGTTTAGTACGCTCAAGAATACTCAGCATGGCTTTGTCAAAGGCAGATCGTGCCTTACGAGCCTGGTGGAGTTCTTCGAAAATGTGACTAAACACATTGACGAAGGGAAAGCGGTAGATGTGGTTTATATGGATTTTAGCAAGGTGTTCGATAAGGTCCCCCATGCAAGACTTCTCGAGAAAGTGAGAGGGCATGGGATCTAAGGGGCTGTTGCCTTGTGGATTCAGAACTGGCTTGCCTGCAGAAGGCAGAGAGTGGTTGTCGACGGGTCTTTTTCTGAATGGAGGTCGGTCACCAGTGGTGTGCCCCAGGGATCTGTTCTGGGACCCTTGCTGTTTGTCATTTTCATAAATGACCTGGATGAAGAAGTGGAGGGATGGGTTGGTAAGTTTGCCGACGACACGAAGGTTGGTGGGGTTGTGGATAGTCTGGAGCGATGTCAGAAGTTACAGAGGGACATAGATATGATGCAAGACTGGGCAGAGAAGTGGCAGATGGACTTCAACCCGGATAAATGCGTAGTGGTCCATTTTGGCAGGTCAAATGGGATGAAAGAGTACAATATAAAGGGAAAGACTCCTAGTACCGTAGAGGATCAGAAGGACCTTGGGGTCCAGGTCCATAGGACTCTAAAATCGGCCCCGCAGGTGGAGGAGGTGGTTAAGAAGGCGTATGGTGTGCTGGCCTTTATCAATCGAGGGATTGAGTTTAGGAGTCCAGGGATAATGATGCAGCTATATAAGACCCTCGTCAGACCCCACTTGGAGTACTGTGCTCAGTTCTGGTCGCCTCATTACAGGAAGGATGTGGAAAAGATTGAAAGGGTGCAGAGGAGATTTACAAGGATGTTGCCTGGATTGAGTGGCATGCCTTATGAGGATAGGCTGAGGGAGCTCGGTCTTTTCTCCTTGGAGAGACGTAGGATGAGAGGAGACCTAATAGAGGTATATAAGATGTTGAGAGGCATAGATCGGGTGGACTCAGAGGCTTTTTCCCAGGGTGGAAATGTCTGCTACGAGAGGACACAGGTTTAAGGTGCTAGGGGGTAAGTACAGGGGGAATGTTGGGGGGAAGTTTTTCACACAGAGGGTGGTGGGCGAGTGGAATCGGCTGCCGTCAGTGGTGGTGAAGGCAAACTCAATAGGGTCTTTTAAGAGACTCCTGGATGAGTACATGAGACTTAATATGATGGAGGGTTATAGGTAGGCCTAGAAGGTAGGGATATGCTCGGCACAACTTGTGGGGCCGAAGGGCCTGTTTTGTGCTGTAGTTTTTCTATGTTTCTATGTTTCTATCTCACACTTTGTATCATTTTCCCAATTGAAGAAGGTGGAAGAGAGTATGTCCGGGGTGCATGGGGCCCTTGATTATGCTGGCTACTTTTCCGATGCAGTGGGAAGTGTAGACGGAGTCAATGGATGGGAAAATGGTTTGCATGATCGACTGGGCTACATTCACAACCTTTGTAGTTTCTTACGGTCCTGATCAGAGCAGGAGCCATACCAAGCTGTGATACAACTAGAAAGGATGCTTCCTATGGTGCATCTGTAAAAATTGGTGAGAGTTGTAGCAAACATGCCAAATTTCCTTAGCTCCTTGAGAAAGTCGCGGTAATGATGGACTTTCTTAATTATTGCATAAACATGGAGGGACCAGGACAGATTTTTGGTGAACTGAACACCGAGAAACTTGAAGGTCTCGACCATTTCCACTTCATCACCATTGATGTAGACAGGGTCATGTTCTCCACTATGCTTCCTGAAGTCGATCACTATCTCTTTCATTTTACTGACATAGAGGAAGAGATTGCCATCACATCTTTTCATCAGATTCTCTATCCACTTCCTTTACTGGGTCTCATCATTGTTTGAGATCTGACACACTACAGTGTTGTCATCAGCCAACTTGAAAATGGAGTTGGAGCGGAATTTGGCCACACAGTCATAGGTGTATAAGGAGTATAGTCAGGAGCTGAGAACACAGCCTTGCAAGGCATCGGTGTTGAGGATAATCGTGGAGGAGGTATCATTGCCTATCCTTACTGATTGCGGTCTGTGGGTTAGGAAGTCTAGGATCCAGTCACAGAGGGAGGAGTTGCACCCTCGGCCACAGAGTTTGGAGATGAGTTTTGTTGGGATAATGGTGTTAGAGTCATAGAGGTCTACAGCATGGAAGCAGGCCCTTCAGCCCAACTTGTCCATGCCGCCCAGTTTTTACCATTAAGCTAGTTCCAATTGCCCGCGTTTGGCCCACATCCATCTACACCACTCTTACCCATGTAACTGTCTAAATGCTTTTTAAAAGACAAATTGTCCCCACCTTTACTACTACCTCTGGCAGCTCGTTCCAGGCACTCACCACCCTCTGTGTGAAAAAAATTCTGCTTTGGACCCTTTTATATCTCTCCCCTTAAACCTATGCCCTCTAGTTTTAGACTCCCCTACCTTTGGGAAAAACGTTGACTATCTACCTCATCTATGCCCCTCATTATTTTATAGACCTCTATAAGATCACCACTAAGCCTCCTACGCTCCAAGGAAAAAAGTCCCAGTCTCTCCAGTTTCTCCTTGTAACTCAAACCATCAATTCCTGGTAGCATCCTAGTAAATCTTTTCTGCGCTCTTTCTAGTTTAATAACATCCTTTCTATACAGTATTCCAAGTGTGACCTTAACAATGTCTTGTATAACTTCAACAAGACATCCTAACTCCTGTATTCAATGTTCTGACCAATGAAACCAAGCATGCCAAATGCCTTCTTCACAATCCTGTCCACCTGTGACTCCACTTTCAAGGAGCTATGAACCTCTACTCCAAGATCTTTTTGATCTATAACTCTCCCCAACACACTACCATTAACTGAGTAAGACCTGCCCTAGTTAGATCTACCAAAATGCATCACCTCGCATTTACTTAAATTAAACTTCATCTGCCATTCATCAGCCCACTGGCCCAATTGATCAAGATCCCATTGCAATCCTAGATAACCATCTTCACTGTCCACTATGCCACCAATCTTGGTGTCATCTGCAAACTTACTAACCATGCTTCCTAAATTCTCATCCAAATCATTAATATAAATGACAAATAACAGTGGACCCAGCACCGATCTCCAAGGCACACCGCTGGTCACAGGCCTCCAGTTTGAAAAACAACTCTCTACAACCACCCTCTGTCTTCTGTCATCAAGCCAATTCTGTATCCAATTGGCTACCTCACTCTGGATCGCATGAGATTTAACCTTATACAACAACCTACCATGTGGTGCCCTGTCAAAGGCCTTACTAAAGTCCATGTAGACAACCTCGACTGAATTGCCCTCATATACCTTCTTGGCTATCCCTTCAAAAAACTCAGTTAAATTTGTGGACATGATTTTCCACTCACAAAGCCATGCTGACTGTCCCTAAACAGTCCTTGCCTCTCTAAATCCCTGTCGATCTGTGAAAATTAAGTTGTATTTCCAGCTATGGCCAAATATTTAATTCACTTTGTTCTGCAAGATTAAGGATGCTCACTTCAAATAAAGTACCATGAGGTTCCTGGAACTTGTGAAACTATAGTTAAAACCAGTTAAAAACTGCAGATGCTGGTCGGGAAAAATTAAGTTACAACAGTTATGGAAATTAAGTTATGACAAACAACTTTGTCAAGTAATGGAAAATGCTGATTAGCAAACAAGGCCTTCAGTGAGGCCAGTGCTTGCATACTCAGGATAAGCGACTAAACTGAACCTTGTGTTAGTTTCATAAACAGTGTTCCCAGCCTTGGCCACAGGATGAAAATAAGACCCTTTCAATAACCAAATTCCAAAGAACAAGATATGGTGAACTATAACTGTTACATTTTCTGTATGAATCGACAGAACACCTTGCAATGCTATGCTCTGTATTGTGTTCTCATTTGTGCACAAGTAATTAAAGCTTGGAAGTCTGAGTAGTCTTGATGCCCAGTGTTGTGTGTATCCAAGTCGATTATACTGCCTTGTGTTGTTTGTACCCAGGTATTCGACATATCCTGTCTCTCACAATACCTTCTAACAACTTACCCACTGCAGATGTTAGGATCACCGGCCTGCAGTTCCCTGCAGTTCCCAGGCTTTTCCCTCCAGCCTTCTTAAACAAAAGCACAACATTTGCCACCCTCCAATCTTCTGGTGCCTCACCTGTGACTGTTGATGATTCAAATATCTCTGCTGGGGGACCTGCAATTTCCTCCCTAGCCTTCCACAACGCCCTGGGATACACTTTAGCAGGTCCCAGGGATTTATCTACCTTGATGCACTTTAAGACTTCCAGCACCTCCTTCTCTGTAATATGTACACTCTCAAAATATCACTATTCATTTCCCCAAGTTTCTCAACAGATCTCACCGATCTCTTTGGATCCGCAAATAGATGACCTTGTTGATCCTTCAGAGGCTCTATTCTCTCCCCAATTACTCTTTTGCCCTTCATGTATTTGCAGAAGCTCTTTGGATTCTCCTTTGCCTTATCTGCCAAAGCAACAACTTTTTGCCCTCCTGATTTCTCTCTCAACGCTACTCCGACACGCTCTATACTCTTCAAGGGATCCGCTTGATCCCAGATGCCTATACATGTCATATGCCTCCCTCTTTTTCTGGACCAGGGCCTCAATATCCCGAGTTATCCAGGGTTCCCAACTTCTACCAGCCTTGCCTTTCACTCTAAAAGGAATGCGTTTATCCTGACCCCTGGTTAACACACTTTTGGAAGCCTCCCATTTACCAGGCGTCTCTTTGCCTACCAACAGACTCCCCCAATCAGCTTTTGAAAGTCCCTGTCTAATAGCATCAAAATTGGCCTTGCTCCAATTTAGAATTTTAACTTTTGGGCCAGACCTTTCCTTCTCTGTAACAATCTTAAAATTAATGAAATTATGGTCACTGGTCCCAAAGTGATCCCTCACAAACACTTCTGTCACCTGCCCTTCTTTATTTCCCAAGAGGAGGTTAAGTTTTACCCTCTCTCCAGTCGGGCCATCCACATACTGAATGATAAATTCGTCCTGAATACACTCAACAAATTTCTCTTCATCCAAGCCCCTAATACTATGGCTGTTCCAGTCAATGTTGGGAAAGCTAAATATTACCATCTTATTTTTCTTGGAGCTATCTGTAATTTCCTTACAATTTCCTGCTGACTATTTGGGGGCCCGAATCCAGGCAGTCCGGGATGCTGGAATTGATTCATGTCATGACAAACCTTTCATAGCACTTCATAATGATGGATGTCGGAGCCACCGGACGATAGTCGTTAAGGCACGCTGCTTGGCTTTTCTTTGGTAGTGGGATGATGGTCATCTTCTTGAAGCAGATAGGGACCTCGGACTGTAGTAAAGAGAGGTTGAAGATGTCTGCGAATACCCCTGCCAGCTGATCTGCGCAGGATCTGAGTGCTCGTCCGGGTACCCCATCTGGGCCAGTCGCTTTCTGTGGGTTGACCTTTGAGAAAGCTGCTCTGACATCTGCAATGGTGACCTCTGATACAAATTCATCCGAGGCTTCCAGAGTGGAGGGCTGACCTCATGCTCAAAACGGGCGTAAAATGCACTGAGCTCATCAGGGAGGGTTGCATTGGTGTCTGCGATTTTACATGCCTCCATCTTGTAGCCTGCTATGTCTTGCAAACCTTGCCATAGTTGGCGGGGCTCTATGTGGCTAGCCTGGAACTCTAGCTTAGTCCGGCACCCGGTGACCATTTGGAGGCCCGCTGACAGTACAATCCTATCAAAGTGATCTCCCCCTTCTTATTTCTCAGTTCTACCCATATAGACTCAGTTGGTAAACCCTCAGAAATATCCCCTCTCAGTACTGCCGTGATGTTCTCCCTAATCAAAAACGTAACTCCGTCCTCTCTTACCTCCTGTTCTATCTTTCCTATAACTTCCCTGGAACATTGAGCTGGCAGTCCTGTTCCTCCCTTAGCCATGTTTCAGGAATAGCTATAATATCCCAGTCCCATGTACCCATCCATGTCCTGAGTTCATCTGCCTTGCCTATCAGACCTCTTGCATTGAAATAAATGCGTTTAATCTAGACTTTCCTTGCTCTCTGCCCTGCTCTTGCCTGACCTATCTAGTACTAGGATTACTGACACTGCCTTTACTGTTTAACATGCTCTCTTTTAACTTCTGTGCTGCCCTCAACCTTCTCTTCTGTCTCCCTACTTCTTTTGGTCCCAACCCTCTGCCAAACTAGTTTAAACCTTTCCGAGTGACTCTCGCAAATCTCCCAGCCAGGATGAGTCCCCCTCCAGTTCAGATGTAACCCGTCCCTCTTGAACAGGTCACCACTGCCCCAAAAGACATCCCAATGATCCACAAATCTAAATCCCTGCCCCCTGCATCAGCTCTCAAGCCACGCATTCATCTGCCAAATCTTCTTATGCCTACTCTCGCTAGCACGTGGCACTGGCTGTAGTCCAGAAATTACTACCCTCGAGGTCCTGCACTTTAGCCTTCTGCCTAACTCTCTGTATTCACACTTCAGGACCTCATTTCTTTTCCTACCAATGTCGTTGGTACCAATGTGTACAACGACCTCTGGCTGCTCACACTCCCCCTTAAGAATGTCCTGCAACTGCTCAGAGACATCCTTGACCCTGCCACCAGGGAGGCAACACACCATCCTGGAGGCTTGATTGTGGCCACAGAAATGCCTGTCTGTGCCTCTAACTAGTGAGTCCCCTATTACTGCTGTTGAAGGCTGAGTTGTAGGCAATAAATAGGCGTCTGACATAAGTGTCCTTGTTATCCAGGAGTTACAGGGTTGAGTATAGGGCCAGGAAGATGTCGTCTGCTGTGGACCTGTTGCGGCAATAAGCGAACTGTAGTGGTTCTAGGCAATCTGGGTGACCGGAGTTGATGCATGCCGTGGGTTGTCTTCTTGAAGCAGGTAGTCCACCTTTCAGTCTTCAATAGGTGTTTTAAGATCTGCATGTTTCACCATTCCATTGGATTGTGAATTGTTGGGACTTGATGTAATGTGGCAAACTCCCAGTATAGTACAAATTTGCAAAACTCAGTGCCTGAGAATTGTGGACTAGTGTCTAAGATGAATCCTTCAGGTATGCCATGGCAAGCAAAAAAATTGTTTCAAATGATTTATTATAGTGTTGTTCTTGCTATCCTTTCACACAGCATAGATTCAAAAATCTATTTTGTATTTCCCTTCTTCAGCTTTAAATTCCTCTCTCTAGCTCTTGCCAGCACCTTCCTCAGCTTTGACAAAGGGTCATCTGGACTCGAAATATCAGCTCTTTTCTCTCCTTACAGATGCTGCCAGACCTGCTGAGATTTTCAAGCATTTTCTCTTTTGTTACTGATTCTAGCATCTGCAGTAATTTGCTTTTTCCCTCAGTCTGTGGTTGCGTTCTTCTCATGTGGCTCCCCAGACCAGCATATCATCAATATAAGTTTCCACATCCTCTAACCCTTCATTGTTCACTGTTCTGTGATACACCTCAGGAGCTGAATTAATACCAAAAGGTAAACTTAAATCCTGTAGCATCCAAATGGTGTGTTGAAGGTATAGAGATCAGAGCTGTGTTCATCAGCTTGACCTGCCAGAAACCTGAACTTGCATCCAAGATTTAATAGCATTTGGCACTAGCTAGCTCACACATGACCTCTTCTACTGTAGGCAGCTGATAATGGTTTTTTTTGTACTGTCTGGTTTAGGTCACTGGCATCCAAATAGACTTGCAGATTCCCATATGATGGAGAGGGACTAATTAGGCTAATAAACTACAACCACAGATTTAGGAACACTAACACAACACTAACTTTAGAGTGAGTGATCTTGGACTATGGGAATGTAAACAGCCAGGGCTGTTGCCATAGAAGACAGCTCTGTATGCTTAACAAATATTTCTCATTTCAAACATGTATTTTGAATTTACACGATGGATATGTTTTGCTTTTGGTTACATTTTGTGAAACTTCAGTCAGTGACAAAATACAGCAGGCCCTGGTGGGAGAGGTAAGAAACAATAGTTTCACTGAAAGCAATAATGCAGTGGTCGGGAACAAGATGGCTACCAATGCTAGCCTTATGAATGGGGTCATACATCTCCGAGAGATAATGCAGGTGGCGAGTAGACATGAAGAATTTCTCAGGGTCAGATGAGAGTCACATGGGTTCAATTTGGTGGGAATCATTCTCCCATTTCACTATCCAGCGTCCCATATTGCTGGGCAACAGAAGAGAGGTAACGTCCATAATTTATGACAAATAAAACCCCATGAGGTCAGGATGTGTGTTGTTATTGGCTGGAGGTAATGACAGGATGGTTATTGACTCATTTGTATTAATATTTACTCGATAGTGCCCACCGGAAAGGTGGGCAATATGATTTGGTAAATGTGTAATCGCCTTCACAGGGCGGTTGTTTTCCAGACTGATATCCGGCTGCCCGCATTCTATACCTTGAGTGCAGGGCTTCCTCATATCATTCTCCCATTTGATCGTTTGGTTAAATAAAGTCACATCTTCAAAATCAGTACACAGCATTTTGAGTCTTTGTATTTAGCTTAAGTCTGAGAAATACATAGCTTCGAGAGGAAACCCCCGTCGACACCATATGATTCTTCTATTATTATAATTGGATTAACCCACTTTGACGGTTCTTCAATTTTCTTGATGAAATGACCCTTCTCTTTTCTGTCCAATTCTGCTTTCAGTTGGTCTCTGAGAATTACTGGTACTTTCCTGGGCAGGTGTACTTTGAATGTCACAGTTTTGTCAATCTTGATGGTGTGTTCTCCTTTTCGGCAACCAATTCTCTTGAACAAATCTTTTTACTCACTAAGGATATAATCAAAGGTGGCAGTCATTATTCTTTTGATTAGCTTCAGATTCTATGAAAGGTTGCATCATTTTTCAGAGTATAAATGGAAGTACTGGAGATTGATTTCCACAGTTCACTTTATGTGTGCATTGGCCTTCTACAGCAACTTCTTTACCAATGTAAGTGGACAGCTTCACTTTTGTTTTAGTTACTGTTTTACTTTATTTATCTCACAAGACAGGCTTATGCACCTGTGTCAAGCTTGAAATTGCATGTTGGCAATTTTTAAACCAACCTTCCATTCATCTTCTTTCAAATTTGTTGTTACTGCACCAATGCAAAGTTCAGATTCAATATCTGCGTCATCATCTGCGATCGTGCATTTTGTTCGATTTGCACATCTTAATGGACTTTATCACAGTTCTTACACTGCTTTCCATTGGCCAGACAACTGCATAGTAAGTGCTCTGTTCCGCAATGACTGCATTTAAACGTTTCAATAGCAGTTTATGGTTTTTACCTATAGGCTGTCTATTTGTTTTTTCCCAATGCTGTTTCTGTTTAACTGCATTTAACTGCTTGAGCGTGTGTGGCATATCATCTTCCATCACCTGTTTAATCTGACTTTTGGATTCCTTTTTATGTTGGCTGTCAGTCTCTTCTTAAATGACCTCTTTATCTCTCATTTCTTTTTTTCACTCGCCACCTCATTCCACTCCCAGAACTTTGTGTTCTCACTTTTATTGTCAACCTTGAGTACAGCTCTCATGCACACCTTATTGTCTCATATTACTCACTATAACCTTTGTCATGAACACAGATTTAGAATTGCTTGTTCAATCTTTCCCCCATGTGTGAATATACTTCATCTGTACCCAATCTATCTCCTCTTTAAGGCTGCCCATTGTTCAATCACAATACATGCCAGTTCACCTGGGCCAGATCTATTCTAATCCCATTGAAAAGTGCCCATGCCACGTTAGTTAATTTTACTGTGGATTGTCCTTGGTTTTTTTCTATAGCTAAGCTAAGCCATAATATACTAAATGTTCACTATGCCTAAATGTTTGTCCACTGATATTTGATCCACTTGTCTCACCTCGTTCTCCAGATCCAGCAATGCCTCCTTTCTCGATGGACTGGAAACATGCTGAGGCAGAAGATTCTCCTGCTGAGGGCGGCACGGTGATTAGCACTACTGCCTCCTAGTCCCAGGGACCCGGGTTTGATTCCCAGCTTGGGTCACTGTCTGTGTAAAGTTTGCACATTCTCCCCATGTCTGTATGGGTTTCCTCCGGGTGCTCCAGCTTACTCCCACAGTCTGAAAGATGTGCTGGTTAGGTGCATTGACCATACTAAATTCTCCGAACAGGCACTGGAATGTGGCGACAAGGGGATTTTCACAGTAACTTCATTGCAGTGATTTGATTTGATTTATTATTGTTGCATGTATTGGGATACAGTGAAAAATATTGTGTCTTGCACACGATACAGACAAAGCATAGCATTCATAGAGAAGGAAAGGAGAGTGCAGAATGTAGTGCTACAGTCATAGCTAGGGTGTAGAGAAAGATCAACTTAATGCGAGGTAAGTTTTCTTGAAGCAATGCTGATGTAGATCTACTTGTGACAAAAATAAATAAACTTTTAAACTTTTTTCAGAAACTCGTCGCCCTCTCTGCCCTTTTTACAATTACTATACCAGCCAATATTCTGAAAATTAATATATAACCTGTGATATCACAAGGTGCTGGAGGGACAGTATTTCAGATACTCGCTCATCCATTTTCTACATTGCATCCATCCCTCACTCAACATGGCTGTTGTGTACAGTCATGCCTCACACCAGATGACCACTGGAAATCCCATAAGGAACTGGTGACCTTCAACCCGGAAGCACTTCCATGTCAATGTTGGTGATGAGGTTCAACTGCAACCCTTAGATAAATTATACAAATAGATCATCGAGCAATAGTGAAGAGCAGAAACCTTAGCATGAAAGTGAGGAGGACATTGGATTTCTTGGGATTACTTGTTTTGTGCAATTAGGACGAGACAACAAACCCGCGTTGGAACCTGACTACAAATTGTATGAGAACTGCCTCAGTAACTTGAACCCTTTTCTTGTTAATGGGACCATGAATTTGGCTATGTGCCTTCACGTGTTAATCAATAAATTGTTTATTGATTTGACTTCGTCTTCTGGTTGGCTACCTAAACTCCACCAATATTGTCACTGTGCAACATCAAACTATAAGTACACAATAGTTTTTGCACCCCACTGTAATGTCTTTAAAAATATGTTCGCCACATCTTTACAACTTGTTGATGGCCTAGGGAACACACCCTAATAGCACTAACAACCTTCCCACAACAGCAAACCATCCTACATGCACAAGTTTCATCGCCCCTCATTCCAGGAAGAGCACTGAAGATTTGTGTTCCAGAACTATCTGCATCCTTAGTCAAGCTGCTCTAACACTAGCATCTACCTAACAATGTGGAAAACTGCCCAGGTATGTCCTGTCCACAAAAAGCAGGACAAATCCAATGGAACCAAATACCATCCCATCAGTCTACTCGCGATCATCAGCAAAATGATGGAAGGGGTCATCTTATTACCTTATCACTGAGGCTCAGTTTGAGGACCAACAGGGCCATTCAGCTCATAAACACATTACAACCTTAGTCCAAACGTGGACAAAAGAGCTGACCCCGAAAGATGAGGTGAGAGAGACTGCTCTCGACATCAAGGCAACATATGACCAAGTGTGTCATCACCAAACACTATTTGTGATTCCTCAGGTACTAAAGCAGTTTGTTCCCCTTTGTAGCAAATTCTGGATAACAAACAGGCTTGGGCAGATAGGTGGCAGGCAAATTGGCGCCACACAAGTTCCAGGCAATTACCATCTCCAAAAAGAGAGAATACAAGCATTTTCCCATGAAATTCAGTGGCATTACCATTGTTGAATCCCCTGATATCAACATCATGAGGATTACTATTGAAATAGAAATAGAACTTAACCAGCCATACAAATGCAGTAGTTACAAAAACAAGTCAGAGGTGGAGAGTTACTCAGCTCCTGACTCCCCAAATTCAGTCCACCATCTACAAGGCACAGTCAGGAATGTGATGGAATACTCTTTAATTGTCTGGATGAGTGCAGCTCCAATACCACGCAAGAAGCTCAATGCCATCCAGAACAAAACAGCCCACTTGACTAGCACACAATGCACCACCTTCAACATCCACTCCCTCCACCACCAATGCCCAGTGGCAGCAGTGAGTACCATCTACAAGGTGCACTGTAGCAACTCACCAAGGCTCCTTCGACAATACCTTCCAAATGCACAACCTCTATCACCTTAAAGGAGAAGGGCAGCAGATGCATGGGAACTCTCTTTTACAAAAGGCAGTGGAAGCAGAGTCTTTGGATATTTTTAAGGTAAAACTAGATAGCTTTTTGATCAACAAGGGGATGAAAAGTTATCGAGGTTAGGCAGGCATGTGGGGTTGAAGTTTCAATCCGATCAGCCATGATCTTATTGAAGGGTGGAGCAGGTTCAAGGGTTCATATCACATCTGCCAGCTCCTCTCCAAGCCACGCAACATCCTGACTTAATACTGTGTCACCATTTGTTCACTGTGACAGGGTCAAAATCCTGGAACTCCCTTCTGAACAGCTCTGTAGGTATACCTACACCACTTGGACTGCAGCGGTAAAACAAGGTGGCTTACCAGCACCTCCTCAGAGCAATTAGGGATTGGCAATAAAATTGTTGGCCTAGACAGTGATGCCCACATCCCTTGAAATAATGTTAAAAATGGTACTCTCAATCTGCTGTTGGGAAGAGAGTTCCAGCATTTTGATCCAACGAGAGTGAAGGAATGACGATATAGTTCCAAGGCAGAATAGTGTGTGGCTTGGAGGGGAACTTGCTGGTGGTGGTGTTCTCATACGTCTGCTGCCCTTGTTCTTCCAGGTGATAGAAGTCGCAGGTTCAGAAGGAGCTGTGACGAGCTGCTGCAGTGCATCTTGTGTAAAGTACACATAGTGCTGCCACTGTGCATTGATATTTAAATTGGTAGATGACATGCCGATCAAACATACTGCTTTCTCCTGGATTTCGTCAAGTTTCCTGAGTGTTGTTGGAGCATACTCATTCAGGAAAATGGCGAGTATTCCAACACACTCATAACTTGTGTGCATTGTAGATGGTGGACAGACTTTGGAGTCAAAAGGTGAGTTACTCACCTCAGAATTCACTGGGCATGATCTTCCGGCTCTTCACGCCAGTGGTACCCTCTGAATCCACCAACGGTGCACCCCACTGTGTATTTCCGGTAGGGAGGTGCACTTGAGACCAGGGAGAGATCGGCCATGATCTGATTGAATGGCAGAGCAGGCTTGACTCCTAATTCTTATGTTCCTATGAATGGTGGAGCAGGCTCTGCTCCTAATTTCTATGTTCCTATCTGTCGGTATTTATTCTGAATGAGTTAACTCACAGACTGGGGAATTCCTGGAGAAAATGCTGTCTCTGAAACCTCATTTAAATAGCCTTATCTCAAGTCCTGGCTGTGACAGTGAATACAAGCAGACTGTTTTGGGTCATGGGTACCACAGCTGAGACTGATATGGCGGAATTTTACAGCCTCACTCGTCCGGAAACCGTAAAATCCCTCCAAGGTCTACAGACCTTCCGATGGTCCGCCCCTTGCCCGCTCCAATTCTTGTGGTGGGCAGGGCGTAACATTCTAGCCATCATGTCAAGTTGCCATGTGATTGTAACCATTACAATGTTGCTCATGATCTTTATGTTCATGAAGTTCACAGCAATGTACATACAACATATTTCATGACAACTTAGATTTATATATACATGGTGTGGAATTTTCCCAAGATTGGGGAGGGGGTATGTCTAGGTGTTGGGACCATATACAGGTACCAAACCTGCATGAATGGTCAGTGGGACTGTATCAGCAATTTCCTTGAAGGTACCCTCCTTATTGGCCACCATAAGACCTGCCATCCAATTAAACACAGGAAAAGTGCTCTAGAGTCTCAGCAGTGCCAGTGCAAGAGGTGGCTGATGCTCAGAAATACAGGAGACCTCAGGCCAACAGCAGGTAAGAAAACAAAAATTATAAATCTTGGGGCCCAGTTTTTTACCAACACATTTCCCTCCCAGGGAAATTGTTGGGATCACAGGAGCTTCTTTCCCTCCCCACTGCACCTTTCTTTGTTCCACAGAGCTTGCCTCCCTAAGAAGCCAATGAGACTGCATCTATGCAGCTGTTGACCTCCTAATGAACAGCAGGGTGTTGGGGGAGGTGGGGGGGAGTGCCAATGGCCCTTAAGAGGGTCTTTAATTATTCAAATTAGATACCCATCTCATTCAGCATGACCTCATTGAGGAACTGCTCCAGTGAGGTCTTAGCATTTTACCAGTCCATCTGTTTCCCAGCCTGTTGCTCTGGGATGGGTAATATACCAACCACGGGCTTCACTATAACTTCTGCTGAGTTTAACTAACCTGACTTTCCATGTTGCTGAGAAGAAATTGTAGAGACTTATGAACTACTGCATGGAAGCCTTTTACAACCATCTTATCAATGTATTTCACATAGTTCTCCCAGCTTTTAGCTTTCTCTTCTGCTTGAAAAAGTATTCTGTTTTCCTGCAACCAGAAAAACAATACAAATCCAAATTATTTATACACTTTAAACAGTCATGATTATCCTGGATGCCCAATGTCAGGCTGCTAAACATGAACAGCATAACTCATGCCCTGCTTTTGTCCAAGCCTCGGAATGCTTAAATTTAACAGGATTTGAACTTGACCTCATAAAATCCCTCAAAGGTTGGGCATTGGGGGAAAAGTGTTGAAATTGATGTGTAGCTGTCACATTTCAAAGGACTTTCAAAAAACATTTGCTTTTCACAGGAGATTGGCGAGTAAACAGCAGCAGATGTTTCAAAATTTTACTGACACAAAATGGAGGTAAAATTAAGGTTTAATATTTGGAAACCTGAGTTTTCAAAGGGATATTTGAAGCCAAAAGAGGGCTATGATGAAAGGAGTAGTGAAATATTTATGAGAACAGGTTTTCAACTGTAGTTAGTTGCTGTGGAGGGTAGATGCAAAGTAACACTGAAAACAAACTGCTATGTGTTTGGAGTGTATCAGAAGAGCAGTGAAAGTCTTCTAATTGGTAAAGGCAATTCTGTTTTGGGCCAGGATACTATTTGACCTGTGGAAGCTTGATTTGAATCTCCCTTTGGAAAAAAAAAATATCAGCGTGGATTGTACTTCCCTTTAAAATTAAGCAATTTCTTGGTTTGGGTAATATTTCCTGGAATTTATGGTTAACAATCTGTAAAGGCTGTTGCCAGAAAATATAGTTTTGTGTACTTTTGGTAAAGCATTTTATGGGTTATTTTGTAAGATTTTTCTAACTGTGTTTCATTTAACTTGTATGTTTAAGTTTTATCCTTTATTTATTTTAATAAGCATTTTAATTCTTCAAATTTTTTAAGTTATCACTGGAGTCCTGTACTTTTATGTTCAGTAGCTTTCCCTCCTCAATTCTACAACAAAATACGATCAGATGAGACAGATTTTGATCTGAGGTCTGGTTTGTTCAGCATTAAAATCAGCTGTTATTCCAATACACCCACTCCCACAACAAGTGTAAAGTATTTCTTATGTACGTTCCTTATTTTCCCCAATGAGTATCAGTTGCTCTTAAGCATAATAGAAGCATGCACTCTGTAGTAACTTCAAAGGCAACTCATTGTGGCTTCAAGTTTATTTACCAACAATATTTGTACATGTATAAACAAGGGTCTGCCAGAACTGCAGCGAGGTTACTCCCTGACCCAAGATGTACCCCCTTGCACCCAATTCACTTGGCTTCCCACGCTGCCTTTCTGTGATGACTTCAGTCAGGCAAATGAGGTTGGCCTGCTAGAGTATGAACTCGCTGATTAAGTCCTACCAAAAGATGTCCCTGATTGAGTCCTAATTAATGGCCCAATCAGGGAGCCTATTTAAAGCAAGTGTGTCAGTCTCTCTGCCTGCTGAAGCAGGGAGCACTCTGTTGTATAGTATGTCTTGTAAATAAAGGAACTTTGGTGATGGGACCTTCGCCTCCGTGGATTTATTACACTCGCCATAAGGTAGAGCCCAATCACGTGGCCCTCTGGGATCACCCCCTTAAAGGGGCCACGCTACCACTCTCCTTCCCCCTTAACTCCTAAGTTCATCTATCGTACATCATTAAACATAAGCATACAAAGCTTGATAAGACATAGGGACACCCCAGGAAAAACTCATCACAAGTTCAGGTGGTCAGGAAACTCCCGGACCCTGGTGGAGCATTTCAATTTGGTACTATAATCTTCGGTGAGTACAGAATCTTGGCAGTCTGTTGCAAAAGGTAAACTCATCAATCTGATGTCGAGATCCTCCTCAGCAGCTACTGCCTCCTCGGTTTCGGAAACTACTGGATGCCCTGCTCCATACTTACAAAGGGGATCCCTATATCAGCAACTGCTGAACACAAGTCTACCGCAGGAGACCAGTTGATCCCCTGCATCAGGCCCAACTCTCTTCCTCAAATGATCCACATGTTTTTGTTTTACACAATTACCTTGTACTTCTACAATGTAGGAGACTGGTCCTGTTCTTTACACAATTTTATCAGACATCCATGTCAGTCCTACTGCAAAATTCCTGGCCAGAACTAGATCATCATCTTGGAAAACCCAGTCCATTTTTGTCGAGTCATGTTACAGGATTTTATGGCCTCACTCGTCCTGAAACCGTAAAATCCTGCCCGAGGTCAATGCATCTTTCCATTATCCACCCCTCACCCACTCCAATTCCCATGGCAGGCAGGGCAGTAAAATTCCAGCCATGATTTTCTTTCTGGCAGGCTTACCTAGCCTCCACCCTCCCCGCCAAATCTGGGAATACCAAATCCAAATGGATCCGTAAACGGCACTTCATTAGTAATTCAGCTGGCGTGACCCCAGTGGTCACATTTGGCGTGTATGACAACAAGAAATTTGCCAAACGTGAAGGTAATGGCCTATGAACTTGTTTTCTTATTGATGATTTGAACATTTGTACTTGTTCTACGAACCCATTAGAAGCTGGGTGGTAAGGTCTGACCAAACATGACAAATACCTTTTCACTTAACAAATTTCCGAAAGTCTTCTGCTTAAATGCTGAGCCATTGCCTGACATTAAGACCTCTGGGATGCCTCAACTTGTCAATGGTGGCTGTGGCCGCTGTAGACTTCATCAATTGGACACCCAACTATTTAGAATGCACATCAACCAAGATCAGAAACATATGTCCCATGAACGGACCTGCAAAATCAATATGTAATCTTGATCACGGCCTACCCAGCTACTCCCAAGGATGAATATTCGTCAGTGGCAGCAATGCCTGCTTGGATTCACAACTCCGGCACTGGCTGATCATTCTTTCCATTGTTTTATCGATTCCCAGCCACCAAAAAAACTTCAGGCAAGTGCTTTCATCCTACTTTGTCCTAAGTGTGTGTTGTGCAATTCCTATAATTAAAGCAGTTGCCTCTGGGGTGGCACAATAACACGAGTCCCCCACAATAACATGTCATCCTCACGCTTTATCTCCATTATACACTGCTGGTAAAGTTTAAGTTGCTCTGATTTCACATAGCACTATCCTTGCATCGCCATTCTCTTAACTTTTGATAACACTTGGTCCCTTTCAGTCCAGTAAGAAGTCTCGCAACACAAGGTTAAGGTCAAACAGGTTTATTTGGCATCATGAGCTTCCAGAGCGCTGCTCCTTCACTAAACCTGTTGGTTTATTTGGTCCAATCATTTGGACAGCGAGGACCCATCATTTCCCTTGTCTATATTTTCTCTGCATTTGATAATGTTCTTGATGCAAATGCAGTTGGTCTTTCCATGCCATCTGTCTGAAGTTTTTTTTATTATTAAAGCCTTTACCATCTACCCTGAAATCCAAGTATAATCTCAGACTAAAGGGACGATTCTTTAAACCAGAGATGAAGATGAATTTCTTCAGCCAGAGAGTGGGGAATCTGTAGAACTCTTTGCCGCAGAAGACTGTGGAGGCCAGGTTATTGAGTGTCTTTAAGACAGAGATAGATAGATTCTGATTTATAAGGGGATCAGGGGTTATGGGGAAAAAGAAGGAGAATGGGGATGAGAAAAATATCATCCATGATTGAATGGTGGAGCAGACTTGATGGGCCAAATGGCCTAATTCTGTTCCTATGTCTTATGGTCTTATGTTCTTATATATCTTCATCTGCCTGGAAAATGCAACTCTCATTTCAAAAAGACACCTGCTTCTTTAAATCTTCTCAAAACTTCCTCTAAGTTTGACCTGTGTTCCTTAGGACATCATCTAGATATACCATTACATTAGGAGTGCCCTGTAATAAACTTTCCCTCGTACTCTGGAATATGGCATAGTTTTAAGTTTATTTATTAGTGTCACAAGTAGGCTTGCATTTACACTTCAATGAAGTTATTGTAAAAATCCCCGAGTCGACACATTCCGGCACCTGTTTGGGCACACTGAGGGAGAATTTAGCATCGGCAATGCACCTAGCCAGCACGTCTTTCAGACTGTGGGAGGAAACCGGAGCTCCAAGAGGAAACCCACACAGACACAGGAGGAATGTGCAGACTCCGCACAGACAATGACCCAAGCCAGGAATCGAACCCGGGTCCCTGGTGCTGTGAGGCAGCAGTGCCACTGAGCCACCATGCCACCCTGCCCTATTGATGAGAATCCAAAAGGTAAATGTATGTACTGGTATCGTCCTGTGGAGGTTGAAAGTAACTAATCTCTGTGAATCCTCATCCAACTCCAGCTGTTGGTAGGCATGACTGAGCTCTAACATGGTGTACTTCAGGCCCTCTGCTAATTTGCCATAGAGGTCCACAATTCTAGGGTATCTATCTATTTGAGCTCCTCAATTAACAGATAGTTTATATTTCCCACAGATTCCTATAGTGCAATCCGGTTTGAGGATAGGGACGATGGGTGCATCCCATTCAGAGAACTGTACAGGTTTTGTGAGACCTAAATCTTACAATCTCCCAAACTCTACTTCAACCTTATGATGATGTAGAGATGCCGGTGTTGGATTGGGGTGGACAAGATGAGAGGTCACACAACAGCAGGTTATAGTCCAACAGGTTTATTTGAAATCACAAGCTTTCGGAGCGCTGCTCCTTCATCAGGGCAGCACGGTGGCACAGTTGTTAGCACTGCTGCCTCACAGCGCCAGGGACCTGGGTTCAATTCGGCCTTGAATGACTGTCGAGTGTGGAGTTTGCACATTCTCCCTGTGTCTGCGTGGGTTTCCTACAGATGCTCCGGTTTCCTCCCACACCCCAAAGATGCTTTATGCGCAGAACATCCTACTTCCTCAAAAAAAGAACTCCAGAAGCCAGTTAGACATGTTTTCCCTTTCACAAAACCATGTTGACTTAGCCCGATTAACCTGAGCTTGTCCAAATGCCCTGCTATAAATTCTTTATAGCTTCCAACACTTTCCTCATGACAGATGTTCAGCTAAATGGCCTGTAGCTTCCCCCCGTTCTGTCTCCTTCCCTTTTTGAATAATGGAGTTACATTTGTTACCTTCCAAACTAATGGGACTTTCTCCGAATCTAGGGAGACATTAGACACTTCCTTTAAGACCCTAAAATGAAGTTTATCAGAACCTGAGCTCTTTTCGGCCCACGGTTCCAACCATTTATTCAGTACCACTTCTCTGGTGACTGTAATTTCCTTGAGTTCCTCGCTCCCTTATACTTCTTGGATTGTAGCTGCTTCTGGGATGTTACTTGTATCCTCTATAGTGAAGATCTGTTCAATTAATCTGCCATTTCCTTTTATTTCATTATCAGATTAATTTTCTATACGACCAGCTTATTTTGTTAGCTCTTCTTTTTAAAATATTTATAAGAACTCTTATTTTCTGTTTTTATATTTCTGGTTAGTTTACTTTCATGGTCTAATTTTTCTCTTTTCATTAATCTTTGTCATCCTTTGCCGTTCCTTATATTTTGCCATCTGTCTCTGCACAATTTTATGCTTTTTCTTTAACTCTAATAGTATTTTAAACTTTCTAGTTCACCATGAATGTTAGGTCCATCCCTTAGATTTTTTCTTATTCATTACAATGTATTTATTCTATCAACATCCTGGGGATTACCAATGACCAGAAACTGAACTGGACCAGCCATATAAATACTATGGGTACCAGAGCAGGTCAAGGGCTAGGAATAGCTATGGCAAGTGACTCACCTCCTGACTCCTCAAAGCTTGTCCACCATCTACAAGGCGCAAGTCAGGAGTATAATGGAATACTCTCCACTTGCCTGGATGAGTGTTCGAACAACACTAAAGAAGCTTGAGATCATCCAGGACAAAGCAGCCTGCTTGATTGCTACCCCTTTTCACAAACATTCAATACCCCACCACCAAAGCACAGTGGCAACCACGTGTACCATCTACAAGCTGCACTGCAGGAACCCACCAAGATTCCTTAGGCAACACCTTCAAAACCCACAATGACTACCATCTAGAAGGACAAGATAGTTGGGAACACCACCACCTGGGAGTTCCCCTCCAAGTCATTCACCATCTTGACTTGAAAATATATCGATGTTACTTCACTGTCGCCTGGAACTCTCTCTCCCTAAGAGCATTTTGGGTGTACCTATACCTCAGGTACTGCAGCGCTTTGAGAAGGTGGACCACCACCATCGTTTCAAGGGCAACTACGAACGGGCAATAAATGCTGGTCTGGCCAGCAATGCCTACATCTCATTAAAAAAAATTTTTTAATTCTGTGCATTCTGAAATATCCCCTTAAGTGTTAGCAACTGCATCTCTCCCTTAACCTATTTTGCCAAATTTGCTTTCATGCCCTTATAATTGCTCTAAGTTAAATTTAAAAACAAAGTCTCAGACCCACCTGCCTTTCTGACAACTCCAATTATTCTTTATGCTCTACTCTACCATGTGGTTGCTGTTAGGATACCTGTACACAACTCCCACAAGTGACTATTGGCCTTAACCATTTCTTATTTCCACACAAACCTTTCCACATCCTGGATTCTTGAATTTAGGTCATCCCCTCATATTGTACTAATACCATAATTATCTAAGGGAGCCACCCCTCCTCCTTTTCCGCACTTCCTATCCTTCTTAAATAGCCTGTACCCTTCAATATAAGGTTCCAATCCATGTCCCCCTGCAGTTATGGCTATCAAATTGTATTCACTTATTTCTATGTGCATTTGCAGTTTATCTGTTTTGTTTCGAATGCTACCTGCATTCAAATACAGAGCTTTTAATTTCATCCTTTTATTCTTTTTATAATCTCTAGTCTTATTCACGGGATGTGGGCAAGGCTGGCTAGGCCAGTATTTATTGTCCATTCCTAATTGCCTTTGAGAAGGTGGTGGTGAGCTGTGTTCTTGAACCATTGCAGACTATGTGGTGCTTCAACCAAGGAAACTGCCTAAATTGCCTGAAGAATCTGTGTAGGAAATCTCACTGGAGTCCTACATCCAACTCCTCTGCCCTATGAAGCAGCATGCGGCTGACAAAAAGGCAGAAGCTGCCTCTGATGTTGCTCCTCTTGTTGCTCATCAGAACTTCAAAATAGGGCTACATAGGATGCTCCAATGCCATAGAGAAGGCTGACAGCAGTGAAGCGCAGTTCAAGATGAGGACAAGTGCAAGATGTAAGACAGGTGGACTGATATCCAAGATGTTATCTAGCAGTGATTGCAGTCTCAGAAGAAGTGCTGTGCAGTCTCTCACCTGTACATCGCTGGAGCCCTTCAGTTTCACTTTACAAAGCCTTCTCAGCCTGTCGGTTTTACTGAAGAAGCACACCCTGTTGTGCATTTGTTTAGTCGATCCTAGAACTAAATAGGTTGGTTAAACCATTGTGTTTGGTTAACTGGTTGGTTAAATGCATACCCAACAGTTTCAAGCTGGTTCCTCCCTCAGCTATGGCTTGCCAGACTGCAATCTGGAAATTGGCTGAATGATCACAGGATTCTGACCCAGCATTACTCTTAGATGGGTTAACTTCCCACATGCATCCAAACCCACTTGTACTTGGCTGTAATAATTTAACCCATTATGTTCAATCTCCCAGGAGAAATGATAGTATTTATAAACAGTATGAAGTGAACACTGGATGGTTCTCTTTTTACCTCCAATAATGCATGAAGCTTGACACCATCTTCACTAACAATTGTATATCTTTTGTTTAACATGTTCGGTCGTCCATCAAGGTCCAAGAATGAATCTTTTTTATTGCCACTTCTTTCAAACAAGGGGCTTGCTGACCATTCCTACCAAAAAAATCAGTGAAAGTAAATCTGAATTGAACCAACAGGGCAAACACAACTATTTAAAGAATACCAAGTATCAATACAGTCAGCAACATTGTGCAGCTGCAGAGGACTCTTGAGGGGGAGGGTGAAGTGGACTTCATCCACATCAGTACCAACAACACAGGTAAAAAGAGAAATAAGTGGTGTTTTTGTAATGATGTAAAAGCACTAATCACTCATTAGGGATTGGGTAGACACATTGCCGGTTCACTTATTGAGACTAGGCATATTAGAACAAATATTCAGAGGTATAAAGCTTGAAGACATCAGCTGCAGAGTTGTGTACTGCTCACAGGCCAAAGTAAAACTGAGACTGGATCACACAGTATACTTTCCTTCTAGTGATGACATACAGCTACCTTTAAATATAGATTACAACATTCCACTTCTTTTTCAAGATACCTTCTCCATTTGCAAAGAAATACAACTAGTTACAATACATATTCATGTATAGTCACCACTGTGTAAGTATATAGGGCTGATAATCTATGAGTCTCTGAAGTGCAGAGGTAATCTGCTAGCATGCCCAGATTAGGGTTGTGGTTCCCAGCCAAGGAGTGTTCTTTATCCTCCTGATGCTCTGCCCTCAGGGATTTTGGTGGGTCAATTTGTTTTCATGATATGATGGACTCGGAGCCACACAGGAAAGGGAGTGGGTGGTGTGGGGGGAATCCCACGCTGCCTTGATGAACCCTGGGTCTTCTCTGTTGAGTCTAGGGATTAGCACAACATTTACAGGCTCAGGATCAGGGCTGGGAGTGGCAGTTATTTGTTAGTTCACCTAGCTTATTTATGCTCTTTTCTTGGTCCTCTTGCTCAAAGGGTGGCTACCTTCTTCCCATAGCCCATCCCGCCCTAACCCACGATGGTCTGGATAGAGGTGACCACTGGTTCAGACCCATCCTGTGGGGCTTGGGATTGACTCATGGTGGGGGGAAGGGGTGGATGCAGTAGCTGCTTTGACGTTGCTTCTGCACTTAAAGACTGACGATAATATTTTCAAGGCAGTCTAATTTACAGCATAGAGGGAGGTCATTTGGCCCAATGTGTCGATATCTGCTGATAAGTAGCCATCCAGCCTATTCCCACTTTCCAGATCCTGGTTGTAGTCTTGCAGGTTATGGCACTTTAGGTTTTAAGTGCACATCCAAGTACATTTTAAACATTATTAAGGTTTCTTCCTCTACCATCCTTTCAGGCAATGAGTTCCAAATCCCCACTGCCCTCTGGCTTAAAGAAATTCCCCTCAAATCCCCTCTAAACCTCTCATCTTTTACCTTAAATCAATGCCCCTTAGTTATGGATCCCTCAATCAAGGAGAATAAAGCCTTCCTCTCCACTCTAACTAGACCCTTCGTAATGTTATGTACATCCATTAAGTCTCCACAGATTCCTCCTTTCAAAAGAAAATGACCCAGCCAATCCAATGTTTCCTCACAACCAAAATGCTTTAGCTAGGGTAACATCCTGGTGAATCTCCATGGTTCTTGTCCAGTGCAATCATATCTTTTTGATAATGTAACAATCAGCACTGCATGCAGTACTCCAACTGTGGCCTATGTAGTGTTTTATACAGTTCCAGTAAAATCTCCCAGTTGCATGCATTGGCTCATAAGGTCAAGTATTGCAAATGCCTTCTTGATCACCTTATTTACTGTCCAGCTACCTTCAAAGATCAAAAACAAAATGCTGGAAAATCTCAGCAGGCCTGACAGCACCTGTGGGGAGAGAATAGAGCCAACGTTTTGTCACGAAGGGTAATCAGACTCAACATTGGCTATATTCTCTCCCCACAGATGCTGTCAGGCCTGCTGAGATTTTTCAGCATTTTCTGTTTTTGTTTCAGATTCCAGCATCCGCAGTATTTTGCTTTTACCTTTTGGTTTCACCTTCAAGGATCAGTGGACATGCAGTCTTATATGTCCCTCTGTTCCTCTAAACTTCTGTAACTGACCATTTGTTGTGCCTAGTTAGCTTTCCCCAAATACATTGCCTTAAACACTTCTCTGGATTGAACTCCTATTGCCACTGTTTGCCTACCTATTTGATACCTCATTGATACCTTTCTGCAATCCGCAGCGTTCTTCTTCATTAACAACCACACAGCCAACATTTATATCATCCACATTCTTAATCAGAATGCCCTACATTCAATCCAGATAGAACCATAGAACCATAGAAAATTAGATCATTGATATTGTTAAGGATTCACCTAGCAATAAAAGTAACAGGAAATTAAAAAGGCCTGAAAGGTAGAAATCTGCCTAGCAACTAACAAGAATTTAACAATAACAAGATAAAAAATCTGCCTTGCAACAGTAACAATGAACATTTCCAGGAACAGGCAAGTCTCTAAGAGTGATCAATGCATTCAAAAGTCATGAGAGTATCTAAAGATGATCAGGTGTGGATTGCTCTAGGAGTAGACATAGATTACTTAGATGACAGCTTTTTAAGTTCCCTAAACAGAAATGGTTTACCGAAAGAGATTGGGTGATTTCAGGGCAATAGAAATGTTAAGCTTCACAAAAGGAAAGAATTTTAGATATGTAGACAGCCAACTGTTGAATTTGAAATAACAAAAGGGGATAATATAACTGTTACCCTTCTCAGAAGCAGATAAGGCAGTCCACGCCTCATAGCCAGAAGCCAGTCCAGCACTCACAGCCAGAAGCCTGTCACCAGGAGACTAGGATCTACTTCATAGCCAAGGAGATGCTATAGTATTACATCTAAGTCTTAGGGCCAAAGCATTGCAGTAAAACCTTCATAACAGTGGTTTAAATATCTACACTGGCCCAGGAAAAGACATTTCTCAGACTTGATCATCTGCCTTGAATTGTGCAATAACTATAAGCTGGATTTGACTTATTTGGATGTTGTTTGGGAAACGGAAGTCTTCAGGGATGAGTTCAGGGATCATACATAAATTGTGTGCGTGCGTGTGCACGTGTGTGCTCAAGTCAGGACACTCTTGCAGATAACATCATTTGTGACAATATATACCACAAAAAGCAAGGAACTTCATACTGAGCCCTGTAGAACACCACCGGAAATATGATTTCAGTCACAAAAACACCCATCGACCATTATCCTTTGCTTCCTGCCTCTGAGCCAATTTTGGATTTGACTTAGCACTTTGCCTTGTATCCCATGGACTTTTACTTTCATGACCAGTCTGCCATGTGGAACCTTATCAGAAACCTTGTTAATATTTATATAGATTACATCAAATTCACAACTCCCATCAAGCCTCCTTGTCACCTCCTCAAAAATTCAATCATCTTAGTCAGACATAACTTTCTTTTAACAAATAACAACTCTCTGCTGTCTTTGATTAATCCATGGTTTCTGAACTGAAAATTTATCTTGCCCAACAGATTTTATTTAAATATTTTTCCTACCATTTAAGTTAGGCAGACTGACTTGTATCTCTTTCTCCCTTTTTAAGAAATGGCACAACAGATGGGACACAGAATAAATGTACAGTTGGAAGTGAGGTTCAGTCAAATATAAAAGGAAAACCTGGTCAGTCCAGCAGGCAGAGAACACATAGGCATGATAAGGCACATGGGAGGATTTGTAGGCTAAATTGCATTTATTTGAATGCAAGGAGCGTTTCTGGCAAGGCACATGAACTTAAAGTATTGATCAGCACGTGGAAACATGATATTGTTGTAATCATTGAGATATGGTTGAAAGGAGGACAGGACTGACAGCTAAATATTCAAAGGTATAGAATTTTTTGGCGTGATAGAGGGGATGTAAGAGAGGAGGGGGCATTGCATTATTGATAAAAGAGACCATCACTGCAGTAATGAGGGAGGATGTCCTAGAAGGCTCTTCAAATGAGGCCATATGGGTGGAGTTGCAAAATAAAATGGGATGATCACTTTGTTGGGACTATGCTATGAGCCTCCCAACAGTCAGACGGAGATAGAGGAGCAGATATGTAGCCAAATCACAGAGAGATGCGAGAGGAATAGGTTATAGTAGTAGGGGATTTCAACTTCACCAATATTAACTGAAATCACTTAAGTACAGAAGGATTAGATGTGGTGGAATTTTTAAAGTGCATCCAGGAGAGCTTTTTGTGCCAGTACGTAGATAGTTCTACTAGGGATGGGGCAGTGCTAGACCTAATCTGAGGGAATGAAGCCTGGCAAGTGGTCGAGGTGTCAGTGGGAGAGCATTTTGGGGATAGTAGCCATAACTCTAAGTGTCAAAGTTATTATGGAAAAGGATAAGGATAGCCCACAAATCAAATGTCTGAATTGGGGGAAAGGCCGATTTCAATATCAGTAGACAGAATCTGTCAAACATAGACTGGGACCAGCAAATTGCAGGTAAATTTACATTTGGAAAATGAGAGTCTGCTAAAACTGAAATAGTGAGAATTCAGGACCAAAGTGTTCCTCTAAGAGTGAAGGGCACGGGCCACAAGTCCAGGGAACCCTGAATGTCAAGGGATACTAAGAGTTTGAAAAAGAAAAAAAAGGAAGCATATGATACGTACCGAGCACTAAAATGAGAGTGTAGGGTATTATCATAAGCATATGATTCGTACCGAGCACTAAAATGAGAGTGCACTTAAAAAATAAATTAGAAGGGCAAAGAGGGCAGATAAGAGTAAGGAAAACCTCAAAGCATTTTATAAATATGAGTATATTAAAAACAAGAAGATGACAGAACAAGAGAATATCACAGCTGTACTGCGGGAGGACACCTCGGAGGGCTCATATAGCAAGGCAATATGGGTAGAGCTCAGGAATAGGAAGGGCGTAGTCACAACATTGGAGGTTTACTATTGGCCGCCCAACTGCCAGGGGGAGATAGAGGAACAGATATGTAGGCAGATTTTGGCAAGGTGTAAAAGTAACAGGGTTGTTGTGGTGAGAGATTTTAACTTCCCCTATATAGACTGGGACTCACTCAGTGCTAGGGGCGTGGATGGGGCAGAGTTTGTAAGGAGTATCCAGGAGGGCTTCTTGAAAAAGTATGTAGATAGTCCAACTAGGGAAGGGGCCATACTGGATCTGGTATTGGGAAATGAGCCCGGCCAGGTGGTCGACATTTCAGTAGGAGAGCTGTTCGGGAACAGTGACCACAATTCAGTAAGTTTTAAGGTACAGATGGATAAAGATAAGTGTAGTCCTCAAGTTAAGGTGCTGAATTGAGGGAAGGCTAATTACAACAATATTAGGCAGGAACTGAAGAATGTAGATTGGGGGCAGATGTTTGAGGGCAAATCAACATCTGGCATGTGGGAGGCTTTCAACTGTACGTTGACAGGGATTCAGGACCGGCGCATTCCTGTAAGGATGAAGGATAAGTATGGCAAGTTTTGGGAACCTTGGATAATGAGAGATATTGTGAGCCTAGTCAAAAAGAGAAAGGAAGCATTTGTCAAGGCTAAGAGGCTGGGAACTCACGAAGCAAGTGTGGAATATAAGGAAAGTAGAAAGAAACTTAAGCAAGAGTAAGGAGGGCTAAAAGGGGTCACGTAAAATCTTTGGCCAGAAGATTAAGGAAAATCCCAAGGCCTTTTATACATATATAAAGAGCAAGAGGGTAGCCAGGGAGAGGGTTGGCCCACTCAAGAACAGGGGAGGGAATCTATGAGTGGAGCCAGAGGAAATGGATGAGATACTAAATGTGCACTTTGCATCAGTATTCACCAAAGAAAAGGACTTGGTGGATGATGAGTCTGGGGAAGGGTGTGTAGATAATTTGAGTCATGGTGAGATCAAAAAGAAGGTATTGGGGTTCTTGAGAAACATTAAAGTAGACAATTCCCCATGGCCTGATGGCATATACCCCAGAATAGAGAGAGAGGCAAGGGAGGAAATTGCTGGGGCCTTGAGAGAAATCTTTGTATCCTCACTGGCTACAGGGGAGGTTCCGGCGGATTGGAGAATAGCCAATGTTGTTCCTTTGTTTAAGAAGGGTAGCAAGAATAATCGAGGTAATTACAGGCCGGTGAGCCTTATGTCAGTGGTAGGGAAATTATTGGAGAGGATTCTTCGAGACAGGATTTACTCCCACTTGGAAATAAGTGGACATATTAGCGAGAGGCAACATGGTTTTGTGAAGGGGAGGTCGTGTCTCACAAACTTGATTGGGTTTTTCGAGGAAGTGATGAAGATGATTGATGAGAGTAGGGCAGTGGATGTTGTCTACATGGATTTCAGTAAGGTCTTTGACAAGGTCCCTCATGGCAGACTGGTGCAGAAGGTGAAGTCGCATGGGATCAGCGGTGAGCTGGCAAGGTGGATACAGAACTGGCTTGGTCATAGAAGACAGAGGGTAGCAGTGGAAGGGTGCGTTTCTGAATGGAGGGTTGTGACAAGTGGCGTTCCTCAGGGTTCAGTGCTGGGACCTTTGCTGTTTGTAATATACATAAATGATTTGGAGGAAAATGTAACTGGTTTGATTAGTGAGTTTGCGGATGACACAAAGGTTGGTGGATTTGCGGATAGCGATGAGGACCATCAGAGAATACAGCAGGATATAGATCGGTTGGAGACTTGGGCGGAGAGATGGCAAATGGAGTTTAATCCAGACAAATGTGATGTAATGCATTTTGGAAGGTCTAATACAGATAGGAAATATACAGTAAATGGCAGAACCCTTAAGAATATTGAAAGACAGAGGGATCTGGGTGTACAGGTATACAGGTCACCGAAAGTGACAACGCAGGTGGAGAAGGTAGTCAAGAAGGCATATGGCATGCTTGCCTTCATCGGCCGGGGCGGGCACTGAGTTTAAAAATTGGCGAGTCGTGTTGCAGCTTTATAGAACCTTAGTTAGGCCGCACTTGGAATATAGTGTTCAAATTTTGGTCACCACACTGCCAGAAGGATGTGGAGGCTTTGGAGGGGGTACAGAAAAGATTTACCAGGATGTTGCCTGGCATGGAGGGCATTAGCTATGAAGAGGGGTTGGAGAAACGTGGTTTGTTCTCACTGGAACGGAGGTTGAGGGGTGACCTGATAGAAGTCTACAAGATTATGAGGGGCATGGAGTGGATAGTCAGAAGCTTTTTCTCAGGATGGAAGAGTCAATTACTAGGGGGCATAGGTTTAAGGTGCGAGGGGCAAGATTTGAAGGAGATGTATGAGGCAAGTTTTTTTTACATAGAGGGTGGTGGGTGCCTGGAACTCGCTGTTGGAAGAGATAGTGGAAGCAGATACGATAGAGAGTTTTAAGGGGCGTCTGGACAAATACATGAATAGGATGGGAATAGAGGGATATGGCCCCCAGAAGGGTAAGGGGTTTTAGTTCAGTCAGGCAGCATGGTCGGTGCAGACTTGGAGGGCCGAAGGGCTTGTTCTCGTGCTGTAATTTTCTTTGTTCTTTGTTCACTGGTTCTCCTTGGTCAACTGTACAAGTTACATCCTCAAAAAATTCCAATAGATTTGTCAAGCATGACTTCCCTTTTGTAAATCCATGCTGACTTTCTCTGATTATACCACTCCCTTCCAAATGTTGAGTTATGAAATCCTTGATAATAGACTGCAGCAACTTTCCCTGTACCAATGTTAGGCTCACTGGTCTAAAGTTCCTTGTTTTCTCTCTACCTCATTTTTTGAACATCGGGCTTACATTAGCTACCCTCCAATTTGTAGGAACTATTCCAGAATCCAAAGAATTTTGGAAAATAACCACCAGTGGATCTACTATTTCCAGGGCACTTCCTTAAGTAATCTGGGATGAAGATTATCAGGACCTGGAGATTTATCCGCCTTCAATCCCATTAATTTCCCCAAAACCATTTCTCTACTAATACTGATTTCCTTCAGCTCCTCACTGAAACAGGTTTCTCTCAGCACTTCTGGCACATTATTCATGTCTTCCTTTGTGAAGACTGAATCATAGAAATCATAGAATCATAGAAACCCTACAGTGCAGGAAGAGGCCATTCGGCCCATCGAGTCTGCACCGACCACAATCCCACCCAGGCCCTACCCCGATATCCCTACATATTTTTACCCGCTAATCCCTCTAACCGACACATCTCAGGACACTAAGGGGCAATTTTAGCATGGCCAATCAACCTAACCCGCACATCTTTGGACTGTGGGAGGAAACCGGAGCACCCGGAGGAAACCTACGCAGACACGAGGAGAATGTGCAAACTCCACACAGACAGTGACCCAAGCCGGGAATTGAACCCAAGTCCCCGGAGCTGTGAAGCAAAGTACAAATTTAATTCCTCAGCCATTTCTTTATTCCCCGTTAAGAATTCTCCCATTTCTGATTGTAAGGGGCCTACATTCGTTTTTGACAATTTTTTTCTCTTTACATATCAATAGAAACTCTTATAGTCAGTTTTTATGTTCCTCGCTAGCTTACTTTCATTCTCTATTTTTCCTTTCTTAACTAATCACTTGGTCCTCCTTTGCTGAATTTTAAACTGCTCCTAATCCTCAGGCCTATTGCTTTTTCTTGCCAATTTGTATGCTTCTTCCTTGAATCTGATACAATCTCTAATTTCCCTTCGAAGCAATAGTTTGGCCACAATTCCCTTCCACTCGTGTGCCAAACAGGAATAAACAACTTCTGGAATTCACCTATTCATTTTTTAAATGCCTGCCATTGCCTCTCCACTGTCTTTCCCTTCAGTAATGTTTCCCAGTCCAGCGTGGACAATTTATGCCTCAGACCATCATAATTACCTTTATTGAGATTCAGGACCCTGGTCTCAGAATCAATTACATCACTATCCACCTTGACAAAGAATTCTACTGCAGAATGGTCACTCGTCCCCAAGGGTTCTCCCACAACTAGACTGCCAACTAATCCTTTCTCATTGCACAACACCGAGTCCAAGATGGCCTGCTCCCTTGTTGGTTCCTCAACGTATTGCTCCAGAAAACCATCCCGTATGCACTCTAGGAATTCCTCCTCTACTGTACTGTGACTAATTTGACTCTCCCAATCTATATGCAGATTAAAGTCACAGCATTTAAGAAGCATCTGGACCAGTATTTAAGTTGCCAAACATTGTAGGCTATGGACCAAGTGCTGGTAAATGAGATTAGTATCGATTGGTATTTGATGATTGGCATAGACATAGAACTCACAGTGAATTATGCAGATGAGGGAGTATAGCATATCATAACTTTCCTGTATTGCTTTGGAACATTCAAAGATTGCATAAAATATGGCATAAATAAAAGTAATTTTCCTTTCTTGTCAGTGTTCTTATAATATTTTGAACTCATCTCTTTCCTTATATAATACAACTGAATAAGGTTTCAGAATGCACATATTAATTATATTTCCTCCCCTTACTGGACAATTCTGAGCGAGTTAATCTTCTCCTACTGCTGACAATACTTTACAATTTTTAACCATTTATTAATCAAGACATTTCACCTGTATTATTCTTTCACATGGGAACAAAACAAACAATCGTGTTAGATGTGGCTTTGCTCCATTTATAGTTAATAGTAGTCTTAATCACCTTTCTCATACCTTTGAACTTTAGTGTATATGTTAATAAATAATACAACAGAACAGCAACATGTTAGCAATGTGTGTCTTACTTTGTCATTATTACTGCCAGAATTGCATCCTATACATTACAGTGATGAATCTAGAACCAAATTCATTTTCTCTTCTGGATGACGAATGTTGACAAATGTAGGATTTGGCACAGTCATTCACAGTCACCTTATTTAAGCATGTTCTCTAACTAACAGGTTCCCTATTATAGTGAGGTTGCAGTGCATCAACATTTTAGTTCTTATTATATCTAATCTTGTTTCCAGATCATACTCACCACCATCATGAGATGCATTGTTTCTACATTGTTTTTAGCTTTCTGAATCCTACTTTCAAGATCATGCAATATGCTTCTCATCTCTTGAATATACTCCCAAACACCTAGCAAGAAATAAAAGCACACAAAAGTAACTCTCATCCTGCTCTATGACACATCAGTATTCTTTAGCCAAGATTTTCCAACTCCACTGAGGCAGGACCGACTGCGGAGGATGCAGCAGGGCAGCCAAAAGTTCACTGACATTTTGACAGGACCGGAAGATCTTGGTGGCAGGTAGGGCTGGAAAATTTCAGCCTGTGTTTTATGATACTTTTGTAAAATCTAAACAGCCAACTAAAGTTGGGTCTGAATTTGGCTGATAATTGCATTTAGTGGCCTGATGGTTTCCATTCTGTTTTCCACTCAGAGATTATTAGAATTTGAAGGAGATCAGGCAGCATTAGAATTTGAAGGAAATTAAATTAAATTCCGCAAAAAGATCATTTAAGTTTAAATGCAAGTGAGTTATGCCTGTAGTCAATGTCTGCGGAATCCGCATGATCTCTCAAGCTAATAAAAATACTTCACAAAACAGGTCACACCACTAGGTGAAGTTTCATCAATTTTTCTCCCAAGGGATTATTTATTTGATTTGATTTATTCATAGAATCATAGAATCCCTACAGTACAAAAGGAGACCATTTAGCCTATTGAGTTTGTACCGACCACAATCCCACCAGGCTCTATTCCCGTAACCCTCATTTACCCTGCTAATCCCCCTGACACTAGGATCAATTGAACATGGCCAATCAACCTAACCCACACATCTTTGGACTGATTTGATTTATTGTCACATGTATTAGTATACAGTGAAAAGTATTTTTTATTGCGCGCAATATAGACAAAGCACACTGCACATAGGGAAGGAAAAGAGAGAGTGCAAAATGTAATGTCACAGTCATAGCTAGGGCGTAGAGAAGGATCAACTTAATGTGAGATAGGTCCATTCAAAAGTCTGATGGCAGCAAGGAAGAAGCTGTTCTTGAGTCATTTGGTACGTGATCTCAGACTTTTGTATCTTTGTCCTGACGGAAGAAGGTGGAAGAGAGCAAGTCCGGGGCGCGTGGGGTCCTTGATTATGCTGGCTGCATTTCCGAGGCAGTGGGATGTATAGACAGTGTCAATGGATGGGAGGCTGGTTTGAGTGATGGACTGGGCTTTGATTACAACCCTTCGTAGTTTATTACGGTCTTGGACAGAGCAAGAGCCATACCAAGCTGTGATACAACCAGAAAGAATGCTTTCTACTGTGCATCTGTAGAAGTTGGTGAGAGCTGTAGCAGACATGCCAAATTTCCTTAGTCTCCTGAGAAAGTAGAGGCGTTGGTGGGCTTTCTTAACTATAGCATCTGCATGGAGGGACCAGGACAGGTTGTTCATGATCTGGACACCTAAATATTTGAAGCTCTTGACCATTTCTACTTCGTCCCCAGTGAGGTAGACAGGGGCATGCCCTCCACTACGCTTCCTGAAGTCGATGACTATCTCCTTCGTTTGTTGACATTGACATTGAGGGAGAGATTGTCATCGCAGATGACCAGATTCTCTCTCTTTCCTGTACTATGTTGCATCATTGTTTGAGATTCGAGCCACAATGGTGGTGTCATCAGCAAACTTGAAAATCGAGTTTAAGGGGAAGTTGGCCATACAGTCTAAACTATATAAGGAATATAGTAAGGGATTGAGGACACAGCCTTGCGGACTACCGGTGTTTAGGATTATTGTGGAGGAGATGTTGTTGCCTATCCTTACTGCTGCAGTCTGTGGGTTAGGAAGTCTAGGATCCAGTTGCAGAGGGAGGAGCTGAGCCCCAGGCCACGACGTTTGGAGATGAGTCTCGTAGGAATAATGGTGTTCAAGTCTGAGCTGTAGTCTATGAATAGGAGTCTGACATTGGTGTCTTTGTTGTCTAGGTGTTCCAGGGTTAAGTGTAGGACCACGGAAGTGGCGTCAGCTGTGGACCTCTTGCGGTGATAGGCGAGCTGTAGTGGGTCCAGGCAGCATGGGAGACAAGAATTGATTTGTGCCGTGACCAACCTTTCGAAGCACGGTACCAGGATGATGGTCGCCTCTGGCAGGTACAGACCTCAGATTGGTGTAAAGAGAGGTTGAAGATGTCTGCGAATACCCCTGCCAGTTTGTCACACAGGACCTGAGTGCTCGGAGAGGTACCCCATCTGGGCCAGTTGCTTTCCATGGGTTGACTTTTGAGAAGGCTTCTCTAACGTCAGCAATGATGACCTCAGATGCGGGTTCATCCGAGGCTTCTGGGATGGAGGTCATGCTCTCACTAACCTCTTGCTCAAATGGGTATAGCTAAAAACTGAGGGAGCTCTGGAGGAATACAAAGAAAGTAGGAAAGAACTCAAACGAGGAATTTGAAGGGCAAAAAGGGGTCACGAAATGTCCTTGGCAGACAGGATTAAGGAAAATCCCAAGGCATTTTATTCATACGTTAGGAACAAAAGGGTTGTCAGGGAAAAAATTGGACCTCTCAGGGACAAAAGTGGGGAATTATGCTTGGAGCCCAAAGAAGTAGGGGAGATCCTAAATGAATACTTTGCGTCGGTATTCACAAAGGAGATGGATGTGTTGACTGGGAGTGTCTCGGAGGGGAGTGTTGACCCGTTAGCGAAAATCTCCATTACAAGGGAGGAAGTGTTAGGTTTTTTAGGGAATATAAAGACTGACAAATCCCCAGGGCCTGATGGAATCTAACCAACGCTGCTCAGGGAGACGAGAGATGAAATCGCTGGGCCTCTGGCGCAAATCTTTGTCTCGTCACTGGACACAGGTGAGGTCCCAGAGGATTGGAGGATAGCTAATGTGGTCCTGTTATTTAAGAAGGGTAGGAAGGATAACCCGGGAAATCATAGGCCGGTGAGCTTGACGTCCATGGTAGGGAAGTTGTTGGAGAGGATTCTTAGAGATAGGATGTATGCGCACTTAGAAAGGAATAAACTCATTAACATTAGTCAGCATGGTTTTGTGAGAGGGAGGTCATGCCTCACTAACCTAGTGGAGTTTTTTGAAGAAGTGACTAGAATGGTTGACGAGGGAAGGGCCGTGGATGTTGTCTATATGGACTTTAGTAAAGTGTTTGACAAAGTCCCTCATGGTAGGTTGGTGCAAAAGGTTGGATCTCATGGGATAAAGGGGGAGGTGGCTAGATGAGTGGAGAACCGGCTTGGTCACAGAAGACAGAGGGTGGTAGTGGAAGGGTCTTTTTCCGGCTGGATGCCTGTGACTAGTGGTGTTCCGCAGGGCCCTGTATTGGGACCTCTGCTGTTTGTGATTTATATAAACGATCTGGAAGAAGGTGTAACTGGGGTGATCAGTAAGTTTGCAGACAACACGAAAATGGCTGGACTTGCAGACAGTGAGGAACATTGTCAGAGGCTATAGAAGGATATAGATAGGCTGGAAATTTTGGGCAAAGAAATGGCAGATGGAGTTCAATCCAGATAAATGCGAAGTGATGCATTTTGGTAGAACTAACGTATGGGGGAGCTATACGATAAACGGCAGAACCATAAAGGGCGTAGATATGCAGAGGGACCTGGGTGTGCAAATCCACAGATCCTTGAAGGTGACGTCACAGGTGGAGAAGGTAGTGAATAAGGCATATGGCATGCTTGCCTTTATAGGACAGGGCATAGAGTATAAAAGTTGGGGTCTGATGTTGCAGTTGTATAGAACGTTGGTTCGGCCGCATTTGGAATACTGCGCCCAGTTCTGGTCCCCACACTACCAGAAGGATGTGGAGGCTTTAGAGAGAGTGCAGAGGAGGTTTACCAGGATGTTGCCTGGTATGGAAGGGCTTAGTTATGAGCAGAGATTGGGTAAACTGGGGTTGTTCTCACTGGAAAGACGGAGGATGAGGGGTGACCTAATAGAGGTGTATAAAATTATGAAAGGCATAGATAGGGTGAACGGTGGGAAGCTTTTTCCCAGGTCGGTGGTGACGTTCATGAGGGGTCATAGGTTCAAGGTGACGGGGGGGAGGTTTAACACGGATATCAGAAGGACATATTTTACACAGAGGGTGGTGGGGGCCTGGAATGCGCTGCCGGGCAAGATGGTGGAGGCAGACACACTGGGAACGTTTAAGACTTATCTAGATAGCCACATGAACGGAGTGGGAATGGAAGGATACAAAAGAATGGTCTAGTTTGGACCAGGGAGCGGCGTGGGCTTGGAGGGCCGAAGGGCCTGTTCCTGTGCTGTATTGTTCTTTGTTGTTAATACGTTGAGCTCATTGGGCAGGGGCACATTGGAGCCAGTAATTTTACCTGCCTTCATCTTGTATCCATCATCTTCATCCAACAATAATTTGAAGCCTGACTTGGGCCCAGCTGTCATACTGATGCAGCAAAGTACAGCTAACTTCCAGGTTTAAGATTATCAGTCAGTTCAGTGTGGTTCAGTCATGCATGCATGCTAGAAGCCATAAATAATTCCAACGAAACAATTTCTTGTGTGACAGACATAACCTGGCTCATTCCCCATCACAATGCCTTCAGCAATCCAAATCAATCTGCCTGATTTGAATTTGGCAGTCAACTGCTGTATGTTGCGCTCTTCATGGCAATGCCCCTACTGATCAAAAACCACTTCCCAACCAATCTCTTTTCATGCAGTATAAACTGTTGTTCCCTTTACTGTTTGTTTATCTTGAGTGCTGTCTGAGTGAGTGCAAGATGAAAAGATGATACTTGGCACTCAAATAAGTAATAAGACAAGAGTAAGTGAATGGGCAATGCTGATCTGGCTTCAAAATTCTCACTCACAAGTTATAAGTACTCACTTGAAAAGGAGAATGTTCAAGGAATACCACACTATTTGCAGGCTCCCAGGCAGGTCTGTGGATGGGTGCCAACTGACAGAGGTTATTCTAGATGCTGCAATTCTCATTTAGAATCACAGAATCATAGAATCCTACAGTGCAGAAGGAGACCATTCGGCCCATCGAGTCTGCACCGATCACAATCCCACCCAGGCCCTATCCCCACAACCCCATGCATTTACCCTAGCTAGTCCCCCTGACACTAAGGGGCAATTTAGCATGGCCAATCCACTGAACCTGCACACATCTTTGGACTGAGAGAGGAAACCAGAGCGCCTTGAGGAAATCCACACAGGCACGAGGAGAACGTGGAAACTCCACACAGACAGTGACCCGAGGTCGGGAATTGAACCTGGGTTCTTGGCAGCAGTGCTAACCACTGTGCCACCATGCTGCCCATTTGTAGCAACATCAAAGTTTAGTTCATTATAGGAATCAATGCGGTGATTAGGACTGCTATTTTCAAAGTGCTTTCGATCCCCCATGGGCAACTGAAAATTCTGGCCATAATTGCAGATACGTGTGCTTCCATTCTTTAATGGCGAAACTGGAAAGAGGGATGAAGTGTTGAAAGGGAGCCATGGTCTTTGAACAGAAACAGTGAAATCACTGGAGAGATTTGCACCATGCATTAGCAGTATTAATGAATCTATTCAAGGTTTAGTTCTCATCGGAAATTAACTCACGTGAGTTCCAGAGCATACAGTCCTGGTTGAATGGGAACAGTTCAGGGAAACACCTCTGGATCAGATGTTCCTAGCTTTGACACCATCCTGATGAGAGCTTTGACTCCTGAGCCACTCCTGGCAGCCTCTTTGCACAGCCTGGACTCTGCATTGTTCTCTTCCATCTCCTCCACTTACTTCTCCTCCACCTACTTCTCAGTAAACCTAATTGTTTATTCGATGATGGTCCTCGTGAGCAGATGGCTTCAGGTGTAGCACCTCTGTGGCTCATGTCTTAGGGTCATGTCCTAGCCATCTCTTCACAGAATATCTTTTGACCCCTAGAATCCATCAATGAATTTGGGTAGTGACATGAACAGCTGCAGCACCCTTGACTGCCTGAGGATGCAGGCATTATACCAACTGTCAGGATAGTGAGTACAAACCTGCATAAAGCTCTTGTTGTTCTTGCAGACCAGCTGAACATTGAGGGGGTGAAAGCCTACTTGTTCCCTTTCAAAACACACAAAATTCTGATTTGGAACTATATTGGAATTACTTCCAAACCCACGATACTAGGAAAAGGGCAGTAGATACCTGGGAACACTATCACCTGGAAGATCCCCTCCAAGTCAATCACCATCTTCACCTGGATATATATTGCCGTTTCTTCACTGGGTTAAGATTATGGAATGCCGTCCCTAACAGCACGATGCATGTACCCACACCTCAGGGATTGTAGTGGTTCAAGAAAGCAGCACACCATTACCTTCTAGGGTTGGGCAACTAGGGATGGACAATAAATGTTCGTCTTGCCAGCAATGCCCAAATCCTGTAAATCAATTTTAAAAATCTATACCACATGGACTGCAGTGGTTGAAGAAGGCAGTTCTCCACCACTTCTGGATGGGTAACGAATTCTAGCCTAGGCAGCTACATCGCTTGAAAGAATAAAAATAATCTGATTATTGCTTACCTTGATAAGCACAATGGTGCAATCAATAAGAACCTAGCAATTCCATGAATCCCACTGTCTTTTGCATCAACATTTCTGAATAAAATTATTTCTGCTGCCCAGCTCTTGCAACTAGGGCTTCAGTGAACAGCAATATGCAAAGGTGTACTTCTGCTTGAGAAACACCACCAAGGTCCTCTTGTGATAGTTTATAGGAGCCAAGGGTGTAGATGTTCAAGGTTATGTTTATTTTCATGGCTAACAGTAAAGCGTGGGAAACAGTATTTTGAGTTCTTGCCCAAAGAAGGCACAAATCTCAGTGATCATCTGTCTAAATAGTGCAGACTCCTGCAACATTGATTCTCTGACATATCCAGGTTACAGCTTCCACTCAATGCTCCTCATTCCTCTCCTCTGCCCTCCTCATATCCAGGGCTTCACAGGTGATGCTGAGGATGCTGATCTGCATTATTTATTACTCACCCTATCTCCAAAAACCTTAATCCCAAGTCCAGTTGTTGTCTTGCTTAGGGTCAACATCACTCACAATGATTACTGGTCCTCCCGGTTTATGGCCCCACAATCCGTGGAGTGTGATAACCCTCTCCACTGCTGGAGTACCCACAAACCATTTTGTTCACTCGCTAGCATCTGTCTGCCAATGGTTGAGCTGAGTTCCCCCCCTCAGCTGTGCAAACTTTTATGGGACCAATAAAATGAATAGTGCAGCTGTACTCACAGCCCACTGTTTTGCTGCCTCCTTCCACCTGGACTTCTCCTTAACCCTACCAAAATTCAAAACTGACGAGGGCTAACAAGAAACTCATTAACAAGATCAATGCCAAGCCTCTCTGTTATGCTACTACAGGCATAGATGTTCACCTCTAATGTTTACTTCAACCCAAGGATTCATTTGAGAATTACCATGGATAAACTTTGAGCTCCGACACTCTTTTGTAAAAATATATATAGGCTAATGAACTTGATAAGATAGAGAGAAAATGCTGGAAAATCTCAGCAGGGCTGGCAGCATCTGTAAGGGGAGAAAAGGGCTGACATTTGGAGTCCAGATGACGCTTTGTCAAAGCTAAAAGGCATAGAAAGTGGGAGATATTTACACTGTAGGGTGAGGGAATGAAAGATGAGTCATAACCACAAAAACAAGGGGAAAAGCTAAGAGGTGCTGATGGCAGTACATAGAGAGAATAGAAGGTTTGAATGGCCAAACGGCAGAGATGATGAGATAGAGTACTCCCTAGTAGGCTACTCACTGGTTTATATCATTTCATGAACTGCAATGTTGGAGACTTAAAAGAACATTGTCATTTTTTTTATTTGATGACAGCCAGTGCAACATCACAAAAGTGTTACATTAAGTATAACCTCACTTCAATTAATTATTTGTTGACCCTTTGTTCCTAGAACGCACATTAGAAAATAGGAACACTGTAAAAATGCACTGGTCTCACAGGACAATTGTTCCAATTTTCCACATTCCTAACAACCAATAATGTAATATTTGTATAACATCATTCCCTGTTGAAATATTCACCAATTGCAATATGCTGTTATGCCCCCAATATATTTTAAACATTATGTATATATGAAATCCATATACCAATCAAGTTAAATGAGATATAAAACAGAAGGATCGTATGATTGAATTGATCATTAACATATATTGATCATCAAATTACAGTACTTTTGGAAGTAGACTGAAAAATATTTTTAGAAAAGGTACTTAACAAAAGGTTGTATATAATCGTGCAATTTTACTTCTGCCTGCAATTATATTATATTAGAAATACAGTAATTTAAAATTTTACAGTAACACAAAACTTACCAACGCTGTTCCAGTGTAAATTTTGTTCAGCTTTAATCAATTTGAAATCTATATCACTCAATTCATTGCTTATCAGAGGATATTCAACATCAAGGACTGTAAGTCTGATCTGAAAAAAATTGAAAAATATTATATTTGCAGAATTGTTGCTGTAAGCTTTATTTCAGGCACCATAAGAAGAAATTTTGATAACAAATTGCACTGAATACAAAACAGAAAGACAAACATTTAGAGAGCACCCACTTTTAACTTTTTGATAACTTGGTACATATTACAGACCATATTATTATCGATCATATTCAAGAAACCAAAACTCATGAACTAAACATTGTTTTTTTTTGTTCAACCAACCAGACTGAAGAATCCTCACCGAGACATACAGGCCACACATTTCAGCTCCTAATTACGGGATTCTCAGCACAATAAGTATCATATTAGCTCCAAATGGCATGCACATATACAATTCTCATGGAAGCCACTTCGTATGTCTTTTTGATGAGACGGTTAGGTACAGACAAGTGTCGTCCACAGAAATATGTAGAATTGGCAGATTGTGACGTTCTGATTTGATGCCAGTGTTGCAATTTTAGAGTTCAGCACTCCAGTTAATGCCACATCTTGAAAAAACACAGCTAAACATATTCAGAAATAGGAAGGGCACCACATCAGTGCTACTTAAAGGGATCATCAACTATGTTAAAGCTAGTTGCTAATGATTTCTACCAGCTGCAGTTGTATATATTTGGTGGTATTTTCAAGAAATCTTGAAAGTTGCTAAAGTAATGGACCGGGGGGGGGGGGGGGGGGGGGGATGGTTACATTTCACTTGCTTTGTCCTGACTTCAAGGATTCTACGAAAACCACTTGATTTGGGTACAACAGCATGCATTCTCCTAGGATGAATGCATGACAGGGAGAATGAGGAGAGATGACACGGAGCAGGACAAGCTGCTGGAATGGTGGAGGCAGGGAGTGGGTGGAGAAGACGAGATATCAACAGGAGGTCATATGCATCCAGATGTTCAGAGAACCATACTCCTACCTGAATGTCAATAAGGAACAGTGGGCTGAATTTTCACTTTGGGGGCAGAAAACATGAGCCAGGACTGTTCTTGCCTGAAACTGGCCTCAGAGGAACAAAATCACTTGCTTGGATTTTGGTTGAGGTAATTGGCAGAGAGACAGGCTCACTATCCAATTAAGGGCAGCAGGTGAGCTCTTGAAGCTGAAAGCCCAATCTAAGGCCTTCCAGCTTTTGAAATACTTTGTTGCCATAAACAATGAATAATTGAGAGAGTAAGGAGTGCTTTCCCAGGAATTTAAAAAAATAATTGAAAGGAAAGGCAGCCAGGTCACCAATGCTAGAAAAGAGAGATCAGAGGAGGCGCTGGAGGGGTCTCGAGGGCATACATATCCCACTTTGCCAGTGGATGCCCCGGTGCATCAGGAAACTGGAAAATCAGTCAACCTTGTTTATTTACAATTAACAAAACTGTCCAAACTGTAACTGGCTGAATGCATCCTAGGAATGGACAGCCTTGATGGTTCCTGAAGCACACGCCTCCAAGTGGCCAGCACCTGGAACAGAGTCAGGAAACCAACATGTCAGCTGGCACCAGTATTTTTGAACTCCAGCCGCTCTGTTCCTGACCCTCGGTGGGTCCCAAGAACCCTATCCAGGGTGCTGGACATCAATGTTTCAATAGGTATGCCCTCACTGAAACTACCAGTTGCTGCAATCACAGCTTCAGCCTTCGAACAGGGCAAGGGTGGCTTTGAAAAAGAATGTGACCACGTGCGAGCTACTTCCAAGTTGAAACAGGTGATACTTGCAATATCTCCAAGTTTTCTGTCCATTGTTGCATAGGAGAGATCATTGAGGCTCAGCAATCCAAGACAGCTGAATTTTCCCTTGTCAGAGAGAGGCAGGTGGAGAAGGCACACAGTTGTGTGAAAATTGCAAGCCCATTGCTTTGCTGTTGCTGCATGTCAACTCTGAGATGGATCGTAATTGAAAGGGATTCGAGTTATCCAGTTATCCTGACAGAATTTATGATGTCTTTATTCTGTTCCTGACTGCTGTGCCATCTCCATTTGAGCCAAATCAGAGGGTGGTTTCTGTGATGAGGGCACAATGGTTTATGACTGTGGCGCACAACCTACACATACAAGGCAGAAGAAGCTGCGCTGCCAAATTGGGGTGCTGAAACAATACCCCCAATTCTGGACTGCTTTAGAGAAGATTTGACTCAGCAGAGGACATATCAAGATTCATGGTAGTCTGTTATGTACTGCACAACTTTGTCATAATGAGGGCACAGACCACCAGCTTAACAGCGAGCAGCTAAGGAGCAAGAGGTGGAGGTAAGAGGTGAGAATGAGGAATAGGAAGGCAGGTGACAATCAACTCACCCAATTTTTGATCAGGCTCTCCATGAACAATAAATCCAACTGGAATAACAAAAAATGCAACACCAATCCCCAACACCTTACCTTCCCTCTGTCACTGACTTACATAGTGCCTGTTTGGTCTCAGTGTTAAAATAAAAGGCAACACAAAATAAACATCCCAAAGTAAATTTATTAATCAAACTGTTCCATTATGCATTTAAACATCAATTAATCAATCTCGTTCATTCCCTTGCACCTTCTTTATGCCTTTGCCTGTCCTGTAGTTCCTATGCTATGTCACACCAATGGCTACAACATGGTTGGTGAAAAACAGCTGACTATTAGTGGGGAGATTGCAGTTGACCTCAAGCAGCTCTAGCTCTAGATAGTTCAGCTACAGGTTGCACAATTTCAGCATGAGGAACCATAATCTGGACTGGCTGGCTGGCAAGCGAGCCAATGGCGCAGTGTTATTGTCACTGAACTAGTAATCAAGATCTGGGGACCTGTGTTCAAATCCTGCCTGCAAATGGTGAAATTTGAATTCAATAAAAAAATCTGAAATTAAAATTCTAATGATGACCATGAAACCATTGTTGATTGTTACAAGAACCCATCGGGTTGACTAATGTCCTTTGTGGAAAGATACCTGTTGTCATTACCTACATATGATTCCATATCCACAGCATGTGATTGACTCTCAAATGGCCTCTAAAATGAAGTGTGGTTAGGGACGGGTAATAAATGCTGGCCCAACCAGCAACATTCAAATCTTGTAAAATATTTGTTCTATTTTAAAAATAGCAAAGCCATTGGCCACAGTGGCTGTGGTGAGAGAATGAATGCTATAACTGAAAGAGGACAGCTGAATTGAGCTCCAAAGAACTACTGCCAATCTTCAGGACTGCACCTCAGAAGTCCTAGAAATCTGTTGGAGGACAGATTGCTGGATTGTTGTGACACTCTCCAAGCACTGTGAAGATTGGTGACCGCATCCATGATGGCACCAGTCTGAGCTTTTGTGATCGCAGCTTAAGCTTGAAAGAGAGCAGACTGAGCTTGCAAGCAGCACATAGATTGCATGACATCCATGTGAGCCTCCACTGCAGCACGCTGATGCTGGATGGCTTCTGCTTAAGCTGAGACCTTTAGATGCAAAATATTGGCAGCACTCATAAATAAGCACATTTTCAAGAGGTATAGTTTTCAAACTTTTAACTGACTGGAAATTTTGCCATTTGAAATTAGACAGAAAAATCCAAAGCCAGCTTAGAAGGTGAAGGTAAAAAACACAAGCCTTTAAAACCTATCAAAACCCATCACGATTGAAAATATGATCAAGCATACAGATGAGGAAAGTTCAGTTGATGTAGTTTATATGGAATTTGGCAAAGCTTTTGACAAGGTCCCACATGGGAGATTGATTTAGAAGGTTAAAACACATGGAATTTAGGGAAATATGGTGAGATGGATCAGAAACTGGCTTAATAATAGGACACAAAGGGTAGTAGTAGAAGGCTGTTTAAGTGACTGGATGTTGAGTCCAGTGACATACCACAAGGATCAGTACTGGGACCCTTATTGTTTGTTATATACATAAATGATATAGATCAAAATGTTGGGGGGGAATAATAAGCAAGTGTGCAGACGACACCACAATTGGTAGGGTGGCTAGTGAAGAAGATGGTTGTAGGCTACAGGAAGATATAGATGGGTTGGTCAGAGGGGCAGAGAAGTGGCAGATGATAAGCACGAAGTAACGCACTTTGGAAGAAGAAACGAGACGTGGAAGTATTTAATGAATGATAGGACACTGGGAAGTATCCTCTCTTTACAACAATCTGAGGTCCCTATCTGCTTCAAGAAGATGACCATCATCCTGGTACCTAAGAAAAACAAAGCAGTGTGCCTTAATGACTATCGGCCGGTGACTCTGACACTCATCTTTATGAAGTGCTTCGAAAAGCTAGTCATGGCACGAATCAATTCCAGCCTCCCGCAACAGGTCCGAGGCAGACGCCATCTCCCTGGCCCTGCACTCAACCCTGAAACACCTAGATAACAAGGACACCTATGTCAGACTCCTATTTATTGACTACAGCTCAGCCTTCAACACCATTATTCCCATGAAACTCATCTCCAAATTCCGTGACATGGGCCTCGGCACCTTCCTCTGTGACTGGATCCTGAACTTCCTAACTCACAGACCACAATCAGTAAGGATAGGCAACAACACCTCCTCCACGATCATCCTCAACACCGGTGCCCCACAAGGCTGTGCTCTCAGCCCCCTACTATGCTCCTTATACACCGATGACTGTGTCGCCAAATTCCCCTCCAACTCGATTTTCAAGATTGCTGACGACACCACTGTAGTGGGTCGGATCTCAAACAATGACGAGACAGAGTACAGGAATGAGATAGAGAATCTGGTGAACTGGTGCGGCAACAATAATCTCTTCTTCAATGTCAACAAAACGAAGAAGATTGTCCCACCAGTCTATGGACAGGGCGATCCGGTAAGATTGCTAGAGAGGCAGAAAATCGGGTTCACGCCCGATTTCTCATCTATCGCGATCTTATCAGGACTGGATACCCGAAAAGGGTGCGAGGCTGATGTCAATATTTAAATCCATGTGAATTGGGATTTAAATATTACAATCATCCAGGCTCACTTAGCAGCCTCGCCGGTGAAGGTCCTCAATGGTGAGGATCACATATGGTTCCCATCAATGGGGACCTGAAGTGATGGCCTAGCCGGTAGGACCAGAGGCATTGAGGCCCCCCTGCGAGGGGCAGGGGGTGTGCCCCTTGGGCAGTGTCAGCCTGGCATCTTGGCACTGCCCACTGGGCACTCTGGACTGCCAGCCTGGCACACTTGGCAGTGCCCACTGGGAACAAAACAGTGCCAAGGGGCAGGCCTGGATGGGGCAGGGCATGCCCTGATCAAACCGGGATCAGATGGGGGGGCGGATGCTGCATACTCTCAAACCAGGACTGGGTAGAGGGAGCGGACTCTGCACACTCTGCAAACCAGTGACCGACCTTGGGGGGGGGGGGTGTAGCGATTGACCGGGCATCCACAAATAATGCGCCGATATGGCCCGTGAAGAAGATAGATGGATCATGGAGGTTAACGGTCGACTACCTGGAATTAAATAAGGTTATCCCACTCACGGCACCCACAGTAGACACAAGCCCCGTCACCATGATGAGACAGGGAGCCCAGGTGAAGTTTTTCACGGTACTAGATATTAGTAATGGCTTCTGGTCCATCCCTTTAAATCGGTCTTGCCAGTACAAGTTTGCCTTTACCTTCCAAGGACAGCAATACACTTGGACTTGCCTACCACAGGGTTTCCATAATTCCCCGTCCATCTTTCACAGGCGACTAGCTACCGGACTAGAAAAGTTTTCCCGCCCCGAGTGCTTGGTCCAATATGTAGATGATTTATTGTTACAAACTAACACCAAAGAGGAACATATAACATTGCTGGATGAATTGCTCGCACTGCTCCACTCATTAGGCTGCAAAGTCAACCCGAAAAAGACCCAAATTTTGCAACCCAAGGTTATATCATAGAAACCCTACAGTGCAGAAGGAGGCCATTCAACCCATCGAGTCTGCACCGACCACAATCCCACCCAGGCCCTACCCCCATATCCAAACATATTTACCCGCTAATCCCTCTAACCTACACACCTCAGGACACTAAGGGGCAATTTTAGCACGGCCAATCAACCTAACCCGCACATCTTTGGACTGTGGGAGGAAACCGGAGCACCCGGAGGCAACCCACGCAGACACGAGGAGAATGTGCAAACTCCACACAGACAGTGACCCAAGCCGGGAATCGAACCCAGGTCCCTGGAGCTATACCTAGGTATAGTGATTACCCATGGGAAGAGGGAGATTGAACAGAAAGGGATAAACTCCAGAGTGCATCTTCCACTGCCCCGAGATGTGAGTGCCCTCCGATCTTTCCTAGGTCTAGTAGGGTACTGTCGGAACCATATAGACGGTTTCGCCACCAAGGCAGCCCCACTTTCCGAATTGCTAAAGAAAAACGCAACCTGGAAGTGGACTGTGCAGCACACAGCTGCAGTAACCGATTTAAAGCGTGCCCTTGCCACAGCGCCAGCCTTACTAGTTCCTGACCCAGATCTACCATACGCCTTAGAAGTTGCAGCCACCGACCACCACACTTTCAGCAGTATTATTACAAGAAAGACATGGTAGACCAGGCCCAGTAGCCTGAGCCTCACGAGTATTAGGTCCAGTCGAACAAGGCTTCTCCGGGTGTGAACGACACCTGCTCGCGGTATTTTGGGCCGTGCAGCATTTCGCCTTTATCACTGGACTGAACCCAATAACCGTCCTCACTGAACACAACCCAACCCAGCTTCTGCTGGATGGCCGCCTTAAAGACGGTTCAGTAAGCCAGGTCCGCGCTGCCCATTGGACACTACTACTGCAGGGTAGGGACATCACTGTAAAGTGAACCAAAGTGCCCATGTTCCTGGCAGATAATTTAAATTATGGGGGAGATCCGCATGAGTGTCAGGTTATAGCCACAAAGGACCCCACAGGTCTGTTTATCCCGAAACAACAGGAGAGACGATCAGGGACAAAACAGGCAGCCACCCAACCTTCAGAGTCAGCCATGAGAATTTATGTAGACGGTTCATCCACCATAGAGAATGGGACCAGAATCACAGGATGTGGCATTTATATGGAAAATCAACAGGGACAGCCACTAATAGAATTCGCTCTCAAACTACCCAGCCATTTGAGTGCTCAAGCTGCCGAACTAGCAGCAGTCACATATGTAGTGAGCCACCCAGGCTTATTTCCAATCCCTGCCAACACTCCGATAGTATGTACGTGTGCAACAGCCTGACTGAGTTCCTACCATTATGGGAAGCCAGAGGCTTCGTATCTGCGGATGGAAAGCCCCTACCGTCAGCCCCCTTATTAAAATACGTTCTGCAGGCCACCGAAGGGCACACATATGGGATTATTAAGGTTAGAAGCCACCATAGAACCTCCCCACCTGGTAACTGTAAGGCTGATGCACTAGCCAAAGCCGGTGCTTGTACGGGACAGTTTTGGCAGCCACCTGTAGGAGAGCGAGTAAACGCTGTGACCATTTGCCAAACTAATATAGCTGACCTGGTCCAGGCGCAGCGCACTGACAGTTCCCTAAAACAAATTTTAGACGGAGTCTACCCAGCCCCATATGAGAAATGGAAGGACAAAATACAGATTCAGGATGGTTTGATATTAAAGGCAGGCACTCCCTACCCAGGACAGAAATCAGCTCATTTACCAGTACCATGACGGACATGGCCATCAGGGCATAAAGACAACAATCGAGTGATTAAAAGAATTATGTTGGTGGCCCGAACTGCACGATGAGTTGCCCATTATATCAACAATTGTTTAATTTGTGCTCAGAACAACCCCAATAAGTATGCCAGAAAAGCGGAGCTAAGACACACACGCCCAGTAGAAGTCCCCTGGAAAAATCTCCTAATTGATTATATCGGCCCACTGCCACCATATAGGAATGGATTTAAATACGTCCCTCCTGGTAATAATAGATACTTTCACCAAATGGGTCGAGGCATTCCCCACTAGATCCAACACAGCTAAGGCCACAGCAAAGATATTAGCCCAGCAGGTGTTTACACGATGGGGTCTTCCCCGCAGCATAGAGTCCGGCCAAGGGACACATTTCACCGGGCAGGTGATGCAGAATGTTATAGCCATGTTTGGCACCAAGCAGAAATTCCATATCGCCTACCATCCACAATCCAGTGGAATCGTAGAGCGCATGAACCGAACGCTAAAGGGGATCATTAGAAAGACAGTGCAGCAAAACAACACAACATGGGATACAGTACTTCCCTTTGCCCTCATGGCGGTACATAACACCGTTTCAGTTCTACTGGGTTCACCCCCCACACATTAGTGACTGGCCGACCTATGAGGGGAGCTGAATATTTATTGGGGTTTGACTTAACTGAGCCTGCTATCACAGCGCTCACCCACGAGAAAGCCATCCAGCAGATAACCGAAAACATTAAAGCAGCCCAGTTAGCCGCGGCTGTCTGATTAGGAGTTAAAAAGAAACAGAGCAAGGCATATTTCGATAAAAGGGTATACCCGGTAGAATATACAGTTGGCCAGCAGGTAATGGTTTCCCTCTACAACCCCAGTTCTTTCTTGTCCCCGAGATATGCAGGTCCGCACACCATCACCGACAAAATAAGCCCCTCAGTGTATAAAGTCCTAATGGTCAACGTGAAAACTGGTTGGTTCCATGTCAATCAACTGAAAGCTTACGGGACTCAGAATAATCACTTCCACCATCTCTCATTAAAGATATGGGAGGATGACACTAGGCGACCGGAATAGCCTCACCCAGGAAATGTATTTCCTCGGACACCTTCTCATCCACTTTCAGGTTCAGACCAGGCCCTTATCCCTACCACACTATAGCCCGGAGCCTTGTGCACGCCTGAAGTGCCCCTAGGGCTATTGATCGACCCAGACATAACAGGAGACTTGCGCACCCTAGAGGACTGGCGTGACTCGCCAGATATCGGCCCTCGCAGCATTATGCATTCTCCCATAAACATAAGCCTTAACAGCCCCAGAGCCAACAGTGAGGCCCTGACTAAACGACACCGGGTTATTTTGATGGGGACACCCGATGCTGCATTCCCCACATGAATAAGGGACCAGACACATAGATTAATTAGACTGGGACACAAGGATGAAGGACCCCTGAACCCTGATTCAAACGCAGACCCCACAGTGCAGTCCAACGAACAGACACAGGTATGGAAACCAGGTGAGGAGATAATGATGGAGCCCCATGAGACAAATGATTCAGAAGGTGAGTCTCTGTTGGGCAATTGGTTAACGAAAATTCTGAATGAAAGAATCTAAGGTGCTCCAAATGATGAAATTCAGCCTACAGTACAGACCAATGCAAGGAAGAATCTCTGATGGAAGCACCAGCCTACAAGCAGTTGTATACTGCTAGTACGATTAACTAGGTAACTTATATAATCCGACGCCAACTCTTTTGCCAGTTTTCTCTAGTTAAGACAACATTAAGCCAATTATACACATCTTTGGGCAGCTATGCTACATTTTAAAATCTTTGAGGCAGCTATGCTAAATTTTAACGTCATTGAGGCAGCTGTGCTAAATTTTAAAAATCTTCAAGGCGACTGAGCTACATTCTCAACAGGAAATGAAATAAGCAAAACTCTTACAGTGCAAAAGCCTGGTACAATGTGCAGCTGCTCTGCGTTCCAAGTGACACTGAGAATTTTATTTCCAGTGTTCTAATGATAGAAGAGCCATCTCTTGACTCCTAATGTTAAAGGGATACATTTTCAACTCTTAGAGGCACTTGTGCTAAATTTTACATGCAGCCGCCTTCAAACTCCAACACACTTCTAGATCAGACACCTCTTCAGGTCATTACAGACCGACTCCAGTGCCGTTCGAATCCCTATAGTTAATGGTGATTGCTGCTAGACTAAAACCGGCCGCCTTGATTTTGCTGACAACCCCACGACTCGTCTACTCATCGATCTGAACAAAAAATTGCTCTGTAGTGCTCCACGATTAGAGAAAAAATTACGACATGCATGGTATCCAGGTTATTTATGGTTTGCCCCACCTGACGCGGGGGAATGTGAGGAGGGTGTGTTATGGGTGCACCCCAAGAAGAGTATAATGTTTGGGTGTAACAACCAGCGGCTGGTATACAAAAAAACAAATGGCAGTTCAACTGAATGTTATCTGAGTGTCACCATAGAAGGGGATTGGTGGGGATTTTCAAATAATGGGTGCCTTGAAATTGGATGTCTGGCCAACAGCCCAGAAAAAGGATTAGAGCTCGGGCAGCGGTGCCCCGGGACACTCAGAGGGGAACTTTGCATTGTATGAAATAAGAACTGGCCGAAGCCAACCCCAGACCCATCCCACTCGATTTGTCCTGAAGCCACCCCCGGACCTCAGAATGGATTGATACAAAAACACACAGGTAAACCTTGTATGACAACATTCGCCACAAATTGGTACCTGTGGTACCTGGATATAGCCGGGACCCAACTGCCAGAGTGGTACTCTCCCCAATTTAAGAGATTATACCTCCTCTTAACTCGCAGACTATTAGGGTGGAAGGTTGGAATGGATGAAAGACAGGAAAGATCCAGGAGGGAGTTAGTCAATGACATGGCCACAGCATACGGGGCAGGGGGAGCAACCATCAACGTCCTTGATTTAGCTGACCTGGACAATAAACTTAGAGTTCTGACCCAACAGGTTAAACAGACACTAAGTTCCATCAATGAGGACAATCAGCAAGATGCTGAAGGGGAACTGACTGGGAACACAGCCAGCAGCCACATGGTAGCTGTGTTAGAAGGACACGCCAAGGCAATCAATCAAATTATCAGGGAAAAATTAGAGGATGATGACCGACAACAGAACCGAACTTTATGTAGTGCATATGGACAGTGGATGATAGAACAGCTAAGGGAAAACCTAGAGCAGGTACACAGTGGACAGGTTCCGTCTTGGATTAGTGACGAACAGATGGAACACTTATTTACGGGTAAGAAACACCCCGAGTTATCTGGCTGCCAGATGCGACAGTTGACCAAAGTCTGGTTCAGTGGCAACTGCAAAGGGACATAAGAACATAAGAACATAAGAAATAGGAGCAGGAGTAGGCCATCTAGCCCCTCGAGCCTGACCCGCCATTCAATAAGATCATGGCTGATCTGAAGTGGATCAGTTCCACTTACCCGCCTGATCCCTATAACCCCTAATTCCCTTACCGATCAGGAATCCATCTATCCGTGATTTAAACATATTCAACGAGGTAGCCTCCACCACTTCAGTGGGCAGAGAATTCCAGAGATTCACCACCAGGAAAGCCCTGGAAATGATATTAGAACTCCCCATAATCACTGACGACCGGGTCGGACTGAAGGTCCTTGAAGTGGAGAATATAGGGACTATCCATGAGGATATCTGGATAGGGCACGACGGCACTTTACCATACGCAGTGGAGAAAGAAGGGAGGCTCATAGGCACTACTCTGGACAGATGTCAGCAAACTGACGAAATAATCACATGCCCATAACCAGTTTACTTAAATGAGCATGCATTGAGTGGCTTCAGAACAAACACTAGCCTAAATTGCTCAGTAGAAGCTCGTAGCTTGGACACTGACATAACTCGGGTAGCTTACAAGGGAGCAGGGAGATACTGTCTCACCACCTCCCTGAAACAATATCAGCATGGCGCGACACATTGTAACATTACTAACATTACATTCTGTATCAAACCAGACAAACCAGCCAGGGTGGGTCTCATTCAACTAATAGACATTCATAAGAGGGAGAGGGTAGATTTGAACACCACTGACGAGCTCCGACAGACTCTAGGGGAGTACCATGAGAAATATGACACAAGCCTAAAACTCCTGCCAGAGGAATTGAACCTGATTAGGGCAAAATTGGCTACAGCCAACAGAACCTTCACCAAAGTAGTACAGCAGACCCAAGAGGTGAAAAGGAGGATTAAAGAAATTAAATTCACCTCTTGATGGGATGACCTTTGGAACTGGGGCTTAAACATCCAAATCCATCCATTTGTTCGCATAATGTCACACCTGGCGGTAGTACTGATTTTGTTCACTCTGGTATACCTAATCGTCCTCACAGTCCAATTCAGCCGATGGAAAAAGAGGATCACCCGGAGGCAGAAAGTAGGGTCCGCCCTTGAACCATGGTCCCCTCTAATTCAGTAGAGCAATGTTTACAGGAAGCCTGCCATTTTGCGATTTGTACTAATGAGCCGTTGGAAATTCTACTACCAAAATGTGCCTCAGATCTGCGAATACTTCATTCTAATGTTTGTTTGAATGTTGGTTTATAATTAGCTTATTGTAATAATGGTGTTTGGAATATCTGATTGTCTGTATTTGTGGGTAATTAGCTTATTGTAATAATGGTGTTTAGAATATGTGGTTGTTTGTATTTGAAGAGTGTTGTTGTCTGTAGCTTCTGGAATATATTGTAGGAATGTATTATTACTGTGCATGCCAATGCCTGGGCCTTACTTGACTGTTAGGTGACTGGGGAATTCCTGACAGATACTGGTCCTGAGTTTGTGATCCATCACGCTTCGCGTTCAGGATCAAAGGGGGGACTGTGGCCAAACAGGCCATCTGAAATGGCGATTTGTAAAGCACTCTGGGACAATTGGGCAAGAACTAAAACGACAGGCTGCAGCCTAAATTCAGAGATAAACAGGCTGCAACCCAGACGAGTGAATACACAGGATATGGGTCATCTCCAGGACAAAAGAGACTTTTTGGTCAAACTGGGTTGTTTACCAGACATAGAGGTGCCATAACTCCTTATTTGGGAGGGAGGTGTGTACTCTATGTCCCCCCAGCATCTGCAGACATGGCCGTTGGGGACACACTCAGGGATTGGTGTGGCAGCACCCGATTGGACTTTATCGATCAGGGTGATCAAGTCCTGATCGACTGATTGGCTATGGCCAAAAGGGGCGCAAAACCCAACAGGGTATAAAGGGTGCTGCACAACCAAGAATCTCTCTCTCTCTCTCCCTGACCCCACGAACGAGCTACAACAACGGTGACCATCGCCAGCACAAGGAGAGCCACCACACCCGAGAAGGAAGGAAGACCAGAGCCAGAGTGCCAGACCAGACCAAAGGACCAGACTACGCACAGATAAAGGCCAATATCTGCTTGGGTACTTGCCAGTCACGCAAAGTTAAGTCAAGGTCTTGTATTGGACTTGAACTCTAGTATTTTCTGTAAGATAACTTATTGTTGGTTGGGTGGGTGCTTATTGATTGTGTGTCTTAAATAAATATTGGTTATACTAACAAGACGTCTACTCGCAGTTATTTGTCCACCGTATAAGGGTTAAAAACAGACTGTGCGGCAGGCACAACAGTAAGTTATGATTCAATGAGTAAGGCTCTCCGGTTGTTGTTTGACTGGTCCAATGACTGGTCCACAGAGCAGAAGGAGGCCATTTAGCCCATCGAGTCTGCACTGACAACAATCCCACCCAGGCCCTATCCCCGTAACCCCACATATTTGCCCTGCTAATCCCTCGAAACTACATATCCTGGGACACTAACGGGCAATTTAACATGGCCAATCAACCTAACCTGCACATCTTTGGAATGTGGGAGGAAACCAGAGCACCTGGAGGAAACCCATACTGACACGGGGAGAATGTGCAAACTCCACACAGATAGTAACCCAAGCTAGGAATTGAACCCAGGCCCCTGCAGCTGTAAGGCAGCTGTGCTAACCACTGTGCCGCCCCCAACACACTGACAGCATAGAAGCATCCCTGAGGAAATTGGACATGAGTAGCAGTCTATCATCTCTTTTCATTTATCACTCAAAAGTTTAAGTTTTTAAAGTTTATTTATGAGTGTCACAAGTAGGCCCACACCAACTTTGTAGCAGTTTGATACAACTGAGTGACTTGCAAGGCAATTTCAGAGGGCATTTAAGAGTCAACCACATTGATGTAGGACAAGAGGCACATGAAGGCCAGAACAGATAATATCAGGAAGATTTTCTTCCCAAACGGAAATCAGTGAACCAGATAGGCTTTTCGGACCATTAACAATGATGTCATGCTTACTATTACCAAGACTAGCTATTAGTTCCAGATTTATTACTGAATTTAAATTCCACTAACTGACATGGTGGAATTCAAATTCAAGCACTCAGGCCATTAGTCTGGACCTCTGGATTACTCGAAGTGACATTACCAATAAGCCATTGCCTCCCCTAGGTGGAAAGAATAATAAATGGAGGTCAAGCAAAATATAGAAGAGTAATTGAAACGTTAGCTGCTGAAACACTGGCACTAATAGCAATTGAAGTCCAGGCCCAATACAAGGGACAATCTGATAAAAGTTTGGCCGTAAGATGCTATGTGGATAATTGTTCTCTTTGGGGAAATGTTCATTCAAGGAAGGGTATCAATGAAAAAAAGGTTAACGATTGACCTTGCTAGCATAAAGAAAATCCTGGAAAGAGAGATTTCCAAAATTAAATGGATGGATGAAAGTCACCAATTGTCAAACTGTTTTATGACAAGAGATGCTTTCTGCAAGAAATTATTAGATGCACTGGAAGAGGGACACTTTGCATTGTAATGAGAAAATCGAAAACTGATATTTTCTTTCATTGCTTTGAACTTATTCATAAATGTTAAAGAAACGTTTATGTTCGTCAGCTGTGCTACAATCTGAGGCAGAAAATGAAAAATATGTGTAGATATTTTATTGAAAGATGGTTCTTGTGTTTAAAAAATAATTTGAGAGAGAAATCTATTCATACATTGTTAAAATACATTGATTACATTGTTAAGATTCAGAGATATAAGTGATGGGTATTCATAGGGCTCATATTATGATGATAATGTGTCTTTAAGAAATGCACTTTAATCATGTTTTTCTGCAGGATGTGACTAGCAAGACCTGGAATTTCTCAGCACTGTGTTGTCTATAGCTGGTGTCCTGTATAGTTACTGAGGCAGTATAACTGAAGCAATGTCGGTTATAATCTGCACTAATGCAGTGTTCTGTGGTTTTAATGTGTCCCCTGTGATTACTGAGTGGAGCTTGATTGAGGTTGATGGACAGGTCAAGTGATATGCCTGGGGATGGGTTTGTTCCACAGAACATTCTAGTTTTTAGTTTTTGTTTCTCAGTTGCTGCCAGGAGCTGGTGAAAGAAGGCAGTATCTCTCTCTTTCTGTCTGCCTCTCTCGCTCCAGAGTTTTTCTGAAAGTTCCAGGACTGGGGAGCCTCAGAAATTTGATCCAACATTCAAATGATTAATTCACAGCAGGTGTTAAAAAGCTGAAGATCCAGCATCATGTGAACGTTCTTGTTTTTGTGCTAAATTAGTCTAAAGAAGGGTGTGTGTCTGTGGGATGATGTCTGACTAGGAACAACATAGATAGCTAGCCGTTAAAGATTATACTGTGTCACGTTTAAGCCTTGTAATTGGTAAAGGTTATGCTAATTATTACACATTACTCTAAGAGGGCAATAAATGCCAAAAAAAACAAGCCTGAAGGCTCTGTGTCTCAATGCAAGGAGCATTTGTAATAAGGTGGATGAATTAACTGCGCAGAAGTCATTAACAGATATATGTAATTGGGATCATACAGACCTGGCTCCAGAGTGACCAGGGATGGGAACTCAACATCCAAAGGTATTCAATATTCAGGAAAGACGGACGAAAAGGGGAGTGGGGTAGCTTTGCTGGTTAAAGAGGAGAGTAATGCAATAGTAAGGAAGAACATTAGCCTGGACGATGTGGAATCTATATGAGTGGAGCTGCGGAACATCAAACAACAAAAAACTCTAATGGGAGTTGTGTACAGACCACCAAACAGTAGAAGTGAGGTTGGGGATGGCAGTAAGCAGGAAATTAGAGATGCATACAATAAGGGGACAGCAGTTATTATGGGTGACTTCAATTTGCATATTGATTGGGCTCACCAAACTAGTAGCAATGCGATGGAGGAGGATTTCTTCCAATGTATAATGGATGGTTTTCTCAACCAATATGTTGAGGAACCAACTAGAGAGCGGGTCATCCTAGACTGGATATTGTATAATGAGAGAGGATTAATTAGCAATCTTGGATGCAAGATCCTTTGGCGAAGAGTGACCATAGTATGGTACAATTCTTCATTAAGATGGAGAGTGACACAGTTAAGTCTGAGATTAGGGTCCTGAATTTGAGCAAAGCTAACTTTGATGGTATGTGATGTGCATTGGCTAGGTTAAACTGGCAAAGGATACTTGAGGGGTTGACAGTGGATAGGCAGTGGCAGACATTTAAAGAACACATGGATGAACTTCAACAACTGTGCATTCATCTCTGGCTTAAGAGTAAAATGGGGAAGATGGCTTATCCATGGCTAACAAGGGAAATCAGGGATAGTGTTAAAGCCAAAGAGGAGGCATATAAATTGACCAGAAAAAGCAGCAAACCTGAGGACTGGGAGAAATTTAAAATCCAGCAGAGCAGGACAATGGGTTTAATTCGGAAGGGGAAAATAAAATACGACAGAAGGCTTGCAGAAAACATAAAAACTGACTGCAAAAGCTTCTATAGATATGTGAAGAGAAAAAAACTGGTGAAGACAAATGTAGGTCCTTTACAGTTAGAATCAGGTGAATTCATAATGGACAACAAAGAGATGGCAGATCAGCTGAACAAATGATTTGGATCTGTCTTCAATAAGGAGGACACAAATAACCTTCCAGAAATATTAGGGGACAGAGGGCCGAGAATGAGGGAAATGCTTATTAGTCAGAAATTCGGGAAATTGCTGGGATTAAAACCCGATAAGAACCCAAGGCCTGATGCTCTGCATCCCAGAATACTCAAGGAAGTGGCCCTAGAAATAGTTAAGTTTATTTATTAGTGTCACAAGTAGGCTTACATTAACATTGCAATGAAGTTACTGTGAAAATCCCCTAGTCGCCACGCTCCGGCGCCTATTTGGGTACACTGAGGGGAAATTCAGCATGGCAAATGTACCTAACCAGCACATCTTTCGGACTATGTGGACACATTGGTGATTATTTTCCAGCATTCTATAGATTCTGGAAGAGACCCCACTTTTTAAAAAAGGAGAGAGAAAACAGGGAATTATAGACTAGTTAGCACAACATCAGTGGTGGGGAAAATGCTGGAGTCAATTATTGAGGATGCAATAACTGAGCATTTGGAAAGCGGTGACAAGATCGGTCCAAGTCAGCATGGATTCACTTAAGCGAAATCGTGCTTGACAAATCTTCTGGAATTTTTGAGGATGTGACCAGTAGAGTGGACAAGGCTGAACCAGTAGATGTTGTGTATCTGGACTTTCAAAAGGCTTTTGACAAGGTCCCACACAAGAGATTAGTGAGCAAAATTAAAGTTCATGGTGTTGGGGATAATATATTGATGTGGATAGAGAACTGGTTGACAGACAGGAAGAGAGAGCTGGGTGGCAGTGTGTGCTGTGAGGAGGATGCTAAGCATCTGCAGGGTGACTTGGACAGGATGGCTGAGTGGGCAAATACTTGGCAAATGCAATATAATGTGGATAAATGAGAGGTTATCCACTTTGGTAGCAAAAACAGGACAGAAGATTATTATCTGAATGGTGTCAGTTTAGGAAAGGGGGAAATGCAAGGTGACCTGGGTGTCATGGTGGAAAAGTCGCTAAAGGTTAGCATGCAGGTACAGCAGGCGGTGAGGAAAGCTAATGGCATACTGGCCTTCATAGCAAGAGGATTTGAGTATGGGAGTAAAGATGTCTTGCTGCAGTTATACAGGCCCTTGGTGAGGCCACACCTTAAGTATTGTGTGCAGTTTTGGTCTCCTAGTCTGAGGAAGGACATTCTTGCTATTGAGGGAGTCCAGCGAAGGTTCACCAGACTGCTTCCTGGAATGGCAGGACTGACAAATGAAGAGAGACTGGATTGACTGGGCTTGTACTCATTGGAATTTAGAAGAATGAGAGGGGATCGCATAGAAACACATAAAATCCTGATGGGACAGGCTAGATGTGGGAAGAATGTTCCCGATGTTGGGGAAATCCAGAACTAGGGGGTCACAGTCTAAGAATATGAGGTAACCCATTCAGAACTGAGATGAGGAAGAACTTCTTCACTCAGAGGGTTATGAATCTGTGGAATTCTGTACCACAGAAAGCTGTTGTTGCTAGTTCATTAGGTATGTTCAAGAGGGAGCTGGCCATGGTCCTTGTGGCTAAAGGGATCAAGGGGTATGGAGAGAAAATGGGAGTAGCATACTGAAAGTGCATGATCAGCCATGATCATATTGAATGGTGGTGCAAGCTCGAAAGGCCGAATTACCTACTCCTGTTTCTATGTTTCTGATATATTTTCTCAATGTCTTGGCTTCTGCTTCATTAGCAGGCTCGGATTCTGTTAACAGTTTTGGTCACCTTACTGAATGAGGCACATCCTTGTATTGGAGAAAATCCAGAGAAGATTCACTTGCTGAATCATAAAATGAAGGGGTTGGCCTATGAGGAAAGGTTGAGCAGATGGGGCTATACTCAATTGAGTTTTGAAGAGTGAGTGATCTAATTGAAATATATAAGATTTTGAGGGGACTTGACAGGGTAAATACCAAGAGGATGATTCTCCTCATCAAGGAATCTTGAAGTAGGGGGGCACAATTTCAAATAAGGGGTCTTCGGTTTGAGATGGAGATGAGGAAGAATTTCTTCTGAGTGTCATGGTGTTTGGAATTCTCTTCCACAGCAAGCACTGGATGATAGGTCATTGAATATGTTCAAGGCTGACTTAGACAGATTTTTGAGCGACAAGAGATTAAAGGGTTATGGCGAACAGTCAGGAAAATGCAGAAGGCCGCATCAGATGAACCGTAATCTTGTTGGCTGGCAGAGCATGCTCCTATTTTTGATGTTTTTAACTGGGATGAATAGACATGGCCACGGAACAGAGATGAACCTTGTAAACAGACTCCCTTGGCAGTCAGCATACCCTGTGGTCCTATCTGATCTGTGTTCAGCGGTTGTAGACCTGACTCCATATCGCTCCCTGGGAGTGAAAAATCCAACCCCTAATTTTTAAACTTTCCAACAAATTGTAGTGTAAAGTGTGGAACTCACCTTGTTATACCATCCAACAATGAGATCTAAATTATCAACAAAGTTTCTGAAAGTTTTGTTCATTGCAAAGACATCAAGTCCACTCTCTGGAATGTCATCCCTTTCCTGAATGTTCATATAATGAACTTCTCGAAGAACTGCAACCAACTAGATAAGACAAAATATATGAAACCATCATAAACAACATCTAATTGATATAACCATAGCATTTATGAATTTAAAAAGATATTGAGGAAAATCTGGAAGACCATTTATTCAATCAGGATTATTCTGTATATTACAAGCTTTATTGCTTTTTGTGCTTTCCTTTATGATTCCAACCCAAGTTGACCTGGTGAGATGTCAGAACAGCATGCCCAATATTACAATATATCAAATTATAAATGTAAACATAATCCACTTCAAGAATTGCAAAATCCACTAAATCATCACATAAAAAATTAATAGCATAAAATGTGGCAAGTTACACTACCAAGTATTCTTAGACAGCTATATCTTGTTACAAAGACACAAATAAATTATAAAACAGTACAAAAATTTAGGGACCAAGGTTGGAAAGTATATTGTAGAGCTCAATGCTACAGTTCTGATTCATCAGTAATCTTAGTCTTCCTGTGCTCCAAGATATATTCTGACCAAGGTTAGTACTCAATCTGGTCCGAGGTTTCTACCAATGCTACTATTCATTCTGCTATAAAGTCATGAGTGAGTAGTCCAATGCCCCAGCTCCACCCCACTTAGTGCCCATTCCTAATGAACAGCTTTTAAGAAGTCAATACCTGAGTAATCTGAAGTGCGAATCATGATCCTGCTATTTTGAGACAGCGTAGGAGGCAAAACATAACACACCAAAATTTGCATTTGTTGGATGCTAGTAGTTTCAAAGTAGGGTAGATCAACTTCCACCCAATTAACATTGATTTTCTGGTTGCTGCTATTTTTGCATGAATCCAGCACTAGTATACAAAGGAAAATAGTGGCGTGACTGACTTTCAACTGAAGGGGGCCCAAAAAGATAAGTTTTAAATGATTTTTCGTGGACCAAGGTCATGCGTACTTCCCTGCACTCTCCACTTCCACAATTGGTTCCTCATTGACCTTACTGTTAATTGGATCAGTATCCGGTGGAAAATATTGTGCAGCATGAAGCCAATTTGGGCAGGTGGTTCAGTGGTTCAAAGTAATGCCTGTACTTCAAAATATCTTCTCACTTTTTGCTTTGTTGGAATGGGAAAGTGGCCAGCATGCTCTGCCACTCCGCCGCAAAACATTAAAATCTACCCTCAGAAGTTATAAATGCATGCAAAACATAATCCGAAGACTATAAACAATTTATGACATATTTAAGACAAGAATTCATAATTCTAAAGCCCAAGTCATTACAATTATCAAACACACAAATTAAACATTAATGTGGATGGATTTCTGGAATCTTGATAACATTATGACTGCCAGCTTGGCTTAGATTTCCCTTTTAAGAAGTGAGAAGCACAGCCTACCACATTTAAATGAAACTCACACATAGCTAATTGATCTCTCAAGAACTCCCTGCATTGGAACACATTTATGGCTCACTAATGACATGTGAAAAAATCGTATCCATGGTGGCTCACAGACTAGATGAGTTCAGAAAGGTGAAGGTTCAAAAAGAAATGTGATCTCTAAAACACTGTTTCCACAGCAAAACTGTGGTTTTTAGGCACTTTTAGGTACCGCCTTTACCCTTTTGTCTGTCCTTCCTAAATAGTGAATACCCCTGGATGTTCAGTTCCCACCCCTGGTCACGCTGCAGCCATATCTATGTAATCCTGACTATATCATATTCATTTACATCTATTTGCACAACTAATTCATCCACTTTATTGCAAATGCTCCACACATTAAGGCACTTTCTGTCTTTGGTCTTTGTCCTTAATTTTCCCCTCCTCTGACTCCTTGCATAGATTTCAATCCCCCTGCCATTTTAGCTTAAACCCTCCCCAACCACTCTGCCAAATACTCCCCCTAGGACATCAATCCCAGTCCTACCCAGGTGTAACCCATTCAATTTGTACTGGTCCCACCTCCCCCCAAACCAGTCCTAATGCCCCAGGAATCTAATCTGAAACTCTCCCACTCACACTGTCACTTCAGCCACGTATCCTGTGATTACCACTCTGACTTGCACATGGCACTGGTAGTAATCCTGAGATCACTACCTTTGAGGTCCGACTTTTTAGCTTTCATGCTAACTCTCTATATTCTGCTTTTAGGATTTCATCTTTTTTTTAACCTATGTAATTGGTACCGATATGTACCACGACCACTGGCTGTTTATCCTCCCCTCACAAAATGTCCTGTGTCCACTCCTTGACCCTAGCACCAGGGAGGCAACCTACCATCCTAGAGTCTCACTTGAAGCCACAGAAACACCTAGCTATTTCACTTACATTTGAATCCCTTGTAACTGTTGCCAGGTGGCACTGCCCCCAAACTCCCCGGGGACCCTCAATTGCCTTTAGTTCTACCGGCGAGCCAATCACAACTGGTCCCTGTTGCTGGGAACCAGTTGTAATCCTCGCAAGAGAGAACCTCTTCTGGCGAGGTCACACTGGCAAGTGAGCCCGAATGATACCATCCCAGTCTCATTAAATCAATGTAAATATAAAGTTAAATAAGTTTAAATACATTATTCAGCTTCACATCGGAAATGAGTGTGAGGCTGAGCATGCCAGATATCCAGTCCCGGTAAGACCGTGACAGGTGAGAAATCGGGCATGATCCTAATTTATTGGCTCTTGCGTGATCTTACCGGTGGGGCACAACAGTGCTGGCCGGCAAAGTGGGGGGGGGGAAAGAGAACCCAGCAACTTGGTGTGAAATCTAAATATAATAAAAATAGAATCCTCTTCTCCATGAGCCTCCTCTCTCAATGGAACCCTCTTACCACAAAACTTTTGGGAGTCATTCAGGATTTCCTGCTCCTGTCGCTGATCCCGCATCCTGAAAATGGGAACAAATGGAAGTGGAAAATTCCCACCACTGTTACCAAACCAGCTGAACATCCATAATGCATCTGGATTCCATCTCACCACTCATGACATTGAGACCCTGCCCACCTCTGTCCCCACCACACTTTGAAAATTCTGGTCATCATGAGTAGGAAGCAACTGGCAACAGGCTATGTAATGTCCAGTATAGTGTTATAAGGCATGACTAAATAGTTATTATATTGTAAAAGATCCTCTCGGGACAAGTGATCTTTGATAGAAATTTATATAGCATTTGACATTCGGCCAATTGGGTCTGCATCGACTCTCCAACAGAGTATTCCACCCAGGCCCTATTCCTGTAGTCCCACATACTTACCCCATTAATCCCCCAACCTAAGGAATAATCCCCCAATCTACACATCTTGGACAGTGGGAGGAAACTGGAGCCCCCGGAGGAAACCCATGCAGACACGGGAAAAACGTGCAAATTCCACACAGTCACCCAAGGCCGGAATTGAACTAGGGTCCCTGGTGCTGTGAGGCAGCAGCGCTAACCACTATGCCACCATGCCACCCTATATTAGAAGAGGGTCTATTTATAATTCACATCACTAATTAAAGTGGGGTCTGATTCTACCCCATACCCACTCCTAACACACACATTAACATTAGGGGAAATTCTCTCAGAATACGACAGACCGAAGTTTCTTTAAAATCTGTGTGCTTTCGTCTGGTTCCCAATTCCAATGGGCAGAAATCTAGTTTAATAGGTGCAACATACAATTGGTGAACTAGATTGAAATATATGATGGCTGCGAAACAATGACAAACATTTTAAAGAAATATTCAAAATTTCTTTTATTTGGCAAAGTTAATCATTAACCCTTTACCAAATTGTTTTTTTCCCCACTTTTTTGAGTCCAGTAAACAATGAAGAGAATAGTACCAGACTTCAGAGGACATAGGAGAATATAGGAGGCATGGTTAGTAAGTTTGCAGATGACGCTAAGATTGGTGGCATAGTGGACAGTGAAGAAAGTTATCTCCAATTGCAACAGAATGTTGTTCAATTGGGCCGGTGGGCTGACGAATGGCAAATGGAGTTTAATTTAGACAAATGTGAAGTGATGCATTTTGGTAGATTGAACCAGGGCAGGACTTACTCAGTTAGTGGTAGGGCATTGGGGAGAGTTACAGAACAGAGATGTTCATAGCTCCTTGAAAGTGGAGTCACAGGTGGACAGAGTGATGAAGAAGGCATTCGGCATGCTTGGTTTCATCAGTCAGAACATTGAATACAGGAGTTGGAATGTCTTGCTGAAGTTGTACAAGACATTGGTAAGGCCACACTTGGAATACTGTGTGCAATTCTGGTCACCCTATTATAGAAAGGATATTATTAAACTAGAAAGAGTGCAGATAAGATTTACTAGGATGCTACCAGGACTTGATGGATTGAGTTATAAAGAGAGGTTGGATAGACTGGGACTTTTTTCTCTGGAGCGCAGGAGGCTAAGAGGTGATCTTATAGAGGTCTATAAAATAATGAGGGGCATAGATCAGATAGATAGTCATTATCTTTTCCCAAAGGTAGGGGAGTCTAAAACTAGAGGGCATAGGTTTAAGGTGAGAGGGGAGAGATACAAAAGTGTCCAGAGGGGCAATTCTTTTCACACAGAGGGTGGTGAGTGTCTGGAACAAGCTGCCAGAGGTAGTAGAGGCGGGTACAATTTTGTCTTTTAAAAAGCATTTAGATAGTTACATGGGTACAATGGGTATAGAGGGATATGGGCCAAATGCGGGCAATTGGGATTAGCTTAGGGGTTTAAAAAAAAAAGGGTGGCATGGACAAGTTGGGCCGAAGAGCTTGTTTCCATGCTGTAAACCTCTATGACTCTATGACACAGGACAGAATAACAAATGCCAATTGCAATTTAATGGAGAGAGGTATGAAGCGATGAATTTCAATAGGAATGAGATGTGGTAGAAACAAAATAAGTGGTCCAATTTTAAAGGGCTATAGAATAGAGAGAACACAAATCTATGGTGGCAGCTTCAAGTTGAGAAGGTTACTAAATAAAAATAACTTATGGATTCTTTCATTTTATAAATAGAGCAAAAGCAACAAATTTCTGTCAAACCTTTATAAATCACTGCCCTGGTTGAAGAATAGTATCCTATTCCAGGTATTGTTCTTTAAAAACAAATAATAATATGCAGATAAGATTTACCAATATGATACATGTCTGTATCATTTATGTAAAGAGGTGAGAGAAGTTGAGTTTGATTTCCTTAGATCAGAGACAGGAAAATAAATATTTAATTGTGTTCAAAACTATTAAAGGTTTTGATAAAGTAAATAAAAATAAATAATTTTCAGTGACAGAAGGGTCAGGACACTGATTTAAGGCCATTGGAAAAATAACTATAGATAGGTGACATGAAATGAGGTATGATGATCTGGTCACAAAAAGGTGCTTTATGCCAAATAATGATTTTAAATCCAACAGCTGGAAAACAAACTGAACTCTTCAAAACAGACTTTTCAAGACGCAGACTAAAAATGTGACTTGAGCTTGGAACAAAAGGCAGCTACCCAATTTGCATTACTGAACCTTTCAGATTCCAATTCATTGAGATGGAGACACCAGCCAGGATTTTGCACTTCTGTTTGCATCAGGATATCAATGACCATGCATCCCTACCATTTGTCTTAAACAAGCTTTAGGCTCCTTATACATAAAACCTCTCACCAAAAGCATATCAGTAGCCAAAAAATCCAAGATACTATGATGCTTCAAATATAAATGTATAATTGACATAGTGTCCATAGTGTTCCTGGACTTTTTACAGTATTAAACAAAAATACATAAATAACCATTTCCAAAGGTACAGCTTATCCAGGTGTACAACCTTCTCTCATTTACCTACGAGTTCCTACCCTTTCAGGATTTAAATAAAATTGAATAATGCCCATTAAAATCTACCATTTAAAGTTGGGAAATGAATGCTTTAGCATAATGCCTTGTCAGAAACTCGAATGTTACACACAAGACCCAATCCTGTGTAATTAAATCTTTGTACACTATTATTAAGTAATTAGCTAACTACCCTTTAAATAGGTGGTCGGGTGGCATCAGGGAGAGGAATCAGTTATGGTGCTCAGTTCAGTTATGCGAGCTAATCACTTGAATTAGATCAGGTATTAACCAGCATAACATTCCCAGAATAATTATGTCGGTCAGTCCTGCGTATTTGGTCCAAGTCTCTGACACAGACCTCAGTATTGGAGACGTTGGCAGAGGATCCTGGGCAATGGAAATCGGACCATCCAGAAGTTTAAATATCCCTGGTAATGCCTACACCTATGTACGTCAGAACTTCCACTGGATCCTGATTCACATCTCCTAAATTACATTCAATCTCCAGCTATTTAGATTCTGGAAACATTGGGTTTCGTCCTCAAAGCATTCACCTGATTTTCTTGTTCTATACTTAAATTAATTATATCATGTGACCATGAAGGAATTCTACTGATTCGGATAATGGTTTGAAATAACAAAGATTGATAGCAGGCATTCAGACACATTAAAAAATACATATTTAAAAACGTTTGCCTTACGGCACCGTTTTAGAAGTTATAATTTTAACATAAAAGTTTTACATTTTCTGTCTGCTACATTTTTAAAGAAAGGTTCTAACCTTTTTGCTGAAGCTGACGTTAATGAGGTTCGTGGTTCGATTTCGAACTATAAGTGGTTGATTTAAGTTAAATCGGCAGTCTTCGTCCACCTTCACAATCCACTCTGCGTATACTTGCTCTGAGAATTTCTGAAGTAATGATTTCATCTCCATATATTTATTTGAAACAAGTTTAGAATCGTCATCTGACACATAACTGCTCCAAAGGAAAAGAAAATTAATGCAAAATGTGAATTCGGGAACTACTGAAGGTGGACTTCACAGTTCTCATTTTAAACGTAGGAAGAACGTTTGTGTATTTTGGTAAAATCTTCAGCGACGCGACAACCGTGAATCAGTAAAGAATGAGTCGGATATTAAAAAATACAGTAACATTTCTATTATCTGCCATGTTGATTCGGGTATTGAGAGCGATAGCGCCCGAACCTAGCCAGTTGCGCTGAGGGAACGTGGCGTTGCAGAATAGTGAGAGGCTGAGACCGTAACGACAGCAGGCCGTGGAGGACCACCGACACCTGTCCTGAGTTTGACATTTTTTTGCAGCGAGTGGAACTGGCAGCGAACAAGCATTAGTATCAGCTTTTCAGAGATGGGCCCCGTTACCAGTCAAGTAACAGACCGGACCAATTATGTTTAGTAGATAACTCGTGGGTGCTGGATAACACAGTTTATAAAATCACACAGATCACCCAGTCCTGAGAGAGGATCATTCGCTACATCCAAATATGCCAACTCTTTGGTAGAGCTATCCCATTAGTCTCATGCCCCAATGACACTATTATTTTATTTTCAAGAATTTATTAAATTCCCTTTTGAAATTTACTATTTAATCTGCTTCCATCCTACTATCAGATCGTGTACTTCAGGGAAACAAGAAAATGGCAAAGAAACTAAACAAATACTTTGTTTTCGAGGTGGAAAATACTATAACAAAACCCAGAAATGAATGGAGAATCAAGGGACTAGTGTAAACCAGGAACTGCAAGACATTAATACTTGTAAAAAAAAGTACAAAAAAATTAATGGAATTTCAAGTTGATAAATCCCCTGGACCTGAAAATCTGCATCCTAGTGTTGAAAGAGGTAGCTGTTGAGATAGTAGTTGCACGAATCATCTTTCAAAATTCTGTCGTCTCTGGAATAGTTCTTGAGGATCGGAAGGTGGCAAATAAACCCCATTATTTAAGAAAGGAAGGGGAGAGAAAATGGGGAACCACAGACTTGTTAGCCTAACATCAGTAGTAAGGAAAACCCTAGAATCAATAATAAAAGATGCTTTAACAGAACACCTTAGAAAATAATGGTAGATTTGAGCAGTCAATATGGATTTATGAAAATGAAATCATATTAAACAAACCTGTTTTTTTGTGGATGTAATATATCAAGAGGAACCTGTCAATGTGGTTTATTCAGATTTTGACATTTGACAAGAGGTGAGTAAACAAAATTGGTTTAGAAGAATGCATTAAGTTGATCTTTCTCTACACCCTAGCTATGACTGTAACACTACATTCTGCACTCTCTCGTTTACTTCTCTATGAACGATATGTTTTGTCTGTATAGCACGCAAGAAACAATACTTTTCATTGTGTTAATAAATGTGACAATAATAAATCAAATCAAATTAAATCAAAAGAGTGATCTCATTTAAACATACAAAGTTCTTGCAGGGCTCAATAGGGTGGATGCAAAAATGTTATTCTCCTTGGCTGGGAAGTCTAGAACCAGAAAACACAGTCTCCAAATAAGAAGCAGGCCATTCGGAACTGAGATAAAGAGGAATTTCTTTAATCAGTAGGTGGTGAATTTTTTGAATTGTCTGCCCTAGAGGGCTGTGAATGCCCAGTTGTTGAGCATGTTCAAGACTGAGATCGACAGATTTCTACTTATCAAGGGATACGGGAACAGTGCAGGAAAATGGTGTTGAACCAGAAGGTCAGCCATGATGTCAGTAAATGGTGGAGCAGGCTCGAGTGGTCTATTCCTGCTTCTATTCCTTATGTGTTGAACAATGCATAAATTTCATTGCTGCACGGAGAACAACTCTAGCTTCTAAATCTATCCACAGAACTGAATTCCCTCAGGTACCATTCTACGAAATGACCCTTGGTACCATGGCACGGTACGGTAGCACAGTGGTTAGCACTGCTGCTTCACAGCTCCAGGGACCTGGGTTCAATTCCCGGCTTGGGTCACTGTCTGTGTGGAGTTTGCACATTCTCCTCATGCCTGCGTGGGTTTCCTCCGGGTGCTCCGGTTTCCTCCCACAGTCCAAAGATGTGCGGGTTAGGTTGATTGGCCATGCTAAAAAATTGCCCCTTAGTGTCCCGAGATGCGTAGGTTAGAGGGATTAGCGGGTAAATATGTAGGGATATGGGGGTAGGGCCTGGGTGGGATTGTGGTCAGTGCAGACTCGATGGGCCAAATGGCCTCTTTCTGCACTGTAGGGTTTCTATGATTTCTATGATTCTAGCAAATGACCCTCTCCCAGGTCTTGGACATCATTCCTAAAGTGTGGGGCCCAGGATTGAACATAATATTAGACAAACTAATGGGGCTATTGGCAGATAAGTCCCATGGCCCTGATGGCTTGTATCCTAAAAGATGTATCTACAGAGATAGTGGATGCATTGGTTGTAATTTCCCAAACATCCTTAGATTCTGGAGAAGTACCAGAGGATTGGAAACTGCCAATGTGACACCCCAATTCAAACAGGGAGGGAGGCAAATAACAGCTAACTCATCTATTGTTGGAAAAATGTTGGAATCAATTATCAAGGAAATGATAGCAGCACATTAGGAAAATCATTACCTAATCGAGCAGACAGCATGGCTTCATGAAAGGGAAATCGTGTTGGACAAATTTATTAGAATTTTATGAGGATGAGGGGACAGAGGGGAACAAGTAGCTGTGTTGTTTTTAGACTTCCAGGTGTTCGACAAGGTACCTTACAAAAGGTTAAGGTCTTAAGACAAGAGCCTGTGGTATTGGATGTAATATATTGGCATGGATGGAGAATTGGTTAATCGGCAGGAAACAGTGAGTGGGGATAAGGGGTTCTTTTTCAGGCTGGCGACCCTGTAACTACTGGGATTTAATAAGCATCAGTGCAGGGACTGCAACTGTTTACAATATATATTACTGACTTTGAGGAAGGAAGCAAATGTAACCAAATTTGCACAAAGGCAAATTGTGAGAGGGATACAAATAGGTTAAGCAAGTGGGAAAAAGTTAGCAAATGGAGAATAATGTGGGAAAATGTGAAGTTGTTCATTTTGGAAGGAAGCATGAAAGAAGAGTATTATTTAAATGGAGAACTACAGAAAACTGCAACACAAAGGGACTTGAGAGTAGTTATGCATGAAACACAGAAAGCTGGCACACAGATGCAGCAGGTAATTAGGAAGGCTAATGGAATGTTAGCCCTTATTTCGAGGGGGTTAAGGTATAAGAATAGAGACGTCTTGCTGTAAAAGTATGAGGTACTGGTGTAACCACATCTGGAGTACCTTGAGCAGCTTTGGTCTCCTTATTTATGGAGAGATATTATTTCATCGGAGGCAGTTCAGAGAAGGTTCACAAGGATGATCCCTGGTTTGGAAGGATTGTCTTATGAAGAAAAGTTAAACAGATTGGGACTCCACTCACTGAAATTTAGAAGAATGAGAGGTGATCTCATTGAAACATATAAGATTGTTAAGGGGCTTGACAGGGCAAATGTTTAGAGGATATTTCTCCTCATGGGAGAGTCTAGGACCAAGAAGCATAGTCTCAGGATAAGGGGCCTCCCATCCATTCACACTGTCTACACTTCCCACTGCCTCGGCAAAGCAGCCAGCATAATTAAGGACCCCACGCACCCCTGACATTCTCTCTTCCACCTTCTTCCTTCGAGAAAAAGATACAAAAGTCTGAGGTCATGTACCAACCGACTCAAGAACAGCTTCTTCCCTGCTGCTGTCAGACTTTTGAATGGATTTACCTTGCATTAAGTTGATCATTCTCTACACCCTAGCTATGATGTAACACTACATTCTGCACTCTCTTGTTTCCTTCTCTATGAAAGGTATGTTTTGTCTGTATAGCACGCAAGGAACAATCCTTTTCACTGTATGTTAATACATGTGACAATAATAAATCAAATCAAATCAAATTAAGACTGCGATGAGGAGGAATTTCTTCTCTCAGAAGGTTGTGAATCTCCTTGCCACCAAGAGCCGTTGGGGCAGAGTCCTGGTATATATTTAAGGCTGAGATAGATAGATTTTTGATCAATAAGGGAATCAAGGATTAGAGGAAAGGGCAAGAAAGTTGAATGGCGGAGCAGGCTCAAGGAGCTGAATGGCCTACTTCTGTTCCTATTTCGTATGGTCTTAGAAACAGTTGGCACCTGAAGATAAAGGGTTAGCACAGCCTCCTTGTATGTAGTCTAGGCCTATTATTTACATTTATTAACAATAAAGCCAAGGATCAAATATACTTTTTTAACTGCCTTTTCAACTTGCCTTACCAAATTTAAGGATTTGTAAACATACATCCCTAAGACTTTCTAGCCAAATATTTGGCATTTTAGCACCCAATTTATCACTGTTACAAATGAGCACCCATGGCATGTGTGTAGTTTTAACATGTGCTGCCACACATGTTGAAGCTTCTGCATCACTGTTTGGTCAGGTGACAGTTCTTGAGTATTTGGAGGGAGAGGAAGCAAGTTGGAGTTAGAATAAAGTTTGGCTTGTAGGCAAATTTACAGATATTGAGTTTCCATATTGCTTTTGTCCTTCTAGCTAAGGTTTGGAAAGTGCTGTTGAAGGAACCCTGGTGAATTGTTGCATTGCATCTTGTATATGGCATACACTGCGTGTCAGTGGTGGATGGTGGATAAAGTGAATGTTTAATGTGGTCAGTGGGTGCCAATCAAGCAGGCTCCTTTGCCCTGGATTCTTTCGAGATTCTTGAGAGTTTTTGGAGACACTCATGCAAGCATGAAGGGAGTGTAACGGAGGTGCACCAGACTAAGGCCTGGGATTGCAGGAGGAAAGATCGAGGAAATTAGACCTGTAGTCTCTAGAGTTTCAGAGAATAAGACGTGATCTCATTGAAAATTATTGAAGTTCTTACTGGGTGTGACAAAATGGATGTTTTCCCTAGCTGGTGAGTCTAGAACCAGGGAACAGTCTCAAAATAAGCAGCAGAGGGCTGTGGCAGCTCAATCATTGTGCATGTTCAACTAATGACATCAAAGGATATGGAGATGGGGCAGGAGATTGGCACTTAAATAGGTGAATAGACATGATCCAATTCAATGGGCGAGTAGGCTCAAGGGACGGGATGGTCTACTGCTGCTCCTCTGTTCCAATGAATGGCTGAACCAGTTGTCTGCCCTGTGTCCCATGGATGTCATGATGAGGGCCATAGCCAGTCTGCAAATCATAGAAACATAGAAACCCTACAGTACAGAAAGAGGCCATTCGGCCCATCGAGTCTGCACCGACCACAAACCCACCCAGGCCCACCCCCATATCCCTACATATTTACCCACTAATCCCTCTAACCTACGCATCTCACGACACTAAGGGCAATTTTTAGCATGGCCAATCAACCTAACCCGCACATCTTTGGGCTGTGGGAGGAAACCAGAGCACCCAGAGGAAACCCATGCAGACACGAGGAGAATGTGCAAACTCCACACACAGTGACCCAAGCCGGGAATCGAACCCAGGTCCCTGGAGCTGTGAAGCAGCAGTGCTAACCACTGTGCCACCATGCCGCCCAAATCTACACGATTATGGCATGAAACCAATGTTGTTGAGTAGCTGCATGCTACTGTTGTCGTGTAGCTGCATGCCTTAACAGGGCACAGAAAATCATGAGGCGCTCCTTCCTTCAATAAAAAGACCAAAACTGCACACAATACTCTCACCAAGGCTCTAACCAATTGCACCAAGACCTCTTTACTCCTGTACTCAAATCCCTTTGCAGTGAAGCCCAGCATAACATCTGCCTTCCTAATTGGTTGCTGCACCTGCATGCTAGTTTTTAGTGACACATTAACAAGGACACTTATGGTCCTTTCTGTATCACTTCCCAACCTCTTACCATTTAACTGCCCTTTCATTTTCTTCCTACCAAAATGGATAACTTCACATTTATTCACATTATATTCCATCTGCCATGATCTTGCCCATTCACTTAGCCTGACAAAATCTCTTTGCATCCGCCTCAAAACTCATTCCTATCTAGTTTTGTGTCATCAACAAATTTGGAAATATTCCAAATATTGGAAATATTTGTTGCCAGATTCGGCTAAACAACACAAAGGACTATTGGGTTCTGCTCTTGTCTGCTAAAGTTATTTGCTTGTCCAGAATCATTTGCAAATGGAATGTAAAGATAGTTCAGCTTTTCTTTGCTGCAAATCATCTCCAATAACCTGTCTTTTAAACCTTCACCTCCAACAATAAATGCAAGGAGCTCCTGCTCCTTGTCACTAAGTTTGAGACCATACAATCAGCAGGCCATATTTCCGTCACTCCCACAGGCACACTGGGCCAAATTTCTAAGCTCTCCAATGCCCTAGCCCCAAACTTGCACCTTTCTCTAGTTTCTCTCCTACCTCCTCCCGTTAGGCCCTCTCCATGTTTTTTGTCAATGAGACCAACTCCTGCTTCCTTGATACAATTCCCATTACACTGCTACCACAAAGCTTATTTTAACTGATTCTCATGCAACGTGATTTTGTTAACAGGTTTCCCTCTTCAAATACTGTCCTTTTCTTTTTTATCATCTCTCTACTCAAAAATTAATTCTTCACCTCACTGTCTTTGCAAATTATCATCCCATCTTTAACCTTTCTTTCCTTTCAGAAGTCCTTAAACATGCTGTTGCCTCCCAAATCCATGCCTATCAGGTCCTCATACCTGCCATTGTTACAAAACTGCTCCTATCAAAATCACAAATTATTTCCTATTTGACTGTAATAAATAATCTTTCCTCCTGCTTCTCAACCTATCTATAGCTTTTGACACAATTGGCCACACTGTTCTCCTCCTACACTTTTCCACTGTAATCCAGCTGGGTGGGACTGGTCCCAATCATATCTATCTAATCGTAGGTGGAGTATCACCTGCAATGGCTTCTTTTCTTACTCCCAGATGATTCTCTGATGTCATCAAGTATCTCTTTTTGGCCTCCTCCTGTTACGCACCTACACACTGCCCATCAGTGACATTATCTGAAAAAGTATTCATTTTCACATATAAAATGACAATATTTAGCTCTACCTCATCACCACCTCTCTCCACTTTTTCACTGTTGCTAAATTATCAGATGGCTTCCCCAACATCCAGTACTAAATGAACAGAAATTTCCTCCAACTAAACATGGGGAAAACCAAAGTCATTGCGTTTGGTTCCTTGCTCCCTAAGTACGCACTCCTTCATTTCTTGCCAACTGTCTGAATCTGAAGCAGACTGTAACTTTGATGCCATATTTGATACCGAGATAAAGTCCATACCACTAAGACCATCCAAAAGACCATCTATTTCCACTGCTGTAAGACATTATCCCTACCTCAGCTTATCAGGTGCTAAAACATGAGAAGCAATAGTATGGTGGTAAAATCACTAGACTAGTAATCCAGAGGTCCAGGCGAATGCTCTGGCCACATGGATTTGTATCCCATCGCAACAACTGTTGGAATTTAAATTCAAATAATCTGGAATTAAAAAGTTATCTCAGTAATGGTGACCAAGAAACCAGTGTTGATAGTCAGGATGGTAGTCTGCCTACCTGGTGCTGGGGTAATGGATGTCTACAAGCGGATAGGAGGCATCTTAAAAGGGGAAGATAAAGAAACGGATGTCATTGTACACATTGGTGCAAATGACGTAGATAGAAAGAGCAGGGGGATCCTACGAGAGCAATTCAGGGAGTTGGGAAATAGACTAAAAAGTAGGGCCTCCAGGGTGGCCATCTCTGGGCTGCTCCCAATGCCTCGTGCCAGTGAGGCTAAGAATAGGGAGTTAGTACAATTGAATGCTTGGCTAAAGGACTGGTCCAAGAGGGAGGGCTTCATTTTCCTAGATCAATGGGAAGTTTTCAGGAGAGGATGGCACCTGTACAAGAAGGACGGGTCACAACTAAGTTGGAAGGGCACGAATATCCTGGCTGGGAGTTTTGCTAGTGCAGTTCGGGGAGGTTTAAACTAGTATGGCAGGGGGGTGGGGATCAAAATATTAGGTCTACAAGTGTAGAGGCTGGGGACGAGCTTGGGGCTGGGACAAAGCTGGCAAAGAAGAAGAGCACTTTGGGGGAGGATGACCTCACTGGGCCTGGAGTGCTTATAATTCAATGCAAGGAGCGTAGCAGGTAAGACAAACGAACTTAGGGCCTTAATGCTCACGAGGAATTTGGATGTGGTTGCGGTGACAGAGACTTGGTTGAAAGAGGGACAGGACTGGCAGCTGAATATTCCGGGGTACAAGTGTTTTAGGCGAGACAGAGGAGGGGCCAAAAGAGGTGGGGGAGTAGCAGTATTAGTTGGAGAGCATATTACAGCGGTGCAGAGGGAGGACAATTCAGAGGGGTCGTGTAACGAGTCACTCTGGGTGGAGCTTAGAAACAGGAAGGGCGCAGTCACTATGTTGGGGGTATACAACAGGCCCCCCAACAGCCCAAGGGAAGTGGAAGAACGGATATGTCAGGAGATACTGGATAGGTACAGGAAAAATAGGGTTGTTGTAGTGGGAGACTTCAATTTCCCTAGTATAGACTGGAAATCGCTGAGAGCTGGGACTCTGAATGGGGAGGAATTTGTAAAATGCATACAGGAGGGTTCTTTGGAACAATATGTAGATAGCCCGACTAGAGAGGGGGCTATACTGGACCTAATACTGGGGAATGAGCCCGGTCAGGTCTTCAAAGTTTCGGTAGGGGAACATGTGGCAAATAGTGACCACAATTCTGTTAGCTTTAGGATAGTGATGGAAAAGGATGAGTGGTGTCCCAAGGGTAAGGTGTTGGATTGGGGGAAGGCTAACTTTAGTGGGATTAGGCAGAAATTGGCAGCTCTTGATTGGGAGAGGCTGTTTGAGGGTAAATCCACATCTGGCATGTGGGAGTCTTTTAAGGAACAGTTGTTAGGGCTACAGGACAGGCATGTGCCTGTAAAAAAGGATAGGAAGGGTAGGATTCGAGAACCGTGGATAACCAGGGAAATTGAGGGACTGGTCAAAAAGAAAAGAGAGGCGTATGTTAGGTCCAGGCAGCTAAAAACGGAGGGAGCTCTGGAGGAGTACAAAGAAAGTAGGAAAGAACTCAAACGGGGAATTAGAAGGGCAAAAAGGGGTCACGAAATGTTCTTGGCAGACAGGATTAAGGAGAATCCCAAGGCATTTTATTCATACGTTAGGAACAAAAGGGTTGTCAGGGAAAAAATCGGACCTCTCAGGGACAAAAGTGGGGAATTTTGCTTGGAGCCCAAAGAAGTAGGGGAGATCTTAAATGAATACTTTGCGTCGGTATTCACAAAGGAGAGGGATGTGTTGACTGGGAGTGTCTCGGAGGGGAGTGTTGAACCGTTGGAGAAAATCTCCATTACAAGGGAGGAAGTGTTAGGTTTGTCAGAGAATATAAAGACTGACAAATCCCCAGGGCCTGATGGAATCTATCCAAGGCTGCTCAGGGAGACGAGAGATGAAATCGCTGGGCCTCTGACGCAAATCTTTGTCTCGTCACTGGACGCAGGTGAGGTCCCAGAGGATTGGAGGATAGCTAATGTGGTCCCGTTATTTAAGAAGGGTAGGAAGGATAACCCGGATAATTATTGGCCGGTGAGCTTGACGTCCATGGTGGGGAAGTTGTTGGAGAAGATTCTTAGAGATAGGATGTATGTGCATTTAGAAAGGAATAAACTCATTAACGATAGTCAGCATGGTTTTGTGAGAGGGAGGTCATGCCTCACTAACCTGGAGGAGTTTTTTGAAGAAGTGACCAGAATGGTTGACGAGGGAAGGGCCGTGGATGTCATCTATATGGACTTTAGTAAAGCGTTTGACAAAGTCCCTCATGGTAGGCTGGTGAAAAAGGTTGGATCTCATGGGATAAAGGGGGAGGTGGCTATATGGGTGGAGAACTGGCTTGGTCACAGAAGACAGAGGGTGGTAGTGGAAGGGTCTTTTTCCGGCTGGAGGCCTGTGACTAGTGGTGTTCCGCAGGGCTCTGTATTGGGACCTCTGCTGTTTGTGATTTATATAAACGATCTGGAAGAAGGTGTAACTGGGGTGATCAGTAAGTTTGCGGACGACACAAAATTGGCAGGACTTGCAGATAGTGAGGAGCATTGTCAGAAGCTACAGAAGGATATAGATAGGCTGGAAATTTGGGCAAAGAAATGGCAGATGGAGTTCAATCCTGATAAATGCGAAGTGATGCATTTTGGTAGAAATAATGTAGGGAGGAGCTATACGATAAATGGCAGAACCATAAAGGGTGTAGATACGCAGAGGGACCTGGGTGTGCAAGTCCAAGGTGACATCACAGGTGGAGAAGGTGGTGAAGAAGGCATATGGCATGCTTGCCTTTATAGGACGGGGCATAGAGTATAAAAGTTGGGGTCTGATATTGCAGATGTATAGAACGTTAGTTCGGCCGCATTTGGAATACTGCGTCCAGTTCTGGTCGCCACAGTACCAGAAGGACGTGGAGGCTTTGGAGAGAGTACAGAGGAGGTTTACCAGGATGTTGCCTGGTATGGAGGGGCTTAGTTATGAGGAGAGATTGAGTAAACTGGGGTTGTTCTCACTGGAAAGACGGAGGATGAGGGGAGACTTAATAGAGGTGTATAAAATTATGAAAGGCATAGATAGGGTGTACGGTGGGAAGCTTTTCCCCAGGTCAGTGGTGACGTTCACGAGGGGTCATAGGTTCAAGGTGAAGGGGGGGGGTGAGGTTTAACACAGATATCAGAAGGACATATTTTACACAGAGGGTGGTGGGGGCCTGGAATGCGCTGCCAGGCAAGGTGGTGGAGGCGGACACACTGGGAACGTTTAAGACTTATCTAGATAGCCATATGAACGGAGTGGGATTGGAGGGATACAAAAGAATGGTCTAGTTTGGACCAGGGAACGGCACGGGCTTGGAGGGCCGAAAGGCCTGTTCCTGTGCTGTATTGTTCTTTGTTAGTCATTTTAAAAAATGTTTCACGAGTGTCCTTTAGGGAGGGAAATCTGTCATCCTTACTGGTCTGACTCACATGTGTCTCCAGACACACAGAAGATTGGTTGACTCTTAAATGCCCTTTGAAATGGCACAGCAAAGCACTCGTGTATCAAATTGCAAAAATTTCACAAAGGAATTAAACGGATTGATCACCATAAGTGTAAGCATCTACATAAGCACCAGAAATGATAACAGCACAACCAGTCTGGTTGACCATGAAAAATTCTCTTGACTAACATTAGAGGCTTGTGCCAAAAGTGAGAGTTGTCCCACAGATTAGTCAAGCAACAGCCTGATATAGTCATACTCACTGAATTATACCTTACAACCAATGTCCCAAAAACCACCAGCACCACCTGTGGGTATGTCCTATCCCACTGGCAGGACAAAATCAGCAGAGGTGATTCACAATGGTATAAAGTTTGAATGGATTGCTCTGGGAGTCTTCAACATTGTATCTGAATGTGCTCCCACAGTCCTAAGCTTGATATAGAGTTAACTCTTTTAACCATCAGGCTTTGCTGGTGTTTTCACTTTGCTGGTGTCTTTGCATACGCATCAGGTTACAACCCCATGAAGTCTCATGACATCGGGTCAAACATAGGGGAGGAAATCTTCTGATTACCACCTATTGGCATCCCTCAGCTGATGAATCAGTACTCCATGTCAAACACTAATTGGAAGGAGCACCGGCACCAAATGGACACAGAGGGCCTGATTTTAGCATTTTCATTCTATGTGCTGAATCTGGATGCAATTCAGATCCGACTCGGAAATCTGCTTTCAGGTGCTTCCATATGCACTTAGCCTGAAAAAAAATCGTGAATCTGAATTGTGCTCTGAACTGCGCATGCGCAGTGAGGAACAAAATTTGAAAATCGCGCCCCTGTCACATCGCTCCTGGGCCGCAAAAAGTGGATAAAGCAGCCTGGGAGCAATGGGCCCCACAGACATCGCCCCCACCCCTACAACATAACTTTCCTCCTTATCCACCCACCCCCCCGCTACTCAGACCGATTGCGACCCTCTGCCCCCTTTCCCCCACACCGATTGCCCGCAGAGTGGTAGCGGTTCCCCCCTCCCCCCCGCCCCCCCCTGCCACCAGAGATCCATCTGGCCTCCCTCCCAGTATATTTCACATACTCACAGCCGAATACTTTGACAGTTTCACTCATAAAGTGCACGTGCATTATTATAACTGTGGAATCCCTTCTCTCGGCTGCCTGTACTTGCAAAATCCACTGAGGTACATATCCAGGCCTTTACTGAAGTTGTGTAATGAAACATATAGGTGCGTGTACAAATAACCGTTGCTTGATTCAACAAGCTTTGCAATTGTGTTTAGCAATAGCCTACTTGCAGTAAATTCTAAGAGCTGCATTTCCAAGTTTAGAAGATAATTTGGGAAATGACAATAAGATGATTTCTACTTCTTCTGAACTTGCTGGCGTAGGGGAAAAAAACATTCATGGCAAGTGAAATATAATCTAAGTAGCATTTATAACAGGAATGATCAGAATTAAACCCCCCACCCCCACCAGACAATGATCTGGCCTCCCTTCCCCCCCCCCCCACCCCACCAGACAATGATCTGGCCTCCCTCCCCCCCCGCACCAGACAATGATCTGGCCTCCCTCACCACGCTCCCCTCCCCCGCACCCCCCCAGACAACGATCTGGTCTCTCCCCTCCCACCAGTCAACAATCAGGCCTCCTTCCCCCACCCCCCCCCCGCCTCCCCCCCAAGAGATACATCTGACTCGCCTCCTCCTCCACCAGCCCCCCCCCTCCCTCCACCAGAGAATAATCTGGCCCGCCTCCCTCCCCCTCCCACCACTGATCTGAGTCAGAGAGCCGTTGGAAGCTCTGAACTTACTTCTTCAGAAGCTGATGTGCCCGAAACAGACCTTTGCCAAGCATGTCTGTTTCGCGCCAAATCTGAACGCGCGAACGTGATGGTAAAGGGGGAAATGCTGGTAAAGTTGGCAGGGCAGCCCATTAATTCAATTTAAATGCCGTTGCGCCCGTTTTGGGCGTGAATCGGATCGCAGCCATTTTCGGGCCTTGGTAAAGTGGGCATCTGCGTGGACGCGGGCGCAGATCGTGTTAATGGCCTCACGTCCGACTTTACCACATTTTCACGCCCAAAAATGGGCACGACACAATGGTAAAATCGGGCCCAGAATGTACTTCTAATGGGAAACTTAAATGTTCATCACCAAGAGTGACTTGGTAGCGCCACTACTCAGTGAGCTGGTCAAGTCCTGAAGAACATTGCTGCTAGGCTGGGTCTGCAGCAGGGGTTGAGTGACCCAACAAAAAAGAATAAAAGCTATTTGACCTCATCCGTACCAATCTGTCAGTTGCATATTGTAAGTTTTTCGGGGAACTCAGGCCTTTTTATGAGCTGGGAAAAGGACTTGAACCCTAAAGAACTGTGAAAGTGGCAACATTTGGCTGCAGGACTTGACCAAAAATTTCCCAGGGAGCTCAGCCAGCCTGTGTGTGTGTGTGTGTGTGAAGGGGCCCAGTCCAAAAATTGCAAGCAGCCAGAAACCAGACGGACTGCTGATTAGGTTATCAGCAGCACAAAAGTGAACTGACGACATCACCAGACTAGGCCGGCAGCAAGACAATACACCTGGTCTGGACTCAATACAGGTGATAATGCCCTTGTCCCAGAGCGAGGAGTTACACATTTCCATAATGGGAAAACGATTAAACGATCTCCGATGGAACAATAAAGGACAGCAAGAGACCTATTACCTGGGATGGGATCATCTGGTCTCTATGGACTGTAAGATCGCAACTACAGATAACACTAGCAAGCCTTTGTCTGTGGAACTGCCGGTTGGAAGGGGGCGGAGTTGGCAGGAAAAAAAATTCAAGTTTTACAACATAAAAGGATGGTCAGGCCGGCCATCTCTCTCTCCACTCTCCACTCTCTTCTCCTGTTCCTGGCTGCCTCTCGTTCGTCTCCAGCATGCAGCCCGAAGCCCACTGAGCCATTTAAACTGGGATTGTGAGTATCCTCCGGTAATTCGCGAAGTTCCCGAGATCATCATAGTGGATGAGGCTTTGGGGAAAGGGGGGGGGCGGCTTTTGCATGCACCTTTCATAGTTTAAGACACTGGTAAACTTGTGTAAAGTAAGCATTCTCGTTGTGTCCGTTTTAGTATTCCTTCCATCGCTATAGTCTTATAGAGCATAAGGCATTGTGTGTTGTTTTCCTGGTGTTTGGTGATCTTGACCTTGATGTTTTAACAAATATATATATATCTTTGACTTCCATTGGAGTCCGTTTTGAACTTTTCAATTTCTCACCAACGATCTCTGACCAAGTCACAATATTAAATATCCCTTACGATAATTCCGGAGTCTAGAACTGAGGGTACCCTGGGCGCTTCGAAACCGCCCACTCAGGAAAGGCTGCCAGGTAGTGGATAGGCAGCAGTTTCCTTTTCTCTCTCTTGGGAGCACTACTCTAGTGAAGTAGACGCAAGGTGGCCATTGTTCCATCGGCGAGAGAGAGAATCACTCGGGCATTGGTGGGGTTTGGGTAACGGAGAACCAAACCTAAAATAAGCCCAGTGGAGTTAAAAAGAGGGATCCCGCTACAATATGCATCTATCCATGACAATATTGGTAGGACTGACCATCGCACAGTCCTTATGGAGTCAATCTCCTATCTTCACTTCAAGGATATTTTCATCATGTTGTGTAGCATTACCTTCAAGCTAAATTGAATAGATTTCAAACAGATCAAACAACTCAAAACTGGGTATCCATGACACTGGGTGGAAACAGAACTCTTTTCAACGATCATCTGTAACCTGATGGCCAGGCATATCCCCAACTCTACCATTACCCACAAGCCGGTGGATCAACTATGGTTCAATGGAGAGTGCAGAAGGGCATGTCAGGAATGGACAAGGCATATTTAAGAATGAAGTGTCAACCTGGTGAAGCTACAACACAGGACTTGCAAGGCAAACAGCATGAGATAGACAGAGTTAAGTGATCCCATGACTAACCTATTGGGTCTAAACTCTGCAGTCCTATCACTTCCAGTCATTAATGATGGTGGGCAATTAAACAATTAACCAGTGAATGACGCTCCATAAAAATCCTCATCTCCAATGATGGGCCCAGTATGTCAGTGCAAAAGACAGATTGAAACATTAGCAACCACCTTCAGACAGAAATGCAGAGTGGATGATTTATTTCAACCTACTCCGAAGGTTCCCGGCATCAAGGATGCCAATCTTCAGCTCATTTGATTCACTCTATTTGATATTAAGAAATGAGAGGTGGTACTATGTACTGCAAAGACTGACATCTTTCTGGCAACAGTATTGAAGACTTGTAGTCCAGAATTAGCCATACACCTAAACAAATTGTTCCAGTACAACTACGGCACTGGAATCTATCCAGCAATGTAGAAAATTGGTCTTGTCCACAAAGGGCAGGGCAGTTACAATTCAGCCGATTATCGCCCATCAGTTAACTCTTGATTATCAAAAAGTGATAAATGATGGAAGGGGTCAACGACAATGTTATCAAGCAGCACTCACTCAGCAATAACCTTCTTACTAATGCTTAATTTACATTCTGCCTAGACCCCTTAACTCCTGAACTCATTACAGCTTTGGTCCAAACATGAACAACAGAACTAAACTCAAGAGGTAAGGTGCGAGTGACTGCTCTTGACATCAATGTGGCATCAAGAAACCCGAGTAAAACTGAAGTTAATGGGAATCCGGGAAAATTCTACCAATGGTAAAAAGGGAAATAGTTGTGAATGTTGGAGATCGATCACTTCATTCCAGTATGTCACTCAAGTTAGTGTCCTCGGCCCAATCATCTTCAGCTGCATCATCAATGACCTTCTCTCCATCATAAGGTTAGAACTGGGGATGTTCACTAATATTGCACAACATTCATCATGAATGGCAACTGTTCAGATATTGAAGCACCTTTCATCCAAACGCAACAAGATCTGGACAACTGTCAGGCTTGGGCTGATGAATGGTAAGTAAAACTCGCACCACACAAATATCAGACAGCGGCCATCTCTAACCATGCCTCAAGAACATTCAGAGGCTCGGGATTCTGCAGTGTACAACTCACCTTCGTGGTGGAATTTTATGAGATTTTTTCTCAGTGTCCAGCTAGCATGAAAAGGGGAGAGTTCCAGATCCGTTTTTCGGGTGGGTTTTCACACCCAATCTTATGCACTCTGTCTCTGAAACTTTGGGCTAGACTGTTTCTGGCCACAAGATGCAGTGGGCAGGGCTTAACTCACCACACAGCCAGCAGCTCAGATCAGAGCCACAAACTGCACAGGCGCAGAAAAAGCAAAAAAATAAAGCTTCTCTCCTGGAAGAACCCTGCCCCTCCCCCCCCACCCTCCCCCTCCTCCCCCACCCTCCCCCTCCTCCCCCCCCCACCCTCCCCCTCCTCCCCCCCCACCCTCCCCCTCCTCCCCCCCCACCCTCCCTCCCCCCCCCTCCCTCCCCCCCTCCCCCTCTCCACCCCCCTCCCCCTCTCCACCCCCCTCCCCCCCTCCACCCTCTCCCCCTCCCTCCCCCCTCTCCCCCTCCCTCCCCCCACCCTCGCCCTCCCTCCCCCCACCCTCCCCTCCCCCTCCCCACCCTCCCCTCCCCCTCCCTCCACCCTCCCCTCCCCCTCCCTCCCCTCCCCGTCCCCTCCCTCACCCCCTCCCTCCCCCGCCCCCTCCCTCCCTCGCTTGCCCCCTCCCTCCCTCGCTCGCCCCCTCCCTCGCCCCCCCTCCCTCGCCCCCCCTCCCTCGCTCGCCCCCCCTCCCTCGCTCGCCCCCCTCCCTCGCCCCCCCCTCGCTCGCCACCCCCTCGCTCGCCACCCCCCCCTCGCTCGCCCCCCCCTCCCTCGCTCGCCCCCCCCTCCCTCGCTCGCCCCCCCCTCCCTCGCTCGCCCCCCCCTCCCTCCCTCGCCCCCCCTCCCTCCCTCGCCCCCCCCCTCCCTCCCTCGCCCCCCCCTCCCTCCCTCGCCCCCCCCTCCCTCCCTCGCCCCCCTCCCTCCCTCGCCCCCCCCTCCCTCCCTCGCTCGCCCCCCGTCCCTCCCTCGCTCGCCCCCCTCCCTCGCTCGCCCCCCCCCCCTCCCTCGCTCGCCCCCCCCTCCCTCCCTCGCTCGCCCCCCCCTCCCTCCCTCGCTCGCCCCCCCCTCCCTCCCTCGCTCGCCCCCCCCTCCCTCCCTCGCTCGCCCCCCCCTCCCTCCCTCGCTCGCCCCCCTCCCTCCCTCGCTCGCCCCCCCTCCCTCCCTCGCTCGCCCACCCTCCCTCCCTCGCTCGCCCCCCCTCCCTCCCTCGCTCGCCCCCCCTCGCTCGCCCCCCCTCCCTCCCTCGCTCGCCCCCCCTCCCTCCCTCGCTCGCCCCCCCTCTCTCCCTCGCTCGCCCCCTCCCTCGCTCGCCCCCCCTCCCTCGCTCGCCCCCCCTCGCTCGCCCCCCCTCCCTCGCTCGCCCCCTCCTCGCTCGCCCCCCCTCGCTCGCCCCCCCTCGCTCGCCCTCCCCTCCCTCGCTCTCCCCTCCCTCGCTCGCCCCTCCCTCGCTCGCCCCTCCCTCGCTCGCCCGCCCTCCCTCGCTCGCCCCCCCCCTCGCTCGCCCCCCCCTCGCTCGCCCCCCCCCCTCGCTCGCCCCCCCCTCGCTCACCCCCCCTCCCTCACCCCCCCTCCCTCACCCCCCCTCCCTCGCTCGCCCCCCTCCCTCGCTCGCCCCCCTCCCTCGCGCGCCCCCCTCCCTCGCTCGCCCCCCTCCCTCGCTCGCCCCCCTCCCTCGCTCGCCCCCCTCCCTCGCTCGCCCCCCCTCCCTCGCTCGCCCCCCTCCCTCGCTCGCCCCTCCCTCCCTCACCCACCCCCCTCCCTCGCTCACCCGCCCCCCTCCCTCGCTCGCCCGCCCCTCCCTCGCCCGCCCCTCCCTCGCCCGCCCCCCTCCCTCGCTCGCCCCCCCCCTCGCTCGCCCCTCCTCCTCCTCTCCACCCCTCCACCCCTCCCTCCCTCCCTCCCTCCACTCCCCTCCTCTCCCCCTCCCTCGCCCCCCTCCCCTCACCCCCTCCTCCTCTCCCTCTCCCCCTCTCCCCCCTCCTCTCCCCTCCCCCCTCCTCTCCCCCCCTCCCCTCCCCCCCCTCCCCCCTCCCCCTCCCCCCTCCCCCTCCCCCTCCCCCTCCCCCTCACCCTCTCCCCCCTCCCCCCTTCCCCCTCTCCCCTCCTCCCCCCTTCTGTCCTCACAGGAGAAGAATGCCCATCACCACTGGGAGAGGGCGAAGACAGGGGTTGGTGAGCCTAACATCCAAGTCGTCACCCCCTTTGAGGAGCGGGCGCTGGAGCTTGCGAGAGAGGAGGGGATGCGGGTGATAAGTGACAGCATGACTGGGCTGCATCATAGGAGTGAGCACTTGCCAATCCTTCACTTTATGGAGAAATTTCAATTTCACAGGCCAACACTGCAATGATGGCATCCATGGTGGAAAGCCTGGGGCAGGAGATCCTCACCATGAGTGGCAGGTTCCAAGAGATGGCCGAGTCACAGCAGGCCACGGTGCAGTCCCACTGGGTCACGGCCCAGTCACAGCAGGCCACAGATGAGGGCCTCAACAGGCTTCTCGAGATTCTGTGGCCCATGGCTGACAGGCTCAAGAGCTTCAAGGAGACACAGCTGGACAGTGCTGAGACGCAGCAGGCTATGGCAACAACCTTTGAGAAGGTGGCCCAGTTACAGAGGGCCATGACTGAGGGTCTGCAGAGCATGGCCCAGTCTCAAAGGGCCCTTGCTGCTGCCATTGACAGGTGGCCACTAACACAGGGAGCCATCACAGAGGGCTCGACCACCATGGCAGGAACGCAGGTGGTCCTCCAGTATTGGCAGGGCCAGGTGGGCCGGAGCTTCTGGAGCTCACTGCAGAAGAACCGCCATCCCATAGAGTGACCCAGGGGCCCACAGGAGCCCCAAGGGAGGAAGAAGGGCTCGAGCCCATGCTGGAGCCTTCCAGCCAGGAGTCTGCAGCTGTGGTTAGAAACATAGAAACCCTACAGTGCAGAAGGAGGCCATTCGGCCCATCGAGTCTGCACCGACCACAATCCCACCCAGGCCCTACCCCCACACATTTTACCCGCTAATCCCTCTAACCTACGCATCCCAGGACTCTAAGGGACAATTTTTAACCTGGCCAATCAACCTAACCCGCACATCTTTGGGCTGTGGGAGGAAACCGGAGCACCCGGAGGAAACCCACGCAGACACGAGGAGAATGTGCAAACTCCACACAGACAGTGACCCGAGCCGGGAATCGAACCCAGGACCCTGGAGCTGTGAAGCAGCAGTGCTAACCACTGTGCTACCGTGCCGCCCATAACCACTGTGCTACCGTGCCGCCCATAACCACTGTGCTACCGTGCCGCCCATTACACCTTCTGACTCCCCACTTCCTGAAACTGGGGCATCTGAGCAGCAGCGGAAGAAGCGGGTGTCATGGATATGTCCCAGACAGCTGGAAGCCGGCCAGGGCCCACCAGGGAAAGCCCTCCAGAGGACGGTCGCCAAGGGCATCACAGGCCACAGGGTGCGGTAGGCAGCTGGCCACCTCCACCTCCGATGCATAACCTGGGGAGACACCAAGACATATTGGTAAGCCATGTAAAGTTAAGAAGTTGTAGCGGCACTAAGATAGCATGGGTGAAGGGCAGCACTCGGTAGATTTTAATGTTTCTTGTTCACACGTTTTTATGTCATCACTTATCATTAAGACACTTTCATTGGCGCCAATAAATTTTATTTCATCACCTACCTGTGACTAATTTGTCCCAGCTTTGCCTCTAACTGGAACTTCTTGCCCTGACTGTCGCCAGAGGGATCCTGCATGTTGATGTCAGTGGGAGACGCCCCTCAACATTGTCACCGAGAATACGAAGGCGCTGAAAGAAATCACTGGCTACAGTGGGTGGCATGCATTGGCAGCGACTTGCACCATCTGCCATGGCATCCCCAGAACCCACAAGAGATTCCTTCCCCTCCCCCCACCCCACCCGTCCCAAGGCCCTGTTACCCACTACCCAGATGTGGACCCAGGTACCAGCATGCATGCGGTAGGAGTCAGACTACTTTGGACCAGGGCATCATCACAATGGTGCTTAGCAAGTCATCATCACCCTCCTGCCTACTAAAGAAACTCGCGAACACAATGTACTCAGACCCACCACTCTGTTGTTACAATGTTGCAGGAGATTATAGGACTCCGGGGCGGGGGGACTGGTGGGATGTAACTCACGTGCGGCAACACAGCCTTCTATTGCCCAAAGCGTATGTTGATCAGGGTCTCCCTCGCCGTCCTTGCATGCATGACCCTTGCTGCCACTAGCCCTCCAGTGCCTGGGTAGTGTTGCTCTTCGTCATCATCCTCCTCCTCTTCCACCTCCTCCTGCTCAGCGGCCTCCTTTCCAGCGACGCCCAGTGGGTCGACCTTCACATCTCCTCCTCAAGGTCTTCTCGCTGCAGCGCCAGATTGTGTAGGGCACAGCACACCGACACAATGCAGGACGATACAAGGGGGCTGTATTGAAGGGCCTGCCAGAGCGGTCCAGGCACCTGGACCGCATCTTGAGGAGCCCTATGCACCCCTCCACTATTGAACGGGTGGCAAAGTGGGCCTCATTATATCGGGTCTCCGCCTCAGTCTCAGGCTTCCGTACAGACGTCATTAGCCAAGTCCGAAGCGGGTACCCCATGTCCCCCACGAGCCATCCCTGCACTCCGGGCTCCTCCTCAAAGACCTCCGGGATATCAGAACTCCTCAATATGAAGCTGTCATGCACGCTACCAGACGTGGCGCAGACGTGCATAATGTTGAGCTGATGGTTACACAACCAATTGGACATTTATTGAATGGAATCCCTTTCTATTCATGAATCTTCCTGGATTCCTGACCTGGGCCTTTAGGGCAACGTGGGTGCAGTCTATAGCCCCCTGCACATTTGGTATCCCCACGATGGCTGTGAATCCTGCAGCTCGAACTTCCTGCTGGGCCTGATCCAGGTCAAATTTAATATACTGGCCAGCCCGGGCATACAGGGCATCTGTGACCTCCTTCACACACTTGCAGACAGATGATTGTGAAATGCCACAAAGGTCTCCACTGGTAGCCCGGAAAGATGCGGTGGTGTCAAGGTTTCAGACGGCCATCACTTTCACAGCCACTGGCAACAGTTGCACCCCCATGCCCCAAGGTGCAAGGTCCTGCAACAAATAGCACAGGCATTGCACTGTCTCCTTTCGGAGTCGTCGGCGGCACGCAATGTCTGACAGTTACTCGAAGGACACTTGTACGTGGAACTGCCGGGGTCTCTGCTCCCTCCTTCTTCTGCACCCCCTCTGCCAGGGCGAATGGCAAACACATCCTGCCTCCAATGGCCGACTCCCTCTCCTCCTGCAGGTGATAAGGCCTGGGCCTCCTCTGCCCGCAATTCATCCTCCTGCTCCTCCTCCTCAGCTCCAGCAGCAACTAAAAGAACAGCAAGATCAATGGGTTGCATTGCAAAAGCCATCTCGTAAAGCTGAAGAGGGGGAGAATTTGGGGAAGGGGAGAGACAGATGGAGAGGTTAAAGTTCTCTGCTCTCTCGCAGCCCAGCAACACACACTCCCAACCCCCCCACAGCCCTCCAGCAACACACACTCCCCATTCCTCCCCACAGCCCTCCAGCAACACCATCCCCCCTTTCACCCCCACAGCCCCCCAGCAACACAGCCCCCTCATTCCCCCCCTGCCCCTTCCCTCCCCTACCCACACACAACCAGAACCCATGCATTAGTGATCACAGACACTGCTGCTTGACAGGTCCTAAGGCTGCAGCACTGCCACTTCAAAGAATTTCCAGCACATCTCCCACCTGCAAGAGTGCTTATTGCTGCCTGCACTAGTTCCCAGAGGCATCCCTAAGACTCGAGGTCGGCGTTCAGGCCTAGGTCCGTGCTGATGGTCCAAGGTTGGACTCCATGATGAACAACAGCCCCTGGACATTCATGAGGTGCTGTGACCACCAGCAGCATCAGAATTATATACTCTACCACTGCCATCAAGCTAAAAGATCAACTCTGATTTAATGAAGAGTGGAGGAAAGCATGCCAAGAGCAGCGGTAGGCACACCTAAAAATGAGGTGGTGAAGCTACAACATGGATTACTTGCATTCCAAACGCAATAGAAGCAGCATGTGATAGGCAGAGCTAAGTGACCCATAACCAATGGATCAAGTCTCGCAGGGAGGTTTGCTAGTGTTATTGGGGAGCGTTTAAACTAGATTTGGAGGGGGATGGGAACCAGAGTGCCAGAGCAGATAGTGGAGCAGGGGTAAAAAGACAGGTTAGTTCAAGCAAAATCACAAATGGAAGGGTTGAGTGTGGTGGAAATAACCTTTTGAGGTGTGTCTATTTCAATGCCAGGAGTATCGTGGGGAAGGCAGATGAGCTGAAGGCGTGGATAGAGACATGGAAATATGACATTATAGCCATGAGTGAAACTTGGCTACATGGGGGGCAGGACTGGCAGCTCAATGTTCCAGGGTTCCAATGTTTCAGGTGGGATAGAGGCAGAGGGATAAAAGGTGGGGGGTGGCATTGTTGGTCAGGGAAAATGTTACAGCGGTACTCAGGCAGGATAGATTAGGGACCTTGTCTACAGAGGCCCTATGGGTGGAGCTGAGAAACAGGAAAGGTATGGCCACATTAATGGGGTTGTATTATAGACCACCCAATAGTCAGCGAGAATTGGAGGAGCAAATCAGCAGAGAGATAGCTGACAACTGCAAGAAACACAAAATTGTGATAGTAGGGGATTTTAATTTTCCACATATAGATTGGGACTCGCATACTGTTAAAGGTTTAGATGGGGTAGAGTTTGTAAAATGTGTTCAGGAAAATTTTCTACATCAGTATATAGAGGTGCCAACTAGAGAGGATGCGATATTGGATCTCCTATTGGGAAATGAGTTCGGGCAGGTGATGGATGTGAGTGTGAGGGAACACTTTGGATCCAGTGATCATAATGCCATTAGTTTCAGCCTGATCATGGATAAGGATAGATCTGGTCCTCGGGTTGAAGTTCTGAACTGGAAAAAGGCCAAATTTGATGAAATGAGAAGGGATCTGGGAAGTGTGGATTGGCACAGGCTGTTCTCTGGTAAGGATGTAAATGGGAAATGGGAGGCCTTCAAAGGAGAAATTTTGAGAGTGCAGAGTTTGTATGTTCCTGTCAGGATTAAAGGCAAAGTAAATAGGAATAAGGGACCTTGGTTCTCGAAGGAGATTGCAACACTGATTAAGAGGAAGAGAGAGTTGTATGAAATGTACAGGCAGCAAGGAACAGATCAAATGCTTGAATATAAAAAGTGCAAGAAGCTACTTAAGAGGGAAATCAGGAGGGTTAAAAGAAGACATGGGGTTGCTTTGGCAGACAGAGTGAAGGAAAATCCAAAGAGCTTCTAAAGGTATGTTAGGAGCAAAAGGATAGTGAGGGATAAAATTGGTCCTCTTGAAGACCAGAGTGGTAGACTGTGTATGGAACCAAAAGAGATGGGGGAGATACTAAATGTTTTTTTTGCATCCGTATTTACTGAGGAAACGGGCATGGAGTCTACGGAAATAGGGCAAACAGATAGGGAGGTCATGGAACCTTTACAGATTAAAGGAGGAGGTGCTTGCTGTCTTGAGGCAAATCAGAGTGGATAAATCCCCAGGACCGGACAGGGTATTCCCACGGACCTTGAGGGAAGCTAGTGTCGAACTTGCAGGGGCCCTGGCAAACATATTTAAAATGTCAGTATTCACGGGGGAGGTGCCGGATGATTGGAGGGTGGCTCATGTTGTTCCGTTGTTTAAAAAAGGTTCCAAAAGAAATCCGGGAAATTATAGGCCAGTAAGTTTGACGTCGGTGGTGGGCAAGTTATTGGAAGGTGTGATAAGGGATAGGATCTACAAATATTTGGATAGACAGGGACTTATTAGGGAGAGTCAACATGGCTTTGTGCATGGTAGGTCATGTTTGACCAATCTATTAGAGTTTTTCGAGGAGGTTACCAGGAAAGTGGATGAAGGGAAGGCGGTGGATGTTGTCTACCTGGATTTCAGCAAGGCCTTTGACAAGGTCCCTCATGGGAGGTTAGTTAGGAAGGTTCAGTCGCTGGGTATACATGGGGAGGTAGTAAATTGGATTAGACACTGGCTCAATGGAAGAAGCCGGAGAGCGGTTGTGGAGGATTGCTTCTCTGAGTGGAGGCCTGTGACTAGTGGTGTGCCGCAGGGATCGGTGTTGAGTCCATTGTTGTTTGTCATCTATATCAATGATCTGGATGATAATGTGGTAAATTGGATTAGCAAATTTGCTGATGATACAAAGATTGGAGGTGTAGTGGACAATGAGGAAGGTTTTCAAAGCTTGCAGAGGGATTTGGACCAACTAGAAAAATGGGCTGAAAAATGGCAAATGGAATTTAACGCAGACAAGTGTGAGATATTGCACTTTGGAAGGACAAACCAAAGTAGAACGTACAGGGTAAATGGTAGGACTCTGAAGAGTGCAGTTGAACAGAGGGATCTGGGAATACAGGTACAGAATTCCCTAAAAGTGACGTCACAGGTGGATAGGGTCGTAAAGAGTGCCTTTGGTACATTGGCCTTTATAAATCGGAGTATCGAGTATAAAAGTTGGAGTGTTATGGTAAGGTTATATAAGGCATTGGTGAGGCCGAATTTAGAGTATTGTGTACAGTTTTGGTCACCTAGTTACAGGAAGGATGTAAATAAGGTTGAAAGAGTGCAGAGAAGGTTCACAAGGATGTTGCCAGGACTTGAGAAGCTGAGTTACAGAGAGAGATTGAATAGGTTGGGACTTTATTCCCTGGAGCGTAGAAGAATGAGGGGAGATTTGATAGAGGTGTATAAGATTTTGATGGGTATAGATAGAGTGAATGCAAGCAGGCTTTTTCCACTGAGGCTAGGGGAGAAAAAAAACCAGGGGGCATGGGTTAAGGGTGAAAGGAAAAAATTTAAAGGGAATATTAGGGGGTGCTTCTTCACGCAGAGAGTGGTGGGAGTGAGGAATGAGCTGCCGGATAAAGTGGGAAATGCGGGGTGACTTTTAACATTTAAGAAAAACTTGGACGGGTTCATGGATGAGAGGGGTGTGGAGGGATATGGTCCAAGTGCAGGTCAGTGGGACTAGGCAGAAAATGGTTCGGCATAGACAAGAAGGGCCAAAAGGCCTGTTTCTGAGCTGTAATTTTCTATGGTTCTATGGTTCTAAGCTCTGCAGTCTTGCCACATCCAGCTGTGAATAGCGATGAACAATTAAATACTAGAAAAGGAGGATCCACAAATATCCCATCCTCATTAATGGAGGAGGTCAGCACATCAATGCAAAAGAGAAGGCTGAAGCATTTGCAGCCATCTGCCACCAGAAGTGCCAAGTGGATGATCCACTTTGGCCCCCTCCTGAGGGGCCCTGCATCAGCCAATTTTATTCACTCCATGTGATACCAAAAAATGGCTGAATACACTGGATACTTCAAAGGCTATGGGTCCTAACAACATTCTGTTGTTAGTACTGAAGACGTGCTCCAGAGCTAGCCATTCCGCTAGCTAAGCTGTTGCAGTACAGCTACAACACTGGCATCTACCCAGCAATGTGGAAAATTGTCCAATTATGTCCTATCCACAAAACACAGACCAGTCCAAAGATGTGCGGGTTAGGTTGATTGGCCAGGTTAAAAATTGCCCCTTAGAGTCCTGGGATGTGTAGGTTAGAGGGATTAGCGGGTAAATATGTGGGGGTAGGGCCTGGGTGGGATTGTGGTCGGTGCAGACTCGATGGGCCGAATGGCCTCCTTCTGCACTGTCGGGTTTCTATGATTTCTATGATTTCAAATCTAACCCAACAATTATCTCACAACGTCCTCCTCACAACTGACATCTCATTTAGTTTTGTGTCATCAGCAAATTTGGAATTATTACATTTGATCCTCATATCCAAATAATTTGTGGCTTCAGTACTGATAGCTGTGGTGCCCCACTTGTAACCAAGGCTCCTTCAACAGGATCTTCCAAATCCGTGACCTCAGATGTAAGGGAACTTCACCACTTGCAAGCAGCCCTCCAAGTGGCACACCACCCTGACTTGGAACTACACTGCTGTTCCTTCACTGCCATTGGTTCAAAACCCTGGAACTCCAGTCCTAACACCACTGTGGATGTCTCAACAATACATGGACTGCAATAGTTCAAGATATGGGCCGAATGGCCTCCTTCTGCACTGTAGGGTTTCTATGATAACAGCACACCACCAATTACTCGATGGTAATTCGGAGTAATGAACGCGAGCTTAGCCAGCGACATCGCATCTCATGAACAAATAATAATTAAAAAGCCATCTGTTTAATCGGCATCCCATCCACCAACTTAAAAATTAACTCCTTCCACCACTGACAACACAGTGACAGCATTGTGCAGTGATAGTAGGGAAAAAGCTTTGTCAAACAGGTAAGTCATAAAGATAGAAATAGTGGGGGAGGGGTGGGAGATTTCGGGAGGAAATTTCAGAGCTTAGGGCTAGGTAGCTGAAGGCATGGCCATCATAGGTGGAGCGGTTAAAATTTTAATCATCCACAAGATCCACTGCAGCAACACATTTACTACCAACTAGGACAATTCATATGCATGGAGAATACCACCACCTCTCAGTTCCCCTCTAAACCATTCACCATCGTAACTTGGAACAAAATCACCATTCCTCCACTGTGGTTGGGTCAAAATCCTAGAAATTCCTTCCTAACCGCACTTTGGGTGTACCTACACCATGGGCTGTTGTGGTTCAGTGATAAAGCTCGCCAATGCCTTCTCAAGAGAAATAAGGGGATGGGCAATAAATGTTGGCATAGCCAGCGATGCCTATATCCTGTGAAAGAATTTAAAAAACTTTCTTCATTCCTGGATTATTCCAGCGTACTCCTGGCAGACTTCCTGTGTTTTACCATCTAAAACTCTGCTCCTTGTGTCCTAACTTGCACAGTCCAGTCCCATTCACCCATCATCTCTGTGCTCGCTAACTTCTATTGACTCCCAGTCAACCAACATCTCAATTTTAAGTTTTTCATCTTTGTTTTTAAGTCAACACCTGGCATTGCCTTTCATTATCTCTCTTACCTCCTCCAGTGCCACAACTCTCTGAGGTACCTGGGTGTACTTAATGTTGGGCATTAAAATTTTAACCGCTCCACCTATGATGGCCATGCCTTCAGCTACCTCGCCCTAAGCTCTGAAATTTCTTCCCTAAATCTCCCACCTCTCCCCCACTATTTCTATCTTTATGACTTACCTGTTTGACAACGCTTTTTCCCTACTATCACTCTTCATGAATTAATGTCAAATTTTATTTTAGAATCCAGCTGTGAAGAACATAGGGACGTTATTTTCTGATAAAAGTTCTTATATAATTGTGCATTTTTTAGAAGTTTTAAGATCTCAGTTGATGTTATAAGTGGACAGGAAGATCCCAAAATTGAAACCTTACTCAAAGGGCCGTAACTTTTATTTTCTTTTAGAAAATGTGGAGGAACAGAATTAGAGGGCTGCTAATTAGTTTTAACAACAAGAAAAAAAAACATTTATTAAACATGAAAAGTTGGATTATGATACAGTAATCCTTCACTCCTCAACTTCACAAATATACACAGATTTTAAGATTGACCCAAATTACATAGTATATCTTAAGCTACAATAGTCTTCATTGCACAAAGTCCCTTTAAACACACAAGCTGGTTGTGGTCATATACGCTCTTCACTTTGAACCCAAGTGAATGTCTGTGGAATTCTCCTCAAAATCCCTTCAAGTGAGAGCTCCCAAACTCCACACCCAAACAAATACGCTTTAAAATCCTCTTTCACAACAATGTTTTCTATCTGCAGTTTGCATTCCGAATTCTAATCCAGGTTTTCCAAATAATTCTTTCAAACAAAGCTTCCACTCTACTTTTAACAAAGAATGCAGCTTCCAGATTTGACCACTCCTCCTTCATGATTTCTTTGTATTGTCTATTGTACAAACTGTTCACAATTGCTTTAACTATCGATTCCCAGACTCTATTGAAATGGCATCAAATTTTTGACTCACCTCTGCAGTCTGCTTTCCCAGTTCAACTCTGGTTACTGCTGCTGTCTCTTTCACTCACAACACTTTGTCTGCCTTTTCCTTGAATTCTCCTCTGCACGCTACTTTGTTCAGCTTATGGATCTCTGTTCACTTAATTTCAGTCTTCCTAAGACATTCTTTATGTCCCAATTCCCCGGTTATCTGGACTGAATCTGTTTTGTGAAGTCTGCCTCTTTGCAGCTTCCTTGTCCTATCCAGCTTTTCCTGGCAGAGTTGAGTGATGTTCCCTCCCTGTGTTATCTTCAACTGCCAACAAATTCAGCTAAAATTAAACTCAAAAGCATTTCTACCTTAAAAGGGCCCCCAGTTGCTAAGCAACAACTGGTACTTCTCCAGTCTTTATTTATTCATCACACCATAACATCTCGAAGCACAATAAAAGCACTGTTGAAACTGAGGCAACCCCCACACATACAAACATATTTGTCTAGCATGAATCTAACTTTAGGTTTTCCCTTCCCTACACAGAAATACTAAGTTAAAACCATTTAAAACCGTAGCTTATTTATAAAATTTACCAACACAAATGTATATCCCTTAAAATTACCTTTGTTTTCTGTACAAAATTTATTTTTGTAAGGAACACATTCTTCATAAGTAAAAAATGGTTCATTTCATCTTTAGTGTAGTTTCAAGCCTGTTATCTTAAGTCTTTTAAGGTTATAGTCCAATTCAAATATTTGCTTCGATATAAGTATATATGTAATAAAAATTTATCCCAGCATTTTAAACACTTACGAATGATCAATGGATTTGAAACTCTTCATTGATGCTTCCATTCTTTCATTAACTTCCTGTGCCCATTTCAGTTCACCAGCTACATGTGGCATATTCTTGTTGATGGTTGGAACACCACCCTTAGCTGCAGTTTCAAGTAAGTGTGAATCAAATACTGTCTTGATATTATCTAAATCACTGTTAATCATATCAACTAGGATAGGGTATTTTTCAGATACTTCTTCTTTTATCAATTGGCGCTTGATGAAAAATCCAAACATGTTCAACACCTGAAACAACAGAAGCATAACATAATATTGAAAATATAATAGTTATTCATCAAAGTAGGCATGCTATTGAAGATCAAATTATCAAGTGTCTTTGCTCTGTAACAACATCTCCCTGCACTTATACTTCCACCCATTTGCCATTGTAATCATTCACTCTTCTATTCTCACTCCAGAACCATTCCAAACCATTCCTAGCCTTTTTCTTATCCTCAAACTTAAATAAACTTCAGCTCATCCAAACATCGATGTAAAACCCATTGTTTTTCTAAACTTTTATCATCCTACCACCGTTCAAACCGGCAGAATTTTCCCATCCCACTGCAGTAGGCGCCAAATTTTCCGATCTCGCTGCAGCGGGAGCATAGAGTGAGTGGCAGGTAAGATTGCGTCCATTATCTTTTAGACTCAGTGTCCATTTTCCTCTTATATTTTCATGAAACATTTTAAAGATGCAACATAAATGCAATTGGTTGGTGTAATCCATTACAATCAATATGAAAGTTTGACACATAAAGATCTGTTCCATGTATAATTGGCCATATAATGGTCAAATAAATTATTGGAACAAAATAAATACATCTGGCATTTGGGAGCACTTTTGGATGACATGAGCATAAAGAAACTTTATCAAGTAGGGTGTGACTGGCTACTCCTTCATATGCATTGTACAATATTTAAACAAAAGCATTATGGGAGGACTTCTCCTGTCCCGCTTGCCAGAGGAATCGTAGTGAGCGGGGTATAAACCATGCAAAGGTTCATTGACCTGAAGTGGAATTTTCCGGTTTTTGGGCAAGCAAGGCCAGAATCAGCACAGTCATACAGTGACAGAAGAAGGATTTCAGTGCAACATTCCATTTGACAGGCTTACTAAAAAAAGATGAGTTTAAAAATGTAATCTGTTAGTCACTATGGTCATGTGGAAGGATGAAATACAAGAGGAAAGAAAGCAACTTTAAAGAATAGAAAAAAAATCTTTTCAAATAAAGTTTTTAAAATTTTTGTTTAGAGTTAGTTTTTCTTTTATTTGTTTGTGGGATATGGACATCGCTGGCTGGCCAGCATTTATTCCCCATCCCTAGTTGCCTGTTGAGGGCAGGTCAGAGTCAACCACATTGCTGTGGCTCTGGAGCTACATGTAGGCCAGACCACGTAATGACAGCAGATTTCCTTCCCTAAAGGACATTAGTGAACCAGATGGGTTTTTCCGCCAATCAACAATGGTTTTATGGTCATCAGTAGATTCTTAATTGCAGATTTTTTAAAAATGGAATTCAAATTCCACCATCTGCCGTGGCAGGATTCGAACCCAAAACATTGGCTGAGTTTCTGGATTAATAGTCAAGCTCTAGGCCATCGTCTTCCCTTGAAAGTGGCCTTGAAAGTTTGAATCCTGTGATTCACCATAAGATGTGCAGCAGATTTCTACCACCAAATAGTTCCAATGTGAATACCAAAGCCAGCTAAGCAAAGTAAAAGTTTATTTATTAGTCACAAGTAAGGCTTACATTAACACTGCATGAAGTTAATGTGAAATTCCCCTAGTCGCCACATTCCGGTGCCTGTTCGGGTCAATGCACCTAACCAGCACGTCTTTCAGACTCTGGAAGGAAACCGGAGTACCTGGAGGAAATCCACGCAGACGCAGGGAGAACGTGCAAACTCCACACAGACAGTAACCCAAGCCGGGAATCGAACCCAAGTCCCTAGCACTGTGAGGCAGCAGTGCTAACCACTGTGCCACCATGCCGCCCTGGGTGGTGGGATAAAAATGCAACTCCTACATACACTTTTGAGCAATGAGCGTGTGAGGCCTGGAGAATATGACAGTAAGGGGTCATAGGAAGTTACTTTGAGGACAAAGGTACAGAATTTAAATTTAGCTGTCCTTAAATCAAAACTAACAAGTGAACTAATGGATGCAATCTGAACAAGAGAAACCATAGATACTTTGAGAAAAATTAGGCATAAGAAAGTGCATATAGGAAGCAAGAATTGCCAATACAATAGCAGAAGGTTTAATGACTTCACAAGATCAAAACAGATAAACATGGCGGCAACAGGCAACCTACTGCTTTAGTTGACACTTTACAGATAACTGGCTAATTTTAATCCTAAAAATGCAGTCAGGAACATAACCATCAACTTTGACCAGAAGATTGGATCAAGCCTGTAAAAGGGTAATTAACAACCCACCGCATGGTAGGTTGTTGCATAACGTTAAATCTTACAGGATCCAGGATGAGGTAGCCAAATGGATACAAAATTGGCCCGAGGACAGAGGGTTGTTTTTCAAACTGGAGGCCTATGACCAGTGGTGTGCCTCAGGGATCGGTGCTAGGTCCGCTGTTATTTGTCATTTATATTAATGATTTGGATGAGAATTTAGGAGGCATGGTTAGTAAGTTTGCAAATGACACCAGCGTTGATGGCATAGTGGACAGTGAAGAAGATTATTTAGGATTGCAACGGGATCTTGATTAAGTGAGCTGGTGAATGGCAGATGGAGTTTAATTTAGATATTTGCGAGGTGATGCATTTTGGTAGATCGAGCCAGGGCAGAACTTATAGGATAAAGAGATCTAGGGGTACAGGTTCATAGCTCCTTGAAAGTGGAGTCACAGATGGACAGAGTGGTGAAGAAGGCATTCGGCATGCTTGGTTTCATGGATCAGAACATTGAATTCAGGAGTTGGGATGTCTTGTTGAAATTGTACAAGACATTGGTAAGGCCACACTTGGAATACTGTGTACAGTTCTGGTCACCCTATTATAGAAAGGATAAAGGATATTATTAAACTAGAAAGAGTGCAGAAATGATTTACTAGGATGCTACTGGGACTTGATGGTTTGAATTATAAGGGGAGGCTGGATAGACTGGGACTTTATTCCCTGCAGTGTAGGAGATTTAGGGGTGATCTTATAGACGTCTATAAAATAATGAAGGGCATAGATCAGTTAGATAGTCAACATCTTTTACAAGGCTAGGGGAGTCTAAAACTAGAGGGCATAGGTTTAAGGTGAAAGGGGAGAGATACAAAAGGGTCCAGAGGAGCAATTTCTTCACACAGAGGGTGGTGACTGTCTGGAACAAGCTGCCAGAGATAATAGTAGACGCAAGTACAATTTTGTCCTTTAAAAAGCATTTAGACAGTTACGTGGATAAGATGTGTACAGAGGGATATGGGCCAAATGTGAGCAATTGGGACTGGCTTAGTGGTTTAAAAAAAGGGCGGCATGAACAAGTTCGCCCGAAGGGCCTGTTTCCATACTGTAAATCTCTATGACTCAACACATAATTATTCAAACCATTGCTTCCAGTACAGGCAACACCTAATCTTTGTGCTGGCTGCTAATTTACATAATAACAGAGTGTAGCCACACTCAATCGCTGTTGAGTGGCTGCAAGAGGCTAGTTTTCTGCAACGCAAGTGCCGCATAAAGTTGATTTGCACTACTTTGAGCCAGCACAAATTAAAAGAGAGGTGCATTCTGTTGGAGCAACTTTTCGAACTGGTTGCAGAAGTGAGTGTAAACAAGAGGAACACTGAATTACAAGTATCAATGTTAAATGAGTCAATCATAGATAACTCAGCCAAAAAGGAACTGCGTTGGTTTCTTCCTCCTTTCCCTTTTTTCCTCCTGCTCCACAACTGGTTATTGTATAACTGTGGCAAAGGATGAGCCCTCATGATGGCAAGGTTATGTATTGTGCAGCAAAATAATCTTAACAAGTGCTCTGCCAAGTACTACAGGGTTCCTCCAGAACTGTCCATGCCATGAGAGTATTTTAGGCATCCCAAATGTTTTGCATCCTTGCAATGATTGGTACAATGAGTTTCACTGTATTCACATGACCCACTTGTGCATGGGAGCCTTGGCCATGTCAACACGGAGGAAGAGAAGGAGGAGGTACTCTTCAGTCTGTGATCGCTTCATCCAACAAGCACACAACTTCTACAAAAGTCAAAGAATTCCACTGTCACTTACTTTCCAGTGTCCCTTTTTCAACAATGCTGACACAAAACAACCACACTAAACTAACTTAATCAAACAAATGGTTTAATAATTCACAAAAAAGTCAATTAATCATTTCCTTAGTGGCTGTTTTGTAGATGTCTTTGCTTGCCCTAGTATTCCTACAAAGTGTTACCTAAATGATTTCAGCATGGTTAATAGTACCCTTCTGACTTTCACTGGAGGAACCCTGCAAATTACCTTGCAGGATGCCCTCCAGCACCACTGATCCCAGAAGGCTTGGCAGCATCGGAGCAGGTTGACAGATAGCATCAAGGGCAATGCCGACACGATAGCTGGCTCACACTCCATAAAGCCAATGCTACTCCCCCTGGGGTAGCACTGCAGCAATTCTAGTGACATCTTCTTACACTACACATTCTTCCATTATTGCCACAAGAGCCTCAGGTACCTTTGAGCACCAGTATCCAAAACCATGACAGCAAACGTTTGAACACATATGTCAGCAAACTGCACTTGCATGGCAACAAAGATTGCAAGACTTGAATCTGAGCTGCCACTGCAGCACTATGACATTGGGTAGCTACTGCCTCTACTGAAATGCCTCGGCCGAATTTCTGGTGGCACATATCCGTGCCACCTTGTTCATCCCGCTGCCCTTGAGATGCACCGGTGTCAGGAAGGGGGGGTGGGGTAGGATGGTCCTGCAACAGCAGGAGTCTCCTGGGTGGAAGGTCCCGGCACAGGTTCCAGGCCTTCCTCCTCTTTCTGGGTGCTGATGGGCCCCTGCGTCATTCCATGGGACGGCGGCGCAACTGGACTGAGCTCCAAAAGCTTCAGCATTACCTGACCCGGCAGTCCTGGAGGCCCAACTGCTTTACTGTACGGTGTGCAAGCCATCAGGGATAGCCCTCAGAGTTTGGGTCAATCTCGCGATGCCCACAGCAAGTGCCCTTTGAGACCAGGCCAAGCCACTCAGCCATGTCCTGCTGTGACAGGGCCATACTCTCGAGGCCCACAGCCATAGCACGCTGTGTCTCAACCTTGGCCCGTTGGGTCTTCATGATGCTTCTGAGCCCCTCAGCCATGGCCGCAGTGACTCAAAGTGTCCCAAGGCTCTCAGCTGTGGTCCATAGGGACTTGACTGTGTTCTGCTGTGACTTGGCCATGGCCCGCTGTGACTCAGCTGTGCCTTGGATCATGCCACCCATGGCGACCATTTCCTGCCCCAGGCTTTTCACTGTGGACACCACCCTTGCACGTTTTTGGGCAGCATGTCACTTACTTGAGATATGCCATACAGATGAAGGATTGGAGGATGCTCACTCCTACTTCGCAACCCGACCTGGCTGTCACTAACGGTCCTGCCCTCCTCCCCCCCCCCAGATCCAAGGCTCTCTCCACAAAGGGTGAGAATTCTTAGGTCGGGTATCCACCCCCCCGTCTTCTCCCACTCCTGGCAGTAATGGGTCATCTGACATGCTTTTCTAAACTTTTTATTGAACCATATAAATCATTAAATGACAAACAAAACAATTTGTAACATGAAACATGCAATTTTAACTGCTGCCTCATCTCAAAACAATTTTCAGAATCCAGTTTACCTTTACAGCAGATAGAATGCTTGAACAGTCACCAAATCTCTGACAAATAATCATTCCCAACCGTCGGTCGAAATCATCAATCTTGCTTTGAAACACTGCATAGTCCTCTTCAAATTTCTGTATGTAAGCACATCAAAATAAACAATTATGCTTGTACAAATATCTACTAGTAAAAAGTATAAATGTTAATAGAACACAAAAGGTTATTAAAACAGATGCTTCAATCAACGCTCATCAGCAGGAAATCATATGCCACTTCTAGCTAAAGGTTTTACATGTGAATCTCCCAATAGTTCAGTACATAAAACTGGGACAAACAATAACAACTTGCTTTGCTTCTAAACATTTTTGAGATGTTTTTCTCTGACAGGGCCAGCATTTGTACCCATCATTAAATAGAACATAGAACATAGAACATTACAGCGCAGTACAGGCCCTTCGGCTCTCGATGTTGCGCCGACCAGTGGTACCAATCTAAAGCCCCTCTAATCTACAGTATTCCAATATCATCCATATGGTTATCCAATAACCACTTGAACGCTCTCAACGTTGACAAGTCCACCACTGCTGCAGGCAGGGCATTCCACGCCCTTACCACTCTCTGAGTAAAGAACCTACCTCTAACATCTGTCCTATATCTCTCACCCCTCAATTTAAAGCTATGTCCCCTCGTGCTAGCCAACACCATCCGAGGAAAAAGGTTCTCACTATCCACCCTATCTAATCCTCTGATCATCTTGTATGCCTCTATTAAGTCACCTCTTAACCTTCTTCTCTCTAACGAAAACAACCTCAAGCCCCTCAGCCTTTCCTCATACGATTTTCCCACCATACCAGGCAACATCCTGGTAAATCTCCTCTGCACCCTTTCCAACACTTCCACATCTTTCCTATAATACGGCGACCAGAACTGTACGCAATACTCCAAATGCGGCCGCACCAGAGTTTTGTACAGTTGCAGCATGACCTCCTGGCTCCGAAACTCAATCCCTCTACCAATAAAAGCTAACACACCGTACGTCTTCTTAACAACCCTATCAACCTGGGTGCCAACTTTCAGGGATCTATGCACATGGACACCCAGATCCCTCTGTTCATCCACACTACCATTAGCCCAGTACTCTGTATTCCTGTTACTCCTTCCAAAGTGAATCACCTCACACTTTTCCACATTAAACTCCATTTGCCACCTCTCAGCCCAGCTCTGCAGCTTATCTGTGTCCCTCTGTAACCTGCCACTTCCCTCCGCACTGTCTACAACTCCACCGACTTTAGTGTCATCCGCAAATTTACTAATCCATCCTTCCACGCCCTCATCCAAGTCATTAATAAAAATGACAAACAGCAGTGTCCCCAAAACAGATCATTGCGGTACACCACTAGTAACTGAACTCCAGGATGAATATTTCCCATCAACCACCACCCTTTGTTTTCTTACAGCTAGCCAATTCCTGATCCAAACCACTAAATCACCCTCAATCCCATGTGTCCGTATTTTCTGCAAAAGCTTACCATGGGGAACCTTATCAAACGCTTTGCTGAAATCCATATACACCACATCAACCGCTTTACCCTCATCCACCTCTTTGGTCACCTTCTCAAAGAACTCAATAAGGTTTGTGAGGCACGACCTACCCTTCACAAAACCGTGCTGACTATCCCTAATCAAATTATTCCTTTCTAGGTGATTATAAATCCTACCTCTTATAATCCTTTCCAATACTTTGCCCACAACAGAAGTAAGGCTCACCGGTCTATAATTACCAGGGTTGTCCCTACTCCCCTTCTTGAACAAGAGGACAACATTTGCTATCCTCCAGTCTTCTGGCACTGTTCCTGTAGACAATGATGACACAAAGATCAAAGCCAAAGGCTCTGCAATCTCCTCTCTAGCCTCCCAGAGAATCCTAGGATAAATCCCATCCGGCCCAGGGGACTTATCTATTTTTACCCTTTCCAGAATTGCTAACACCTCCTCCTTATGCCCTTGAGAAAGTGATAATGGGCCTTCTTCTTGAAACACAGAAATCCATAAGGTGTAGGTACAATCACAGCACCATTCGCAAGAATGTTCCAGGATTTTGGCCCACTAACAATGAAGGAATGTTTGTGATTTGGAGGGGGTGGTGTTTTGACAATTCTGAAGGTGCTGTCAAAGTATACATGACAAATTGCTATAATCCATCTTGGAGATAATACACACTGCTGCCACTCTGCGACAATGGTGAAAGGGGTATTGAAGGTTGTGGATGGGGTACAAAAGTAGGAAATGCTGGAAAATCTCAGGTCTGACAACATCTGTGGACAGAGAATAGAGCAAACATTTCAAGTCCAGATGACCCTTCATTAGAACTGCCATCATCAAAACAGATGGAGCGGAGGCAAAGGAACTGAAAGAATGGGATGGAGTGCTTACAGGATGTGGGGTGTGAAGCGCTTTAGTCAAGGTAGTTGTGTGATTCGATGGGCTTGTAATGGATACTAGTGGACAGTTTATCACCAGAAATGGAGACACAGAGGTCAAGAAAGGGAAGAGAAGTGTCAGAGATGGAACATGTGAAGGTGATAGAGGGGTGGAAATTGCAAGCAAAATTGATAAATTTTTCCAGGTCCAGATGAGAGCATGAAGTGGCACAGAAATAGTCGTCGATGTACCGATAAAGGAGTTGTGGGAGAGGGACTGGAGTAGGACTGGAAAAGGGAATGCTCCACATAACCCACAAAGAGACAGGCATTAACTGGGACCCATGCAGGTGCCCATAGCCACACCTTTTATTTGGAGGAAGTGAGACGAGTTAAAGGAGAAATTGTTGAGTGAGAGAACCAGTTCAGCCAGATGGTGGATGGGGATTGTTCAGACCTCTGTTCGAGGAAGAAACAAAGAGCTTTGAGGCCATTCTAGTGGGGAATGGAGGTGTAGAGGAATTGGACATCCATGGTGAGGAGGGGGCGGTTTGGGCCGGGGAACTGGAAGTCATTGATATGGTATAGGACATCGGAGGAATCGCGGACATAGGTGGGAAGAGACTGGATAAAAGGATAGAGAATGGAGCCAAGAATTTGCACGTTCTCCCCATGTCTGCGTGGGTTTCATCCGGGTGCTCCGGCTTACTCCCACAGTTCAAAGATGTGCACGTTAGGTGGATTGGCCATGCTAAATTTCCCCTTAGTATCAGGGGGACTAGCTAGGGTAAATGCATTATGGGGTTATAGGGATAGGGCCTGGGGGGGATTGTGGTCGGTGCAGATTCGATGGGCCGAATGACCTCCTTCTCCACTGTAGGATTCTATGATTTTAAGATAGGGGGAAATGAGTTCAGAGGGGCAGGAACAGGCTGACACGATGGGCCGGCCAGGGCTGTCGTATTTGTGGATTTTGAGAAGGAGGTAGAAGCAAGCTGTCCGGGGTTGGGAGACTATGATGTTGGAGCCTGTGGAGGGAAGTTCTCCAGAGGAGATGAGGTCATTGACAGTCCTGGAAATGGTGGCTTGATGTTTGGTGGTCGGGTTGTGATCCAGGGGGAGGTAGGAGAAAGGGTCTGAGACTTGGCGCTCAGCCTCTGCTAGGTAGAGGTCCATACGCCAGACAGCACCACCCTTGTCAGTGGGTTTGATCACAAGGTCAGGATTGGACCTGAGAGAGCGAAATGCAGCAAATTCAGAAGGAGACATGTTAGAATGATTGAGAGGAGCAGAGAAATTGAGACGACCGATGTCACACCGACAGTTCTCGATGAAAAGATCAAGAGCAGGTAAGAGGTCAGAGGGAGGGGTCCAAGAGGAGGGGGTGTGCTGGAGATGGGTGAAAGGACTCCTGCCCAAAGAATTGAGCATGGAGACGAAGGTGGCGGAAGAAAAATTCAGCATCATGCCGAGCCCGAAATTCATTGAGGTGAGGACATGAGGGTACAAAGCCGAGTCCTTTGCTGAGTACAACACACTCAGCCTCAGAGAGGGGAAAGTCAGAGGGTATGGTGAATAAGCGGCAAGGGCTGTTAGGAGGGAGAGGGTGCGAAGGATGGGAGGAGGTGGGGAGGGTCCTGGGTGGGTGTTGGTATCGATGAGTTGTTGGAGCTTGCGTCCCTTAACACCTAAGAGGAAGAGAAAAATTCATGTATCGGATGAGTCGAAGAATGAAGTGAAACTGGGGACCAGGACAGCTCTGAGAATGAGTGAGTCGGTACTGCTGGAGAGTGATATCAAGGGTGTGCATATGGTGGCGCATGGCACTGAGCATGCATCTCAGGATGTGCGGAGAACAGCAGTCTGAGGAGCGTTCTATGTCCTGGAGATACCTGTAATCCTGGGTGGATTTGAAAGATATGGGGTGGATCTTCATTTGGAATCCACGTGGGGTGAGTCGGAGACAGTCACTGAGGAAGGAAATATGGCTCTGAAAGCGAGTTTTGGTCAACACCTCATCGAACACCAGGAGGAAATTGGAAAACAATGACGGTGCACAGGGTGAAAGAGACAAAAATTCTGTCAGAGAGAAGAGCAGTACTTCTTCAGGGAAGGCGTTCCTAGAAGAGAAGTGGCAGTGAGTTAAACACTAAGATAAAAGCAAAATACTGCAAATGCTGGAATCTGAAACAAAAACAGAAAATGTTGAAAAATCTCAGCAGGTCTGACAGCATCTGTGGGGAGAAAATAGATGAGGAGATGCCGGCGTTGGACTGGGGTAAACACAGTAAGAAGTTTAACAACACCAGGTTAAAGTCTAACAGGTTTATTTGGTAGCAAAAGCCACAAGCTTTCGGAGCCTTAAGCCCCTTCCTCAGGTGAGTGGGAATTCTGTTCACAAACAGGGCATATAAAGACACAAACTCAATTTACAGAATAATGGTTGGAATGCGAATACTTATAGCTAATCAAGTCTTTAAGATACAAACAATGTGAGTGGAGAGAGCATCAAGACAGGCTAAAGAGATGTGTATTGTCTCCAGACAGGACAGCCAGTGAGACTCTGCAGGTCCAGGCAAACTGTGGGGATTACAGATAGTGTGACATGAACCCAATATCCCGGTTGAGGCCGTCCTCAAGTGTGCGGAACTTGGCTATCAGTTTCTGCTCAGCGACTCTGCGCAGAGTCGCTGAGCAGAAACTGATAGCCAAGTTCCGCACACATGAGGACGGCCTCAACCGGGATATTGGGTTCATGTCACACTATCTGTAATCCCCACAGCTTGCCTGGACCTGCAGAGTCTCACTGGCTGTCCTGTCTGGAGACAATACACATTTCTTTAGCCTGTCTTGATGCTCTCTCCACTTGCATTGTTAGTATCTTAAAGACTTGATTAGCTGTAAGTATTCGCATTCCAACCATTATTCTGTAAATTGAGTTTGTGTCTTTATATGCCCTGTTTGTGAACAGAATTCCCACTCACCTGAGGAAGGGGCTTAAGGCTCCGAAAGCTTGTGGCTTTTGCTACCAAATAAATTTGTTGGACTTTAACCTGGTGTTGTTAAAGTTCTTACTGGGAGAAAATAGAGCCAATGTTTCGAGGCTAGATGACCCTTCATCAGTGCTGACTTGCTCTTATAACCACAATGTCTATGTAGCTGGATTAGTTGAACTTCTGGTCAATGGTAACCCCTGGGATGTTTTTGATGAGTGAATCAAGAATCGTAATGTCAAGGCAGATGGTTAAATTCTCTCATTAGAGATCATGGTTGCCTGTCAATTACGTGGTGTAAATGTTATTAGCCACTTATCAGCATAAGCCCAAATATTGTCAGGCTTGTTGCATGTAGGAATGGACCACTTCAGTATCTGAGAAATTGTCAATGGTATTGAGCACTGTGCAATCATCAGTGAATAATCCCACTTCTGACCTTGTGTTAGAGGGAAGGTGTTTAATGTAGTAAAGCATAGCAAGGCACTTAGGCAGCATAATAAAACAAAAATTAACAGTGATCCAACATTAGAGGATGGTCAAAAGAACAGAGAAATAGAAGAGAATGCTAGAGTTCAGGGATTAGACAACGAACAGTACAGCAGCCAGTGGAGAGAAGAAAGTGCAGGTTGCACAAGAGACTAGAAAGTAAGGAATACTGACTTGTCAGAGAGTTGTGGTACGGGAGGAGGTTAGAGATAGGGATAGCAAAGTACAAATGAATTTGAACATGGCAATGAGAATTTTAAAATCATAGAAATCATAGAAACCCTACAGTGCAGAAGGAGGCCATTCGGCCCATCGAGTCTGCACCGACCACAATCCCACCCAGGCCCTACCCCCACATATTTTACCCGCTAATCACTCTAACCTACGCATCCCAGGACTCTAAGGGGCAATTTTTTTTAACCTGGCCAATCAACCTAACCCGCACATCTTTGGACTGTGGGAGGAAACCGGAGCACCCGGAGGAAACCCACACAGACACAAGGAGAATGTGCAAACTCCACACAGACAGTGACCCGAGCCGGGAATCGAACCCGGGACCCTGGAGCTGTGAAGCAGCAGTGCTAACCACTGTGCTACTGTGCCGCAGTGCCGTACAACCGTAGGTTCTTTAGGTTCACGGGCTCCCAAAATGGAGGCATTGCTGGACTAGATTCAATTTTGATGCCAGCTGAGAGAACATTGGAAAGCAAGGAAATTTTAAAAATACGCATGAGGGTTTCAGCAATAGTTGGACTGAGGCAGGGCAGAAGTAATTAAGATCTCAGCCTTGTATCTCATTCTAGGTTCAATTAGATTCACCAGAAAACTGCCAGAATAGTCTTGATAAATCCAGGTAATGTACTTTTTAAAAAATAGGGAAAATTATATCGACAATCTTTCCAGGCATTAAAATTTGTGTAACCTATTTTTAAGAATTGCCAATTACCATGGTATTTGAGAATATCAAATCAAAATATGTCAGCTTTTTTCACTCAACAAGATTTTATCCATATAGGTGACAGGATAAAAACTTATCTGCTCAAGATATCTTTTACAAAGGATTATGACAGCTTAATTGCTTTGCAGGGAGTTTTCTGGATAGTCGATATGAACAATATGTTTGATACTAATCAGGAGAGGTTGAACAGTTTAGACCTTTACTCTCTACAGTGTTTTGAAGAATGAAAGGAGATGCTAGTTGAGGTATATAAGATTTTAAAGGGGATTGAAGGGGTAGACATAGAGGGGATGTTTCCTCTTGTGGAGCAATTGAGAATGAGGGGTCATAGTTTTGGGATAAAGGGTTGCATGTTTTTAATAGTTAAGAGAAATTACTTCTCTCAGAGTGTCATGAATCTGTGGAATTCGTTATGTCCGAGTGTAGTGGATGCTGGGACATTCAGTAAATTTAAGGAGGAGATAGATTTTGAATTAGTAATGGGTTGAAGGGTTATGGGAACAGGCATGAAAGTGGAGTTGAGGCTGAGACAAGATCAACTATTATCGTATTGAATGGCAGATGTGATGACTTCGGCCAGGCTAATGAGGTTGGCTTGCTAGAGTATGAACTACCTGATGTGTCTTCCGGACGGAATTCCACATTGGCCCAAAGCCTCGACCCCCCCTCCCCCCCCCCGGGCCTCCCCCGGGTCAGGTGCCCTACAACATGTGCCGCCTCACGGAAATGTTCTCCGTGCCCTTTTCCACCGCATGGAAGCATTTCCTGTACGGGCTGCTGCTCCATAGCTTTCATTACCGCGTCCTCGCCCGGATACACCTTGGGGGGCCTTGTTGCCACCAGGCAGCGGAGGTCCCCAGTGGAGGTCCCTCTACGGAGGGATCTCCCCCAATTATCTTGGGGACCTGTGGTGAAGGGTGTTGCACGCAGCAGTGCCGTACAACCGTAGGTTCTTTAGGTTCACGGGCTCCCAAGCTTGGCCCTTCTGTGGTCTTGTGGAGTCCGTGGACCATGCCTATGTTTCATGTCTTAGATTGCACACCCTTTTTGTTTGTCTCAAACACCTTTTATTGATGTTTTGTTTGCACTTCAGTCCCACGCTCCTCATCTACGGGCACCTGGTGCGGAGAGGGGCGGGTCGGGATGCCGACCTCCTCGTGAACCTGCTCCTGGGCCTGGCGAGACGCGCCATCAATAGGTCCAGGCAGCGGGCGATCGACGGGGCCGTCCATCCCAACTGTCTGCCCCTCTACCGCGGCTACATTCGCGGCCAGGTGTCTCTGGAGAGGGAGCATGCGGTGTCCACGGGTGCGGTTGACGCCTTCCGCGACCGCTGGGCGCCGCAGGGGCTGGGGTGTATTATCGACCCCGATAATCACCTTTTGGTTTGACGTTTTAAGTTTCCTTTCGACTTTGTTTTTGGTTCGGGCTGTTCCCCCTTTCTTTTGGGGAGCTGCCCCTTTTACTTTGTCCCTAAGTTAATTTGAGTTTGTTTACTTGGTTGGTGTCGAAAGAAATACCTGATGAGTCTTAATTGGTGGTTAAATCAGGGAGCCTCATGTTCCCTATTTAAAGCAGGTGTGTCAGACTCCCAGCCTGCATTCAGCAGGAGCAACTGGAGAGCTGGTTGTGTACAGATGTATGGTGTAAATAAAGTAACTTGGTGACGGGACTTTCGCCTCCGTGGAGTTATTACAGCGGAGCAGGCTCAAGGGGCTGAATTGTCTACTCCCGCTCCTAGTTCTTATGTAATGTATCCAATATTTCCAGGGCCACTTCCTATAATACTCTGGGTTGAAGATTATCAAGCCCTGGTGATTTGTCAGCCTTTAACCCCATTAATTTCCCCAGCATAATTTTCTTACTAATATTAGTATCCTTCAATTCTATTCTCTCACTAGACTCTTGGTTCCCTGGGAGTTTTTTTTTTGCCCTCTTTTGTGAAGACAGAACCAAAGAATATGTTCAATTCTTCTGCCTTTTTTTGTTCCGCATTATAATTTCCACATCTTCTGATTGTCTTTACTAATCTTTTTCTCTTCCCATAGAAGGTTTTACTATCAGTTTTTATGTTCCCTGCAACTTTACACTCATATTCTATTTTTCCCCTCTCGGTGAAATTTTTTGTCCTCTTTTGCCAAATTCTAAATTGCTCCAGATCCTCAGGTTTGCTGCTCTTTTCTGACAATTTTATGTCTTCTCTTTGGATTTAATATTATCCCTAATTTATTTTGGAAGCCATGGTTGAGCCACCTTTCCTCTTTTCTATTTGCACCAGACATGAATAAATAATTGTTGTAATTCATGCACACTTTCTTTAAATCTGAACCATTGCCTATCCACTGTCAACCCCTTTAGTCAGGTTCCCCAATCTATCTTTGTTATTTCACGCCTTATATCAACATAGTTCCCTTTATTAAGATTCAGGATCCTAGTTTCGGATTCGAAGACTTCACTTTCCATCTTAATGAAGAATTACATCATATTACGGTCGCTCTTCCCGCAACAAGATGTTAGTTCATCCTTGCTCATTGCACAGTACCCAATCTAGTTCTCTGCTTGTTCTCTGGTTGGTTCTTCAATGTATTGGTCTAAAATGCATCACATACACACTCCAGGAACTCTTCTTCCACTATACAATTGCTAGTTTGGTTTGTCCAATCTATGTGTAAATTAAAGTCACTCGATTACAATCGTACCCTTACTGCAGGCATCTTGATTTCTTGTTTAATACTTTCCCTTATATCTTCATTACTGTTTGGGGTTCTATAGACAACAAGCAACAATGTTTTTTACCCCTTGGTGTTTCTTATCTCCACCCATGCAGAATGCACATCATGATTTTCCAAGCCAATATGCTTCCTCACTATTGCATTGATTTCCTCCTTTACCAACCATGCCACCTCACTTCCTTTCCATTTTTGTCTGTCCAATTTAAATAATCCTTGGTAATACTACAGCGGTGTCTCTGTAATTACAACTATATCATAATTGTTTATATCTATTTCTGCTTTTAATTCATCTACGCTATTGTGAATGTTGATGGGACGGAGGGTCTGTGATTATTAACCTTGTTCGTCATTTTAGCTTTACTTTGCATCCTGATCCCATTTCCATTTTCGTTCTTGATCTTTCTACCTTCCACTTTTGCTTCTTATATTATTTTCTTGCCTTTTGTTTCTATCCTTGTTTCTCCCTCCTCTGTCTCCGTGCTCAGGTTCCCATCCCCTTGCCATTCTAGTTTAAATCCTTCCTGACAGCACCAGCAAACATTCCCTGAGGACATTAGTCCTGGTCCTGCTCAGATGCAACCTGTGCTGCCTAACCAGACCCACCTTTCCAACCCAGGAATCTGAATCCCTCCCTCCGACACCATTTCTCCAGCCACATATTCATTTGGTGTAACTTATTAATATTACTTTAGCTAACACGTGGCATTGGTAGTAATCTAGAGATTACTACCTTTGAGGTTCTACCTTTTAATTTACATCCTAACTCCCTATATTCTGCTTGTGGGTCCTCATCCTTTTTTTAACCGACATTACTGGTAGCAATATATACCATAATCAATGGCTGTTCACCCTTCCCCTTCAGAATGCCTTACACCACTCTGAGACATTTTTGACTCTGACACCAGGGAGGCAACATACCATCTTGGAGTTTATTTTGTTGCCATAGAAGTGTCAGTCTGTTCCCCTCACTGTAGTCCTGCCATTCATCTTCCTCCCTTCTTGGGCAGCAGAGCCACCCTCTGCTAGCAATTCGATTCATTTCATCTAATTTCAATAAACGTCTGAATGCACTGATACAGCAAAGTCTACGGGCACTGATGACATCTTGAATGTATGTCTGAAAGATTGTGCTCTACACTAGCTGTGGCCTTAGCTAAATTATTTCAGTACAACTCCAGCACTAGCATCTCCACACCAAAATGGAAAGCTACCCTTGAAAGGACTTCCTGGTATGGTGCCAATTGAGTGAACAATTAATAACTATTTAAGGGCACATCCTGATACTTCTGATTTAATACAGTGGCATGCAGGGGACGTAACAGCCAGGGTGTATGACAAAAAAACTTTGGCATGTTTGTTAACTGGTTCACAAGTGGATCCTTTCTTCAAAGGCACTCTTCGCCTTATCAGGGAATCCGGCCTCAGGGAGTGCGGGAGACTCATGAGAGCCCTTGTTGCCGATCTCCATCCTCTACTTTCACCCACATGACCTGCTTCCCAACATCATTCAGTTATGGCCTTGGTCCCTCCTCAACAAGAGGCCTCAATGGGTGAAGTACAAGCAGCAGCCACTGCATTTTGGGTAGCACTGCCATTCAATAGATCTGCTGACCTTTGATTGATGAGCAGCACTTGGCAGGCCCGGTATCTTTGATCCTGCAGGAGGTAAACCACTGACCTGTTACGTGCCAAATTAGCACAAGTGCAATGGGACTTTTTGGAAAAAAATGAAGGACGGGTTTTACCACGCAATCTGCCCCATTGCGGCGGGAAGTAGCCCATTTCCAGTGGTGGGAAATAGAAGTCCCTCCATTTTCAACAAGGCTTCCCATTGAATGCACCCTTCCTTGCCATGAAACCCATTGCGGGGATATGCTGTCATGGGACAGGAAGATCCTGCTAGCCAAATGTTTTCTTGTGTTTCGAAATTTTTTGTCTATATGCCTCAGGAACCAACTCATACACATTATGGATAGCTTTCTTTACTACATAATAATCTACAGATACCACTTCTGACAAAGATGCATTTGGCTCACCAGCCCTACCTTGCCATCTACTTTGTAAAAGTGATGTCCAAGTTTCTTTTGGCCATTTCATCTATTTAGTTAACATTTCAATAGAAATGAAGAATGCTTCTACATCCTGTTCCTCAAATACTTGTATAAATTAAAGTACTTGTGTAAATTTAAACATTTCTTGTCCAGAACTATGTCCTTCCTTAACCTGCTCTAGTATCTCTGCTTTAATTGTCAGTGTTTGAAGCTGAAAGTCTCTCTTTTCCTCCCTTTTCTTTTTCTGCCATTGCTAACTTCTCTGTTTCCAATTCTCTTTAAAAACTTTATCTTTTTCCTTTCTTTTCCTGCATATCAAGCTTGCTCATTTCTATTTCTTTCTCTTTTTCCCAAATTTCCAATTTATTTGTTTCTATTTCTCTTTGTAATTAAACTTTAGCCAATTCAATCGCCTCACTTTTTAGAGAACTTGATCTGTCAGACATCCCTTTTAATTTTACATGTTTCACTATGCTTTCATTAATTTCAACTTTCCTTATTCCTGCAGGCTATTTCCAGTTTATCTGCTAATTCAGTTAACTGACTCTTGATTACTGTGTGTAAACGAGTCAGATTTGCCTCTTTCATCTTTAGGAAAGTTTTAGCAATTTCCAATTTATATTCTAACCTGTACAATATACCTCACAGTAACTCCAGTTCGTTTGTCCAGTACGTCCATATCCCACGTTTTTTTAAGGATTCATAGATAACTTCCAAACAAAGTTTTACTACTCAGCATCCAGTAACTTGCTTTTCACATTTCAAAATACAGTGCGGCCCTGTTATAACGTGATGGTTGGGGTCCATAAAATGTTATCACGAAAAAAGTGGGGTCACGCTAAATTTGCCAATCATGAGCGGGAAAAAAATGGTCCAATGATTCATCGCATTATATCCGAATTCGCGCTAAATCGGGGCGCGTTAAATCGGGGTTCCACTGTATCCCAATGAATTATTATGGTTCAGCATCCAATAATCCTTTCTCCACATTTTGAAATCCTCTAAGGGCCTCCACTCTTGTTACAATTCCAGCTGATGTTATAACTTGGTGGGAAGATCCCAGAATAGAACCCTGGCTCAAAAGATCTTAACTTTTCCTTTTTCTTTTAGAAGATGTGGAGGAACAGAGTCACAGGACAACTAATTAGTTTAAACAACAAGAAAAAAAATATTAAACATGAAAAGTTGGATTATAATAAATAGTTTACTCCCACCTTAGCTTAACAAATACACACAAATTTTAAGATCGACATGGATGACAAAGTATATCTTAAGCTACAATGGTCCCAGTAACACAAAGTCCCTTTAAACATGCAAGCTGGCTGTAGCAAAACACACACTCCACTCCGAACTCAAATGAATGTCTGGATTTCTTCTCAAAATCCCCCAGATGGTTGTCACATGAGAGTTTCCAATGCCACTCCCAAAGTAACACACATTAAAATCCTCTTTTACAACAATGCTTTCCATCAGCGGATTGTATCCCAAATTCCAGTACAGGGTTCCCAAGTTACATTTTGAAACAAAGTTGCCACTCCACTTTTAAAATATAATTCAGCATCCAGGTTTTATAAGTCTCCCTTCAGGATTTCTTCGTCTTGCCTGTTGCAAAAATTATTTGCAATTGGTTTAACCATCTATTCACAGATTATATTACAATGGCATTAAACTTTTGATTTAACTCTGAAGTTTGCATTCCCACTTTAGCTCTGGTTATTGCCTTTTTCATTCACAGAACCTTGTCATATTTTCCTTTGAATTCTTCTCTGAACAATACCTTGTTCAGCTCTGGATCTCTGTTCTCTTAACTTCAGTTTTCCCAAGACATTCTTTCTGTCATAATTCCTTGGTTATCTGGATTTATTTGGTTATTTGAGTAATCTGCCTCTCTGCAGCTTAATTTCTCCTGCCCAGTCTTCACTCCTTGGTGTCCTGTCTCCAACTGCAAACAATTTTTTTGATTTTAATTTGATTTATTATTGTCACAGGTATTGGTATATAATGAAAAGTATTGTTTGTTGCGCACTACACAGACAAAGCATATTGTTCATAGAGAAGGAAAGGAGAGAGTGCAGAATGTAGTGTTACAGTCATAGCTAGGGTGTGGAGAAAGATCAACTTAATGCGAGGTAGGTCCATTCAAAAGTCTGATGGCAGCAGGGAAGAAGCTGTTCTTGAGTCAGTTGGTACATGTCCTGACTTTCGTTGGTGGAAGAGAGTATGTCCAGGGGTGCGTGGGGTCCTTAGTTATGCTGGCTGCTTTTCCGAGGCAGCGAGAAGTGTAGACAGTGTCAAATGAGTGGGAGGTTGGTTTGAGTGATGGACTGGGCTTCATTCAGAACCCTTTGTAGTTTCTTGTGGTCTTGGATAGAGCAGGAGCCATACCAAGCCATGATACAACCAGAAAGAATGTTTTCTATGGTGTATCTGTAAACATTGGTGAGAGTTGAAATGGACATACCAAATTTCATACCAAAATTCAGCTAAAAACTAAATTCAAAAGTCTTTCTATCTTAAAAGGGCCCCCAGTTACTAAGCAACACCGAAGTGTTTCTGCTAGCTTATTTATTCTTCACGCTGTAACCCTTTTTAAGCAGAATAGAAGCACAGTTTGAATTGAGCAAAACCCCACACAAACCATTAAGTCCCAGTAGCATCCGAGTAAATCTTTTCTGCACTCATTCTAGTTTAATAATATCCTTTATCCTTTCTATAATAGGGTGACCAGAACTGTACACATATTCCAAGTGTGGCCTTACCCATGTCTTATACAACTTCAACAAGACGTCCCAATTACTTTATTCAGTGTTCTGACCAATGAAATAAAGCATGCCAAACACCTTCTTCACAACCCTGTCCACCTGTGACTCCACCTTCAAGGAGCTATGAACCTATACCCCTAGATCTCTTTGTTGTATAACTCTCCCCAACGCCCAATCATTAACTGAATAAGTCCTGCCCTGGTTTGATCTACCAAAATGCATCACCTCACATTTATCTGCCATTCATCAGCCCACTGGCCCAATTGATCAAGATCCTGTTGTAATCCTAGATAACCTTCTTCACTGTCCACTATGCCACCAATCTTGGTGTCATCTGCAAACTTACTAACCATGCCTCCTAAATTCTCATCCAAATCATTAATATAAATGACAAATAACAGTGGACCAAGCACTGATCCCTGAGGCATACTGCTAGTCACAGGCCTCCAATTTGAAAAACAACCTTTTACAACCACCCTCTGTTAAACTGCTTCATTTTGTTAGAGTTATACCTCAACTGTGTTAAGAATAAAGCTCATTTTGATAAAAAGATCCCTAACTTGTCAGTGGAAATTACTCCTGGAGGAAAGCATTTTTTCCTCACATGTATGCCAAAAACAAAAAATTGTTAGAGTCTTGTCTGGCTTCATGATATCGACGTGATGTGGAGATGCCGGCGTTGGACTGGGGTAAGCACAGTAAGAACACCAGGTTAAAGTCCAACAGGTTTATTTGGTAGCAAATACCATAAGCTTTCGGAGCGCTGCCCCTTCGTCAGATGGAGTGGAAATCTGTTCTCCAAGTTGGCTCCAAGTTCCGCACACATGAGGACGGCCTAAATCGGGATGTTGGATTTATGTCACATTATCAGTAACCACCACAGCTTTCCCCCTGATCTTGCAGAATCTTACTGGCTGTTCTGTCTGGAGACAATACACATCTCTTTAACCTGTGTTTAATGTTCCCTCCACCCACATTATCTGTACCTTTAAGACCTGGCTGGCTGTAGAGATTTGCATTCCAATTAGTATTCTGTAACTTGATTTCTGTGTCTCTGTGCACTGTTGGAGAACAGATTTCCACTCCATCTGACGAAGGGGCAGCGCTCCGAAAGCTTATGGTATTTGCTACCAAATAAACCTGTTGGACTTTAACCTGGTGTTGTGAGACTTCTTACTGTTCATGATATAGAAACATAGAAACATAGAAAAACTACAGCACAAACAGGCCCTTCAGCCCACAAGTTGTGCCGAACACATCCCTACCTTCTAGACCTACTTATAACCCTCCATCCTATTACGCTCCATGTACTCATCCAGGAGTCTCTCAAAAGACCCTATTGAGTTCGCCTCCACCACCACTGACGGCAGCCGATTCCACTCGCCCACCACCTTCTGTGTGAAAAACTTACTCCTAACATCTCCCCTGTACCTACCCGCCAGCACCTTAAACCTGTGTCCTCTCGTAGCAGACATTTCCACCCTGGGAAAAAGCCTCTGAGAGTCCACCCGATCTATGCCTCTCAACATCTTATACACCTCTATTAGGTCTCCTCTCATCCTACGTCTCTCCAAGGAGAAAAGACCGAGCTCCCTCAGCCTATCCTCATGAGGCATGCCACTCAATCCAGGCAACATCCTTGTAAATCTCCTCTGCACCCTTTCAATCTTTTCCACATCCTTCCTATAGTGGGGCGACCAGAACTGAGCACAGTACTCCAAGTGGGGTCTGACGAGGGTCTTATGTAGCTGCATCATTATCCCCAGACTCCTAAACTCAATCCCTCAATTGATAAAGGCCAGCACGCCATACGCCTCCTTAACCACCTCCTCCACCTGCGGGGCCGATTTCAGAGTCCTATGGACCCAGACCCCAAGGTCCTTCTGATCCTCTACAGTACTAAGATTCTTTCCCTTTATATTGCACTCCTTCATCCCATTTGACCTACCAAAATGGACCATGACGCATTTATCTGGGTTGAAGTCCATCTGCCACTTGTCCGCCCAGTCTTGCACCCTACCTATGTCCCGAATATATACCTTGGGGTTCTGGTCCGGTATCCCAACAATTACAAAGCAAAGGGATATAGATAGCTTAAATGAGCAGACAAAAAAATTGACAATAGATTGTCATGTGGAAGAATGAGAGATTGTCACATTTAAGGAGGAGATAGGAAGGGAGTGTCATTAGTGTTTGGAATTCTCTACCCCAGTGAGCTGTAGAGGCTGAATCATTGAACCATACATAAATGTAACCTGCAATAAATGATCAAGAAACACAAAATATGTATTTATTAAGTATCTTTTTTTAGAGCGCCATGTGCCTTCATTGTATAAGCCTATGTTTCTGTACCACACAGTAGCTCAGAGTGGCACAGAGCCGGCAGGTCAAGCTTACCTATTTTAAATCACTTGTGAAAATCTGGAAGTAACTGAGGTGACAAGGGATAAGTTACTTGGTGGGCAAGGAACAATGAACAAATCAACTTTGAATATATGAATCTATAGCCAAGTTGTATTTTTACAGGATTGTGTCAAATAGGCTTGTGTCATTTGGTGGAAAATATCCGAGTATAAAGATTATTTTCTGAATCAAGATTGTAGTGACATCTTCATGGAGGAACAAGTCCTTTAATATCCCACCACTAAAAGTGGCAATAAGTATGAACATACTCTCATTGTGAAATTATCAAAATTAATAGCAATATTCCTCTTCTTTCAATTTTGACACATTAATGAAACATTTTAGGATCAATAATTACTATTGCTTATACTGTTTTAAATAACAAAATTAAATACTTTCACGATAGTATTATGTTATTTGGTTAGGTAATTTTCCTTACGTGGTCTGCTGTATCCAAAGTATTGTATGTGCAGTCAGCAAAGATTTTAATAACTTCTAAGAACTCCATATAGATCTGCTGCACCATTTGGCCAAGGAGATTTCCTCTTACGCCGCCTACTTCAATTTTTTCGAGCTTTAGGAACTCAACAGTAGCGGAAAATATCTCCTGTATAAAACATTAAATTTGATATCACTTTGTAATATAGTAATAGTTATGTATTCAATTCACATGACAATCATTTAAGTCTATTATTGCCATTACCTATTACAACTATTGTTGATACATTACCATCATCATTATGCAACACAATCATGCTAGCAGCTTTACAGATCTACCATTAGACGGAACTTCATAAGCTGCATATTTCTATGCACATGCCTACAGTATCACTAATACACTCAGACTCTCAACATCTTCTTGTCCCACTCATGGATATTTCCAATTTAACCAACAGCCTCCACCACCATTACCAATTCCTTAGTTGATTTGATTTATTATTGTCACATGTATTAGTACACAGTGAAAAGTATTGTTTCTTGTGCGCGATACAAAGCATACCGTACATAGGGAAGGAAAGGAGAGAGTGCAGAATGTAGTGTTACAGTCATAGTTAGGGTGCGACTTGATGCGAGGTAGGTTCATTCAAAAGTCTGATGGCAGCATTGCTGGGTGGCATATGTATTGCTGGGTGACTGTTCCAATGGGTTTCTGGTAGTCGTCTGAACACCTCTCTTTGAACTTTGGTCTCCACCCACCAGCAAAATTATCTACCTCATCAGGTTCAGGTAGCAGTCAGTGGCAGGAAATACTAATGAAACCTTGTGGTTAAAATCCTTCACTCCTTCCCTTCTTCATATAGTTCTGATGCTCCATTTGGCTCAGCACCCTTCAGCTTAAGCTCATTTCTCTTTTTAGTGCAATACTGTTCAGTATGTAACATAGAGCAATAATGTTGCATTAGTTAGTCGTACTGTATGAGTAACAATTTCCTCCAATTAGCTTTTGGGAAGACTGAAGCCACTGTTTTCGGCCCTCGCTCCAAACTTCGTTCCCTAGCTACCAACTCCACTTCTCTCCCTGGCAACAGTCTGAGATTAAGCCAGCCTATTTTCAACGTTTATGCTATGTTTGATCCTGTGATGATCCTCTGACCTCATGTTTGTGCCATTTCCGAGACCTGTTTGTCCATAACATTGCTGGATTTTGCCCTGTCTCAGCTCATGTACTGCTTAAAGGTTCATCCACGCATTTATTTCTTCCAGATCAACTATTCCAATATACTCCTGGCTGGTTTTTCCACATTCTACTCTCCATAAATCTAAGGCCATCCGAAACTCTGCTGCCAAGGCCTTAACTCGCAGCTGGTCCATTTCCCTATAACCCCCATGCTTCTGATCAAGCAACATCTTGATTTTCCATCTTGTTCTCAAATCCCTCCCTGGCTTTGCCCCTCTCTATCTCTGTAATGTTTTCCAACCCCACAGCCCTGAGACATCTGCACTCCTCTAATTCTGGCCCTTTATAGACTCATAGGGTGGAATTTTCCGGATGGAACAGGACCATGCAAAGGTCCGTTGACGTCGGGCAAGATTTTCCGGCCTTGGAGCGAGCATGGCCAAAAACTCCTGCCCATGGAATTTTAAAACACAGAATGAGGCCCATCGGCCTCTAGTGCGTGTGCCAGCCATAAAACACCTACCTATTCTAAACCCATTTTCCAGTACTTTATCCTTTGCTTTGTATGCTACGGCATTTCAAGTGCTCATCTTAATGCTTCTTAAATGTTGTGAGGGTTCCTGCCTCTACCACCATTTCAGGCAGTGAGTTCCAGATTCCCACCACCCTCTGAGTGATAACATTTTTCCTCAAATCCCCTCCTACCCCTAACCTTAAATCTATGCCTGCAGGTTAGTTTATAGAGATTCATAGGTCTCCTTTTACACTGTAGGGATTTTATCGGCCCATCAAGTCTGCACCGACTTTCTGACAGAGAAATCCACACAGGCCCTATCCCCGGAACCCTACTCTAAGGAAAATAACCCGAGCCTATTCAATCTCTCTTCATAGTTGAAATGCCCCAGCCTAGGCAACATCCTGGAGAATTTCCTTTTTACACTTTCTAGTGCAATCACATTCTTCCTATAGTGTGGCAACCAGAAATACACACAGTACTCTAGCTGTGGCCTAACGAGCATTTTATACAGCTCCATTATAACCTCCCTGCTCTTATATTCTATGCCTTGGCCACTGAAGATATGTATCCCATATGCATTCTTAACCACCTTATCCACCTGTCTTGCTGCTTTCAAAGATCTCTGGACATGCTCCCCAAGGTCCCTCTGGTCCTCTACTTCCTACCATTCATTGTGTATTCCCTTGCCTTGTTAGTCCTCCCAAAATGCATCACATCATATTTTTCAGGGTTAAACTCTGTCCATCTGACCAGCAGTCAATATCATCCTGTAAACTAAGGTTTTCCTTCTCACTATTTACCACACCACCAATTTCCATGTCATCTACGAACTTACTAATTATACCCCCCACATTCACATCTAGATCATTAATGTACAGTACAAACAGCAAGGGACACAGCACTGATCCCTGTGGTACACCACTGATGTGGAGATGCTGGCGTTGGACTGGGGTAAACACAGTAAGAAGTTTAACAACACCAGGTTAAAGTCCAACAGGTTTATTTGGTAGCAAAAGCCACAAGCTTTCGGAGCCTTAAGCTCCTTCTTCAGGTGAGTGGGAATTCTGTTCACAAACAGATATTGTGAGGAAAAATTTGAGGGAATTCTGTTCACAAAGAGCTTAAGGCTCCGAAAGCTTGTGACTTTTGCTACCAAATAAACCTGTTGGACTTTAACCTGGTGTTGTTAAACTTCTTACTGTGTACACCACTGACACAGGCTTACAGTCACAAAAACAACATTCAATCATTACCTTCTGATTCTGCCACTAAGACAATTTTGGATGCAATTTGCCAAATTGCTCTGGATCCCATGGGCTCATACCTTCTTGATAGTCAAAAGCCTTATTGAAGTCCATGTAGACATCAACTGTGCTGCCCTAATCTACCTTCTCACTTCCTTGAAAAATTAAATCAAATTTGTTAGATATGATGGGGGCAACTCTCCCAGCCCCCTGTGCTGTGGCCAGGAGACTCAAATGGAGGCCATCTAGCAGGCATCCCCATGGCCTCTGCGAGTCTCTGGGCACTTGATTTCCGGCAGCATCAGCTCCGTGCCAGAAATGAGCTTGGAGCTGCATAATGTTTGTTATTTCTAATTTTAATATTTATATCTCATTTGCGGGCCCGGGACTGAAGTCTGCAGGTCTGCAAGTCTCTGCAACCCCCCTCGCCCCCAAGACCAGGAGTATTTCATTCCTGTGGGGTTTACAATAGTTCCCCACTTGCCCCCGAGCATTGCCAGCTTGGCAATGTTTGCCTGGCCCCCATCACTGCCCAAGGGGCAAAGTGGCAATGCCCAGGGACATCTGCCACTGCCCAGTGGACATCAGGCTGTACCAAGGCGGTGGGACCTAATGGTGACAGGGCCTCTTTGGAATTGGTAAAAGCTATTGCTAATTTTCTTTCTATACGTGTTAACTGGATTCATAAATAAACCTTGTTTGATAAAAGCTTCCTCATGGGTCATTTGAACCTTATCTGAAGTGAAACATCTTATGTTTACCCTAGCCAAAATCAAATTGCAAAACTTATGATCCAGGCGGACATCATAAAACACTTTGGAGTTTCTAACCTCAACTATAACAATTGGTTCCTGGCGAGATTAAAATCTATATTTCTTGACTGGAAATAAAAAGTGGACATTGTTTAAATTGGTAGAGATAAAGGGAAAAATACAGTTTGAATATAGTGGTGAGAATGATGAAGAAGAGCGAGAGCGTCGTACTCAAATGCCAAGTGGGGTTCTATTTATATATGCCTAAACATTGCCAAGGTTTGATGAAAAGGATGTAGAAGCCTTTTTCATTTCATTTGAGAGAGTGGTGAAACAAATGAAATGACCATAGACCATGTGGATATTTGATTTTGATTTGATTTATTATTGTCACATCTATTAGTATAGAGTAAAAAGTATTATTTCTTGCATGCTAAACAGACAAAGCATACCATTCATAGAGAAGGAAAGGAGGGCATACCATTCATAGTGCGAGGTAGGTCCATTCAAAAGTCTGGGCAGCAGGGAAGAAGCTGTTCTTGAGTCGGTTGGTACGTGACTTCAGACTTTTGTATCTTTTTCCAGATAGAAGAAGGTTGAAGAGAGAATGTCCAGGGTGCGTGAGGTCCTTGATAATGCTGGCTGCTTTTCCAAGCAGCAGGGAGCGTAGACAGTGTCAATGGATGGGAGGCTGGTTTGAGTAATGAACTGGGCTTCATTCACGAACCTGAAGTCGATGACAATCTTCTTTGTTTTGTTGACATTTAAGGAGAGATTATTGTCGTTGCACCAGTTCACCAGATCCTCTATCTCATTCCTATACTCTGTCTCGTCATTGTTTGAGATCCAACTCACGACGATGGTGTCAGCGGCAAACTTGAAAATCGAGTTTGAGGGGAATTTGGCCACTCAGTCATAGGTGCATAAGGAATGTGGTAGGGGGCTGAGAACACAACCTTGTGGGGCACCAGTGTTGAGGATCATCGTGGAGGAGGTATTGTTGTCTATCCTTACTGACTGTGGTCTGTGGGTTAGGAAGTTCAGGATCCTGTCACAAAGGGAAGAACCGATGCCCAGGCTACAGAGTTTGTAGATGAGTTCCATAGGAATAATGGTGTTGAAGGCTGAGCTGTAGTCAATAAATAGGAGTCTGACATAGGTGTCTTTGTTATCTAGGTGTTCCAGGGTTCAGTACAGGGCCAGGGAGGTCTGCTGTGGACCTGTTGCAGTGGCAGGCAAATTGTAGTGGATCAAGGCAATCTGGGAAGTTGGAATTGTTTCGTGCCATGACTAATCTTTCGAAGCACTTCATAATGATGGATGTCAGAGCCACCGGACAATAGTCATTAAGGCACATTGCTTGGCTTTTCTTCGGTACCAGGATGATGGTTGTCTTCTTGAGGCAGATACGGACCTCAGATTGTTGTTAAGAGAGGTTGAAGATGTCTGCGAATACCCCCGCCAGCTGATCCGCGCAGGATCTGAGTGTTCAGCCAGGTACCCCATCCAGGTCAATCCCTTTCTGTGGGTTGACCTTCGAGAAAGCTGCACTGACAACTGCAATGGTGACCTCAGATACAGATTAATCCAAGGTTTCTGGGGTGGAGGGCGTGCTGTTGCTGATGTCTTGCTCAAAATGGGCATAGAATGCATTGAGCTCATCAGGGAGGAGTGCGTTGGAGCCAGCGATTTTACATGCCTTCATCTTGTAGCCTGTTATGTCTTGCAGACCTTGCCATAGTTGGCGGGGGTCACACTTGCCATAGAGCCTGGGACTCTAGCTTGGTCCGGTACTGTCTTTTGGCATCTTTGATGGATCTCCTTAGATCATATCTGGCTTTCTTATATAGGTCAGGGTCTCCTGACTTGAATGTCTCAGACCTAGACTTCAGCAAGCAGTTCATACATGGTTTCCGGTTGGGAAACACGTGAATTTGCTTCTTTGGCACACGGTCTTCTACACACTTACTAATGAAGTCAGTTACTGTCATGGGGTACTCGTTCAGGCTGGTCCCAGAGTTTTTAAATACTGACTAGTCCACTGACGCTAAGCAGGCCCGTGGGAGATCATCCGATTCCTCAGACCAACATTGCATGATTTTCTTTGTAAGCTGGGAGCAGGAGCACAGCCTTGTGGTTTGGTTTGATTTGCCAAAGTGTGGGCGGACAATAGAGTGGTAGGCTTGTTTGATATATGTATAGGATGTTAGGATCCCTGATGGAACAGGAGATATGTTGGTGGTATCTTGGTAGTATGCTCTTGAGCTTGGCCTGATTGAAATCCCCGGCCACGATGAACAAGACCTTGGGATGTTTCGTCTCAAGGCTAGTTGTGGTGGTGTATATTTCGTCCAGCGTGATCTTCATGTCTGCATGGGCTGGGATGTAAACTGCTGTCAGGATAACTGTGGTGAACCATCGTTGGTTACCACTGTGGGGTTATTCCAATGTTACTGTTGGGTTAGGGTGTTGCCACTGTGGGGGTTGTTATAATGTTGTTGGGTTAGGGTGTTTACACTGTGGGATTAATATACCTGTGGTGGATGTTGTTATGGCACATCCCGGTCGGGCCCCGCTTCCTGGGGAGAGGTATAAGACCCTCTGCTCAGGCGGGACCCCTCCAGTCTGGATTGGTGTACTCGTGTTAGATAGTTCCATTGTTTGTCAATAAAAGCCTTCAATTGCTGAAGCCTTGTACCTCGTGCTTGATTGTCGCGCATCAATAACAGAGGTGAACTCCCGTGGAAGGTAGTAGGGGCCGCATTTTAGCGTCAGGTATTCTAGGTCCGGGGAGCAGAAACTCGCCTGTGTTGCTACATCTAGGCACCACGGGGTGCTGATTAGGAAGCAGACCACAACTCCCCTAGCCTTGCCTGAGGCTGCTGTACGATCCATTTGGTGGATTGAGAATCCCTCTGGTGTAGGGCACAGTCCGGTGAAGCAGCAGTGAGCCATGTTTCCATGAAACAGAGCACACAGCAGTCCCTCAGTTCTCTTTGAAAAGTGAGTCTGGCTTTAAGTTTGTCTAGCTTGTTTTCCGGAGATTGGACATTTGCAAGAAGTAAGCTAGGGAGGGGGGCCTTGGGACCGCGATGTTTCACTCATTACTGATTCAAACAAATTGGTAGGTAGAGCTAGTGATGTGTTTGCATCACAATCAGAGGAGGTATCTGGGAATTATGATGAAATGAAAAAATCCATCTTAGATGCATATGAACTACTGCCAGAAGCTTACAGACAACAGTTTAGAGATCTAAGGAAAAAACCTGGTCAAACATACATAGAATTTGAAAGGATCAAACAGAGTAATTTTGATAGGTGGGCAAGGGCTTTGAAAATAGGCCAGACGTATGAAGCTCTTAGAGAAAATATTATTTTGGAGGAGTTTAAAAATTCACTTCCTGATGTAGTGAGAACTCACATGGAAGAGCAGAGGGTTAAAACTGTGAGGTTTGCAGCAGAAATGGCAGATGATTATCAATTAATTCATAAATCAAAGTTTGGTTTCTAACATCAGTTTCAGCTTGTGAAGGATAGAAACTGGGGAAAAGAGAAAGCCTCAGGTGGTAAAGGTAAAGGAGATCCTGTGGAAGATAATAAAAAGTGTACCTCAGGCGAAAAAAGAAATACAGGAGGATGGAAGAGAAATTAAAAGCCTCAGATGTTTTCAGTGTAATAAATTAGGCCATGCAAAGTTGTAGTGTTAATGGTTTAAGAAAAGCACTGGGAAGACTGACATGGTAAAACAGGATAAGCCAGTGGAGTTTGTTAAAATGGTAAAAGAAAACCCAATTAAAGTGAAAGAGGTGCAAAAGAATGCACAGCCTGGTCAGGAGTTGATTGATAAGAAGGTGCCAGATCTCTTTAAAGAATTTACTTGTGTGGATAAAGTTTACTCATGTGTACCAGGAGGAGTAGGTAAAGAAGTTAAAATTTAAAGAGATACGGGAGCAAGTCAAGCATTGATGGTAAGGGATGAGGCGTTATGGAGCAGCACGGTGGCACAGTGGTTAGTACTGCTGTCTCACAACGCCAGGGATACGAGTTTGATTCCCGGCTTGGGTGACTGTGTGGAGTTTGCACATTCTCCCGTGTCTGCGTGGGTTTCCTCCGGGTGCTCCGGTTTCCTCCCACAGTCCAAAGATGTGCTGGTTAAGTTGATTAGCCATGCTAAATTGACCCTAATTTCATGGGGATTAGCACGCTAAATATGTGGGGGTACGGGGATAGAGTGGGACTGTTGTCGATGCAGGCTCAATGGGCCGAATGGCCTCCTTCTGAAATGTAGAGATTCTATGATCTTATGTAGTATGGAAGGAGTATTACCAGAAAAGATAGTAATACGTGGAATTCAGGGTGAGAAGAGTACTGTTCCATTATATAAGGTGAGGTTGGAGAGTCCAGTGAAGCATGGTGAAGTAGTGGTAAGAGTAATACAGAGATTATCTTGTCCAGGAGTACAGTTTGTCTTGGGTAATGATATAGCTGGATCGCTGGTGCGAGTGATGCCTACTGTGGTTGAAATGTCAGTGGAGAATCAAACAACTGAGTTGTTGAAGGATGCATATCCTGGAATTTTTCCTGATTGTGGTCATAAAGTCACAGGTTAAGACAAGAGGAGAAATCAAAGAGTGAAGATAAGAAAGTTCAATTATCAGAAGCGATTTTTGATCAGATTGGAAAAGAACAAGAACAGGTGGAGGATGAAGTTGGAAGAATTACAATAGAAAGATATAGAAATAAAACAGTTCTTTCAGAAAGCATACACGGAAGAGGAATCTGAGTATATACCAGAATGTTATTACCTTAAAAATGATGTCGTAATGAAGAAATGGAGACCTTTACAAATTCAGGCAGATGAAAAGTGGGCAGAAGTTCATCAAGTGGTATTACTGGTAGCGTATAGAAAGGAGGTGTTGTTGGTAGCACATGAGGTACCAGTAGGAGGTCATTTGGGAGCAAGGAAAATTCAAGCTAAAATACAAAAACATTTTTATTGGCCTGGACTGCATAAAGATGTGGTTAAATTTTGCTGGTCATGTCACATGTCAAGTCATAGGGCGAACCTCAAGAACTGATAAAACTAGCACCCTTATTGCCCATTCCAGCATTTGAGAAACCTTTTACAAGGTCTTAATCGATGGTGTAGGACCCCTCCCTAAAAAGCAAAGTGGGAATGAATATCTACTGAACAAAATGGATGTGTCTACTAGGTTTCCAGAGATCATTCCATTACGCAATATTACAGCTAAAAGGATCGTAGAGGAGTTACGTCAATTTTTTACTAGATATGGATTACCCACAGAAATACAATAAGATCAAGGGTGAAATTTTATCTCAAAGTTATTGAAGGAAGTTATGGATAGCTTAGGAATAAAACAATTTAAATCAACTGCGTACCATCCAGAATCGCAGAGAGCGTTAGAGCAGTGGCATCAAACTTTAAAGACAATGTTGAGGGCTTATTGTCAAGATTATCCAGAGCATTGGGATAAAGGAATTCCATTTCTACTCTTTGCAATTAGGGATGCACCTAATGAGTCAACCAAATTCAGTCCATTTGAATTGATTTTTGGTCATGAGGTAAGAGAACCACTTAAATTGATTAAGGAGAAATTAGTAAGTCAGCATTCTGAGACTGGGACAAGCTAGGGTAAATGTATTGAGTTATGGGGATAGGGCCTGGGTGGGATTGTAGTCGGTGCAGACTCAATGAGATGAATGGCCTCCTTCTGCACTATATGATTCTATGTTTAAAAGGTATTTTGTCGGGAAGGGAAGCAGAAGGAGGATGTTTTAGTGGTCATAACTCAAGAGTGAAGAACTGAATCCAGATGACTCTGAACTTGACATTCCTCAAATTAAATTGGATAATGAGGAAGTTATTAGGAATCGGGATAAATTATTGGGTTACCTTCCAGAGAAAAATTGAAATGACCTGAAAGAGTCATACATGAACAAGTATGTGGGAATAAGTTGGGAAGTATTAGAATTGTTATACATGATATAGATGTGGAAAGTGCTGTTCCAATTAAACAACATCCTTGCAAATATGACCTTTCAAGTTGGCAGAGGTTCAGAAGGAGAAGCTGATGTTTACTCAGTTTGAGATGCAGCAGCTGAAAGTCTTGATCAATCACTGGTAAAGGTGGAGGAGAACCAGTTGTTGGACAATAATGATGTGAACAAAGAAAGTGAGCAGGTGTGGAGACAGATACAAGACAAGTTGCCTGTTTTTGAAATTGTTCCTGAATTGTTCAAATTGTCTGAACATAAATTGCATGACTGTCAAAAACAGCTCATCATCTATGTGAAGAAAAGTGTAGATGAATTAACAAACATGTGTGATCTCAAAAAGGAGTTTGAGGAGTGGAAGTATTGTACTGCTATGGATCAAAGGAAAGGACAACAACGTGAAATCAGACTGTTTGCTGAAATGGTACCATCATTTGAAATGAGCTGCTGGCAAAATGATTCTATACGGTGTGCAGAGATGTGGATATCCAGTAAAACAGTATTGTACACAGCTGGTGTTCCAATAACTTATGGTTGTATTTGCAGCAATGTAACTGCTACAATGTTTTTGGAGCCATGGTCAAAATGGGTTCTGACACCAAGGAAGACAATCTGCTGTGTGCCTTATCCAAAGAGTGTGCAGAAATGATGGTGCAGATCTCGAGCAAACAAAGGAGTCGAATTGTTTTGCAGAGGAGGAGCTAAGGCCAATTAACAAGAAAAAGGAGAGATAAAATGGCCTTTCTGAATGGTCCTGATTACACACAGGTAATGTGTTCTCCTCCTGATCTTGCCTATTTCTCTGAGGACATTACCAGAGCTAAATTATTATTGAAACAACCAAATTGAGATCAGATTTGGAATCAAAGCAGGATTAAGAACTGAAGGAGGATCTTGGAGAGGAAGCATTTTTTCACAAAGGTTATACAGGAAGAAGTGTTCAATTGGTGGAAGACTAGGGCTGAAATGGACTATATTACTGTTCTGTTTGCATGTTTTGATTTTGCAAAATATGCATATTTATTGTAGATAACTAGTAGTGTAAAATTGAAAGGGTTTGAAAAATGAAACTATCTTTGAATATTGATGGTTCATTTCTTTCTGAAGGGGAGGTGTGACGCTAGTGTACCTTTAAGAAATTTTTTTTTAAAACCATGTTCTATGCAACTATAAGCAGCTTTGGTTTTCTTCATGGTTGCCAGGCTGTCCGTTAGAAGTCCTTTTATTGCTGCTTCAATGGTTTAAATGAGTTTTGTTCATTTTTTCTCTGGGCCTCAGGTACTTTCTGGGATTTGTTTTATGACCCTGCATTGTTATGGGGAAGAGTGGGTGTCAGGTGATGTGTTTTGGACAGTTTCTTTTCATAGTGAATTCAAGGTTTCACTTTCAGTTTGGTTGCGTTTTTTAGTCAGACGCTGTCCTGGTTGTCAAATGGATAGCAGTGCTTCTCTCTCCCTCTCCCTGGATTGTAAAATCTGCTGGCTAGCTGGAAGCAAGGCTTTTTGCCTTCTTGGAGTGAAAATTCTGGAGGTTGGCTAGTTAGCACCTTGAGAACCAAATGACTAAATTCCAGTATCACATGAGCATTCATTTTTTCTGTGCTAAACCTGTGGCAAGGGTTTTGTTTGTGGAATTTGTTTTGTTGGAATGGTATTTAGCTGTTAAGGTTTATTACAATATTACGGTGCTTTTTTTTCTTGTTATTGGTAAAAGTTATTGCTAATGTTCTTTCTATACATGCTAACTGTATTCTTAAATAAACTTTGTTTGATAAAAGCTCCCTCGTGGGTCATTTGAATCCTACCTGAACATCTCATGCTTACCCTAGCCAAATTCAAGTTGCAAAACTTATGATCCAGGCAGACTTCATAAAACACTTCGGAGTTTCTGACCTGAACTACAACAAGCATTGTATAAATTCTTTATGTAGACTGTAAAATTAGTCCGTGCAATGATCGGGAATCTTTCGGACCGTCGCCATTAACGGGGCCTCTCATTGATTACATCCTGCGCTACTGGGGAACCCACAGCGGGAAGTAGCCATTGGCAGGACCAGAAGATTCTGTCCGTGGGAAGAGCTGGAAAATTTCAGCCCATGTGTTAATGTCTATCATTTCATCTGTTTTTAATCACTCAAGGGGTTAAAATCGTTGAATGCATTGGAGTTCCCCTGTGAATTGAGTACAGCAGAATTCCCCTAGGAAACTGCTGTGAACTTGTTTCCATGTAGTTACGGATAAGCTGCACAAACAAGCGACAAGAGCATGGGAACTTTGATCAACAAGAAGCTGGTAGCCATAACAGCAGGTGTAGATGTTTGGATGGTGTAGCCATGTAGTCATGATTCGTTAGAAATGTCTTAGAATTAGACAGGCATTTAGAGACTGTAATTGGTTAACTATATTCACCTGACATAAATGAAAGAATTAGTACTATTAGCTGTAATTGGATATCAATGACTTCAGAACAAATATATACTTGTGATTGATATATGCAGATTATTTCCAAGATAACCAAAAGTATAATTGCTCATGCTATGTATCACTCAGGAAGTTTGTATGTCACCTTGTAGAAGGCAGGCTTTCCTGCTGCAGCTTGAATAAATGCCAATTTAAAACTCCAAAATCTCTGTCTGATCACTTGGTGGGGATGATGATCAGGAATTGCTGGGTTGCTATTTTCTACCCTTAAACAACATAACAATCACCCTTATATTGAGGAATAAAGGTTGGTTAGGACACCAGAAAAAATCTCATATAATCGCATAATGTTTTACATACTCCTGATAGGGGAGAGGGGGTCTTGTTTTAACATATCTTCAAAAGTTGGCACTCCTGATAGCGTAGCACTTCCTCATACCTGCATTGAACTGTCAACCTATATTGCTTAGTCTATGGAATAAGGCTTGAAACACTCTGACTGCAAGTGAGATTGCAATCACTGAGTCAAAGTTGACATCTAAAATTTGTATTTCCCTCACCAGTTCGTGTCTGTTTTGTGCTAAGTGATAAATGTATGTCAAACATATCATTAAGTTGCCAGAGACAAAATGCAGACTAGTTCTCCCCGTGTCTGCATGGGTTTCCTCCTGGTGCTGCGGTTTCCTCCCACACTCCAAAGATGTGCGGGTTAGATTGATTGGCAATGCTAAATTGACCCTAGTGTCAGGGGATTAGCAGGGTAAATATGTGGGGTTCCGGGAATAGGGTCTGGGTGCGTTTGTGGTCGGTGCAGACTCGATGGGCCGAATGGCCTCCTTCTGCACTGTAGAGATTCTAAATTTCAGAAGGCTTGTTTGCAGAGAAACTTAATATCATGGTGCTGTCAACAACAGAGAATGTGTTGTACCAGACCTTCAGAATGCTTTTAAATCAGGCTGCAGCAGATGTCACTCTGTCTACAGTAAAATGGAGATACTGGAGAGACAATTATTTGGATGCTCAGGTACATTCTAGGGTAGTACCAGGTGCACTACAGCACATGAGGTATCTTTGCCATTACACCTATGGGTGCTCTTCATTGCAATTCATACAACAATTAGGAGTTACGGAGTTATATCTTGAGTTTCAATGCTCAATTTAACAGCCAAAAATCATATATGACATAACATGACCATATGTGCAACAGGGTGAAACTGTGGTTAGCTGCCTCACAGTGCCAGGGACCTGGGTTCAATTCCAGCCTTGGGTGACTATGTGGAGTTTGCACATTCTCCCATGTTTGCATAGGTTTCTTCTGGGTGCTCCAGTATCCTCCCAAAGTCCAGGTTAGGTAAATTGGCCACGCTAAATTGTCCCTTAGTGTCCAAAGATGTGCAGGTTTTGGGGATTAGTGGGGTTAGTGGATAGGGTGGCGGGAGGGCCTAGCTCTGTTGGAGAGAGGGTGCAGACGTGATTGGCCGAATGTGCTCCTTCTGCACTGTCGGGATTCTATGATTCTATTTTTGAAGTAGCATTCCAAAAGTGTGACAGTTGCATAGATGATCTCACTTTCTAATGATTTTATTCAAGAGGAAAGTAATGAAATTAAGAACACGCACAGTGAACAACTTTGATCAACAGCCTATGCTCCACCATTCATGATGTGATAAAATGAGAGTGCTCTGCACTTTAATGCCTAGCAAAGAAATAAAACAAAATATATATAAAATACCGTACCTCAATAGTCTGCAATCGGTGCATAAATCTGTCCAACCTTGCAAACACAAGACGCGAAGGGAACTCCCAATATTTTGGTTCTCTATCCTGAAATAGAAGGTAATGTATTTTTCTGTAATAATTATCAGAGAAACGTTTGGTAGCATTCTCTCACAACTATCATGCAAATATATTGATGCCAGTCCCCTTTTCTCTCTGGAACACAAGTTATCAGATTTGAATCCTTTTCTACAGGATAAAAACAATAAATTGATGACAACACTTATGTAAAAGTATTCAAATTTATTATTTTAAATTGGTCAATGTAAGGCATTCTGTATGTATAGTACCTTAAAGAATGTGTGCATTTCAGACCGGTTATGATCATAAACTTGGTAAAGCTTCTTCAAGACAGATATTGTCAGGTGGATTGTTCCCAGCACCTCCTCTATTTCTCCCTGTAATCCTTTCATTAACTCATCTGGATTCAAAAAGCGACAGGTCTACAGAAAAATGTTTTCATTATGTTAATTATTCTTCCAAAATGTAGGATTAGTGTCCTGCATCCATACAGACTGAAGATAATACCATAAATTATAACTGAAAATTGTCATCAAAACCATAGTGCACATTTTGAAAAGCAGAATACTGCGGTTTCTGGAAATCAGAAATAAAAATTAGAAAATGCCAGAAAGATCAGGCAATGTCTGTAGAGAGAGAAACAGAGTTAATGGGCAGAATTTTACAAGATTTTTTCTAAGTGTCAAGCGGGCATGAAACTGGGAGCATTCCACATCCGTCTTTTGGGTGCATTTTCAGGCTCAATCTTATGCACTCTGTCTTTAAAATTTTGGGCGAGTCTGTGTCTCGCTACAGAAGGCAGTGGGTGGGGCTTAATGCTCCCACCAGCCTGTAGGGGGAGGTATTGCGCATGTGCAGACCTCTGATGCTGAAAATGCACATTAACAGTAGCAGGGGTCTGAGAGACAGAGAGTCAGGCCCCTGCTACTGCAGGTCGCCTCAACCAGCTCCCCACCCCTGTCGCAATCACAGGGGTCCATGGCCCAAGGCGCAGCACCCGCCGCCCACCGATCGTGGCCCTGCCACCCTCCCTCACCGATCGCATGCAGAGTGGCAGCGGGTCCCCTCCTCTGACAGGTCCCACCCCCACATTGCTCCCTCCCTCCACAGACCCTGCCCCCATTGGCCCTGCTCACCCACAGGCTTTGCCCCCCACATTTCCCACCCACACTCTGGTACTGCCCCCACAGGCCCCACCCACCCACAGGTTCCACCCCCATTGGCCCCGCCTCCGGCACTGTCCAGTGGGCATTTCCTAGGTTCCCAGTAGGCATTGTCCAGGTGCCAGGCTGGCAATGCCAAGGTGTCAGGTTGGCACTGCTACTCTGGCACTGCCCAAGAGGTACCCCAACTTGCCCTTGGTCTCCTCGGGGGACCTCAATGGCCTCTGGTTCCACCGGTGAGGCCAATACAACTATTCCCCATTCATGGGAAGCAGGTTTTTTCCTTGCCAGAGAGAACCTCTTTCACCAAGGCCATAAAGCCAAGCGAGCCCAGACGACTGAGTGCCGGGTTCGCTAAACACATTCAAAACCCTATTTTAATAAATTTAAATAAATTAACCAGCCTTTCACCCATTTCCGGCAAGAGACTGACCACACTGGAAATCTGGGTGTCGTAAAATCATGTCGGTCAAATTATACTGTAAGAAACAAACTAAAACATGCAAAGAAACAGATTATAGCCTGAAATTGTTGAACCCAAATTTGAGTCCAGAAAGTTATAAATCATTGTCATGTCGCAAAAACCAGCACCACTCGTGCTAACCACTTTCCACCCGATTTTACAGCATTTTCCCACTGCAAAACGGGCGTAAAGCAGTGGTACAATTCTGCCCAATGTTTCAGGATGACGACCCTTCATTAGCGCTGGAAAAATTAGAGATGTTCAGGCAACTCTGGCTGTTCACAGGGATTTCATTCCCATGAATCCTCGCAAAACGTAAAATCATGAATAGGAAACTTGTGCATGCGCAGAGTTAGTGCATGCGCAATGTGTGCTTTCTACCTGGAGTGGCATGGAAAAGGTGAGTGTTCAACATTCTAAACAGCGGATGAGTGAAGTTTTGAGGCTGCGAATTACAATTACGTGTATAACTACATTTGCACAGGTTTGCAATACAGGGGGGTATGACATAAGTTGACTGTCATCGGTTTTGAACAAGGGGTGAGTGGGGCAAGGACAAAAACGTTTGTGATACGATGGAGGCAGGAGAGATTCAACGTCAGAATATCTTGCAGGACGAAAGGTTCTGAAAAAAATCAAATGATGTGCATAGAGAAGGTGTGCTTCTTTCTAAAAGCCAAATTATACTGTCAGAAACAAACTAAAACATGCAAAGAAGAAAACAGATTATAGCCTGAAATTGTTGAACCCAAATTTGAGTCCAGAAAGTTATAAAATGCCCATAGAAAGATGAGGTTTAGTTCCTCAAGCTTGTGCTTAGTTTTACTGGAAAAGTGCAGCAGGCCAAGGACAAAGATGTCTGCGTGAATGTAAGGTGGAGAATTAAAATGACAGGTCACTGGAAATTTGGGATCATGGTTGCAAACTGAATGGAAGCGTTCCACAAAGCAGTCACCCAATCTGTGTTTGGTCTTCACGGTGTAGAGGAGACCGCATTGGGAGCTGCAAATACAGTAGATTAAATTGAAAGGAGCACTTATAAATCGTTGCTTTTCCTGGAAGATGTATTTATTGCCTTGAATGGCGAGGAGATTAAAAGACTGGTGTTACATCTTGCCTTTGCATCAAAAAGTGCTTTGGATAGGGGCGAGGTGTTGGGGTGATTGAAGAGTGGACAAGGGTCTCACAGAGGAAACATTTGGAATGCTGAAAGTGGAAGGGAAGGGTGCAGAAGATGTGTTTGGTGGTGGTATCACACTAGCAATGATCCATTGAAAACGGGGATTGTTGAGGTGGAAGGTGAAGACAAGGAGAACCATAACGCAGTTCTCGGGGGGAGGGGAAGGGTTGAGGGCAAAATAAATGCTAGGAAATGTTGGGGACACAGTCATGGATCCTGCCACCCATGGTTGTGGTGGAGGGGTTGCGGGGGGGGGGGGGGGGGGGGGGGTGCATCCTTAGTTGAAGGAAAAAGAAAAATGAGGAGACATCTCAGAAATGTTAGTGTTGAAGATTGCATAATTGGACCAGGTGTGTCAGAGGAGTTGAAGAATGGAGTCCTTACAGGGTGTACGGTGTGAGGAAGTGCAGTCGAGGTAGCTGTGGGAGTCATTGAGCTTCTTGTCAGAAATTGAGACAAAGAAGTTATGGAAGATGTTACAATCCCAGACTAGAGCTCCAAATACGGGCTGCAAGGGGCAGCACGGTGGCACAGTGGTTAGCACTGCTGCCTCATAGCACCAGGGACCCAGGTTCAATTCCGGCCTTGGGTGACTGTGTGGATTCTGCACATTCTCCCCGTGTCTTTGTGGATTTCCTCCGGGTACTCTGGTTTCCACCCACAGTCCAAAGATGAGAGGATTAGGTGGATTGGCCATGTGAAATTGTACCTTAATGTCAGGGGGATTAGCAGAGTAAATACATGGGGTTACGGGGTTAGGGCCTGGGTGGGATTGTTATTGGTTCAGGCTCGATGGGCTGAATGGCCTCTTTCTGCACTGTAGGGATTCTGTGATATTGGTATGATCCCAGACAGGACCCCAAAATTTTGCTACGATCCAGTTAGGAACCAGAAACCTGTTTTCGCGATATAACTCACGAGGCTAGAGATGCTCAAGGAAATAAAGGCTTTTATTGACTACTACAATAGAGCTACCATATATAATACACGATCCCAGACTGAAGGGTCCCAGACAGAGCAGTGACCTTTATACCACTCCCAGGAGGCGGAGCCCGACTGGGATGTGCCATAATAATTATATTACAGGTAGAACAGCCCAACCCTATCCCCAACAGTAACATATATACAAACTCATAGTACTGGCCAGACCCTGGCTCAGTACTACCTGGTGGGAACCAACGATGGTTCACCACATTCACCCCTCCTTTGAAGACAAAGGCCGGCGGGGTACAAAAAAAACACAGAACAATTGGTCATCAGTCTATAAGTTCAGGCGGTCAGGGGGACCGCACTGTCGTTGTGACCTCCTCAACACCGGCGATGACACCGGTGTAGGCACTCGCGGTGGCGTTCTCCCCAAGGCGGTGTCCAACGGCTCCTCCAATGTCTCACGGGCCGGTTGACCCCGAGGTGGTGACAATCCGCTGAACTCGGACACGCCTTGAAGTGGCGACCATCTCCTGGACTCAGGCAAGCTGTACACGGGAGTAAAAGGGTTAAGTGATGGTCCCGATGCTGCCCGCACCATGTCAGGAGAGGAAACAATAGTTGGGGGGTCTCTAACAGGAGGTATGGGAGCGACAGGGGTTTCCAAGACCCCTGCTGGCGCCAGGTCTCGAATCGAGACCGTGTCCTCTCGTCCGTCAGGGTATGCCACATAGGCATACTGAGGGTTGGCGTGGAGGAGATGGACCTGTTCAACCAAAGGGTCGGACTTGCGGGTCCTAACATGTCGCCGCAGGAGGATAGGTCCTGAGTACGTCAACCAAGACGGTAATGAGGTCCCAGAGGAAGACTTCCGAGGGAATGAAAACAGTCTCTCATGGGGAGTAGCGTTGGTTGCCGTACACAGGAGTGAGCGTATGGAGTGGAGCGCATCAGGGAGCACCTCTTGCCAACGGGAGACTGGAAGGCCTTTTGACTTCAACGCCAGTAAGACAGCCTTCCAGACTGTAGCATTCTCACGTTCCACCTGTCCGTTACCCCTAGGGTTGTAGCTCGTGGTTCTACTAGAGGCAATCCCGTATGAGAGCAGGTATTGCCTCAAGTCATCGCTCATGAACGACGAGCCCCTATCGCTGTGGATGTAACAGGGGTAACCGAACAGGGTGAAAAGATCACGAAATGCCTTGATAACCGTGGCAGCGGTCATATCAGAACAGGGAATGACAAAAAGGAATCGTGAGTACTCATCAACCACATTGAGGAAGTGCACATTCCGATCTATCGAGGGAAGGGGGCCCTTAAAGTGCGGTTTGCATTCCGCGCATACCCGGCAGCTTCTGGTTATGGACCTGACATCCTCCACCGAGTAGGGTAGATTCCGGGCTTTTATGAAGTGGTAGCGCCGAGTGACCCCTGGATGGCAGAGGCCATTGTGGAGAGCCTGCAATCGGTTCTCCTGCATACTGGTGCATGTTCCACGCGACAGGGCATCCGAGGGCTCGTTGAGTTTCCCTGGACGATACATGATGTCGTAATTATAGGTGGAGAGTTCGATTCTCCACCTCAAGATCTTATCGTTCTTGATCTTGCCCCGTAACGTGTTATTGAACATGAACGCCACGGACCGCTGGTCCGTGAACAGGGAGAACCGTTTTCCCGCCAAGTAATGGCGCCAATGCCGGACGGCCTCCACAATGGCCTGGGCCTCCTTTTCCACCGCTGAATGTCGAATTTCGGGGCCTTGGAGGGTGCGAGAGAAAAAGGCAACGGTCCTGCCCGCCTGGTTAAGTGTGGCGGCCAGGGCGAAATCAGATGCATTGCTCTCCACCTGGAAGGGGATGGACTCATCGATAGCGTGCATCGTGGCTTTCGCGATGTCGGCTTTTAGTTTTTCAAAGGCCAAACGAGCCTCTGGTGCTAGGGGAAAAGAGGTAGACTTGATGAGCGGACGGGCTTTGTCCACGTAATTGGGAACCCACTGTGCGTAGTAAGAGAAGAAGCCTAAGCATCTTCTCAGTGCTTTTACGCTAGTGGGCAGGGGAAGTTCGAGGAGGGGACGCATACGGTCTGGATCAGGGCCAATGACCCCGTTTTCCACCACGTATCCGAGGATAGCTAGGCGGCGCGTGCGAAATACACACTTCTCCCTGTTGTAGGTCAGATTCAGGCGAGATGCAGTGCGTAGGAATCTAAGAAGGTTGGTATCGTGGTCCTGCTGGTCATGGCTGCAGATGGTGACGTTATCCAGGTACGGGAAGGTAGCCCGCAGTCCGTTATGGTCCACCATTCGGTCCATAGCACGCTGGAAGACCGAGACCCCATTGGTGACACCAAAAGGAACCATTAGAAAATGGTACAAGCGACCATCCACCTCAAAAGCCGTGTATTGTCGGTCCTCTGGGCGAATGGGGAGCTGGTGGTAGGCAGACTTTAGGTCGATGGTGGAGAACACCCGGTACTGCGCAATCTGGTTGACCATGTCAGAAATGCACGGGAGGGGTACGCATCCAGCTGCGTGTATCTGTTAATAGTCTGACTATAGTCTATGACCATCCGGGGTTTGTTCCCACTCTTGACCACCACGACCTGCGCTCTCCAAGGACTAGCGCTAGGTTGTATGATCCCTTCCTTGAGGAGCCGCTGAACCTCAGATCGAATGAAAATCCGATCCTCAGCGCTGTAACGCCTACTCTTAGTCGCGATGGGCTTGCAGCCTGGCACGAGATTCTGGAATAAGGAGGGTGTGGTAATCTTAAGCGTCGAGAGGCTACAGGTGGAGCGCGTTGGGCAATTTGGAGGCTGCTGTTCTCCCACTGAAAGCAGAGGGAGTGGCCCACCGTACTGTAGGGTTACACTCTTCAAGTGGACCATGAAATTTAGTCCGAGGAGTATTGGCGCGCAAAGGTGCGGTAACACCAGGAGCTTGAAGCTCTCGTAAACCGTGCCCTGCACCGTTAGATTTACCACGCAACTCCCTAGCACGGTGACAGACCGGGACCTTGACGCCATCGAAATTGTCTGCTTGACAGGCTGGATCTGGAGGCCACACCGCTTCACGGCGTCTGGGTGAATAAAGCTCTCCGTGCTCCCGCTGTCAAACAGACAATAAATCGTGCGTTTGTTTACCTGTATGTCCATCATGGACTTGTCGAGTCTGTGAGGCTTTGCCTGGTCCAGGATGATCGACGCCACCGTTGGTTCGTGAGCGCCACTGCAGGCAGCTGAGATGGATGATGGCGACCCCTGCTGGTCATTTGCGGTCGGTGCCGACCAAAATGGCTGCTCCCATAGGTCGCACGTGGGCGATGGCACCAAAATCAGCGATCCCTGGTGGTCGCGCGTCTCTTGCGACTCCGTCGTCTGGAATGGCGACGTCCTGGCCTCGCACGTGGAAGAAACCCTTGACGATGCCGATGACGAGGAAACCGGCTCCGGGGAGTCACACGCCGCACTGCTGTTCCTGGATGTAAGTTTGGATCGACATACCTTCGAATAATGCCCCTTCTTGCCGCAGGCGGAGCACAACACCGCTTTAGCGGGACATCGCTGCCGAGTGTGCTTCACTCCCCCACAGAAGTAACACCGCGGGCCGCCTGGAGCTGCTGCCGTCGTCAGGCCCGAGGGTGGGAATGCCATCACGCAGCTTTTCGGTCCCGCTGGATGAAGTGGGGTCTGTGACTGCCCCTGCCACGCTGTCTGCACGTGGTCGTCGGGATACATCGCCAGGCTTTTGGAGGCCGTTTCTAGCGTATCCGCTAGCTCTATAGACTTAGTGAGATCAAGATTACCTTGCTCCAACAGCCGAAGTCGGATATAAGACGATCCGATTCCCGCCACAAACGCATCTCGAGCGAGGTCGTTCATGTTCTGGTCTGCCGACACTGCTTTGCAGTTACAGCCCCTGGCTAGCTGTAGGAGCTCGCACGCATACTGTTCCGTCGTTTCGCCGGGCTGCTGTCGTCGAGTGGCTAAGAGATATCGAGCATGCATCTCGTTTGGCGGTTTAATGTAGCGCTTCTTAAGAAGCTCGAGGGCCCCTTTGTAGTCGGTGGCCGCATGGATTGCTAAATATACAGCGTCGCTTACCCTCGCGTGGAGGACCCGGAGTCTGTCGTCGTCTGTGGTGACCGCTGCGGAGGCTTCGAGGTAATCCTGAAAACATTTCAACCAGTGGTCGAAGATGTTCGAGGCGCCCGCCGCACCTGGGTCCAGTGTAAGCCGTTCGGGTTTAAGCATTTGCTCCATGCTCTCTGTATCGTTTTCTTTTTTTTTCAACGACGAGAGTTCAATTAGTAGTCAATAAAATTGATGCGCGATATAACTCACGAGGCTAGAGATGCTCAAGGAAATAAAGGCTTTTATTGACTACTACAATAGAGCTACCATATATAATACACGATCCCAGACTAAAGGGTCCCAGACAGAGCAGTGACCTTTATACCTCTCCCAGGAGGCGGAGCCCGACTGGGATGTACCATAATAACTATATTACAGGTAGAACAGCCCAACCCTAACCCCAACAGTAACATGTAGAATAGCCCAACCCTAACCCCAACAGTAACATATATACAGACTCATAGTACTGGCCAGACCCTGGCTCAGTACTACCTGGTGGGAACCAACGATGGTTCACCACACAGTATATGAAATTTGAAATGAAAGTTACATACTCAGAGAATAAAACCACAACATTTCACTATTTTAAACACTATTAAACACTTTTATAGTACAGAAATCAACAAAACAAACAGGATGCGAAAGCCTCGTGTAGGATATGCTACTGCAGGTGCTAATGCACTAAAACAGACAAAAAACTAAAACAAACACATATAAACATTCATATTGGCCGCGATTTTACCGGCTCACCCTGCCCATCAATGGGCGTAGCGAGCCGCTAAAATCACACAAGAACATAGAATTATAAGCTTAAGTTTATTTATTAGTGTCACAAGTAAGCTTACATTAACACTGCAATGAAGTTACTGTGAAAATCCTCTAGTCGCCACACTCCGACACCTGCTTGTGTACACTGAGGGAGAATTTAGCATGGCCAATACACCTAGCCAGCATGTCTTTGGACTGTGGGAGGAAAATGGAGCACCTGGAGGAAGCCCACGTCGACACGGGGAGAACGTGCAAACTCCACACAGACAGCAACCCAAGCCGGGAATCGAATCCAGGTCCCAGGCAGCAGTGCTAACCGCTGAGCCACCATGCCGCTCAGGATTGCGCCCGATTTCTCGGCTCTCGTAATCTTACCAGCACCAGATCAGCCTGTCGCCCATTTCCAGCATAAGGCTGAATATATTATTTACATTTATTAAAATGATCATTACCATGTGATCAGTGAGCCCGGGACACAACAGTCCGGGTTCACTTGCCTTTATGGCCTCGCCAAGAGAGGTTCTCTCCAGTGATGGAAACACCTTCCCATGAACAATCGTGTTGCCCTCGCCGGTAGAAGTGGAGGCCATTGAGGCACCCCCAGGGGGGTTGAGGGCAAGGGAGGGTGCACCTTGGGCAGTGCCAGCCTGGCACCTTGGCAATGCCCACTGGGCAGTGCCAGAGAAAGGGCCTGAAGGGGGCTGTGTGGGGGAGTGAGACCTGAAGGGGACAGGGCCTAATGGGGAGCGGAGCCAGGCCTGGGCTGTCCAAGTGGGGAGGGAGCAGGGACCCTCTGCGCACTCTGCCTGCGATCGGTGGAGGAGGGAGGGAGGGCCCACTGCTACTCTGCAAGCAATTGGTGGGAGGAGGGGAGTCTACTGCCACTCCCCGGGGGAGCGAGGGGGGGGGGTCTGCTGCGCATTCTGCCTGTGATCAGTAGGGGAGGTGGGGTACTGCTGCCACTCTGCAGCTGTGATCGGTGGGTTGTGATTGGACTGGGCGGCGGGGGGGGAGCAGGGACAATACATTCGGGCGGTGTGGAGCTCCCAATTAGCTGCGGGCCTGCCATAGCGGGGGGGGGGTGGCTTGGTTGAGGCTGGCTGCAACAGCAGAGGCCTGACAGGTCTCTCTGTTAGGCCTCTGCTGTTGCAATTGCGTATGTGCAGCCAGAGGTTTGCACATGCAGAATAGCTCCCTCTGCCGCTAGAGCATGCTGGCTGGCGAATTCAGCCCCACCCATTGCCTCTAGTAGCCAGAATCAGTCTAGCTCATTTTTTCATGCACTAAGGTGCATAAGATTGAGAGTAAAGACTCGCCTAAAAAACAGATCTCCAACTTTCCCATTTTCACGCTTGCTGGACACTTAGAATTTTTGTTCATAAAATTCCACCCATTAATTTCCTTACAGAGGGAAGAGTCAGAGGCGGACCTAATGAAACTAAGGGAAGGGTGGAAATTGGAAGCAATTGGAAGAAAATTGATGAAGTTTTCCAAATCAGAGCGTGAATAGGACATGGCGCTGATGCAATCATCAAGTCACTCGAAAAGACTTGAGGCATGGGACCTCATATAGGACTGGTACAAGCTCCACATATCCCATTAAAAAGACAGGCATATCTAGGAATCACACTTGTCTCCATGCCTTTCATTTGGAGGAAGTGAGATGAATTAAAAGAAAAAACGTGTAATGACAAAAGCATGTTCAACCAAGCAGTGAAGAGTGGTGGTCAATGGAAACTTGTTGGGCCTCCATTTAAGAATGAAGTGGAGCGTCTTCATACCATCCTACATCATGTTTGGGGATGGAGGTGTAGAGAGATTAGACCCATGGTTAGGATCGGGAAACTGGAAGTTTTAAAGTTGAGGGCAACAGAAGAGTCGTGGATGTAGGTGGGGAGAGACGTTACAAGGGCAGAAAATGGGACTCAAGAAAAATATCAGTTCAGTGGAACAGGAACACTTATATGATAGATCTACTCGGGTAATCCAATTTATGGGTCTTGGGAAGAGGACGGAATTGAGAAACTATGAGTTTGGAAATCACAGAGGGAAAATCATTGGAGCAGATGAGGTCATTGACTGTTCAGAAAAATATGGCTTGATGTTTAGTGATGGGGTTATGATCCAGGGGAGGAAGGAAGTAGTGTCACAGTGTTGACATTTGGGGCACAATTTTGCCATCCCGTCCACCACGGAAATCAAAGCAGGCGAGGGGCGAACCACGGAAAGGTCCATTGACCCCTGGCTGGATTTTCCAGTTTTGGGGCAAGCGGAGCCGGAAAATCCCACCCATGGTGTCTGCAAGGTAGAAGTCAGCACAGGATGCAAATTTACTGACTAACCAGCCATGGGTCCCAGGATGCTGGTGAACGGCTTGCTCTAATATGCTTGTTGAACTTGGGGAGTCAGCCAGCATGCTGAAAATACCCATAAAGATACAGCAAGGATATCAGTGTATTTTAATGACTGATTGCTAATGGAGCATTTAAATAGGGTCCAAAATAGTGATGTAAACAAGAAAAATGTAAGCAATTGTTTCTTAAATAGGTAGCAGTCTAATTTCAAGGCTAGAATTGTAACATATTATAAAACTGTTTAAAACATCGGTTTGAAAACTACTATGCAATCAAAAAGGTATACATACCATATCAATGAAGAGATTGAAAATCTCTTGTAAAATAACGATGATTCTGGCAGGGGTGTTGTAATATCGAGAATTGGCCCACACTAAACAAACTGTATGCAGTACAACATCAACATAGGGAGACACCTAAAACCATATGATCTTAATGTTAATAAAGGTAAATGTTTCCATAGCTCTTTTCATAATCAAGTCTAATATTAACAAATAAAAACAGGAAATGCTGCGCTAACATGTGTGATAGCATCTGTGGAGCGAGAAACAGAATTGATGTTTCAGATCTATTACTTGTAACCTTTGTTCATAGACCTGAAACACTAACACTGTTTTCAGCAGGACCAGGATAACATTCAGACTTGGACTGAATAAGTGGAAAGTAACATACATGGCTATACAAATACCAGGCAAAGAATAGGGTGGTTACCATTGCCCAGATTTTCTATACTGTGCTGTAACAAGGACTGTAATAATAGTAAGTTTATTTAGCTAGCTTTGCAGCTGTAAAAAACACTTGTGTAGTCACTGGACAACACAGTACATATCCTCCCTGATTAGTTTGGATCCCATGTGATATGCGGTGTAAGCAGTGTAAGCAGTGAAAACTATATACAGACATATATGTACATAAGCAATTAGCTATACAACAGTGTACAAAAGTTTGTGTGAACAGTGAAACAAAGATTTGGCTCTTGCAACTTGGTGCATAGCGCATTGTGCGTACCTCTCCCCCTTCTTTCAGCATGCAATGACAGTAAACAGCAGAGAAGACAACACAAACAAAGTTCGCCAATCCAAACATGGATATGAATGGATATATATGGTGATGAAACCCCGATAGTCTGTGCTGGGCCTGTCAGACCCTGGAGTGCGTGATACCACCAGCAGGCAGAGGGGAGACTGTTCTATGGCCCTTATCCATTTCACCGGACTCTCGAGACACCTTGTGTGTACATGTTGTACAGATGTTATACAGATCCTCGAATGGGATATGCATGAACGTGGACATGGAGGTCCTGTGGTCATAGCAAGGCAGTTGAGTTGCCGCGTTAGCTGTTGGTGATGGCACCGATACTTGCAAGAGATGACGATGATTGTGTACATATTGATTGCTGTTGAAAGCTACCACATAGCTGTTGGGCTGCGGGATCTTGCTGTTGACCAGCTCCAACTGGTCATGTCCATGTGAGGTCTGGATCCAGACTATTTGGCCTGGTGCTGGGGTGCAAGAGTCCATGCCTGGCACAGCACAGAGCATACCTAAAAATCAGGTATCAGCCTAATGAAGCTGAATTACTTGCATGTCAAACAGCAGAAGCAGCATGTAATCAACAAAGTTAATTGATCCCACAACCAACAAACAGACCTAAGTTATGCAGTCTTGACACTACCCAGTTGTGAATGGTGATAAACAACTTAATGGAGAAAGAGAAACCACAAATATCCCATTCTCAATGATGGAGAGGCCTAGCATATCACTGTAAAAGTCAAGGCATTTGCAACAATCTTCTGCCAGAAGTGCTAAGGAGGTGTTCCTTCTTGGCCTCCTCTTGAGGTCCCCAGCATCACATGCCAGTTTTCAGCCAACTTGATTCAATCTATGTGATATGAAAAAAAACAGCTGAAGCCACTTGATACTGCAAAGGCTATGAGCCTTGACAGCATTTTGGCAAAAGTACTGAAAACTTTTGCCTCCGAACTAGCTGCGCTACTAGGAAATAGAGGAGCAAACATGTAGTTAGTTCACAGAGGTGTGTAAGAGTAATAATCAGGCAATTATACAAGCAGATTTCAACTTTCCCAACAAATATTGGGATAGTGATAGTGTTAAGGATTTAGAGGAGGGGGAAGGTTCCTTAAAATGTCTCCAGGGGAGATTTTTGTATCAATATGTAGAAGACCCAACAAGGGACAGCGCAGTGCTGGATCTGGTTCTGGGGAACGAAGCCAGGCAAATGTTCAATGCGGCAGGGGAGGAACATTTTAGCGATAATGACTACAACATGCTACAGTTCAAATCAGTTATGGACAATGAGAAAGATGTCTTGCAAAAGACGGCTTTGAATTGGATTTTAAGATTTAATTAAAATAAAGCAGGATCTTGCCAAAGTCGACTGGGAAGAGCTGTTTGCAAGTAAGTCTACAGAAGAGCAGTGGGAATCATTCAAAAAAGGGCTGAGAAGTGTACAGATCCAACATGTACCCTTGAGGGGGAAACGTAGGAACAATAAGTTCAGAGGACCCTGGGTGTCTAGGACAATTCAGGACTAGATGAGGAAGAAGAGAAAGGCTTTTAGCATGTCCAAAGGGAGCAATTCAGCTGCTGCTCTAGAGGAATATAAAAAGTGCAGGAGGAACTTCAGAAAGCAATTAGAAGAGCAAAAACGGGACATGAAAAAAGACTTGCGAACAGGATTAGGGAAAATCTTAAAATACATTAAAGGGAAGAGGTTAACCAGCGAAAGAGTAGGGCCCATTAGAGACCAAGGGAGCAATGTGTGTGTGAAGCTGCAAGACATTGGAAGGGTGTTACATGAATACTTCTCTTCGGTCTTCGCTCAGGTAAAGGAGAACATTGATACAGAATTCAGGAAGGGGGACTCTGAAGAACTTGTACAGTTTGACATAGGAAATGGGGTGGTATCTGATGGGATTAAAAATGGACAAATCCCCAGGCCCAGATGAATTGACATCACTGGCTGCTGTGGGAGGTAAGGCAGGAAATTGCAGAGGCTCTGACACAAATTTTTAATTTTCTCTGGCCACAGGGAAAGTGTCAGAGGACTGGAGGATGGAGAAGGTGGTTCTGCTTTTCAAGACAGGTGGCAGAGATGAACCAGGAAGTTACAGACCAGTGAGTTTCACGTCAATGGTAAGGAAACTATTGGAGAAAATTCTGAAGGAGAGAAATATCCACTTGGGAAGGCATGGATTCATTAGGAATAGTCAGCATGGCTTTGTCAGAGGGAGGTCATGCCTGACAAATCTGTTAGAATGTTTTGAAAATGTGATCACGTGTGTGGATCAGAGAAGTTCAGTTGATGTGGTTTAAATGGATTTTAGCAAAGTTTTTGACAAGGTCCAACATGGGAGACTGATTGAGAAGGTTAAAGCACACGGAATCCAGGGAAACTTGGCGATATGGATCAGAAACTGGCTTAGTAATAGGACACAAAGGGTAGTGGTAGAAGGCTGTTTGACTGACTGGATGCTGACGTCCAGGATCAATGCTGGGATGCTTATCGTTTGTTATATACAGAAATGATATTGATGAAAATGTGGGAAGAAAGTTAAGCAAATGACACCAAGATTGGTAGGGTGGTTAATAGTGAAGAAGATGGTTGTAGGTTACAGGAAAATATAGATGGATTGGTCAAATGGGCAGAGCAGCGGCAGCTGGTATTTAACATTGATAAGCACGAGGTGATGCAATTTGGAAGAAGAAACAAGATGAGAGAGCATTTAATAAATGGCAGGACACTGGGGAGCTCAGAGGAATAGAGGGATACTGGGATATTTATTCACAGATCACTGAAGTCAGCAGAGCAGGTAAGTAGGAGAGTTAAGAAGTCATATGGAACACTTGCTTTTATCAGTCATGGCATAGAGTACAAGAGCAAGGAGGTAATGTTGGAGTTCTACAGGCCACAGCTGGAGTACTATGTACAGTTCTGGTCACATCACTATAGAAAAGATATGATAGCACTAAAGTGGGTACAGAGGAGGTTCATCAGGATGTTGCCTGGGAATGACATTTGAGCTATAAGGAGAGACTAGATAGGCTTGGATTGTTTTCTTTACAGCAGAGAAGGCTGAAGGGGGCACATGATTGAGGTGCATAATATTATGTGGAATATGGACAGGGTGGTAGGAAGCAGATGTTCTCCTTGATTGAGAGGTCAATCACTAGGGGCAGAGAGTCAAAGGGCATTTGAGAAAAAAAAAATCACTCAGCGAGTGGTGGGAATCCAGAATGCAGTGCTTGGGGAGGTAGTGAAAGCTGGAAACAATTATAACCTTTAAAAAGTATTTGGGTGAGCACTTGAAATATCATAACATTCACGGATATGGGACAAGTGCAGGAAAATGGGATTAGTATGCCTTTAGTGGTAGTTGTGGATGCAAACTCGATGGGCCAAGTGGCCTTTTCTGCGCTGTATGATTCTGTGACTAGACAAGTTGTTCAAGACGAGCTACAATATTGGCATTTTCCTGATAATGTGGAAAATTGCCCAGGTGTGTCCTGTCCACGTAAAGCAGGACAAAATCCAATCCTGCCAATTACTGCTCCATCAGTTTACTCTCAATGATCTGTAAAATATAGAAGGTATCATTGCCAGTGCTTTCAAGTGGCACTTATTTAACAATAACCTGCTCAATGACACTTAGTTTAGGTTCTGCCAAGGCCATTTAACTCCTGGCTACAATTCAACCTTGGTCCAAACATGGACATGAATCTGAACTCCAAAGGTGAAGTGAGAATGACTGCACTTAACATCAAGGCAGCTTTTGACCAAGTGTGGCATCAAGGAGCCCGAGCAAAACTGAAGTCATTGGGAGTCAAGGGGAAAATTCTCAATGGTTTGAGTCGTTCCAAGCACAAAGGAAAATGGTTGTAGTTGGTGGAAGTCAATCATCTCTTCTTAAAACATGGGACATTGCTGTAGGAATTCCTCTCTGACCCAAGTTACTAGTCTATGGAGCAGATGAAGAAACTATCCACAAGGAAGTGGACCAAAGACTTCCATGAGGATACATCCAGCTGACCATTTCTTGATTCTCAATGCAGTACAGTCCAAACTAAGGTTGTCAAGTAGTTGTGAAAATCTAGCTCATTTTACTATTTTAGAGGTAATAAACTAATAAATAAACTTTCCATCACATCTCAGTTTTCCAGCTTCCTTTGAGATATGCTTGTTCGTTTTTCTAATACTCCGAGTTCTGCTCTTCATCTTTTAGCACTTTTCCATGAAATTATTGCAACGCAGCCCGTTATTTCATTTTTTCTGAACATGTACTACTTTATCTGCTGTTGTTATCTGTGGCTCCTCAATGGCCATTCAGCACATATCTTAGCTGGGCTTTTAGACATTGCCAGAACATCTAAAAAGTTTGGCAGTTATAAAGGAGCAGGTGAATTTAATTGGTTAAAAAATTGGAGACATGGGGGGTAATTTTATCATCGTATTCCACAAACCAGATTTCCCAGATTTCTCAGTTCTTGCGGAGCGGATGAGCCAGTAAGCTCGTGCAAAAGCCAAGAAATCAGGTTTGCTCCCGATTTCTCACCTCTTGCGATCATATCGGCACCGGATTTTGCATGGAATTAGCGAGTCCAGGACGCTATTATCCGGGATAACTTGCCTCTGTGGCCTCGCCGTGAGAGGTTCTCTCTGGCAAGGAAAACAGCTGCTCCCCACAAATAGGGCCCAATTGCAATGGCCTCACCAGTAGAACTGGAGGCCATTGAGGCCACCGGGGAGATTGGTGGCAAGGGGTGGGGTGCCCCTTCGGAAGTGCCAGCCTGGCATTGCCCACCTGGCATTGCCCACCTGACACCCTGGAACTGCCCACCAGGCACCAAGCAATGTCAGGGGCCTGGCCTTGGGGGGGGGGGGGGGGGGGGCCTACTGGAGGGCCAGTCGGTTGGGGAGGGAGGTGCGGTCAGTTGGGAGGGTCACTGCACACACTGCACTTGTGAGTGGTATGGGGAGGGGGGCCCGCTTTCACTCTGCAGGGGTTGAGTGGGGTAGGGAGGGGGAACCCTGCTGCCACTGTGCAGACGATCGCTGGAGGAGGGAGGGGAGAACCCGCTGCCTCTCTGCAGACGATTGTTGGGGGAGGGAAGGGGCGCTCCACTGCTACTCTGCAGATGATCGGTTGGATAGGGAGGCGACCCCCATTACCAATCTGCAGGCAATTGGTAGGATAAGGCCCACTGCCACTCTGCAGGCGATTGGTGAGAAGGGAGGGGAGTGATCAGTCTGGATGGGGATAGCGGGGAGAGCAGGGGCATTCCTTGGTGGTGTGAGTCTCGTGGTCGGCCATGGCCCCCCGCAATAGCTGGGGGGTCGAGGCCGGCTGCAGCAACAGAGATCTGAAAGGGCTTTCTCTCAGACCTGTGGCCTCTGCTGGTTGCCACTGCGCATGTGCAGCCACAGAGATCTGCAAATGCGCAATGGTGCCTTCTGTTGCTGCAGCAGGCCGATTTAAGCCCTCCCCCCTTCCCATACAAGCAAGGAATGGTTTAGCCCATTTTTTTCTTGCACTAACAGCAAAAAAAAATTGGATTTGAACTGGCCCATAAAATGGGTGATAAACCTCCCATTTTCTCACCTGTCCTGGACTTACAATTTTTTTGGTAAGATTGCCCCCATGATGTCAGAGTCATAGAGGTTTACAGCATGGAAACAGGCTCTTCGGCCCAACTTGTCCATGCCACCCTTTTTTTTTTAAAACCCCTAAGCTAATCCCAATTGCCTGCATTTGGCCCATATCCCTCTGTGTCCATCTTATCCATGTAACTATCTAAATGCTTTTTAAAAGACAAAATTATACCCGCCTCTACTACTACCGCTGGCAGCTTGTTCCAGACACTCACCACCCTCTGTGTGAAAAAATTGCCCCTCTGGACACTTTTGTATCTCTCCCCTCTCACCTTAAACCTATGCCCTCTAGTTTTAGACTCCCCTACCTTTGGGAAAAGATATTGACTATCTAGCTGATCTGTGCCCCTCATTATTTTATAGACCTCTGTAAGATCACCCCTCAGCCTCCTGCGCTCCAGAGAAAAAAGTCGCAGTCTATTCAGCCTCTCCTTATAACTCAATCCATCAAGTCCCGGTAGCATCCTAGTAAATCTTTTCTGCATTCTTTATTGTTTAATAATATCCTTTCTATAATAGGGTGACCAGAATTGCACACAGTATTCCAAGTGTGGCCTTACCAATGTCTTGTACAACTTCAACAAGACATTCCAACTCTTGTATTCAATGTTCTGACCAATGAAACCAAGCATGCTGCATGCTTTCTTCACCACTCTGTCCACCTGTGACTCCACTCTCATGGAGCTATGAACATGTACCCCTAGGTCCCTTTGTTCTGTAACTCTCCCCAACGCCCTACCATTAACTGAGTAAGTCCTGCCCTGGTTCAATCTACCAAAATGCATCACCTCGCATTTGTCTAAATTAAACTCCATCTGCCATTTGTTAGCCCACTGGCCCAATTGATCAAGATCCCGTTGCAATTGGAGATAACTTTCTTCACTGGCCACTATGCCACCAATCTTAGTCTGCAATGGTTGCAAAAAGGGCAATCCGGATTAGAGCTAAATTAGTTCAAAACCATTCAGTTACGGTTGAAAAGTTGTAAAGCCCATTTATTTCATCACACCAAAGAAGAAATTGTAAGTCAGTAATAGTTAATCTAAATATCAGTACGAGGCCAGTCCAAAGTAGGCAAAGTCGTCTTGGGCATGAATGGAGCTTAAGGGGATTCTCTGGTTTTGGTTTATCTGGGTGTTTGCATAGAGAGTTAATTGCAGTTTGAACTTCATATGGTATGCAGCTCGCTGAGAGAAGATAGCCAAAGATAATTACATTTAGATGCATTGTAAGCAGCATAAAAACTAACTTCATCATTCGTTACTCAGTTAATGGTAGGGCGATGGGGAGAGTTACAGAATAAAGAGCTCGAGGGGTACATGTTCATAGCTCCTTGAAAGTGGAGTCACAGGTGGACAGAGTGGTGAAGAAGGCATTCGGCATGCTTGGTTTTATCTGTCAGATCATTGAATACAGGAGTTGGGACGTCTTGTTGAAGACATTGGTAAGGCCATACTTGGAATACTGTGTGCAGTTCTGGTCACCCTATTATAGAAAGGATATTATTAAACTAGAAAGAGTGCAGAAAAGATTTACTAGGATGCTACTGGGAGAGGCTGGATAGACTGGGACTTTTTTCTCTGGAGCGTAAGAGGCTGAGGAGTGATCTTCTCGAGGTCTATAAAATAATGAGGGGCACAGATCAGCGAGATAGTCAATATCTTTTCCCAAAGGTAGGGGAGTCTAAAACTAGAGGGCATAGCTTTAAGGTGAGAGATACAGAAGTGTCCAGAGGGGTATCTGGAACAAGCTGCCAGAGATAGTAGAGGCTGGTACAATTTTGTCTTTTAAAAAGCATTTAGATAGTTACATGGGTAAGATGGGTATATAGGGATATGGGCCAAATGGGGGCAATTGGGATTAGTTTAGGGGCTCAAAAAAAAAGAGTGGCATGGGCACGTTGGGCCGAAGGGCCTGTTTCCATGCTGTAAACCTCTATGACTCTATGTGGAATGTGAATGAGGCTTTGGGTGGGATCCTCTGGCTGCGGATGCTCCTGGACCAGAAATTATCACCCCAATTTCTACACTAATCCGCCACAAAGAGGAATTTCAGCCACAAACTCAGTTTGAGTTTTGTGAGGGAACAGAAAATGGAAGATTGCCTGGTTTGAAACTACTGGGCCAATCTAGTGTGATTCAAAGAACAAAGAACAATACAGCACAGGAACAGGCCCTTCGGCCCTCCCTGGTCCAAACTAGACCATTCTTTTGTATCCCTCCATTCCCACTCCGTTCATATGGCTGTCTAGATAAGTCTTAAACGTTCCCAGTGTGTCCGCCTCCACCACCTTGCCTGGCAGCGCATTCCAGGCCCCCACCACCCTCTGTGTAAAATATGTCCTTCTGATATCTGTGTTAAACCTCCCCCCCCCCCTTCACCTTGAACCTATGACCCCTCGTGAACGTCACCACCGACCTGGGGAAAAGCTTCCCACCGTTCACCCTATCTATGCCTTTCATAATTTTATACACCTCTATTAAGTCTCCCCTCATCCTCCGTCTTTCCAGGGAGAACAACCCCAGTTTACCCAAACTCTGCTCATAACTAAGCCCCTCCATACCAGGTAACATCCTGGTAAACCTCCTCTGTACTCTCTCCAAAGCCTCCACGTCCTTCTGGTAGTGTGGCGACCAGAACTGGACGCAGTATTCCAGATGCGGCCGAACCAACGTTCTATACATCTGCAACATCAGACCCCAACTTTTGTACTCTATGCCCCGTCCTATAAAGGCAAGCATGCCATCTGCCTTCTTCACCACCTTCTCCACCTGTGACATCACTTTCAAGGATCTGTGGACTTGCACACCCAGGTCCCTCTGCGTATCTACACCCTTTATGGTTCTGCCATTTATCATATAGCTCCTCCCTACATTATTTCTACCAAAATGCATCACTTCGCATTTATCAGGATTGAACTCCATCTGCCATTTCTTTGCCCAAATTTCCAGCCTATCTATATCCTTCTATAGCTTCTGACAATGCTCCTCACTATCTGCAAGTCCTGCCAATTTTGTGTCGTCCGCAAACTTACTGATCACCCCAGTTACACCTTCTTCCAGATCATTTATATAAATCACAAACAGCAGAGGTCCCAATACAGAGCCCTGCGGAACACCACTAGTCACAGGCCTCCAGCCGGAAAAAGACCCTTCCACTACCACCCTCTGTCTTCTGTGACCAAGCCAGTTCTCCACCCATATAGCCACCTCCCCCTTTATCCCATGAGATCCAACCTTTTTCACCAGCCTACCATGAGGGACTTTGTCAAACGCTTTACTAAAGTCCATATAGACGACATCCACGGCCCTTCCCTTGTCAACCATTTTGGTCACTTCTTCAAAAACTCCACCAGGTTAGTGAGGCATGACCTCCCTCTCACAAAACCATGCTGACTATCGTTAATGAGTTCATTCCTTTCTAAATGCACATACATCCTATCTCTAAGAATCTTCTCCAACAACTTCCCCATCACGGACGTCAAGCTCACCGGCCTATAATTACCCGGGTTATCCTTCCTACCCTTCTTAAATAACGGGACCACATTAGCTATCCTCCAATCCTCTGGGACCTCACCTGCGTCCAGTGACGAGACAAAGATTTGCGTCAGAGGCCCAGCGATTTCATCTCTCGTCTCCCTGAGCAGCCTTGGATAGATTCCATCAGGCCCTGGGGATTTGTCAGTCTTTAAATTCTCTAACAAACCTAACACTTCCTCCTTTGTAATGGAGATTTTCTCCAACGGTTCAACACTCCCCTCCGAGACACTCCCAGTCAACACATCCCTCTCCTTTGTGAATACCGACGCAAAGTATTCATTTAGGATCTCCCCTACTTCTTTGGGCTCCAAGCATAATTCCCCACTTTTGTCCCTGAGAGGTCCGATTTTTTCCCTGACAACCCTTTTGTTCCTAACGTATGAATAAAATGCCTTGGGATTCTCCTTAATCCTGTCTGCCAAGAACATTTCGTGACCCCTTTTTGCTCTTCTAATTCCCCGTTTAAGTTCTTTCCTACTTTCTTTGTACTCCTCCAGAGCTCCCTCCGTTTTTAGCTGCCTGGACCTACCATACACCTCTCTTTTCTTTTTGACCAGTCCCTCAATTTCCCTGGTTATCCACGGTTCTCGAATCCTACCCTTCCTATCCTTCTTTTTAACAGGCACATGCCTGTCCTGTAGCCCTAACAACTGTTCCTTAAAAGACTCCCACATGCCAGATGTGGATTTACCCTCAAACAGCCTCTCCCAATCAAGAGCTGCCAATTTCTGCCTAATCCCACTAAAGTTAGCCTTCCCCCAATCCAACACCTTACCCTTGGGACACCACTCATCCTTTTCCATCACTATCCTAAAGCTAACAGAATTGTGGTCACTATTTGTCACATGTTCCCCTACCGAAACTTTGAAGACCTGACCGGGCTCATTCCCCAGTACGAGGTCCAGTATAGCCCCCTCTCTCGTCGGGCTATCTACATATTGTTCCAAAGAACCCTCCTGTACGCATTTTACAAATTCCTCCCCATTCAGAGTCCCTGCTCTCAGCGATTTCCAGTCTATACCAGGGAAATTGAAGTCTCCCACTACAACAACCCTATTTTTCCTGCACCTATCCAGTATTTCCTGACATATCTGTTCTTCCACTTCCACTTCCCTTGGGCTGTTGAGGGGCCTGTAGTGCACCCCCAACATAGTGACTGCGCCCTTCCTGTTTCTAAGTTTCATGGTGGTTTATGTAAAAGAAAGCGAAAAGTACATTAGCTTGTAAGTACTGAGGAAGTATCCAGAATAAAGGGGCCAAGGCAACCATGGTCAATAATTGAATGAACATTTTGGGGGCGATTCTCCCAAAAAAATTCTAAAATCGCATGAAAATTGGAGTAAATCCTGCTGGTTTTTCAGCGGGAGTTTCAAAAAGAATCTCCTACACTCTATGGACTAGTGCAGTAGTGCAGTAGTGAGATTCACATTAAAATACTGAGGGCAGGGCCTATTTCCGCCGGAGAGGCTGGCAGCATAACGCTGAGCGGGCCACTGCACATGTGCAGATCTGTCAGCGCCAAGACCGATGCATGCGCAGTGGCCCCTCACTGCTGACCAGCCCCACAACCCCCACAATGCTGTCCCCTCCAATCCCCCCATGGCCCGATCATTGGCTCCATGACCATGTACGGGCCAGCCTCGACAACCACCCTCCCCCAACCTTGATTGCCCGCCTTGCTCTCCCACCCCTCTTCCCTCCCTAATCTCCTGATTCCCCCCCACAACCAGCAGCTCCAACCGCCTCCCCTCGGCAGGTTGTTCCCCTACACCCCCCAACCCGATGCCCAGCCCCGATTGTTGGCCTCCCTCCCTCTGCTCGGGATCCCTACGCAGAGTGACAGCGAGACCCCCACCGATCCCCCTTCGGCAGTGCTAGGGAGTCAGGCTGGCACTGTATAGGTGGCAATGCCCAGGGGGCACCCCCAACATTCTAGGGGGCCTTGATGGTCCCTCTTCAGTCCAGCATGGTTGGGCCACCAGCTCCCCATTAGTGGGGAGCTATTGTAAACCCTGCAGGAGTGAAACACATCTGGCGGCGGGGCGGGTTAAGGGAGCGGGGCTGGGGAGTCAAGCAGGCCCCGGGACGTCAGTCCCGGGTCCGCTAATAATATTTAAATTACATTAAAATTAACATTTAAATAGTTTATGCAGCTCTGCGCTGATTTCCGCCACGGAGCTGATAGTGCTGGAAATCCGGCTGCCGGAGACACGTGGAGGCCGTGGCGCCCAGCAGTGAGCCCATGAAACTGCCTCCGCTGAATTTCCCGGACTGTTGCGCTGCTGAAGGGAGAATCTACCCCTTTATGTTTGCAAAGAGCTGGATTTGACGAGAATTAAATATGGTTTCCAGACGATTGTGGCATACTTATGGATGTTTCCTACAGAAGTAAACAACTTTTAAAATTGCTTCTCTTATCAGAAAATTCTTGGGGAGGATAAGAAGCAGACCTGAGTGCTTAATATACATAATTAGAAACCATATTATTGTGAATAGTCCTCATTTTGTTTACATGTTATATACAAGTAAAGTTTGTTTGTAAACAAAATTTTGTCGCATAGTTCTATTGGTTAAAACGAGATGTTCAAATTTCTCTTTACATGTTAATGGTCCCGAATAGGATCATAACATAATTGAGCGCAGAAAAGTTTTAAGCCAAAGCAGGTTAAAAAGAGAAAGAATGATTTGATTGATCAACTTGGAGACTGCCTTACACAAAGATATTGAATTTCTTTCAAAGAATAAGGAAATCTATGAGTGGGATTCTCAATTGTGTTTGTCGTTCCCTGCCAGCAAGAATGGAAATGTGGCGTTCAGCCAAAACTCCATTCACTGCAGCAGCACCAGGGAATCCCAGTCGTGGACGAGTTCAGTTCGGAGGTTTCCAGCAAGTATCTGTGGAAATGAAAGCTCAATGAATTAGGAGTGTATCACAACAGAATTATATCGACAACACTAGGCTCAGAAGCAACAGCATCTACCAGTTTGCAACTCAACAGGAGAATGCTAACTATACAGTAATGGTGTAATACATATTTTTTTCAGTTAAAAGTTCCCAGTGATATTTTCTGGCAATTCCTATTGATATGTGCAAACTATACACATAGTAACAGACAGGAGAGAGGTAATAGGATTGTTCCCTCCTTTTCCACCTCTCAATTGACTGAAGATAGATTTGTTCTTAAAGTGTTTTAACCCCGAGTGCTGTGACTGTCAGTAACATACAAATGACAGGTATTTTTATAAACATTTATCACTAAACACCTAAAAAGTATTCCCAACTGTGCGCGCACACACACAAACGCACGCGCACACCCCCATGCGCATGAGCGTGCTCACACACACACCACATGCACAGATACTTAGATCTTAAAAGTCCAAACATTCACTGTCCCACTTGCTTCACTCAAGGTAAGGTCTTTAAATGTTGCACTCCTTTGATTTTTTTTTGGTCTACTAAAGAAGGAGTCTGGAGAATGATCAAGACAGATTTACAGTGGTTTACTGTTTACAGTAGCAGCATTCTCTTGTTACACTCTAGTCAAGATGCAAAAGAACCCCTATGAAGAACCAAATCAGGTTTTCACCAAATAGGTGAAAGACAGTCTGAATTCTCTACCTACTGATGGATCTTAGGCAGGATCAAATTCCTCTGTTCGTCTGGAAGTTTCTCTCTTATTTCTCCAAAAATGTGCCTTGTTAAATGTCTCTTATCAGAAACTTAGTTTCTGTTTTTTATGATCTTCACAAATGGTCTCTGATGACTTAGCCATTCACAAAGGGGTCCGAATTTCACCCATTAACTGGGCATTGTGACAGAATAGGATTTTTTTGTACCAGTCCTTCAGAATTCCACACAAAAATCAAAATGTCTACAGGTCTATCGTAAACCAGTTTCTGTAACTATTTGGCCAAGGACAGCCAATAATCCAAAGGATAGGTCCGCTGCGTTTTAACAACTTCTCAAAAGTTCACTCACACTTTAATGTCTTGTCCAGACTTGCCAGCTAACATCATGGCATTATGTTGTTCCAAATATATTGACCTCGATTTTTGTTCTTCAGTCTCCATAAATCCAAGAGTCTATACTATATGACTGTGTCAACATGAAGAAGCATGTTGTTTCCCAGTTAACTGTTGCTGGCCCTCTTACAGATAAACCAACTTGCCAGTCTCGGTAAGCAATCAAGGTGTCTGCCACCTTTGAAACGCTCTTAAATCAGTACAGAAGTGATAAGCTTAACCTTCAGATAGAATAAAATAATTCACACAGACAAGTAAAGCTTTTAAATATGCTGAATCACCTATTATTGGCACATGTTGCATTTATATGCTTATACTACTTGCATGCATATACCACTTTCATATAATAAAATATTCAAGGGCACTTCATAGGTGTGTTATCAAACAAAGCCTAACACCAAGACATTAGACAGGTGACCAACAGTTATGTCAAAGAGTTAAACTTAAGGATGATCATAAGGGAGAGAGGAGGTGAAGGAAGACCGCAAAGTTTAATGAGGAAAGTCCAGAGCATTGGGCTGGATACAGCTGAAGACAGCCACCAATAATTGGAGTAAAAGAAAGAGGATGTTCAAAAGATCACAGTATTTCACACCAAATCAAACCTGGAATTGGTGAGCTTAATAAATTGGAGGATTTCAAATTAGTGGGCCATGGCGGTGACAGAAGTGAAATGCAGGGTTTAATTACTAAAATACAGACTGTATCTGGTCTTAATAAAATAACATTCTTGGAGAAACATTGCTGGCTAAAAAGGACAATTAACTGATTATATAAGATGCTTTAGATATGTTGCAATAGTGATTAAACCATGATTAACTGAAGTTTTAGTTTATAGAGAGCCAGTTGCCTCCACAACTGACATCTCCCAACACATTGCTGAAAGGGATATTGATGGTACCTTGATTATCCCATGACTCACCCCCTAAAAAAATCTGCTTACCTCTGCATATTCTGTTTGCTCCAAATCCTCTATTAAGGACTTGAGAGGTATCAGGTACAAAACAATATCACTTGCCTCTTCCAGGCCTACATTTAATAGAAATAGCACACAACAGAAAATAAATTTAGAATTGATCAGTTACCAACTACTTTTACTTCACAAAACTGAAGTATAACCAACAAATCACAATATAAATTTCCATAAATATAATGCATGTATTTATCAATCAGCATAGAATTACAGAAGCAAAATCTTGTTACATTGTTAGTACCTGCCCTAATGTCGTCATGAAGGCTTTTCAGAGCTGGCCAGTAACTGCTCTTGGATTTTTCTAGAACTTCAGAAATTTTGCGCACTTTAGGCATCCACAACTGAAAAACAAAAACATTTTTAAAATGATTTATAAAAGGTTATATGCTTTACAATAATACTTCTCTTTGATACTGGGGCGCAATTCACTTGTGAGAGTAAGCACTCCCACCAGTGGGAAAACCAGAGTGCTAGCAATACCTGTCAGGTGGGATTCTCCCACCTTCAGCATTTAAATTTATGCAAAACACGTCAGCACCCCTGCTTTACAGAGATCGGGATGCCATTTTTTAATTAAATATATATGAGGGGTTTTGCATGGGCAGGCAGGAACCTGCTCAGGGCCGGCGGGATGGGCCAGTAACATTGTGATGGGTTTGCTGCCAGGGGAAATCCCATTTTAGGCTGGGCGCACGATTCAATGTGCCATCGGGATTCCCACCAGGGGCTAGTGGGCCCAGTGAAGGCTGACCAAAGTATAGAACGTGCAAATTTTTTTTCGAGAGGAATGACAAAAAATATTTTAAATTTATATATATAATGATATCTATAGAAGTTATAAACAGGTCACAGAACATTGTAATATAAGCATGGAGAATCAATTTATTTTCCTGTTTTTGATTAATTGCTAATGTTTTTTTTCTCTAAAGAGAATTTCCCCACAGTTCCAAATGTTTTTACCCTTTATAATCTATTTTACAGTTCCACTCATACCTCCATCTCAAGGCATAAACACAAATCTTCATCTGAACAGCTAAAACTGACACTCTCATCTAGGTGCCTCATCACCCGGTGAGGAGGGGAGCGTGAGAGGAGGAGGACCTCCTTGTGAACCTACTCCTGAGCCTGGCAAAACTTGCCATCAACAGATCCAGGAAGCAGGTGATCGAGGGAGCTGTCCGACCCGACTAACTGCCCCTCTACCGGGGCTACATTTGCGGCTGGGCATCCATGGAGAGGGAGCACGGGGTGTCGACTGGCACCATAGAGGTCTTCCATACTCAGTGAGCACTGCGTGGACTGGGATGTATTATTGACCCTCTTAATCATGTTTGAATTGTCTAAAGTTTTATTTGTGATTTCTCGTTTGTTAAAGCCTGTATCCTTTATGATGCTGCCCCTTTAATGTGTCCCTCAGTTTTTTTGATTTACTTTAATTAATTAATTGTTTTCACCCAAAATAGGGTAAACCACAAACCCAGAGCAATGCTCTGGAATTCCATGCTTGAATCCCACCATAGTAGATGATAATCGCCCTGTGGCAGACATGGGTGAGCTAAAAAGTTTTAGATAGTGTGCCCTGGTGATGTACATTTCTGTACATCACATGATGTACATGTGGCTTTTGCTACCAAATAAACCTGTTGGACTTTAACCTGGTGTTGTTAAACTTCTTACTGTGTTTACCCCAGTCCAACGCCGGCATCTCCACATCACGATGTACATTTCTGCCAGGTGCATGACCTGAACTACGACGTTAAGCTCCCTTACACAGTCTTTGTAACTCCTTGCAGCCTGTCTTTTACCAGCATCTACTCAAAGTCTGACCATGGTCGCCTTGCACCCCATCTCTCACCCATCTGGAGTACTGGTTGTCATCAGGGAGCCGCTGTTCAGGAAACCGCACCTCCACCAATACCATTTCCAGTGGCTGGCAGGAAGACAGGCTGTGGCTACCAGGGTGACTAGGATCTGGGAAGTGCTGGATTGCAGAAAAGAATGGCTTGGATCACACTTTACGAATTAGCACCTAGTGCAGCAGTGCACGTCCAACCCATGGCCAAAGCCATCCATGATCTCAAAATGGTCATGCTCAGCCCCAATGGCACACGAGGACTTGATGATGCCCAGGTGTGCAGTGGACTACCACCTGAGCACACCCCTACTCGGGTGCAATTTCACATTGACCTCAAGCCCCAAACCCTGCCCTCAGGAGCTGGTGCCCCACAGACTGAGCTGCTTTATGGAAATTACCCTCCACTTTTTTGCATGGCACGGAGGGATTTCCTGTAAGGACTACTGTTGCACTCCCTTGCCCTGGCCCGCTGCCTGGACACGCCTTGGCACTCATTACGACCATCCAGTGGTGGAGATCCCCAGTGGAAGTCTTTCTACACAGGAGTCATCCTCCTTGTCATCAGGGACCTGAGGTGAATGGTGTGGCACACAGACGTCCCATACAACTGTAGATTGCATCAGTTCACGACTTCCAAGATGTCTGTGCTTTTTGAGGCCCAGAGTTCATGACCACGTGTATATTTGTTTTACACAGCAGATGGTTGGTGCCTGGAACTCGCTGCCAGGGGAGGTAGCGGAAGCAGATACGATAGTGACTTTTAAGGGGCGTCTTGACAAATACATGAATAGAATGGAAATAGAGGGATATGGTACCCGTAAGAATAGGGTGTTTTAGTTCAGTCACGCAGCATGGTCATTGCAGGCTTGGAGGGCCGAAGGGCCAATTTCATGCTGTAGTTTTCTTTGTTATTTGTTCTATATAGGATGTTTTAGACTGCACTCCTTTTTCAGTTATTTAATAAACCTTTTGTTACAACCATACTCCTGATCCAAGGGCACTCAGTGCAGAGAGGATGGGAGAAGGAGGACCTCCTCATGAACTTGAGTCTGAGCCTGCCCAAACTTGCCATCAACAGGATCAGGTAGCGGGCAACTGAGGAGGTTGGCTGACCCGACTGTCTACCCCTCTACCATGGCTACATTCACAGCCGGGTGCCCTGAAGAGGGAGTATGCAGAGTCCACTGGTACCGTCGAGGCCTTTTATGCTTCGTGGGCACTGTAAGGACTGGGGTGCATTATCAACCTTCTTAATCACATTTTAGTTTGTAAATTTTTTTTGTTTAAGGCAGCATTCCCTTAAGAGAAGTTCCATGTTCGAATCCCATGATGGTAGAAGGTAAAGATTGTCCTGTGGCAGGCATAGGTGAGATGAAAAATATTCACCTGGTGCAGAGAGGGGTGGGGAAGGAGGAGGACCTCCTCTTGAACCTGCTGCTGGGCCTGGCTAACCTTCGGCATCTCCACATCATAACCTTGCAATCAACAGGTCCTTTACTTGACAATCCATCTTTGCCCAGTTGAGGAATCCTGGCCAGTGAATTGGCAGGAGCCAGATGCCCAAGAGCATTGCTCACCTTGTGGAGAAGTGATGGCCTCGTGGTATTATCGCTAAACTATTAATCTAGAAACTCAGCTAACATTCTGGGGACCCAGTTTCCAATCCTGCAGTGGCAGATGGTGGAATTTGAATTCAATAAAAAAAATCTGGAACTAAGAATCTACTAATGACTAATGATTGTTGATTGTTCGACATCTGGTTCACTAATGTCATTTAGGGAAGGAAATCTGCCGTGCTTACCTGTTCTGGCCTACATGTGACTCCAAAGCCACAGCAATGTGGTTGACTCCCAACTGCCCTTGGGCCACTAGTGATGGGCAATAAATGTTGGCCAACCAGCAATGCCCATGTCCCACAACTGAATAAAAACAAATCACCTGAGACTCTGGAAAGGACTGCTCTGGATGTTGCCTTCCAGGCTTCGAGTTTGAGCGGCGGTGGATGTCCAGCTCATAGCCAATGCCATCCGTGACTTTAAAACGGTCATGCTCGGACCCAATGGCACTCATAAGTACATAAGAAATAGGAGCAGGAGTAGGCCATCTAGCCCCTCGAGCCTGCCCCACCATTCAATAAGATCATGGCTGATCTGATAGTGGTTTAGTTCCACTTACCCACTCTCTCCCCATAACCCTTAATTCCCTTATTGATCAGAAATCTATCTACCCGTGACTTAAACATATTTAACGAGGTAGCCTCCACTGCTTCAATGGGCAGAGAATTCCAGAGATTCACTACCCTCTGAGAGAAGAAGTTCCTCCTCAACTCTGAACTAAACTGACTCCCCCTTATTTTGAGGCTGTGAACTCTAGTTCTTGTTTCCTTTCTAAGTGGAAAGAATCTCTCTGCCTCCACCCTGTCTAGTCCCTTCATTATCTTATATGTCTCTATAAGATCTCTCCTCAGCCTTCTAAACTCTAACGAGTACAGGCCCAATCTACTCAATCTCTCCTCATAAGCTAACCCACCTGGTGAACCTTCTCTGTACTCCCTCCAAGGCCAATATATCCTTTCGCAAACAAGGGGACCAAAATTGCACACAGTACTCTAGTTGCGGCCTCACCGATACTTTGTACAATTGCAGCAAGACCTCCCTGCTTTTATACTCCATCCCCTTCGTGATAAAGGCCAACATTCCATTTGCCTTCTTGATCACCTGCTGCACCTGCAAACTGAGTTTCTGCGATTCATGCACAAGGACCCCCAGGTCCCTCTGCACAGTAGCATGTTGTAATTTTTCCCATTTAAATAATAGTCCATTTTACTATTATTCCTTCCAAAGTGGATAACCTCACACTTGTCAACGTTATACTCCATCTGCCAGATCCTCGCCCACTCACTTAGCCTATCCAAATCTCTCTGCAGACTTTCCGCATCCCCCACGCAATTCGCTTTCCCACTCATCTTTATGTCATCCGCAAACTTTGTTACCCTACACTCGGTCCCCTCCTCCAGATCGTCTATGTATATGGTAAACAGTTGAGGCCCCAGCACCGATCCCTGCGGCATGCCACTAGTCACCAACTGCCAACCAGAAAAGCACTCATGGTCTCGAGGAGGTGCAGGTCTGCATTGAACATCTGTCTGAGTGCACCCCTGCTCAGACAAAATTTCACACTGGTCCCAAACCCCAAACCTTCCATCGGGAGCCTGGGCCACCTCTCTGAAATGCCCCCTGTGCTCTTTTGCACTGTGCACAGAGGTTTCCTGTATGGTCTGCTGTTGCACTCCCTTTGGGGGGAATTTTACCATTTTGAGTCTAAGTGCCGGATCTGGGCGTCAAATAGATCCGCGCCTGGAATCCTCTTTGCAGCGCGCTCATACGCATTTTGCCGGCTCCAGCCCGATCCGCGCTGTGGCTGGGGCTTAGCGCTGGCGGACCAATCGGAGCTCTGAACTGCGCATGCGCAGTTTGAAAAAAATCTGACAGCGCGCACGGGCGTGAAAAAAAAAGCAGAGAGTGACTCTCTGACGTTCATCCTCTGGTCGGGGGCGGGGGGGTGGGGGAGTGTGACGCATCATCCCCTGGGGGGGGGGGAGGAGAGGGGGTGTGACGTCTCATCCTCTGGTCGGGGGGGGTTCCGCTGCGTGTCTGCGGCCGATCCCTCCTGGCACCATCACTAGTACACTACCAGCCACAGCCATCTCTCCCACTCTCTCACACCTGCAGGGAAGAGTAATCTGTGGCTGGTAGTGTACCAGTGATGGTGCCAGGAGGGATCAGCCGCAGACACGCAGCGGAACCCCCCCGACCAGAGGATGAAACGTCACACCCGCTCTCCACCCCACCCCAGGGGATGATCGGTCACACCCCCTCTCCACCCCCACACCATGGGATGATACGTCACATCCCTTCCCCTCCCACACCCCCCCCCACTCCTCGCAGGGGATGAGACGTCACACCCCCTCTCCTCCTCCCAACCCCCTCCCCCTCCGACCAGAGGATGACCTGGGTCAGAAAGCCGTTGCAGTCTCTGACCCCGCTCTTCGGAGGCTGCAGCGGCGACTTCAGACTTTTATTCTGCAGGTGGGTAACAGCGCGGACGCGGATCGGGCCAGAAGACGGTAAAGTGGGATTTGGCGGTAGAGTTGGGCGCGCGGTTCATTAAGTCAATTTAAATGCATGCAAATGCATTTAAATCGTCGGGCTGCCCGATTCAGGCGCGCGCCGGACCCGCGCCCGAATCGGGTGTCGGTGACGCCGCGATCTGCTCGGATTCGGGTGCAGATCATGGTATCGGCCCGACGCCCAACTTTACCGCGATTTCGCACCCGAAAACGGGCATGAAGTTTTGGTAAAATCAGGCCCTTTATTTCCGTGCCCTCACCTACCATCGTTGCTTTATTGCTGTCCGGCAGCAGAGGTCCCCACTGGAGGTGGGCCCTCCGACTTATCATCGGGGACCTGGGGTGAAGGGTATTGCACACAGCTGTCCCATACACTCAGTTGCTTCTGTTCCCAACATGCCTGGCCTTTTTGTGGCCTAACGGAGTCCATGGACCATGCTGACACAGGTTGTTTCACAGGTTTTCAGTTTCTTCAAAAAAAACTTTTGTTACAGTTTTGCAAGTGAGATTTGGGCCCACATTGTCATTTATGCTGACGGCTAATGCAGGTTCAAAATTCCACCCCACATCTCACAATCAAAACTCTCTGCTCTCTCTGTCTCTACAGTCGAAGAAACTTACGTTTCCAGGAAGGAACTGAGAACCATGTTCCTGCAGCCATATCCACTCTGACCACTGCAGAGAATGGTGCAATGGAGATCAGAGGGTTGTACCTTAACTGGCTATAGGCAATTGAGTCTTACAAAGACCTGGTGACACATTTTAATATACCTCTGTATTGAACACCATCTCATGATTGTAAACCATTTCTGCAGTTAGCAAAGATGAGTAGCATTGACCCAAGGTTTACAGGTGCTTTTCCACCATCTGGTCATTTCTTTTATCCTCTGCTTTTTCCACACCCTTCCTGACTGATTTTTTCCAGGCATTCCAGTCAGCAGCAAGGAGTTCCCTCCCATTCATCAACTCCAATCTCAGTCAACTTGAGGTCTCCTTGAATCATGGAGCCAGGCAACCTTTCGATTTTGTGCCAACAGCATGCCTGTCAGGTAACCAGGTAGCATGTCTTTGGGTATGCAGCGAGTCACATGATTCAGCCAACTGAGTTGCCATTGACTCAAGAGGAAAACGTGTGGATGATTCCTTCTATAGGTGTACTTCTATACTAGGCACGCTCTTGCCAGGAGATACCCAATGTTCATCTCTGGCAACAAAGGTGGAAGCTGTTCAACTGCTTTTCATGGCTTGCACAGCTTGTCCACGGTTCGCTACTGTAAAAGTGGGTGCTGAAAACACAAGCCTGGTACATGTGGAGTTTTGTATTTTCAGCTATAGAGTCATAGAGACATAGAATCATAGAGGTTCACAGCATGGAAACAGGCCCTTCATCCCAACTTGTCCATGGCGCCCCTTTTTTAACCCATAAGCTAGTCCCAAATGCCCGTGTTTGACTCATATCAATGTATACCAATCTTACCCATGTAACTGTCTAAACGCTTTTTAAAAGACAAAATTGTACCCGCCTCCACTACTACCTTTAGCAGCTTGTTCCAGCTGTGTGAAAAAATTGCCCCTCTGGTCACTTTTGTATCTCTCCCCTCTCACCTAAAACCTATACCCACTAGTTATAGACTCCCCAACCTTTGGGAAAATATATTGACTATCTAGCTGATCTATGCCCCTCATTATTTATAGACCTCTATAAGATCACCCCTAAGCCCCAGAGAAAAAAGTCCCAGTCTATCCAGCCTCTCCTTATAACTCAAACCATCAAGTCCTGGTACCATCCTAGTAAATTTCTTCTGCACTCTTTCTAGTTTAATAATATCCTTTCTATAATAGGATGAACAGATCTGTACACAGAATTCCAAGTGTGGCCTTACCAATGTCTTGTACAATTTCAACAAGACGTCCTAACTCCTATATTCAATGTTCTGACCAATGAAAGCAAGGATGCTGAATGCCTTCTTCACCACCCTGTCCATCTGTGAGTTCACTTTCAAGGAGCTATGAAACTGTACCCCTAGATCTCTTTGTTCTATAACTCTCCCCAACGCCCTACCATTAACTGAGTAAGTCCTGCCCTGGTTTGATCTACCAAAATGCATCACCTCGGATTTATCTGCCATTCGTCAGCCCACTGGCCCAATTGATCAAGATCCCGTTGCAATCCTAGATAACCTTCTTCACTGTCCACTATGCCACCAATCTTGGTGTCATCTGCAAACTTACTAACCATGCCTCTTAAATTCCCATCCAAATCATTAATACAAATGACAAATTAGTTAGCTGTTGATGCACAGTCGACTTCTCAACTTTGACATGATAGCTGTGTGGCCTTAGCAATTTTGGTGCTGATTTCAGCATGAAGGCACAAGTTGGTGATTGGTATGCGAAGCTGTTGACGACCTCCAGAGTGAAGCTGTTGAAGTTGATGGAAGGTTGGAGGCCGGGAACGTTTCCAGTGCCTGGGGCCAGCATGTGTGCAGGAAGTGTTTCCAGCTGCAGCTCCTAGAAGCCCGCATTTCGGAACTGGAGCAGCGGCTGGGGAAACTTTGAAGTATCCGCGAGGCGGAGAGTATCGTGGATGGCACATACAGAGAGGTGGTCACATTCAGGCTCAGACCCCACAGGCAGGAAGGGAGTGGGTGATCACCAGGCAGAGCAAGATAGCTAGGCAGGCAGTGCAGAAATCAACTGTGGCTATTTCCTTGCAAAACAGATATACCATTTTGGATACTGTTCAGGGGAATGGCCTTTCAGGGGAAAATAGCAACAGCCAAATCCTTTGCACCACGGTTGGTTCTGCTGCAGAGGAGAGGAGTAAAAAGTGTGGGAATGTAATAGTTATAGGGGATTTAATTGTAAGGGGAATAGATAGGTGTTTCTATGCCTACAAAAGAGACTCCAGGATGGTATGTTGCCTCCCTGGTGCTAGGGTAAAGGATGTCTCCGAACGGCTGCAGGACATTCTGAAGGGGAGGACAAACAGCCAGTGGTCATAGTACAGGCTGGTACAAACGACATAGGTAAAAAAGGGGATGAAGTCCGAAAAGCAGAATATAGGGAGCTAGGAAGCAAGCTGAAAAGTAGGACCTCAAAGGTAGTAATCTCAGGATTACAATCTGGGCCACGTGCTAGTCAGAGCAGAAACAGCAGGATACATAGGATGAATGTGTGTCTGAAAAGATGTTGTGAGGAGGAGGATTTCAGATTCCTAGGGCATTGGGTCCGGTTCTGGGGGAGGGGGGGACCTGTACAAACTGGACAGGTTACACCTGGGCTGGATCAGGACTGATGTCCTTACTTCATGGGGTACTTGCAAGTGTGATTGGGGAGGGTTTAAACTAATATGGCAGGAGGAAGGGAACCTTTTGCAAGGATTCAGAGCAGGGGGAATTAAGAACAAGAAGAAAAGACAGTGAGGAGAATAATGAAAGTGATAAGCAGAGAAATCAAGGGCCAGAGTCAGATAAGGACCAAGTAAAAACTGGTAGGGAATGGAAAAGAAACATTAAAAGTGCCCACCTTAAGGTTTTGTACCTGAATGCTCAGAGCATTTGAAACAAAATGAAAAAGTTAGTTTTACAGATAGATGTAAAGGGGTGTCATATAATTGACATTATGGAGACGTGGCTCCAAGGTGAGCAAGGATGGGAACTAAACATTGAGGGCTATTCAGTGTTTGGGAAGGACAGACGGAAAGGAAAAAGTGGTGGAGTTGTATTGTCGATTAAAGATGATATTGATACGATATTGAGGAAAGATATTAGCATAGATGATGTGGAATCTGTATGGTTTGAATTAAGAAACAACAAGGGACAAAAAACATCGGTGGGGGTGTTATACAGACCACCAAACTGTCATGGTAATGTTGGAAAAAGCATTAGACAAGAGATCAGAGATGCATGTGTTAAAGGAACATCTGTGATTATGGGTGACTTTCATCTGCACATAGATTGGGACAGTCAAATTAGTCGCAGTACAATAAGAGGAGGAATTTCTGGAGTGCATTTGGGTTTTCTGGAGCAGTACACTGAGGAATCAACAAGGGAGCAGGCCATCTTGGACTGGGTGTTGTGCAATGAGAAAGGATTAGTTGGCAATCTAGTTGTGAGAGAACACTTGGGGACGAGTGACCATAATATGGTAGAATCCTTTGTCAAGGTGGATAATGATGCAGTTGATTCTGAGACCAGGGTCCTGAACCTCAATAAAGGTAACTATGATGGTATGAGGCATGAATTGGCCATGACGGACTGGGAAACATTACTGAAAGGAAAGACAGTGAACAGGCAATGGCAGGCATTTAAAGAACGAATAGGTGAACTCCAGAAGTTGTTTATTCCTGTTTGGCGTAAGAGTGGTAAGGGAATTGTCGCCAAACCATGGCTTACAAAGGAAATTAGAGACAGGAATCAGATTCAAGGAAGAAGCGTACAAATTGGCAAGAAAAAGCAATAGGCCTGAGGATTGGGAGTAGTTTAAAATTCAGCAAAGGAGGATCAAGGGATTGATTAAGAGGAGAAAAACATAAAAACTGACTGTAAAAGTTTCCATAGATATGTAAAGAGAAAAGGATTGACAAAAACGAATGTAGGCCCCTTACAATCAGAAGCAGGAAAATTCATAATGGGGAATAAAAAAATGGTTCAGGAATTAAATTTGTTAGTAGAGAAATGTTTTTTGGGGAAATTGATGGGATTGAATGTGGATAAATCTCCAAATCCTCATAATCTTCATCCCAGAGTACTTAAAGAAGCGGCCCTGGAAATAGTAGATCAATTGGTCGCTATTTTCCAGAATCCCTACAAATTCGAGGGTAGCTAATGTAAGCCCACCATTCAAAAAGAGAAGTAAAGAGAAAACAGGGAACTACAGACCAGTGAGCCTAACGTCGGTACCGGGGAAGTTGCTAGAGTCTATTATCAAGGATTTCATAACTCAACATTTGGAAGGGAGTGGTATAAACAGATGAAGTCAACACGGATTTACAAAAGAAAAATCATGCTTGATGAATCTATTGGAAATTTTTGAGAATTCAACTAGTAGAATAGACCGAGGAGAACCAGTGGGTGTGGTTTATTTAGACTTTCAGAAAGCTTTCGACAAAGTCTCACATAACAGACTACGATGTAAAGTTAAAGTACGTGGGATTGTAGGTAATGTCTTGAGACGGATAGAAAGCTGGTTAGCAGATAGGAAACAAAGAGTTGGCGTAAATACATCATTTTCTGATTGGCTGTCAGTGACTAGTGGGGTTCCACAGGGATCTGTGCTAGGACCCCAACTGTTCACATTATATATTAATGATCTGGAAGAGGGAGCTGAATGTATTATCACCAAATTTGCAGATGATACAAAGTTGGGTGGAAGGGTGAGCTGTGAGGAGGATGCAGAGATGCTTCAGCATGATTTGGACAGGCTGAATGTGTGGGCATGTGCAAGGCAGATGCAGTATAATGTGGATAAATGTCAGGTTATCCACTTTGGTGGCAATAATAGGAAGACAGATTATTACTTGAATGGATGTAAATTGGGAGAGGTAGATACTCAATGAGACCTTGGAGTCCTCGTGCATCAGTCATTGAAAGTAAGCGTGCAGGTGCAGCAGGCTGTAAAGAAGGCAAATGGTATGTTGGCTTTCATAGCGAGAGGATTTGAGTATAGGGATAGGGATGTTTTGCTGCAATTGTATAGGGCGCTGGTGAGGCCACACCTGGAGTATTGTGTGCAGTTTTGGTGTCCCCTTATCTGAGAAAGGGTGTCCTTGCTATAGAGAGAGTACAGCGAAGGTTTACCAAGCTGATTCCTGGGATGGCAGGTCTGTCATATGAGGAGAGACTAAGTCAGTTAGGGTTACATTCACTGGAGTTTAGAAGAATGAAAGGGGATCTCATAGAAACTTATAAAATTCTAACAGGGTTAGAAAGGGTAGATTCAGAAAGATTTTTCCCAATGGTGGGGCAGTCCAGAACTGGGGGTCATAGTTTGAAGGTAAGGGGTAAACCCTTTAGAACTGAGATGAGGAGACATTTCTTCACTCAGAGGATGGTGAATGTGTGGAATTCACTGCCGCAGAATGTAGTTGAGGCCAAATGTTGTCTGATTTCAAGATAAAATTAGACATAGCTCTTGGGGCTAAAGGGATCAATGGATATGGGGGAAAGGGGGGTTCACGATATTGAATTCGATGATCAGCCATGATCAAAATGAATGGTGGAGCAGACTCAAAGGGCCAAATGGCCTACTCCTGCTTCTAGTGTCTATGTTTAAAGTGGAGCCTCTGATCCTGGCCCATAACTTTGGTTTTCCTGATACTGATTATCTTCTTTCAGACATGAGAGAACCAATCGTCCAGCTGTTGCAAAGGAATTTCAGTATGGGGTCTCAATGAAGCCTCATCAGCAAACAGCAACTCACAGACTAGGACTTGTTTTGCTTTCATCTTAGCGCAGTTGGCTGGGTCATGTGAGCCACTGCAGTCTTGCTAAATTGAGCAGCTTGTCATCTTCTCTGGCATGCAGGTCAACACCCTCATTTGGGCCACAGAAAGCATGAAATAGCAATATGGAAAAAAATTGCCAAAGAGAGTTGGTGCCAGGTCGTAACTCTGCTTTATCCTGCTGATGATCTTGAAAGCAGCTGATTTTGTCCTTATTTTGTTATTAATGGACGTGTGAGAATTCAAAAAGAAGGTAGAAAAACTAGCATAAGGGCACTTTATCTGAATGCTCGTAGCATTCAAAACAAGGTAAATGAGTTGGTGGCACAAATCATTGCGAACAAGTATGATTTGGTGGCCTTTACAGAGACATGGTTCCAGTATGGTCACAACTGGCAGTTAAATATCCAGGAGAATCAGACTGATTGGAGGGACCGACAGGAAGGTAGGGGAGGTGGTGTAGCTCTGATATTTAAGGATGACATCAGGGTGGTAGTAAGAGATGATATAGGTTCTATGGAAAAGAAGGTTGAATCCATTTGGGTGGAAATTAGAAATAGTAAGGAGAAAAAGTCACTGATAGGCGTAGTCTTTAGGCCACCAAATAATAATATCATGGCGGGGCGAGAAAGAAACAAATAACTGATGCATGTAAAAATGGTACAGCAATTATCATGGGGGATTTTAATCTACATATCAATTGGTCAAACCAGGTCGGTCAAGGCAGCCATGAGGAGGAGTTCATAGAATATATCCGCGATAGCTTCCTTGAACAGTATGTAATGGAACCTACAAAGGAGCAAGCTATCCTACATCTGGTCCTGTGTAATGAGATCGGAATAATTAATGATCTTGCAGTTAGGGATCCTCTCAGAAGAAGCGATCACAGTGTGGTTGAATTTAAAATACAGATGGAGCGTGAGAAGATAAAATCCACTACCAGTGTTTTGTGCTTCAACAAAGGAGACTACAATGGGAAGAGGGAGGCGTTGGCTAAGGTAGACTAGGAACAAAAACTTTATGGTGGGACAATTGAGGAACAGTGGAGGACTTTCAAAGTGATCTTTCATAGTGCTCAGCAGACTTAGATAGCAGTGATAAAGAAGGATTGTAGAAAAAGAGATAATCAGCCATGGATATAAAGGAGGGTATCAAACTGAAAGAAAATGCATACAAAGTGGCAAAGATTAGTGAGAACCTAGAGGATTGAGAAATCCTTAAAGGTCAACAGAAAGCTTCGAAAAAAGCTATAAAGAAAAGTAAAATGGATTATGAGAGTAAATTAGCTCAGAATATAAAAACAGATAGCAAAAGTTTCTACAAATATATAAAACGAAAAAGAGTGGCTAAAGTAAACATTGGTCCTTTAGAGGATGAGAAGGGGGATGTAATAACTGGAAATAAGAAAATAGCTGAGGCATTGAACAGGTATTTTGTGTCGGTCTTCACAGACACAAATAACATGCCAATTGGTCAAACCAGGTCAGTCAAGGCAGCCATGAGGATGAATTCATAGAATATATCCGCGATAGCTTCCTTGAACAGTATGTAATGGAACCTACGAAGGAGCAAGCTATCCTACATCTGGTCCTGTGTAATGAGATCGGAATAATTAATGATCTTGCAGTTAGGGATCCTAGAAACATACCTAGAAAATATCATCATCACTAAAGAGGTAGTGTTGGGCAAGCTAATGGGGCTAAAGGTAGACAAGTCTCCTGGTCCTGATGGAATGCATCGCAGGGTTCCAAAAGAGATGGCAGGAGAAATAGCAAATGCACTCGTGGTAATTTACCAAAGTTCGCTGGACTCTGGGGTGGTTCCTGCAGATTGGAAAACAGCAAATGTGACGCCACTGTTTAAAAAAGGAGATAGACAAAAGGCGGGTAACTATAGGCCGGTTAGCTTAACTTCTGTAGTAAGGAAAATACTTGAATCTATCAAGGAAGAAATAGCGAGACATCTGGATATAAATTGTCCCATTGGCAAGACACAGCATGGGTTCATGAAGGGAAGGTCATGTTTGACTAATTCGGTGGAATTCTTTGAGAACATTACATGTGCAGTGGACAATGGGGAACTTGTGGATGTGGTGTATCCACAAATCCAGGAGGCATTTATCAAGGTGCCACACCAAAGACTGCTACATAAGATAAAGGTGCACAGTGTTACAGGTAATGTATTAGCATGAATAGAGGATTGGTTAACTAACAGAAAGCAAAGAGTGAGGGTAAAGGGGTGTTTTTCTGGTTGGCGATCAGTGACTAGTGGTGTGCCTCAGGGATCAGTGTTGGGACCGTAATTGTTCACGACTTACATGGATGATTTGGAGTTGGGGACCAAGTGTAGTGTGTCAAAATTCGCAGATGACACTAAGGTGAGTGGCAGAGCAAAGCGTGCAGAGGATGCTGAAAGTCTGCAAAGGGATATAGATATTCTAAGTGAGTGGGTAAGGGTCTGGCAGATGAAGTACAATGTTGGTAAATGTGAGGTCATCCATTTTGGTAGGAATAACAGCAAAATAGACTATTATTTAAATGGTAAAAAATTGCAGCATGCTGCTGTGCGGAGGGATCTGGGTGTCCTTGTGCAAGAATCACAAGGAGTTGGTTTGCAGGGTCAACAGGTAATTAAGAAGGCAAATGGAATTTTGTCCTTCATTGCGAGAAGGATGGAGTTTAAAAACAGCGAGTTGCAGCCATATAAGGTGCTGGTGAGGCCACACCTGGAGACAGTTTTGGTCTCCTTACTTGAGAAAGGATATACTGGCAGTGGAGAGGGTGCAGAGGAGATTCACGAGGTTGATTCCGGAATTGAGAGGAATGGCTTATGAGGAGAGACTGAGTAGACTGGGGCTATACTTGTTGGAATTCAGAAGAATGAGGGGAGATCTTACAGAAACATATAAGATTATGAAGGGAATAGATAAGATAGAAGCAGGGAAGTTGTTTCCACTGGCAGGTGAAACTAGAACTAGGGGGCATGGCCTCAAAATAAACGTAAGCAGATTTAGGACTGAGTTGAGGAGGAACTTCTTCACACAAAGGGTTGTGAATTTGTGGAATTCCCTGCCCAGTGAAGCAGTTGAGGCTACCTCATTGAATGTTTTTAAGACAAGGATAGATACATTTTTGAACAGTAAAGGAATTAAGGGTTATGGTGAGTGGGCGAGTAAGTGGAGCTGAGTCCACAAAAAGACCAGGTCTTATTGAATAGTGGAGCAGGCTCGTGGGGCCAGATGGCTTACTCCTGCTCCTAGTTCTTATGTTCTTATATCCTAATTGCAATTAATTGAACTGTGCCTGTATTCGTAGAAAGAAGAAATAATGCACAGGAGTCTGGGAAGGTAGCCTATTTTCCACAGCAGTTTAAAGTTTATTTATTTATTAGTCACAAGTAAGGCTTACATTAACACTGCAATGACGTTACTGTGAAATTCCCCTAGTTGCCACAGTCCAGCGCCTGTTCGGGTCAATGCACCTAACCAGCACGTCTTTCAGAATGTGGGAGGAAACCGGAGCATCCAGAGGAAACCCACGCAGACACAGAGAGAACGTGCAAACTCCACACAGACAGTGACCCAAGCCGGGAATCGAACCCGGGTCTCTGGTGCTGTGAAGCAGCAGTGCTAACCACTGTGCCACCCACAGTTTATCTCTCATAGAGAGTACATCTCTGCTGAAAAATTCAAGGGCCTTAGTGAGGTCTATGAAGATAACGTAGAGCGATCTGTGCTATGCTTGACCATAGAACCATAGAAAATTACAGCTCAGAAACAGGCCTTTTAGCCCTTCTTGTCTGTGCCGAACCATTTTTTGCCTAGTCCCACTGACCCGCACTTGGACCATATCCCTCCACACCCCTCTCATCCATGAACCCGTCCAAGTTTTTCTTAAATGTTAAAAGTGACCCCGCATTTACCACTTTATTCGGCAGCTCATTCCACACTCCCACCACTCTCTGCATGAAGAATTTGACATTTCTCCTAAAACTGCTGAAGGGAGAAAATCATGTCAACTGACGATCTATCAGCTCCGAAACCATATTGAGACTCAGGGTAGAAACATGATGCTCGGGTCTGCAATCTGGTCAGAGCAATGTAAGCAACTACCTTTCCATATACTTAACAAGTAGATGCCTCTTTCATGCAATAACACCCAAGGGCAGAGTTCAGTGTCAAAGCGGGATCATCTGCACATCACCATTTATAACATTGCACTTACTGCTTATGAGAAAAGAGATCAGAGGAATGCTGACTGGCTTGAGGTATCATGACAATGGATCACAGCCCCGAATTACGCATGTATATATTGAAAATTTAGTTCAAAGTCATGTTTTTTTTAAAAAGGACATACAAACAAAAATTGGCTGAGACTGTAAAGTAACCACTTGCTGGAATTCCTATTCCTTAACCAACTAGTTCAGAAGCTGATTACCATCTCAACAGTAACTAGCTCCTGAGTTATATCCCAGACTGTGAATAGGGTGCAAGTTTAAAGAAAGTAGTTTTGAGTAAAACATGTGTGTTTTCCCCCTTCAAGGAATAGACAGGAAAAGGGTTAAAAACCAACTACAACCCTGGTTTCTTTGTACTAGTCAGGTGTTCTATTTCTACTGTGCATTGTGAAGGTCACAGTTGAACAACATCCACTAAGCATTCCTGAGCTTGAAGGTTAAAAAAAAACTCACTCCTTGACTGCTGAAAGCAAGTCACAAGTCAACAAAGCCATTGTTGAAAAGGGAACCTGTCAAACCAAGAATTTCCAAACCAACTGTTCAACTGCAAAGTCAATGCTACTGGAATCACCCAGCTTAAAAACTGCAACGTTTCACCATGTACTCCTCATGGAAAAGCCAAAGACTGATGCGTATATAATTTTTAACTTTTATTTTTTGACTCATTTCTGATCTGTGTACATGCTTGTTTTTCCTCCCATTTTGATAATAAACTTTCTTTAACTTAAGAAAAGCCAAGTTAAATTGACTCCTTTAAAAATATTACTACATTTGGACCAGGAAAAGGTATCCATCAGGGAAGAGATCCTTTTTATATTAACCTTGTTGTAACCAATCAAGGGTGTTGAATAAAGAAGGGCGATCCAGTTCATTCCTCCTCACTCAGGAGCATAACAATTTGAGGATATCTCATCTGGAATCAGAACAAATTTGGGGGATTTTGTGCAGAAACCAGTCATAACGGAGGCTTAGTAGACTGAAATGGAGTCAACAGTTGTTGAGTCACTGCAATCCCCTTTGTTTTGTATTATGTGACTCTATTTGCATCTCACATTTCTTGAGGCACAAAATCTTTCAAATCAACAAAGACATAAGAGGTCATGGAGATGGCGCAATAGTGATGGTTTTCTACTTTAACGATTCAAGTGGAATATGCCATTATTTCCTAAGGCTTTACCATTGGCAAGATAGTCAATGGTCTTGCTGAGCTCTGCTGTCGTGGGCTCACTCTCTAGCTCCTTTATCATAGGAATGTTTGGAATGGTGTTGAGAGATTCTTCAGTGACATTGTCCATTGCATAGAGTTTGAGGTAATACTCCACCAACCTGCTTCCTAGGTTCAGTGTTGATCATCACAGACTTTAATTCTTCAATATGTCATATGTCCATGACATATTAAGGAATGAAAAGAGCAACGGACTCATCAGCAACCAAATCAGCTATCTTAAAACAAAGACTGTGATGATTAACACTGAACCTAGGAAGCAGGTTGGAGTACTGAAGACAAATAACAAATGGACAATTCAACTGAGAAGCAGACTGAATATAGATGGTTCAGAGGGACAATGAAAAATCAATTAAGAGAAGCAGAGACAATATGAAAGAGATTGGCAGCTGACATGAAGGGAATTCTAAAGTCTTCTACAGGCATGTAAATAGTAGAAAGTGCATTTGAGCGGAGCCAGATATGTATCAACAAGGGGATTTAAGCATGGAGAAGGGGGCATAACTGAGGTATTAAAAGAATACTTTGCATCTGTCTTTTTTTCGCACAAGCAGAACTGCTGAATTACTATTCAGTTGAGATTGTTGCTGCGCAGGTCATGATGAGAGAGGAGGTAATTGACACTTGAAGGGTTTAAAATTGATATGGGAAAATAGGACGTATAGGATAACCTGTCAGTACTTAAAGTTGAGAAGACACCAGGATAAAATGAGGTAAATCCGATGATACTTGGGGAAGCGAGAGTGGAAATCGCAAAAGCACTGACCATAATTTTTTACTTTTCATTAGACTCCAAAATGGTGTAAGAGGTCTGGAGAATTGCAATGTATACCCTTGTTCAAAAAAAGATAAAGGGAAGCCCATCATCTACAGGTTAGTAAGTTTAACTTTGGTGGTAGAGAAGCTTCTAAAAAAAACAATAAAACAAGTAGAAACAATAATCTGGAGCAAAATTAAGAATCACTTGGGCAAATGCAGATTAATTAAGAAAAGCCATCATGGATTTTTTTGAGAGAAAATCAAGTTTAATTAACTTGCTGGAGTGTTTCAAAGAGATAACAGAGGGAGTTGATGAGGGTCTGGTTGCTAATGTGTATTTGATAAAAATGTTGCGTAACAGACTTGTGAGCAAAGTTATAGCTCCTGGAATAACAGGGACAATAGCAACATGGATACAAAATTATTTGAGTGACAAGAAACAGACAGCAGTGGTTAATGGATGACAGTAGTGGTTAATGGATGTTTTTCACACTAAAGAATATTTGTAGAGGAGCTCCCCAGCTTGACTGCCAATGTTCAGCTGGACTGTGATCGTGTGCAATGAATAATGGAGATCTATGGCCAGTTTCCAAACAATAATGCTCCCACCACCCCATCCTTGAATCATAAGAGGGGCTCTAACCTTTACACCTGATTCATGACTCATGCCAGGAACCCTGCAACAAATGCAGAGGTCCAATACCATGAGAGGTATGCTGAAACGGAGTTCTCAATGAGCAAATCATAGATATCTCGAACCAACCTAATTAAGTTCTGAAGGGATTCAATCTTTTGCAATTCTCATATAGTCACACATTAGCCTCCAGATTAATGGTCATTTGCTGTATCCTTCACAATTGTGTTACTGGTATTAAGCCTTGCACCACAGTAGGAAGGTGTGCAAGAAATTAAAAAAGAAAGGGCCAAATAAGAGGACCAAGATAATGACAAGGTCAAGCTCTGCTGCAAACTGCATGAACAAATGCAACCAATTATTGAGGAATGAATCTCCAATGCAAATCATCTGCTCAACAAACGAACAATTCTATTATTTGATCTACTCCTTCCACATAACTTCCAAAATGTTTTCTATCCTTGGACCCCATGGTTTTCCTCTTGCTTAAGTATGAACGTGAAAATCAACATTGATGAAAAACAAAACTAACCTCTTTATCTGATCAGGTTAATGAGATTTTCATGGAGCAATGCACTTGCTATTAATTACCTCTGTGCAGTGCCATCAAGCAACTTGGTGCACTTCTTCCTGTCTTTGAATATTCAGGAATACCAGATATTCAAGCTTTAGATGAGGCAAGCTATCATCAATAATGGGACCAGTGTCGCCAAGCTGCTTGTTTAATGATTATAAACAGTAGGTACTGTTTTATCTCACAAATTATACACTCCTGCTTGATCACTACATTTGTTAAAAAATAACATACTCCTGTAATACATGAGTGCGCTGACAGAGCATATCACTTAACTGGCCTGCATGCTTCCACTATCACAAACTATCAATATGAAAATCAACATCAATGAAAAAATATATAGCCTCTTGATCAGGCCATTTTACTTCTATATCAAATCGATGTTGATTTTCATTCCTGTAGGCAGGCTGGTCACATTTGATCTTATTAACATTTTATAATAGTTTCTCAATCATATTTATCATTCTAAAGTAACAATGTTGCAATGATTTAAAGGGCTCTGTAAAATTTATAATAAAACATGAGTATTCTAATCAATTTATCATTTTATACTGTTTAAATTGTCTAATAATACATAATTGTTATGAGCACCTGTTCATGAAGGCATTTTAGATCCTTCAGTCTTAAGTCCCAGAAATCAATCTCTTCTCTAGGCAAAGGGTTCAAACCATCCAGCAAAGCTTGTGCTGAATCCTTGTTTAATACATCTTTGACTTGATGTGTCCAATCAATGACGACAGATTCAATAGCATGTAAAGTGGCACCATCTACTTGAATGGTTGAGCTGGGAATTTTAAAAAATATACATTAAAATGCAGATAGCTTACCATTGTCACTCTTGAGCAATTTCAACTGAGAGCATGGTACAATTATGAGTAGAAAACCTTAGTTCCTATCACTGAAAGATGTTCATTTAACCACCATGTGATGTCAAGCTTGAAGGTGGTGAACCTGAAAAGTAATAGTGAGCTGCAAAGTGTCACGGGCGAGACGTGACAGAAAATATAGTACTCAACTGGACTTTTTTCTCTGCTGTTAAAAATGGTGAATTGCTGAAATAACAAACAGTTTCGCCAGTCATCTGATGCCTCGCAGCAGTTTCAAGGTAACATGGCCACTGCAATCTGAAGTCTGCTCCAGCTACCTCTGCACAAAGGAAAACTTTTGCAAGACGTAAGTTCCCATAATGGTGCTAATGGCAAAGACGTTGTCAGACCTAACACCACAGATTCAACAAAGATAGCATCAGTTAGTTAACCTGATATAACGGACAGAATTTTACGACCTCTTTATGACAGGAAAACATCATAAAATCAGGCGTAAAGTGGCTAGCGCAAACGGCGTCCGTTTTCGCGTCTGCCACAAAATGGGTGAGAGGTCAATTAATTTATTTAAATGTAGATTTCAATGTGTTTAGCGAGCCTGGCGTTCAATCGTCTGGGCTCGCTTGCCTTTATGGCCTCACCAGGGGAGGTTCACCAGGAGGGGGCCGCGATCGGTCTGGGCGGCAGGGAGGAACTGCATCTCGGGCCGCTGGCCCCCACGATTGCAGGGGTGCAGAGAGGGAGCTATTTGTGGCTGAGCTCTCTCCCTGTCTGTCAGACCCCTGCCACTGTTGATGTGCATGTGCAGCATCAAAGGTCTGCAATATGCACAATACTTCCCTCTACAAGTTAAGCCCCCCGGCAGCCTCTCTGGCTAAAACTGACTAACCCATCTTTTCAGTGACAGAATGCATAAGATTGGGCAAGAAAACTCGTCTGAAAAATGGATCTGGAACTCTCCCATTTTCAGACTAGCTGGACACTTAGAATTCCCATAAAATTCCCAATGTTTCCAAAAACAAAAGGAGTCTCAACTCCAATTAAACATGTAGAAGTTGGCTGCAGAGCACTCAGGCGCCATTGTGCAGGGCACCCCTATCTACCAATGCACAGGAGGACATCCTCCCATCCCCGCCCTCATCATCGGCAGCATTACTACCCTCCATACCAACAGGGATCCCCTGGCAGATCCCTGACATGCCCCCCCACTCCTCCCCACCCCATCCTGGTCATGAATCTCTCCTTGGCCCACCTTTGCATAGCCCCCCCACTGCACAAACCCCCTTTGCATAGCCCCATCTGCATGAATCCAAGCTTGCATAGCCCCCCTGCACGACACTACCCTGCACGAACCATCCTCTTGCATAGACCCCCTGCACAAAACCCCCCCTTGCATTGCCCCCCCACACTAACCCTCCTTGCAGAGATCCCCTACATAAGCCCCCCGTGCATATCCTTACCGCCTACATAGCCCCACCCACTCAGACTCCACTCCCATGGCAATGCCTTTGCACACTGATGGTGCCCAACCAGGCACTACCAGGGTGCCAGGTGGGCACTGCCAGGGTGCCAGGTGGGCACTGCCAGGCTGACACTGCCCGATGTCTAGAATTCAGAATCTACTAATAACCATGAAATCATTGTTGATTGTCAGAAAAACCCATCTGGTTCACTAATGTCCGTTAGAGAAGGAAATCTTCCATCCTCACCTGGTCTGGCTTCGGGCAACAAGGGATGGAAATAAATGCTGGCCACTCAGCGACGCCCATGTCCCATGAATGAACATATAAAAAATACCCCTGACCACCTGGGGGTCTCAATGGCTTTTGGACCCCTGGCGTAGCCATGGCACCTGGTCCTCATTACTGCAGAGTAGTGATTCTCACTGGTGTAACATTTCACCAGCGAGGGGGAAGATTCCATGAGGTCAGAAGAAGCTGTGTGGGAGCAGGTAAGTCCTTTTAACTTACCTTAGTTTTATGTAAATATGCTTTGCGTCCTTTCTGAGTGCTAAGCCATTCTCCCCAGCTAAACAGGGCTGGGAGGATACGAAATAGACATGAATTGGTTTTTTTGCCTCTCACGCAACCTTCCCAGCTCACCACACTGATCGACCAGTGTGGCGAGCCGGTAAGATTGCACCAATGGACTTTTGAACCAGGGTTCCCTTCTTGGATCTTCCCATCCAATTTATCAACTGGAATCGTAACACTGTTTAAATTCCTTTTTCCATACTTCATGGAATCAACTGTTACTTTACAAGTGACAAATTCCACGTTCTGACTACTCAATAAACTTGCCTTATCTCCCCTTCAGATCTTTTGGCAATTATTTTAAATCTATGACCGTCATATTAGGGTTAATATGGGAATGGGGAAACTGTGTCGCCCACATTATGATGTAGAGAGTCACAAGAGATTAGTAGACTATAGTCGGGAATTAGGTAGAAGTTGACATAAAGATAGCAACTAGTCAGGAATCTTATATAAAAGCAAAATACTACAGATGCTGAAAATCTGAAATAACAGAAAATGCTGGATTAACTCCACAGGGCTGACAGCATCTGTGGAAAGAACTGTTGAAAGATCATTTAGATCTGAAATGTTAACTCTGTTTCTTTCAAATGCTGACAGACCTGTATCTTATATATATGTGTATAAGTATTATCAATAAACAATTATTATTCAACCATACAAGTCTCTATATCTCTTCATGAGACAACATACAACCTTACAACATGATTGCAGCAGGTGGAAGACCCCAACATCCCTAAGAATGAAGTAATCTTCAGTCTGACCTGAGAGAAGTGCACCTCGCATGAACACCTTGTGGTAAACCACTGTTATCTGTTATCTGTTGTGGTTAACCACTGTTAGTTAGTGTCTATTATTACCTGTATATGTGACACATCCCTGTCGGTTGCGCCCAAGACTCCTCCCCCTGGTCCGAGTATAAAGGCGATGGCTCCTCCCTCTAGCCTTTAGTACAGACCAGATCTCCGACAGGGATGGCTCCAAGTTCTTGTCAATAAAAGCCTATTTGTCTTGCATACAACTCGTCTTTGCTTGATTGATGGTGCATCAATTTTATTAACAAGATTTTTAAAATGGAGCAGATGTTAAAACCCGACAGACTGAATCTGGATCCTCAAACTGTAGGAGCATCAAACACGTTTGATCACTGGCTGAAATGCTTCGAAGACTACATTGACGCCTCACTGCTGTCCGTACAGATGCCGACAAACTACGAGTGCTCCACGGCCGGGTAAGCGACGTAGTATATTCTACGATTCGGGACGCGGAAAATTACAAGGATGCTATCGAACTTTTAAAGGGCCAGTATAACAAATGGCCTAATGAAGTCTACGCGAGACATCTCCTAGCTATGTGCAGACAGCAGCCAGGAGAATCAGTTGACCAATTCCTGCGCGCGTTGCGACTGCTTGCCCGGAACTGCAACTGCAAGTCTGTGACTGCCACCCAATACACAGAGGATTTAATCAGGGATGCCTTTGTCACGGGCATCGGGACGATCTATATCCGACAACGGCTACTGGAACAGGGTGCGCTGGACTTAAAGGAAACAGTGGAACTGGCCGAATCCTTAGAGGTGACCTCCCAATATCTCGAGGCCTACTCACCTGACCACGTGGGCGCATCGTGGACACCGCAGCCGTTGCTGCCCCTGTACTCGGGAGGGCCACAGACCTACGCCGCTCCACGTCTCACCGGTGATCTGACTGCTGCAGCAGCCTCTGGAGGCCCGAAGTGCTACTTCTATGGCCTGGGTAAGCATCCCCGACAACGCTGCCCGGTGAGGGAGTCGTTTTGCTCCGCGTGTGGGAAGAAGGGACATTATGCTAAAGTCTGCCGTAAGTCCACCTCCAAATCCACGAGCGCCGCGTGTGACCCACGGGGGCCACCATCTTGGACGACCCCGGCCGCGTGCGACCCGCGGGGGCCACCATCTTGGATTACTCCGGCCGCGTGCGACTCGCGGGGGCCGCCATCTTGGATGACATCATCGGCCGCCATCTTGGACGACTTCGGCTGTGAGCGACCAGCAGGGGCCGCCATCTCCTACCTCATCAGCCACCTATGGCTATCTGCAAGATTCACCGGTGGCGTCGGTTACCCTGGACCAGTCCAAGCCTCATCGACTCGCCAAGTCCATGATGGACATCGAGGTAAACGGGCACAGGGAGCATTGTTTGTTTGACAGTGGGAGTACGGAGAGCTTCATTCACCCTGATACGGTGCATCGATACGCCCTTTCCATGCGGCCCGTCAAGCAAACGATCTCCATGGCATCGCAGTCCCGCTCTGTAAATGTCCTCGGGTGCTGCGTGGTGACCCTGAAGGTGTGGGGCACAGTATACGATAACTTCAGGTTCCTCGTGCTGCCACATCTCTGCGCTGCTGTACTCCTGGGGCTAGATTTCATGACCCATCTGGAGAGTGTCACTATACAGTATAATGGGCCTTTTCCCCGCTCTCCGTCTGCAATCAGCGGCATCTAAATTGCCCCCCGCGCACCACCTGCAGTCTCTCGACCCTTAAAATCGCCCTCCCTCCTTGTTTGCGAACCTCACTCCTGACTGCAAGCCCATTGCCACCAAGAGCAGGCGGTATAGTGCTGGAGACAGGGCCTTTATCAGGTCCGAAGTCCAGCGGCTCCTCAAGGAAGGGATCATTGAGGCCAGTACCAGCCCCTGGAGAGCACAAGTGGTAGTCGTTAAGACTGGGGAGAAACACAGAATGGTCATTGACTACAGTCAGACCATTAATCGATACACGCAGCTGGACGCGTACCCTCTCCCCCGCATATCTGACATGGTCAATCAGATTGCACAATATCGGGTGTTCTCCATCATTGACTTGAAGTCGGCATACCACAGCTCCCTATCCGCCCAGAGGACCGCCGATATACGGCGTTCGAGGCGGATGGTCGCCTTTACCACTTCCTTAGGGTCCCTTTTGGCGTCACCAACGGGGTCTCGGTTTTCCAGCGCGAAATGGACTGAATGGTAGACCAGAACGGGCTGCGGGCCACCTTCCCGTACCTGGATAACGTCACCATCTGCGGCCATGACCAGCAGGACCACGATGCCAACCTCCACAGATTGCTGCACACGGCTAGCCTCCTTAACCTGACCTACAATAAGGAGAAGTGCGTGTTCCGTACACACCGCCTCGCCATCCTCGGGTACGTAGTGGAGAATGGGGTCATCGGCCCTGATCCCGACCGTATGCGTCCCCTCCTGGAACTTCCCCTCCCCACTAGCCTCAAAGCACTGAGAAGATGCCTGGGTTTCTTCTCATACTATGCACAGTGGGTCCCCAACTATGCGGATAAAGCCCGTCCGCTCATAAAATCCACCTCTTTTCCCCTGACGGCAGAGGCCCGTCTGGCCTTCGACCGCATCAAAGCTGACATCAAAGCGTGACAAAGGCCACGATGCACGCTATAGACGAATCCATCCCGTTCCAAGTGGAGAGCGATGCGTCTGACTTCGCCCTAGCCGCCACCCTTAACCAGGCGGGCAGACCCGTGGCCTTCTTTTCACGAACCCTCCAAGGCCCCGAAACTCGACACTCCTCTGTCGAAAAGGAGGCCCAAGCCATAGTGGAAGCTGTACGGCACTGGCGCCACTATTTAGCTGGTAAACGGTTCACCCTACTCACGGACCAACGATCCGTTGCATTCATGTTCAACAATACGCAGCGGGGCAAGATCAAGAACGATAAGATATTGCGGTGGAGGATCGAACTCTCCACCTACAATTACGATATCTTGTATCGGCCCGGGAAGCTCAATGAGCCACCTGACGCCCTGTCCCGTGGAACATGTGCCAGTGCGCAGGTGGATTGGTTACAGACTCTCCACAACGACCTCTGCCACCCGGGGGTCACCAGGTTTTTTCACTTCATTAGAGCCCGTAACCTGCCCTACTCCGTTGAGGATGTCAGGTCTATAACTCAAAATTGCCAGGTCTGCGCGGAATGCAAGCCGCACTTCTACCGACCAGACAGGGCACACCTCATAAAAGCCATCTGCCCCTTCGAACGCCTAAGCATTGACTTCAAAGGCCCCCTCCCCTCATCTGATCGCAACATATATTTCCTCAATGTCATTGACGAGTATTCACGTTTCCCCTTCGCGATTCCCTGCCCAGATATGTCCTCGGCCACGGTCATCAGAACCCTGCGCAGCCTCTTCACTCTGTTCGGTTTCCCTAGCTATATCCATAGCAACCGGGGATCCTCCTTATGAGTGATGAACTGCGACGGTACCTGCTCTCCAAAGATATAGCCACAAGTAGGACTACTAGCTACACCCCCGGGGAACCGGACAGGTGGAGAGAGAGAACGCAACAGTCTGGAAGACCGTTTTACTAGCGCTATGGTCCAAAGGCCTTCCAGTCACCCGCTGGCAAGAGGTCCTACCGGAGGCACTACACTCCATTAGGTCCCTCCTGTGCACGGCAACCAATGCCACCCCCCCACGAACGGATGTTCGTGTTCCCCAGGAAGTCTTCCTCAGGAACTTCACTACCGTCGTGGCTGGCATACCTGGGCCCTGTCCTGCTTCGGACCCTTAAGTCTGACCCCCTGGTCGAAAGGGTTCAACTCCTCCACGCCAACCCCCAGTACATCTATGTGGCGTACTCCGATGGGCGGGAGGACGCGGTATCTATCCGTGACCTAGCACCCGCAGGTGACTCAGGGACCACTATGGCCCCTAACCCCTCACCCCCAATCCCCAACTTTGTCCCTACCACATCAGAACCACTATTCACTCCTCTCACCCCCGTATACAGCTCGCCTGAGCCCCAGGAGTCGTCACCACGCACTCGACGATCGGACGAGACTATGGATGACAACAACGTCCTGGCGCTTGAAACAACATCGCGACCTTGAACCTACATTGGAACCGGCACTACGGCGGTCGCAGTGGCAGAGCAAGCCTCCAGATAGACTGAACCTGTAAATATTGTACATATTGTTCATTCTGCCTCACCCCTGACGGACTCTTTTTTTTAAAACAGAGGGTGAATGTGGTAAACCACTGTTATCTGTTATCTGTTGTGGTTAACCACTGTTAGTTAGTATCTATTATTACCTGTATATGTGGCACATCCCTGTCGGCTGCGCCCAAGACTTCTCCTCCTGGTCTGGGTATAAAGGCGATGGCTCCTCCCTCTAGCCTTTAGTACAGACCAGATCTCCGACAGGGATGGCTCCAAGTTCTTGTTAATAAAAGCCTATTTGTCTTGCATACAACTAGTCTTTGCTTGATTGATGGTGCATCACACCTCAGATACATAGCTGGAGATCACCCAAGAAGCTCCATTGCAGGTGAGGCTGAAGGGTAGAAGACAGAACCACTGTCGAGCATAACAGCATTCCACCAGAGCAAGGAAGTTCCAATCAAAAGCAAAGTCAAAAGCTCTAACCAGATTGCAAAAGATGAGCGAACTCCAAAAAAGGCTGAAATAAAGTTTTTAAATTCAGCCAAGAAATCGAGTAGCACTGGCAAACTGATTGTTTTAACAAACACAGCTTGAAGAACACTGCAACCCGGATCCACGCATGAAAGGATAAAAACAAATTTGAAAGTGAGTTGGAGCAAAATTCAGCTTCATTTTGATTCTCTGAGGTTAGAACATATAAACATACCAATTAAAAGTAGTCTACTTGGCCCCTCAATCCTTTTATTTAATCATTCATGGGATATGGGCTTCATAGGGTGGGCATTTAAAAGTCAACCATATTGCTGTGGATCTGGAGTCACATATAAGCCAGACCAGCAAGGATGGCAGATTTCCTTCCCTAAAGGACATTAGTGGGCGGCACGGTAGCACAGTGGTTAGCACTGCTACTTCACAGCTCCAGGGACCTGGGTTCGATTCCCGGCTTGGGTCACTGTCTGTGTGGAGTTTGCACGTTCTCCTCGTGTCTGCGTGGGTTTCCTCCGGGTGGTCCGGTTTCCTCCCACAGTCCAAAGATGTGCAGGTTAGGTTGATTGGCCATGCTAAAATTGCCCCTTAGTGTCCTGAGATGCATAGGTTAGAGGGATTAGTGAGTAAATATGTCGGGATATGGGGGTAGGGCCTGGGTGGGATTGTGGTCAGTCCAGACTCGATGGGCCAAATGGCCTCTTTCTGCACTGTAGGGTTTCTATGATTCTAGTGAACCAGATGGGTTTTTACAACAATCGACTATGGTCTCATGGTGTCATTAGACTTTTAATTCCAGATTTTTAAAATTAAATTCAATTGAATTGACAGTGAATTCAAAGTTCACCATCTGCCAAGGTAAGATTCGAACCCGGATCGTCAAACATTACCTGGGTCTCTGGATTACAATCCAGTGACAATACCATTATACGACCGCGTGTTTCACAATTCAACAAGATTCATCGGGTAGTTCATACTCGAGCAAGCCAACCTCATTAGCCTGGCTGATCACGGTCTCAGAGAAGTGTAAAAACAAAAGGGTAATAATAGTAGAGGATTTCAACTTCTTAATATTGAGATGAACAAAGTGCAAAGGGCTTAGAGGGAATGGAATTCTTAAAGTGCATCCAGGAAAGCTATTTTAGCCAGCACATAGCAAGTCCTACAAGAGAGGGGGTTTACTGGACCTAATTTTAGGGAATGAAGCTGGGCAGATAATAGATGCATCGGTGATAATGGCCATAGGACTAGACAGGCCAGAAGTAGGAAGGATGCTCCCGACGGTGGGGATGTCCAGAACCCAGGGGTCATAGTCTAAGGATAAGAGGTAATCCTTTTCAGACTGAGATTAGGAAAAACTTCTTCACTCATGCCTGTCGAATTCACTAACACAGAAAGGAATTGAGGCCAAAAGATAGTGTTTTTTCAAGAAAGAGTTAGATATAGCTCTTGGGGTGAAGTGGGTCAAATGAGGGAAGGCGGGGTCAGTCTATTGAATTTCATGAGCCATGATCATAATAAACAGTGGAGCAAGTTCAAAGGGTCGAATGACCTAATCCTGCTCCTATTTTCAATGTTTCTATGTAACTCAGTAAGATTTAAGATAGTGATGGAAAAGGACAAAGGTGGGAAAGGAATAAAGATTCTGAATTAGGGGAAGGCCGATTTTAATATGATAAGACAGGGTGCAAACGGAGCAGCTACTTGTAGTAAAATCCACATCAGAGCATTGGCAGTCATTCAAAAAGGAAAGGGAAAGTAAAGGATCAACATGTTGCCATAAAGGTAAAGGGTGGGACGAAATAATCCAGAGAATCCTGGATGTCAAGGGAGATGCATAAGGATAAGGAAAAAAAGGAGGCTTATAGCACAAAACAGTGGATGCCGTACAGAAAATAAGTGGAGGTACTTAAAAAAGAAATTAAGAGAGCAAAGAGGTACTGGTGGGCAAATTAAAGGAAAATCCCAAGGTGTTTAAAAAGTATGTTAACCAGGTAACCAGGGAAAGAGTAGAGCCCATCAGGGACCAAAATGGTAATCTGTATGTGGAGCCAAAAGATGTAGTGAGACAAAAGAGGACATTGAGGCTAATAACAAAATTTAAAGGGAGCAAATTAAGTAGACAAAGCAGGCATGAGCATGGTAGGAACGAGGGAAGACTGATGAATTAAACTGCATTTATATCAGTGCAAGAGCCCTGACAGGTAAGGCAGATGAACCTAGGACATGGGTGGGTACATGAGACTGGGATATCATACTTATTATAGAAGCATGACTGAAGGAGGGACAGGCCTGGCAGCTCAATGTTCCGGGGTATAGATGTTACAGGAAGGATAGAAGGGGAGGCAAAAGAGAATCATAGAATCATAGAAACCCTACAGTGCAGAAGGAGGCCATTCGGCCCATCGAGTCTGCACCGACCACAATCCCACCCAGGCCCTACCCCACATATTTTACCTGCTAATCCCTCTAACCTACGCATCTCAGGACTCTAAGGGGCAATTTTTAACCTGGCCAATCAACCTAACCCGCACATCTTTGGACTGTGGGAGGAAACCGGAGCACCCGGAGGAAACCCACGCAGACACGAGGAGAATGTGCAAACTCCACACAGACAGTGAACCGAGCCGGGAATCGAACCCGGGACCCTGGAGCTGCGAAGCAGCAGTGCTAACCACTGTGCTACCGTGCCGCAGTAGGGAGGGGGAGTTGCATTTTTGATTTGGGAAAACATCACAATGGTACTTAGAGAGGATTTTCCTAAGGGATCGCCCAGTGAGGTTATTTGAGTGGAACTGAGAAATAAGGTGGTGGTGATCACTTTGATGTGATTGGCCCCCCCAATAATCAGCAGGAAATTGAAGAGCAAATATGTAGGGAGATCACAGATAGCTGCAAGAATAATAGGGTTGTAATTGTGGGGGATTTTAACTTTCCAAACATAGACTGGCACAGCCATAGTGTTAAGGGCTTGGAAGGGGAGGAATTTGTTAAGTGTGTTCAGGAAAAATTTCTCAATCAATATGTAGATGGCTAGAGAAGGGGCAAAACTCGACCTCTTCTTGGAAAGTAAGGCAGGGCAAGTGACCGAAGTGTTAGTGGGGGAGCACTTTGGGACCAGTGGTCAAAATTCTATTAGTTTTAAAATAATTATAGAAAATGATAGGTCTGGTCCACAAGTTAAAGTTCCAAAATGGGGCAAGGCCAATTTTGATAGCATTAGGCAGGAACTTTCAAAAATAGGTTGGGGGAGGCTATTCACAGATAAAGGAACATCTGGCAAGTGGGAGGCTTTCAAAAGCGAGATAACGAGAGTTCAGAGCCAGCATGTTCTTGTTAGTGGGAAGGACAAGGCTGGCAGGAGTAGGGAACACTAGGGTTATTGAGGCTCTATTCAATAAAAAGAAGGAAGCATATGTCAGGTACAGGCAGCTGGCATCAAGTGAATCCCCTGAGGAGTATAGGGGGTGTAGGAGAAGGGAAATCAGGAGGGAAAAAAGGGGACATGAGATAGCTTTGGTAGAGAAAGTAAAGGAGAATTCAAAGAGATTCTACAAGTATACCCAGGCCAAAAGAGTAACTAGGGAGAGAATAGGGCCCCTTAAAGATCAACAAGGTCATCCATGTGTGGAACCACAGGAGATGGGTGAGATCCTAAACAAATATTTCTCATCAATATTTACCATGGAGAAAGACACTGAAGCTAGGGAACTCGGGGAGGTAAATAGTGATGAGTTGAAAAGCTTCCCACATTACAGAAGAGGAGGTGCTGGAGGCCTTAAAAAGCATAAAGGTAGATAAATCCCCGGGACCTGATCAAGTGTATCCCCAAGATATTGTAGGAAGCTAGGGAAGAAATTGCGGGGCCCCAAGTGGAGATATTTGTATTATCAACAGCCACAGGTGTCGTGCCGGAAAACTGGTGGGAGGCAAATGTTGTGCCGTTATTTGAGAAAGGTGGCAGGGAAAAGCCAGGGAATTACAGACCAGTGAGCCTAACGTCAGTGGTGGGAAAATTGTTAGACGGGATTCTGAGAGACAGGGTTTACATGCATTTGGCTAGGCAAGGACTGATTAGGGATAGTCAGCACGACTTTGTGCATGGGAAATCGCGTCTTACAAATTTGAAAGTTTTTTTTGACCCATCGAGCCTGCACCAACAACTTGAGGCCCAAGTATTGATCAAAGCAAGTCATCTTTGTTGTGACGTGCCTCTTCTAACTAACCAAATGAGACCCAAGAACAGGTTACAATCATTTATTCATGGATTTAAGCATGGAGAGCACTGCCCAAGAGAAACCACTACAGCAGCACTCTCCTTTAATACATCCTTCAGCTCTAAATACAGCTCTCACAGGGAGAGCATTCTAATACAGCTCTCTTTATGTCACAAATATACACTGTTTTATCAGTACACAGGACATTGTTTAACTTCCAATCTTGTATTATTAAACCTTTCACCCAAAAGCAGGACTGTTATCTTCTCCTAGCTACAGAATATCTACTCTGATGTAAACAATCGAGGTCTTGCTGAAGGGTTCTTGCTGATCTCAGTTCCACGGTGTGTGTAAAGTTCACTCGGGGTATAAGCATTTAACTAGCACGTGCTCTTTACTCTAATGCAGGGGTGTTAGCGCTAGCCCCCCTTTTATTAAATGTATTAATTTCCTCTAACACCTTAAAACCCTTGGGTATCTTTTAGCATTAGATTAACATAATGACAAAATAGCTCAGATCAGATCATATCCATTATTCCCTTCTCTATGAAGGGAATAATGGATTTTATAGGCAGACCAAAGAAGGTAAGAAACAATTTTACACTTTGAAAACATATAATGGAAAAAGCTTTTATTAGCAAATATTAGTAAACTTTCATGCCATCATACCTGTCTGACTCTTCATCTGAACTTTCCAGATCATCAGCACTTTTTGGAAGAGCAAGAAGTGCTTTCCCTTTTAGCTGTCCACCAAATACGAAGACATCATTCTTAAGTTGTTGTGCGTGTTTCACTACATCTTCTGATACCACTTGAGGCCATTTAGTCATATTATCAGTGTTTGTGAAAAGTGCACACACCACCTAGAAGACAAGAATCATCTTGCGTTTTGAAGAATTTATAATCACACAAGCAAGAAAGCTGTAAAATACAACATACAAATTACACTACAATTTTACAGATGCATTTTGTAAATTTTGTTTCATATTCTATCAGTTTATAAAATATATCATTGGTGACAAAAAATTGTGAATTGAAGGCCTCCTTTTTAGAACACTTTGCAATAACGAGACTTGATGGATCTTTCAACGAGGCAGGCAGGGCCTGAATCCAAAAGTCCCACCCTCATTTCCAAAAGATCCCATTTTCACTGGTAGGGGAAAGGAGAAGCGCACAAACATAAATTACAGATTGGCCGGACCATTTAAACAGTGCACAAGACAGATAAGACATTTGCTCCTCTAACAGCCACCACGTACAAGGTGTATTCCACAATTTTATAGTGGCGATGTCAATATTCTTGAAGGTTGGAATAGGGTCTGTTGAAATGGTAAGCTGTGAAGTTATTTAAATTCCCTGCCCTTTAAAATTTGAAATAAAAACTGCCTGCCTGCTCTGTGAGAATGAAAGAAAAGAATTGATTCTATCAATTGATGTTTGTTGACATAACCCTAAATGCTAGCATTATTATAGGTTGACTGCTTTCATTGCCTGACATTATCACAATGGAGTGGAGGGCTTTATATTTTGATTGACAGTTCCACACGATTATTAAACGATTAGCTGATTTTGATGTGGGTTTATGAATACAAATATTTACTTCTTTAAGGATGAAGTAATGGGGGGATTTAAATATATTGAATGGGCTTATGTGAATGAGTACTTTTTTTAAATGGTGAAGTCTGTAATAGTTAAAAGTTTATTTTGTTGCCACGGAGCATGGCTCCACACGGTCAGTCAATGGTCGATACAGAGTGGGTTGGCATGGAGGGCGGCATGGTGGCGCAGTGGTTAGCACTGCTGTCTCACAGTACCAGGGGCCCAGGTTCGATTCCTGGTTTAGGTCACTGTCCGTGCAGAGTGTGCACATTCTCTCCATGTCTGCGTGGGTTTCCTCCCGGTGCTCCAGTTTCCTCCCACAGGTAGAATGTGCTGGTTAGGTGCATTGGCCATGCTAAATTCTCCGTCAGCGTACCTGAACAGGCGCCGGCTGGAGTGTGGTGACTAGGGGATTTTCACAGTAACTTTGTTGCAGTGTTAAATGTAAGCCTACTTGTGACACTAATAAATAAACTTTAAAGCTTAAAAAAACTTCAGGTGCAAGGGCAAAGGGGGCTGGACATGGGCACTAAGTTGGCATAGGAGCTATAAAGGGTTCTTGAGATGAGTTGGGGTCATGAATAGGCATAGAGGGTCTGAGGAACCATTGTGGAAGGGAGTAGAGAACCTTCAGACTTATATTTAACAAAACAACTGGGACAAAGTCCCAAAGAATGAAAGTGGACCTTTTATCAAGCCCATCTTAGCAATTGGCAAATCCCTGTGGCCAACTTCAATTTGCACCCAGCGGTAGTGGGCACAATTGTATCTCGCAACTGCCCTACCGGTAAATAAATCGCACTGAGGTATTTTCTTTTCCCCAAGGTGGATGCACCAAATTGGAAAATTCCTGACTCAAGCTATCATAAGAACATAAGAAATAGGAGCAGGAGTAGGCCATCTGGCCCTTCGAGCCTGCCCCGCCATTCAACAAGATCATGGCTGATCTGAAGCGAATCAGTTCCACTTACCCGCCTGCTCCCCATATCCCCTAATTCCCTTATCGATCAGAAAACTATCTACCCGTGATTTAAACATATTCAACGAGGAAGCCTCCACCACTTCAATGGGCAGAGAATTCCAGAGATTCACTACCCTCTGAGAGAAGAAGTTCCCCCTCAACTCTGTTCTGAACCGGCCCCCCCTTATTTTGAGGCTGTGCCCTCTAGTTCTGGTTTCCCTTCTAAGTGGAAAGAATCTCTCCACCTCTACCCTATCCAGCCCCTTCATTATCTTATATGTCTCTATAAGATCACCCCTCATCCTTCTAAACTCCAACGAGTACAGACCCAATCTGTTTAATCTCTCCTCATAAGCTACACCCCTCATCTCCGGTATCAACCTGGTGAACCTTCTCTGCACTCCCTCCAAGGCCAATATATCCTTTCGCAAATAAGGGGACCAAAACTGCACACAGTACTCCAGTTACGGCCTCACCAGTGCCTTGTACAGTTGCAGCAAGACCTCCCTGCTTTTATATTCTATCCCCCTCGCGATAAAGGCCAACATTCCATTCGCCTTCTTGATCACCTGCTGCACCTGCAGACTGAGTTTTTGCGATTCGTGCACAAGGACCCCCAGGTCCCTCTGCACAGTCGCACGATGTAATTTTTCTCCATTTAAATAATATTCCAATTTACTATTATTTCTTCCAAAGTGGATAACCTCACATTTGCTAATGTTATATTCCATCTGCCAGATCCTCGCCCACTCGCTCAGCCTATCCAAATCTCTCTGCAGACTTTCCGCGTCCTCCACGCAATTCGCTTTCCCACTCACCTTCGTGTCATCAGCAAACTTGAATACCCTAGATTCAGTCCCCTCCTCCAGATCATCTATGTAAATGGTAAACAATTGAGGCCCCAGCACCGATCCCTGCGGCACGCCACTGGTCACCAACTGCCAACCAGAAAACCACCCATTTATCCCAACTCTCTGCTTCCTGTTAGATAGCCAATCCCCAATCCACGCCAACACCTTACCCCTAACTCCGTGTACCCCAATCTTCTGCAGCAACCTTTTGTGAGGCACCTTATCGAACGCCTTCTGGAAATCTAAAAACACCACATCCACCGGTTCCCCTCTGTCAACCGCACTAGTGACATCTTCATAAAAGTCCAGTAGATTCGTCAAACACGACTTTCCCTTCATGAATCCATGCTGCGTCTGCTTGATCGAACCATTCTTATTCAGGTGCTCTGTTATTTCCTCTTTAATAATGGACTCTAGCATCTTCCCAACTACGGACGTTAAGCTAACCGGCCTGTAATTACCCGCCTTTTGTCTACTTCCTTTTTTAAACAGCGGCGTAACAGTAGCTGTTTTCCAGTCAGCCGGCACTACCCCAGAGTCCAGCGAATTTTGATAAATTACTACTAATGCATCTGCTATTACCTCAGCCATTTCTTTCAGTACCCTGGGATGCATTCCATCCGGGCCCGGGGACTTGTCTACCTTCAGTCCTATTAGTCTACCAAGCACCACCTCCTTAGTAACAGTAATTGTATTAAGGACCTCCCCTCCCACCAACTCTCGATCTCTAATATTCAGCAAACTATTTGTGTCTTCCACCGTGAAGACCGACACAAAGAACTTATTTAAAGTCTCAGCCATTTCCTCGTTTTCCACTATTAAATCCCCCCTCTCATCTTCCAAGGGTCCAACATTCACTCTAGCCACTCTATTCCTTTTTATATACTTGTAAAAACTTTTACTATCATTTTTTATATTTTGAGCTAGTTTAGTTTCATAATCTATCTTTCCTTTCTTAATCGCTTTCTTAGTCGTTCTTTGTTTTTCTTTAAAGCTTTCCCAATCTACTAATTCTCCACTATTTTTGGCCACTCTGTACGCATCTGATTTTATTTTAATACTCTCCTTTATTTCCTTCGTTATCCACGTCCGGTTATCCTTTTTCTTACAGTCCTTCTTTTTTGCCGGAATATATTTTTGCTGAGTACTTAAAAAAACTCCTTAAAAATCCTCCACTGTTCCTCAGCTGTCCTACCTACCAGTCTGCTCGCCCAGTCTACATTAGCCAATTCCACCCTCATCCTATCGTACTCCCCTCTGTTCAAGCAGAGGACACTGGTTTGGGACCCTACTTTCTCACCCTCCATCTGTATCAGAAATTCCACCATATTATGATCACTCATCCCAAGAGGATCCTTCACAAGAAGATCCTTAATCCTACCTGTCTCATTGCACAGAACCAGATCCAAGATAGCTCGCTCTCTCGTAGGTTCTGTAACATACTGTTCAATGAAACAATCCCGACAGCATTCCAAGAACTCTTCCTCAAGCCCTCCACATCCAATTTGAGTCGACCAATCAATATGTAGGTTAAAATCCCCCATGATTATTGCCGTTCCACTTTTGCATACATCCATTATTTGCTTGTTTATAGCCCTCCCCACCTCTAAGTTATTATTTGGGGGCCTATAGACCACGCCTACCAGTGTCTTTCTCCCCCTACTATTCCTTATCTCCACCCACAACGATTCCACGTTTTGCTCCTTAGAGCCTATGTCGTCTCTCACTACCGTCCTGATATTATCCTTTATTAACAAAGCTACCCCACCTCCTTTTTCTACCTGTCTATCCTTCCTAAATGCCTGATAACCCTGTACATTCAGTTCCCAGTCCCGGTCACCCTGCAACCACGTTTCTGTGATGGACACTAGATCATATTCATTTGTATGGATTTGTGCCATCAACTCATTTACTTTGTTTCGAATGCTTCGTACATTCAGACAAAGTGTCTTTATGCCAGCCTTTATCTGGACCCGGTTTGTTGAAGCGCTACTAACATCTCCCAAGCCCTCTCCTCCTTTAGCTAGTTGTTTATTCACTATACTCCTGGCATTAGAGTAGACACCTCTCAATCCTATGGTCTGACCTCTCCCCTTCTCTGTTCCCAGTCCACCTGCCTTCTTGCACTGCCTATAACCCTTCTCTGTTTGCGAGCTACCTTCCTCACTCTCAGTCACGTCGCTTTGATCCCCTCCCCCCAACCTATCTAGTTTAAACTCTCCCCAGTTGCCTTAGCCAACCTTCCTGCCAGGATATTGGTCCCCCTGGGATTCAAGTGCCACCCGTTTTTAGTATACAGGTCACACCTGCCCCTAAAGAGGTCCAAATGGTCCAGGAACCTGAATCCCTGCCCCCTGCACCATTCCCTCAGCCACACATTCATCCTCCACCTCACTCCATTCCTTTCCTCACCTTCCCATGGCACAGGCAGCAATCCCGAGATTACTACCTTTGCTTTCCTCCTTCTCAGCTGTCTCCCTAATTCCCTATACTCTTTTTTCATGTTCCCTTCCCCCTTCTTACCCACATCAGCGGTACCAATATGTACCGCTACCTCCGGCTCCTCTCCCTCCCACCTCAGGATTTCTGGGACTCGCCCAGCGACATCCTGGATCCCAGCCCCAGGGAGGCAGACCACCATGCGAGACTCCCGCCTGCCTCCGCAAAATCGCCTGTCCGTCCCCCTGACTGTCGAGTCCCCGATTAATACCGCCTTCCTCCTCCTTTCCTTAGCCCTCTGAGTTACAGGGCCGAACTCCACCCCGGAGACACGGCCACTGCTGCTTCCCCCAGATGGGCTGTCCCCCCCAACAGTACTCAGACAGGAGTACTTGTTATGTCGGGTCACTTCCACCGGGGTGCTCTCAATCACCCGTGTTTTACCCTTCCTGGCTGTCACCCACTTGGCCTCCTCCCGTGGCCCTGGTGTGACCACCTGATGATAGCTCTTGTCAATCACCTCCTCATTCTCCCTCACCTGCCTAAGATCGTCAAGCTGCAGTTCCAGCTCCCTAACACGGGCCCTCAGGAACCGCAGCTCGACACACCCCTCACAGATGTGGATGGCCGGGAGGCCAGGTGCCTCCAGGACCTCCCACATACTGCACTGCGAGCACCACACTGGCTTAACACTCATATTTCACCCTTTCTTCCAAGGTACACAGAGAAAAGTAAATTAGAAATAAATAAAAAAAATAAGAAACTCACCCCTGCTCGCCCTTTCTGCCTAAGCCCGATGAGCCAAAGCCCCTCAGTTCTCACTCAGCTCCCTCTCACTCCGCTGCCCGCTCCCAACGCTGCCCGTTAGATAGTGGGGACTGCCTTTTAAACCTCCCGTGCACTAAAAAAAACTCAAAAGACCCTTCCCAGTAAACCCCGCGGCCACTGCCGGTTTCGCGCCAAAATTTAAAAATAATTAAATAAATAACTAACACCCGCGAAAAAGTACTTTAAATTCAATCTTACCCCAAAAATCCTGTCACCAGTCACACCTCTGCCTTTCTCCAAAGCAACAAAGAGGACTATCCCCCCAACTAACTGACTTTTATATAACTTTTGACCCTTCCGAGTAAACCCCGCGGCCACTGCCGGTTTCGCGCCAAAATTTTAAAATAATTAAATAAATAACTCACACCCACGAAAAAGTACTTTAAATTCAATCTTACCCCAAAAATCCTGTCACCAGTCACACCTCTGCCTTTCTCCAAAGCAACAAAGAGGACTATCCCCCCAACTAACTGACTTTTATATAACTTTTGACCCTTCCGAGTAAACCCCGCGGCCACTGCCGGTTTCGCGCCAAAATTTTAAAATAATTAAATAAATAACTCACACCCACGAAAAAGTACTTTAAATTCAATCTTACCCCAAAAATCCTGTCACCAGTCACACCTCTGCCTTTCTCCAAAGCAACAAAGAGGACTATCCCCCCAACTAACTGACTTTTATATAACTTTTGACCCTTCCGAGTAAACCCCGCGGCCACTGCCGGTTTCGCGCCAAAATTTTAAAATAATTAAATAAATAACTCACACCCACGAAAAAGTACTTTAAATTCAATCTTACCCCAAAAATCCTGTCACCAGTCACACCTCTGCCTTTCTCCAAAGCAACAAAGAGGACTATCCCCCCAACTAACTGACTTTTATATAACTTTTGACCCTTCCTAGTAAACCCCACGGCCACTGCCGGTTTCGCGCCAAAATTTAAAAATAATTAAATAAATAACTAACTATCCTCATCAAAATGTTTGTGTGCATGTGAGAGCGAGATAAAGAGACACAGAGAGAAAGTGAATGAGAAAGAGAGAGAAAGATTAAATGTTTGAGAAACAGAAACTTCAGCTTCGAATTCCGCTCCAAGGTAGAGTCAGGAAATTTTTCAACTGTCACATTCATTTCGGAAAATGTGTTCCAAATGGCGGAGTCTGTGCTCTAGGGGTGAGGGTTGCTAAAGTCAGGCCCACAGCTCTTGGACGTTGACTGAACAAAGCTAAAGAGTCTATTAAGAGGCCTAACTCAGTTCTCTGGGACTGTGTCTATTAAGGCCCAGGCCAGAAACTCCAAGGTGCTTTGTGAAGTTAGCCTAGACCCTAAGTTTTACATTTGGTTTTGGCATTGGTGAGCATAAGGTGTTTCAGTCCAGGTATGATTCAAGTGACCCACTAGAAAGCTTTTAGCAAATAAAATTTATTTAAGAACAGTTAGATGTAATTCTAAAAGAATTACAAAAAGAATTAGTATAACTTTTACTAATTACAAGGCTTAAACATGACACTGTATAATTTTTAATAGCTAGCTATTTCTGTTGTTCCAATTTAAAGCAGTATTCCTTAGACGTATACCCTTCTTCAGAATTAGCACTAAAACAAGTATGCTACATGATACTAGATTTCTAGCTTTTAACATGTGTGGACAGAAATCCAAACAGCAGTTTTCAGAGAAGAATATATCCTCAAGGCAGCAGGGAAGTAAACTACACCCTGATTTTACTGGCACGGCCGCTCCGAAATCAGGGCAGGCAAGGCTCACAGAACGGCATTCCCCGCTGGCCTCAGACACGATCTTACAAGCCTCAGACAGCCGTGCCGGTAAAAATCAGGGCCCTAGTCTCTAGCAGCCTTCAGTCGTCAGACTTCAGAGACAGAAAAGGATACCTCTCACTCTGCAGCTTCCAAAACAGCAACACTCAGACAACAGAAACTCCAACTTCGGAGAGCAGAAAAAGAGACATTGCTCTTTTTCAACCCCAAAAAGCATCTGAATACAGCAACGAAGCTGGAATTTCTGTGAATGCTTAGCTGTCTTCACCCATATGACCTGACTTGTCAATCATTCCAATTAAGCTCTACTCTGCAATCCCAGGGGAACACTAAATTAACAGAATGCTGCATTAGTTCAGATTAGAACAAACATGGTATCAATTATATTGCTTCAGTAACAATAGAGAATATCAAACTGGCTCCGATACAATGCCAGGGACTGCTAGAAACATCCTACAGAGAAACCTGATTAAGATACATTTCTTAAAGGAACAATATCATCACAGATTCCCACTTTTGTTCAATATTTGGTCCTCGCGCCCATACCATTCACTATCCCAGCTTATGTTACAATTGGACAGGAAGATTCCAGAATGGAACCCTAGCTTAAAATAGCATAATTTATACACTTTTTAAGAAAACGTGGAGGAACAGAGACACAGGACCACTCATTTATTTTGAACAAGAAAAAACATTTATTAAACTGAAAAATTGGATTATAATACAATACTCCTTTACTCCTCGCCTAGTTTCACTAACATTTATAGTTTTCAGAAATAACACCCCACTCTGAATCAAATGCCCAATGCCACTCAACTGATCTTCTGTGGATTTTTCTCACATAACCCCAGATGATTGTCACATGTGGGCTTCCCAAACTCCACTTCCAAAATGACAATTTGAAATCTTCTTTCAAACAATGCTTCCAACAACACTTTGTACTAAGAAACCACTCCAGGTTTTTCACCTATCCTATCAAAGTTTCTGCCAGGTTTTTCACCTTTCCTTTGAGGTTTCCTTTGTCTTAAATGCTTTTACACCAATTCTGAGATCCAGTCATCAGTCTTCACAATTATATCATATAATGTCTCATAAACTGTAGTAAAATCTTACAAACCTTAGAAAAACTTCAGATATTTTACTGGACTCTCATAAGCCAGCTTCATTTTAGCTTTATCTATGGCTTTACTGAACAGTACTGTGCTCTAGTTTCAGTTCCTCTTAATTCCTTAAATCTCTTGGAAACCTCTCTTTTCTGTAATTTCCTTAACGAGCTGTTTTTAAAGTTTCCAGCTTTTAAAGTTTCCGTTTTCTTGACCATTACTCCATGGTATGGCTTTTATTGTAGCAAAGCTGAAAGAGATGTTCCGTCTTTAGCCTTCTATAACCAACTGCTATACTAAGCTAAACCAATACTCAAAACGACTTCCTACCCTTAAGGTGCCCCTGTTTTCTAAGACTTTATATTTCTTCCAACAAGTTTACTTTTTACGTTGTAACTCTCTCTAAGTACAATAGAAGCACAGTTTTAACTGAAACCAAGAACTTCCAAATGCAAATACCTTTGTCTAGCATAAATCTAACTATAGCTCTACCCTTGCTTAAACCAAAACACTACACTAAACTCACTTAAAGCTGTAGCCAGCAGCCTACAGAGGGTGGCAAAGGGATGTCAATAAGAGGAATTCTCGGAGATGTCGACGAGGACACTACGTTTGAACAGCAAATCACGGCAATGCACCTTCTACGATCAATGCGAGGAAGAGCAGCCTACAGAGGATGACAGCGGGATGTCACTGAGAGGAATTTTGGGAGACGTCAGCGCAGTCACCACGACTGAACAGCAGATCTCGGCAAGACACCCTCCATGATCAACACGAGGAAAAGCAGCCTACAGAGCTACACTATTGAGTTTCTCCTGTTCAGACAACCCTCTCATCCCAGGAGTTAGCCTTTCTGCACACGAGTGCATGCTGCAGATAGTGGACATCTGGAATTGAGATAAGTGTGGGATTTTAGGGAAGTGGGGTGGGATGTAGTATTGCTGTTTCTGTTTCCCTAGCTATACCCACAGGTCTCTGAGGGCAGGAGCAGACCAAAACCCACTTACAACATCAAGTGAATGTACCCGTGTAATATTACAGAGAGGTGGACTTGATGAGTTAAAACATTGGGGAAGGGAACTGCAGGGTAGGAGCTGACCAAAATGGAGTGAAATCGCAGGAAAACCACAAGTTCATTGGTTGGTGAGTAGCTGCTGATTTAAAATACCTGTTCTAAGTTACTCTCAAATTAAAATAGGAGAGATATTTTCCGCCTTAAAAAACTACAGACCAGTCATATATTTAAAAGGCAAATAAAATAGAGATGCAGGATCAGGAAATGTGTTGTACCAGCATGATGAGGTAACTGGTGAACCCCATTGTGGTTCCTAGTGACCACATCAGTAGCAAGTGTTAGCTGCTCGAAGAACTCCAGTTCAGAGTTGATGGGGTGGAGTCCGAGCTCTGGACACTGCGACACATCAGGGAGAGGAGAGCTACCTGGGCGCTATGTTTCAGAAGGCAGTCCCATCTCTTAGATTAACTACCAGGAATTCAATCAGTGGTCAGGGACAAGAGGGTATGACTACAAGTGAGGCAGGTAGAGGGATCCAGGAGGTAGGGTTGCAGGAGCCTCAGTCCTTGTCCAGCAGTTTTGAGATTCTTCCTCCGTTTGTACGAGAGTAGGGACTGTAGGCAGGATGAGCAAACTGACCAGAACACCATAGCATAGGGAGCCATTCAAGTGGAAGGAGAGCCATTCAAGTGTAAGGAGAAAAAAGAAATGTAGTTGTAATCGGGGATAGTAGAGTTAGAGCCATAATCACTGCTCTCTGTAGCCAGGATAAAGTCGCTAAAGCTACATTGACTACCTGTTACCAGGGTTCGGGATTTCACAACTGGACTGCAGAGAAACCTGGAGTAGGAGGGGGATGATAGTTATCTTGGTCCATGTAAGTACCAATAATATAGACAGAACAAGAATGGAGGTTCTGCTGAGGGAATATGAGCGGTTAAGGGCAAAATTAAAACACAGAACCAAAAGGGCAATAATTTCTGGATTATTATTGGAGACAAGCTGGGTCGAAGGGCCTGTTTCCGTGCTGTAAACCTCAATGACTCTATGACATGATTTAATTGGCACAGAGTCAATAACATTAAAGAGGTAAATGTATGGCTCAAGGATACGTTTGAGAAATGGGTGTGAATTCATGGGACATTGGCACCAATACTAGGGAAAAAGGAAGCTGTTCCATTTAAGACGGGTTCCACCTGAATCACGCTGGGACCAGAGTCCTGACAAATTGCATAATTCGGGTGTAACTTTGATGAGGCCAATTGTTGCCAGAAAAAAAAGGGACAGAACATGTGAACATTATATTACACCAAGAACTCATGCAAGAGTAGATAAATTTGATAATAGAACAAACTTAAAAGCCTTGAATCGGAATGCATGAAGCATTCGGAATAAAATTCACGCGTTAACAACATGAAATAGAGACTAATGGGTATGATTTAGTGGTGATTACTGAGATGTGGTTGCAAGGAGACCAGGTTTGGGATTGAATTTCCGAGGGTACTCAGTATTTCAGAAGGATAGACAGAAAGGAAAAGAAGGTGGCATAGTTCTGTTAGTGAAGGAAGAGATTCGTGCTGTAGTGAGAAATGATAAAGGCACTGGAGATCAAGACAGAATTAGTCTGGGTAGAAATAAGAAATAGCAAGGGAAATAAGTCCCTGGTAGGAGTAATATATAGGTCCCCAAACAGTAGTTCCACAGTGCGGCACAGTATAGATGAGGAAATATTAGAGGCTTGTAAGAAAGGTACGGCAATAATCATGGGTCAATTAAATATGCATATAGAATAAATTAATCAAATTGGCAAGAGTAGCCTTGAGGGAGAGTTTATTCAGAACTATTTCTTGAAGCAATATGTTGTGGAACCAACCAGAGAGCAGGCTAACATAGATTCAGCATTGTGTAATGAGGAGGGATGAATTAATGATCTCATAATTAAGGATCATCTAGAGAGGAGTAATCATAGCATGCTTGAATTTCAAATTCAGTTTGAGGGCAAGAAACTGGAGTCCCACATGAGTGCTCTGGAGTTAAACAAAGGTAATTACATCGGCATGAGGATAGATTTGGCCTTAGTGGACTGGGCAAGAAAACGAAAAGGTAGGACAGTTGATGATCAGTGGAAGATGCTTAAGGAGATTGTCAATACCACCCAACTGAAATACAGAAAGATTGTAAGAAAAATTCATGGCTAAGCAAGGAAGTTAAAGATAACATAAGGACAAAAAACTAAGGCATATCATATTGCAAAGGCCAGTGGTAGGCTGGAAGACTAGGAAACACTTAAAGATCAACAAAGGGTTACTAAAATGTAATTAAAAAAAGCAAGGGTACATTAGGAAAGAAAACTAGACAAAATACAAAAAAGGATAGCAAAAGCTTCTGTAAGTATATAAAAGGGAAAAGTAGCCAAAATGAATGTTGGACCCTTGGGGGATGAGACCAGGGAATTAATTGTGGGGTACACAGAAATAGCGGAGATATTGGCTGGGATTCTCCCAAAACAAAACTAAATGCCCAACGGGTAATAAAACAGCATACGTACCTGAACGAATCTCCGACACTCTGTGCAAGAGTGCCTTCGAGTGATTCACGCTGAAAAATGGGGATTGAGGACTCATCCCGCCTGAGAGACTGGCAGCATAATGCTGAGCGGGCTCCTTCGCATGCGCACTGTCCACCCTCCCCCGCCCCCCCATCGCCGGTCTCCCGATTGCTGGCCTCCCCGGTTTTCCCAAACACCCACCTCCCGATCGTTGGCCACCCATCACCCCCCCAATCGCCAGCCTTCCCGACCCCCTCTCCCCCCCCGATTGCTGGCCTATCGGGACCCCCTTGCCCCCCGGGCCAGCCCCGATCTCCTCCCTATCCCCCAGCCCCAATTTACTCCTGATGGCCAGCTCCTCCCCTCTCGACGCCCCCCCCCTCCCCTCCGTGACTAGCCCTGATCACCACCTCCCTCCCTTCTCAACCGATTCCACTTGCAGTGGCAGTGGGGCCCCCCACTACTGATCACTCCTAATAGGCCCTTCCCCCAAGTATGTCCTTCCCCCTTTGGCCCAGCCCCCTTGGCACTGCCCAGTGCCCGTTGGGCAATGCCAAGATGCCAGGCTAGCACTGCCGAAGGGGCACCCTCCCTTGCCTCCAACCTCCCAGGGAGTCCTCAATGGCCTTTGTCTCCACCAGCAGGGAGAGGGTGCCTGTTCCCCATTACTGAGTCGGGGTATGGTGGGTCTGGAGAGTGATGGGGGACATTCTAATAAAAACTTGCACCTTCTTCACTGCCCAGTATGTGGCTAGCAGGTGCCGCTCACAGTTAGAGTACGACCTTTCTACTTCCGTGAGGACCCGGGAGGAATAAACTACCGGCCTCAGCTTGCCGCGCCACTCCTGGAGGAGCACCGCGCTCAGGCCACCACTGCCTGCGGCCACCTCCAGGAAAAACTCCCCCCTGGGGTCAATGGCTCCCAGAGCTGGGGCCTTCTGCAAGTCCTGTTTAAGTCAGACGAATGCAGACTCACATTTCTCATCCCATTCCCACTCTACTCCCTTACGTAGCAGCCTGAGCAAAGGTGCTGCGGTTGTGGCATAGTCCTCAATGAAATCATGGCAGTAGCCTGTGATTCCCAAAAAGTACCTAACCCCTTTGATGTCCACTGGAACTGGGAGTTCCTGTACTGTTTGCCTTCTTGCCGCATCTACCCCCCTTTCCCCGGCCCTAAGGGTCAATCCCAGGAACTTGACCTCCCGCAACCCGATCTGTGCTTTCTTTGGGTTGACTTTCAACCCGCTCCTACAGAGCAACTCCAACAGCTCGTCGACCAGGGGGCCATGTTCCTCACTACTGTCCGTAAACAGTAAAATGTCATCCACATACTGGATGAGTCTGTGCGGCTCACTAAATCCTTTCAGACATTCCGCCATGCATTGGTGGAAAATGCTGGGGCTGTTGTGGAACCCTTGTGGGAGGCAGCTCCACGTATACTGCTGCCCCTTAAACGTAAACGCAAACTTATATTGGTCCTCTGTATTGGGACCTCTGTTGTTTGTGATTTATATAAACGATCTGGAAGAAGGTGTAACTGAGGTGATCAGTAAGTTTGCGGACGACATGAAAATGGCTGGACTTGCAGATAGTGAGGAACATTGTCAGAGGCTACAGAAGGATATAGATAGGCTGGAAATTTGGGCAAAGAAATGGCAGATGGAGTTCAATCCAGATAAATGGGAAGTGATGCATTTTGGTAGAACTAACGTAGGAGGGAGCTATACGATAAACGGCAGAACCATAAAGGGTGTAGATATGCAGAGGGACCTGGGTGTGCAAGTCCACAGATCCTTGAAGGTGACGTCACAGGTGGAGAAGGTAGTGAATAAGGCATATGGCATGCTTGCCTTTATAGGACAGGGCATAGAGTATAAAAGTTGGGGTCTGATGTTGCAGTTGTATAGAACGTTGGTTTGGCCGCATTTGGAATACTGCGCCCAGTTCTGGTCGCCACACTACCAGAAGGACGTGGAGGCTTTAGGGAGAGTGCAGAGGAGGTTTACCAGGATGTTGCCTGGTATGGAAGGGCTTAGTTATGAGGAGAGATTGGGTAAACTGGGGTTGTTCTCACTGGAAAGACGGAGGATGAGGGGTGACCTAATAGAGGTGTATAAAATTATGAAAGGCATAGATAGGGTGAACGGTGGGAAGCTTTTTCCCAGGTCGGTGGTGACGTTCACGAGGAGTCATAGGTTCAAGGTGAAGGGGGGGGAGGTTTAACACAGATATCAGAAGGACGTATTTTACGCAAAGGGTGGTGGGGGCCTGGAATGCGGTGCCGGGCAAGGTGGTGGAGGCGGACACACTGGGAACGTTTAAGACTTATCTAGATAGCCACATGAACGGAGTGGGAATGGAGGGATACAAAAGAATGGTCTAGTTTGGACCAGGGAGCGGCGCGGGCTTGGAGGGCCGAAGGGCCTGTTCCTGTGCTGTATTGTTCTTTGTTCTTTGCTCTCCTGCCTGACTGGGATGGACCAGAAGCCGTTAGAAACTGTAAATACAGATGCTGACGCTGGGATCTCTCCTAACAGGTCTGCTACGGCTGCCACCGTTGGGGCGCAAGCCGGGATGTTTTTACTGAGGACCCTATAATCCACAGTCGTCCTCCATAAATTATCTGGCTTCCTTACTGGCCAGAGTGGCGAGTTCACGTGGGTGGCGATTGGCCTCAAAATTCCTTGCCTGGCCAGCGACCTTAGGACGATTTTTAAATCAGCCTCCATTTCCCAGGGGAAGTTATACTGTTTTTGGGGTCGGGACATGGGATCCCCGCCTATCCTTACCTCTGTCCCAGTGACCCTCCCACAATCATGCTTATGGGTCGCGAAGGCGGCTAGATTTCCTTTTACATACCCTTGATATTCCTCCGAGGTATTTCTTACTAGGGCCTCTAAATCATACCCCTCCTTGGCTTTACCACACACAGGGCCCCCTTCTCGTGTGCTTCCTCTATCGCCATGACCTCCTTCCCAGCCCCCTCCCCTGTTATGCCCCACAGACAGTGGTTTCTCAGATCCACCAGGACCTGGTGCGCCACTATAAAGTCGGCGCCTAAAATCCCTTTACCCTCTTGTTCCCAGCTCATCAGGACGCATTTCCACTGCGCCTGGAGTGTCCCTAACCTGATGGACAAAGGAATCGAGAAAAAATCAGCCTTCTCATTCCCCGTAAAGCCAACAAGACTGTAGGGCTGGATAGAGGGATGTTCGGGGGTTGTCCGTGTGGACAATAGTACTGGAAGCACCTGCAGCAGGTAACTCCCGACTACATCCTGGACCCCCATCCTGACCCAGGGTCTCCCGCATGGGCCATACTCTAGTGGGCATAAAAAGGTGGGCTGCTTCGTTGGTAGTCATAGGGGTGCTTGGGGTACGGACATGGGTGCTCTCTGGCCGGTTGCCATGGCCACCTGTCTGGGTTCTGCTATTTTGGATTGTAAATATGCCAGCAGATCTTTAACATCTATAGTCCCCTGCCCAGATACACCGACCACCGGGGCTGGGTTGGCTGCTACCGGGGCCCTTTCCTCCACTGACCTATTCGGGTTTCTACACTCCCTCCTGTAGTGCCCGGGCTTCCCACACCCATAGCACACCGGTCTCTTGTCTGAAATCCGACTGCCTTCCTGCTTCCACTCCCTCCTCTTGAGGGGTGCCAGTGCAATTTCGTGTACCTTGCCCTCAGAGGGCTTCTCCTCACCCTTCTCCCCGTTGCGGTATGCAAGGGTGAGTTTTCTAATTACCTTCGCCTCGTTAAGGTTTGGGTCCATTGGGTCGAACCAATGCTCGGCCTTTGCCCTAACTCGCGGGAGACAGTTTGCTACCAGTGTTTTCAGCCAGTGGGCTGCTCTCTCATCCAAATTCTGCCTGTCTAAAGGAGCTCCACACGCTCTCTCATACACCGTCCACAGCCTGTCTGCGAACATGTCCGGGGACTCTGCGACTTACTGCTTTGTCTCCCACACCCTCGTAAAGGGACTATCCTGGTTTAACCCCAAGGCCTCCAGAACCGCTGTCTGTGCCACTACCCATGTTGCAGGTCTTCTCCCTTCCCTGGAGGTCACTGCCTTACATAGATATGAGTCTAGGGTCACCAGTAATAGTTTTACCCTTTCCACCTCATCACAGTCGTTTATGTCGGCTGCCTGCTGCACCTCCATAAAATGTAATGACGGGTCTCCCGCCCTGGTCAACCTTGGAATGTGGGTCACCATCCCCCTGAGCGCGTGTGCCCCATGGGGAATTATTATATCGCTCTCTATCTGCCTGTCCCACTGGGGGACCATACTTGCACTGCCTTACTGGGCACATCTGCCCTACCTGGGGCTGCTGCCCCTCTAACACTACGGCCTCCGGCTCTCCCACCATGATCAGTAGCCCCACCGCCTCGTGGTGTGCTACACACGACAGAGACGCCGCTAACTGGGGGTGTTCTCCTGACCCCCCTTGGACCCGTCCCTCCCTGGACGGCCCGAACCCCACCTGGCGACCCGGACACATTACCGGCGCTTCTGGAGGCAGTCTATTCCCCTTAGCCCCTGGGGAATCATCTGCTGTGGGAAGCCCTCTGCCCCCAGGGGACCCTCCTGGTCCGACCAGGTACGCCCATCCCCTAACTTTGGACAGAGCCTCCTCCAGATCACCTATCCTTTCCTGACACAGCCCATGATCACTGCCCCCCCCGCTCGTCACAGGCTACCCTGTATGCTGCCTGAATGTCCCTGAACCTTCCCTCCAGCTCCCTGTACCTCAGTGTACTCTGAGCCAGGAGTTCCTGGGCATTCCACTCCCTCTCCTTTGCCTCTACAGCCTGGCATTGGAGAAACTCCTGGGTGTTTGTGTGTGACTCATTTGCCTGCAGGATACACTGCCTACACAAAGCTCATCATATAGCTGTTCCTCTGCTCTAGCGCCTTCCCCTGCGCTGGTCCTTGCTTCTCCAAGTTGCTCTTCCAGAATGGCAATACGTCTCTCCATTTTGGCTACCTGCTGGGATAAGCACGCCAGCCAAACTGCCTTTTCCTGTCCCTTATTATAATCCTTGCTCTCTGTCCACTCCGCGGCAGTCCACTGCGGGCTGCTCCGCTGTTGTGAGCGCTATCACCCATTTTTTGGTAAGGTTGATTTTTTTAAATAGATAAGAGGAGTTTCTCTCCTCCATCTTGCTTCTTTCTCTCACCCCCTCTGGCAAGTCACATATCCCAGACCACCGGAGTCCTGTCGCGGTCGCCATTGTAGCAGGATCTTTCTCTTTACTCCACTAACAGGCCGGTATTTGAGGGTCTGCCGATAGCTGCGAGTGTCTCTCTCTTACAGGCCTTGAAATTTCAAAGGCTGGGGAATGCTGCACTGGGGCAACTCCGCAGGAGAGAGCGCTGAACCAGGTTCACCGTTTATACCTGACCGGTAACCTGATACTTATAGCACACAGCCATCCCAAAACCACCACCAAGGCCTGAGTGATTCTCCCTTGTCGGTGGGACAACGGCCACCCTGCACCCACTCCACTCGAGAGGTCTCCAAGAGAGAGAACAGAGAGACTCTGTCCTTTTTATCTCCTGACCAGCAGTCTCCCTTGAGTGAGCGGGTTCGAATCGCTCCGATCACCCTCGGTTCTAGACTCTGGATTTATGGTAAGGGATATTGAAACTGTGACCTCGTCAGAGTGCGCTGATGAGAGAACAAAGGCAAGACGGACTCCAAACGAGTTTCAAAACTTAGTGATTTATTCAACAATAGAATCAACCTTTCCAATACCCCACCACACATGAATAAAACTTAGCATTTCTCCCATAGTGATAGTATAAAGTATAACAGGTACAACGTAAAATCTTACTTTACACAGTTCAAAACAAGATTACTGCATTTTAAAATTACAATACATCACCCCTCCCCTTGCCTCAACCTCTATCCTATCTTCGGGAGCTTCACAAGGTTGGCTGAGATACTCACAATTCTAAAAGGGGTTCCTTTGTGGTGGGCTCGAATATCTTAGTGCAGGGTCGAAACTGTGCTGCTGTTGGTCTTCACCTCTGCACATCAGCTTGCGATTCCGGAAGGGAGCTCGGTCTTGCTTGTCTGACTCTCTTGATCTTAACTTCAGCCCAATTTAACAACCAACTTCCCTGCCCCCGTAGGTGATTTTCAGGGACAATGGGCTTCCGATCACCGGCAGTCTCAGTTTTAATTGAGTCAAGTCCAAACACAAAAGGCTGGAACTGCCTTGACCCCCGTGGGTCGTTATCTTAATGTCTTCTTAATGCTCCTCCGGAGCTTCCTGTTCGTCTGCTGGGCTCCATCTCCCTTTGTCTTTCTGATGATTAGATCACTGGTGTGTCTGCCTTTCTGGCCACTTGCATATTCAGGGGGCTCACACCTTTTTCTTAGCACAGTCCACAGGCAGGTTATGTTTGTCCTGCCGAGCCTTCTGGGAGGTTTCTATCAGCCAGAGTTGGCCACTTTTAAACTGTCAGGTTTCTCCTGAGTCCTTTTAAAATATGGAGGATTGCCCTCAAAACTTACACAGGTAATGCAGAGGTAATAGAAAGGAAGGAACTTTGAATAATCATCATCAATAAGGAAAAGATGCTGGGCAAACTATTGGGATTGAAGGCAAGACAAGTCCCGAGTGCCTGATGATCCACATCCTTTGGTATTAAATGAAGTGACAGCAGAGAGAGTGGAGGCATTGATTACAATATTCCAAAAATTCTCTGGATTTTCAAAAGGTTCCAGTGGATTAGAAAAATGCTAACATAATGCCCTTATTCAAAGAAGGAGTGAGGCAGAAAGTAGAAAACTATAGACCGTTTAAATTGTTGGAATCCATTATTAAGGAAGTAATAATGAGACCTTTGGAAAGGTCTCATTATTACGCAATCCATCAAAGTCAGCATGGTTTCATGAAGGGTAAATGGTGTTTGACTAATTTGCTAAAGTTCTTCAAAGGTGTAACAAGCAAAGTGGATAAATGGGAGTCCTGTAGATGTATTGTATCTGGACTTCCAGAGGCATTTGATAAGATAGTGCACAAATAAATTAATCCACAAGGTAAGATCTCACAAGGCTGTGGATAGTATATTAGCTTGGATTGAGGATTGGCTAACCAACAGGAAGCAGACTATGGGGATAAATAGGTATTTTTCTGGTTGGCAAGCTGTAGCTGGTGGTGTGCCACAAGGTTCTGTCCGTGGGCTCTAACTATTTACAACCCGAGGGCGATTTTACAGAAATTGAGTGCCGGTTCTGGTGAAAAAGAATGGAGTGAATCCCGCTGATGGCTCCAGCATAATTTCTGAATGAATCTTGAGCCTGGTTAACCAAAGTTTTTATGGCCACAAGAATCACATTGTGGTTGTGGATGTCTCCCTCTGATCCAGCCGCACTGACTCAACTTAATCACTGCAATCACTGGGCAGCTCCATATAAACGGCTCGCTCGCACTTGTTCCAGATCTACTGCAGGGGATTGCAGCCAGGAAGCCCACACCTCATTTCTCAGAGGGAGCCCTCACCAGAATGTGAGATGGAGTCCAACAGAGGACGGATGCACTATACCCTTGCTCCAGAAGGTGTCCTTCCAGGAAGGCACACAACACCACCGCCGCCCCTACCCCACAAGCAAGGCACTACCGCCCCACCCCCCCCCCAACCTGGGATAGAGTGGGGCTGCCTTTGTGAGTGCAAACTTACTGCAAAAGAGGATGGAACAGCAATGCCGCAAGAAGATAAATGATGAACATGGGTGGCAGTTATGAAGCGGAGGTGGATTCCCTCCTCTGAGAACTAACACCACTGAAAGAGGAGTACCTCGCCTCATAATCTGAGTGTGAAGTGGTACGATCTGCACTTCAGCAACTTTTAGTAGTTACATCAAAATAACTCCCCGACACTCTCTAAAGTCAAAAGTAACAATTTATTTATCTAACAGTGAACAAGTTAACTAAACTATTAGCAAACCAAATAAAACACGATTCTAATGGAATGCTGTTCAGATAAATACAATTCTCACTTATTAACAAAAAAAATAGAATTTTAGTCACTCTCTAAATTACAACCAGGTTTTAGGTCTTCCGGAATATTCTGGGCCTTCTCAGTTCATAGAATCATAGAATCATCGAAACCCTACAGTGCAGAAGGAGGCCATTCGGCCCATCGAGTCTGCACCGACCACAATCCCACCCAGGCCCTACCCCCACATATTTTACCCGCTAATCCCTCTAACCTATGCATCTCAGGACTCTAAGGGGCAATTTTTTGTTAACCTGGCCAATCAACCTAACCCGCACATCTTTGGACTGTGGGAGGAAACCGGAGCACCCGGAGGAAACCCACGCAGACACGAGGAGAATGTGCAAGCTCCACACAGACAGTGACCCGAGCCGGGAATCGAACCCGGGACCCTGGAGCTGTGAAGCAGCAGTGCTAACCACTGTGCTACCGTGCCGCCAGTTGATTCTTCTTTCTTCTTTGCTAGCTAGATGAGGCTTTGAGCTAAAAGCTCTGAGCTGTGGCAGGTGGCAGTTGCTCCAGGTGGCAGTTGCTCTCGCCCTCTGTCGCACGGCCCCCTTCCTTTTATACCTGTGATAACATATCAATATCCTCCACAATAGTATTGGTCCTAGGTTGCCAAAACCATCAGATTTAAATTCAATAGGTTCTTGGCATCTAAGTGTCTAATTCAAATTGACAGGCAGAATTCAAATAATTCAAAAGCCTGAAAGCCTATTGCTTTGGTAACCCTGCTGCTTGGCCTTCTGATACAAATGTTTCATTCTTGGGCACTCTATACATATTTGCATTTTTAAAAAACTTTCTAAACTTTCTAAACACCACCTTTTAACGAGACCATGCTATGCTTTTTCCCAAGCATATTACAATTTTACAAACGCCAATCTACAATTACTCTACTCAACTTCGCAACAGTGGTGCCTGCAGTGGAGAGCTTGGCCCAGGCTATGCACTCCGTGGCAGACTTGTCCACACCATAGTTCAGCTCTCTGAGGGCATGAACTCCATATTGCAGGGCTTCAACTGCATGGTGCAGGCACTAGTGGAAATGCACAAGTGTCAGTGCCAGAGGATGGCAATGCTTCTGGACCTCACCCCGGCTGCCCCTCTATACCATGGAGGACCACTGAGCCCATTGGGCAGCCAAAGAGTTGAGAATAGTCTGGTTCACAGCCCGGGGCCTTCCACCCAGGAGACCCAGTGTGTGTCCAGCTTATCTGAGTCCCCCTTCCTGTGAGCAACACCCCTCCAGCACCACAGAACAATGAGGGTAGCACTGCATCTCAGACTACAGGACATGGAAGTTAGCAGGCCTCCTCAACCTCTGCTGCAGATCCTGGGGTAGAACCGAGGTGTAATGGGATGGTGAGGAAGTGTAAGAAATGATCGGCACCTAATTGGCACAAGTGAATGCAGGCACAAGTGTAGAGAGTCATCACTAAATATAATCAGAAATAATAAATCACTTTGTTCACTCACAGAACCTCCACTTTGACATTTTATGCCGTCAAGCTTGGCGAACCCATGCACATACCCAGCGATTTATTCCTGTGGAGTATGAGAATGGCTGTGCTATGTATCTCCCACACTGAGAACAGAGTTAAGAAGCCCTGTTGCAGGCAAAGCGACCTCCCTCCACCCTCCAAACCCCCAACCACCCTTCCCGAGACCCCATTCATGAAAGAAGCAAACTCCCACCACCCATTCATCAAGACTGGAGGATTTCAATTTTGCATCTCTTCATCTGAGCGGAAGAGACCAAAGGGCTGTCGAAGTGGTGATTGATTGCCCACCTTGGGTGTAAGATGAAAATCAAAACGTGGAACCAAATACTTAGAGGGGCCTGCCATGCCTGAAACTATTATTCCAGCTTTTAAGAACCCCATGATGTGCCCATTTATTGGCAGGGCGCATGAAGCTATCTGTTAGACAGGAGTCAAATATATCGCTGAGGACGAGAGAAGCGTTGCTTTGTCCTCACCGCAACTCATCATCACTCTCCTGCAAAGTCAGGCAATAGCATCAGCCCCCTACCATTGAAAACTTGCAACCAAATGTTGAGGTAATGCTGGCACAACATCACTTTTTAAAAGACAAAATTGTACCTGCCTCATTATTACCTCTGGCATCTCGTTCCAGACACTCACCACCCTGTGTGAAAAAATTGCACCTCTCGACCCTTTTGTATCTCTCCTCTCCCACCTTAAACCTATGTCCTCTAGTTTTAGGCTCCCCTACCTTTGGGAAAAGATGTTGACTATCTAGCTGATCTATGCCCCTCATTATTTTATAGACTTCTAGAAGATCACCCCTAAGCCTCCTGAGCTCCAGGGAAATAAGTCCCAGTCTATCTAGCCTCTCCTTATAACTCAAACCATCAAGTCCCTGTAGCATCTTAGTAATCTTTTCTGCACTCTTTCTAGTTTAATAATATCCTTTCTATAACAGGGTGACCAGAACTGTATATAGTATTCCAAGTGTGGCCTTACCAATGTCTTGTATAACTTCAACAAGACATCCCAACTCCTGTATTCAATGTTCTGACCAATGAAGCCAAGAGTGCCGAATGCCTTCTTCACAACCCTGTCCATCTGTGACGCCACTTTCAAGTAGAGTCACATGAAACTGTTGCCCAAGTTTCTCCGCTCTGGGGAAGTACCATTATGTCGGTCATGTCCCATGTTTGTCGCTGTGGTGTGTCGAACTGTCGATCGATGAGTTGAGTGCCATATCCTGTTCTTACGAGGGCGTCTTTCAGCGTCTATAGGTGTCTGTTGCCTTTCTCCACATCTGAGCAGATTTCAGTGAGAATCTTTCATTGAGAATCAGGATGTCTGTTGAGTTGGTGTTTCTATTGATGGGGATTTACCAGCAGTAGAGACAACGACATACTACTGAATGTGGCCAGGACCAGAGGCCTGCAGGTGTTCAGGGAGCGGGACCACACATGGAGGAAAACATCGGACACAGTACTGGCCAAGGATCTTCTGGCATCAATGTTCCTACCTTCATATGTCCGAGCTTCAGTACCAGAGAGGACTGCATTTGTTCGGGGGGGACAGTGAACCACCTCTGTCACATATTCACAAATGTATGAGGAAAGTTCCAGCTGCCCTTTATGACCGGGCTGATACGTTTGGCCAGGACCATGGGCTTCAACCGCCTAGCAGAGGTGCAAGGTTTGATAGTTTGCACCCACGTGGCTCTTAAATCACCATGGTGGCATGCAGCAACATTCAGGAACTGCAAGAGCTTCCACTCCCTCAACACCCAACTCGTCTGCGACCACGCAACGTGCATCATGCAGGTGTGTGCCCATCTCTCGGAGAGTGTCTATGGCAGTTACATCTTGGGCCGCTCGCAAATATCAGCTGTCTTTGAGGGAGAGCAGTGATTGGAGGGATAGCGCCTTAGGGACAAGAGATACCCACTCAGAAAGTAGCTGATGATGCCAATATGAATGCCACAAATATCAGTGGGGACTCGATACAATGGGGTTCACGTTTCAACGTGCATGTTGGTGGAGCAGGCAATTAGACTGTTCAAGATGTGGTTCTGGTGCCTTGGCCGGACAGGGGGGTGCCCCCCAGTACAGCCCCCAGAGCGTTTCGCACATTATTGTGGTCTGCTGCACTCTCCACAACATAGTGCTCCAGAGGGGAGACAACTTAGACCTGGAGGTGATGGGTTAGTCCTTCATAGAGTCATAGAGGTTTACAGCATGGAAACAGGATTTTCGGCCCAACTTGTCCATTCCGCCCAGTTTGTACCGTTAAGCTAGTCCCAATTGCCTGCGTTTGACCCATATCCCTCTATACCAATCTTACCCATGTAACTGCTGTTAAATCCCCATCAATAGAAACACCAACTCAACAGACATCCTGATTCTCACTGAAATCTGTTCAGATGAGGAGGAATGCATACAGACACTGAAAGACGCTCTTGTAAGAATGGGATATGATGCTTGACTCATTGGTTGACAGTTCCAACACACCACAGCGAAAAACCGCACCAACCTCCTCAGAAGACAAACATGGGACATGAACGACAGAGTGCCCTTCATCGTCCAGTACTTCCCCAGAGCGGAGAAACTATAACCTCTTCTTCGAAGCCTTCAACATGTCATCGATGAAGACGAACTGTTAGCATTCTCTTGGGTATCAGCAATCTAAAGGCACACTCAGTTGACTCTTAACACAAACAGCGCTGGACACCATGCATCCAACACAAGGTCTTTAATTACTTGTGCACAAGGAGAACTCTCAACGGCCAACACCCGATGACCGGAGCAGTTCTGAGATTACAGAGAAACATCTCAGCAGTTATAGCTAATTACAGCAAATCAGGAACAAGAGATTTTTCACATCTTTCATTGACATACATATTTGCCAGTTAAATCCCTGCCTTTCACTCTTTCTCATTCGATAAAAAATTGGCTTCTGCTAATCCTTCATTTGCATAGCATATCCCCATATCTTGCCTTTGGTATTTGTTATGCAAAAAATCTGGTCTTGTTCACACACTAGTGAAGGCCAAAAAAGGAAAATGTTATGGGGGCTTGTGAAAAAATAGCAGAGACTGACTCCTTTTGAAGGTCAGTAAGCTGATAAACATTTTTCACTACTGTACAGAGAAAGCATGATTTTTTAATTTAAACACCTTAACTTCTGCACAATTTAACTTCCAAACTATGAAACTTCAATCTGAATTTTTTAATTTCCACAGAACATCTCGCCAAGGCCTCCCCACAACTCCATTACTTGCCTTCAAACAACCGCACAACCTCAAACAGACCATTGTTCACAGCAAACTACTCAGCCTTTAGGAGAACAGCAACGCCACCACACAACCCTGCCACTGCAACCTCTGCAAGACATGCCAGATCATCGACATGGATACCACCATCATACAGGGGAACACCACCCACCAGGTACACGGTACATATTCATGCGACTCAACCAACGTTGTCTCCCTCATACGCTACAGGAAAGGATGTCCTGAGGCATGGTACATTGGCGAGACCATGCAGATGCTACGACAACCGATGAACTGACACCGCGTGACAATCGCCAGGCAGGAGTGTTCCCTTCCAGTTGGGGAACACTTCAGCAGTCAAGGGCATTCAGCCTCCAATCTTCAGATAAGCGTTCTCCAAGGCAGCCTTCAAGACACATAACGCAGAATCGCCGAACAAAAGCTGATAGCCAAGTTCCGCACGCATGAGAACGGCCTCAACCAGGATCTTGGGTTCAAAAATCCTACTAACTGTCCTGGCTTGAGATAATTCACACCTCTTCAACCTGTGATTACCCCTCTCTCCACTTGCACTGTCTGTACCTGTAAAGACTTGATTACCTGTAAAGACTTGCATTATCATTATCATAACCATTATCTTGCAATTGTGTCTTTGCTGAAATATGCTGTATTTGTAAACCCACCTCTCCACTCACCTGATAAAGGAGCAGCGCTCTGAAAGCTCGTGATTCCAAATAAACCTGTTGGACTTTAACCTGGTGTTGTAAGACTTCTTATTGTGCTCACAGAAAGAGTGAGAACACCAGTGAGCGCTGAAGAGTTCTCCAGAGCCCCGACCCTCATCATGCCATGCATCTGTGACTTCCACCCAAATGTTTCCAATTACTTGTGTGAATTTATGCTCTCTCTCACACCACCCCCTCTAACACAAAAGTCACATCCAACATTATTTATCCTGCTGGAGTACTGAGGAAATTATGTTGAGCCTCTGTTGCCTCATGGCATCTGACCCACACATTTCTCCACTAACCCCCCTCCCCACCAGCCAAACCACATAAATCCCGACATTTCATTGCATTAAAGTGTCAGGGAGAATGCATGACAACAAAGTTTGCATCCTGACGGGACCAAATGGTGTCTGTTATGATATTTAACAGGGTGAATGGCATCTGCTATCACCATCATACCTTGCCTGGAGGTTCTCCTCATTGTGAGTTGTATACTGCTATGACTTGACCTGAAAGATGCTTCTTGGGGCTTGATGTTCCAAAGGGTTAACTTTTGTTTCCAACTGAGCAATTAGATCTAGCTCTGGCTACTAAACTGGCTTCTGGACTCCTCAGGGAATTGTCAGTTAGTTGCTCTGGCAACAACATTCACCTTGACAAGACACATCTGAATCTTGAGAGGTATGCAATTAACTTTTCAAGCAATTCAAGCAGCCTCATTTTTCGAGGTTTTTAATGCTGTTCCGTTAAACAGCCTTGCATGAGAACAATAAACACCCTTTTACTGCTCTACCTAGCAGTCAGAGTTTCGCAGAGAAGTGCATTTAATCTTCCTTTCCAGTAATCCCCTCTGATCTCACACTCTTGACAGAATGAAGGTTTTAGGTTTCACTGCATTCGCCCTCCCGCAGGGGAAAGGGTCTTTATACCACAGAGGAGATTCACGAGATTGATTCCAGAGTTGAGAGGGTTGGCTTATGAGGAGAGACTGAGTATCCTGGGGCTATACTCATTGGAATTCAGAAGAATGAGGGGAGATCTTATGGAAACATATAAGATTATGAAGGGAATAGATAAGATAGAAGCAGGGAAGTTGTTTCCACTGGCGGGTGAAACTAGAACTAGGGGGCATAGCCTCAAAATAAGGGGAATCAGATTTAGGACTGAGTTGAGGAGGAACTTCTTCACACAAAGGTTGTGAATCTGTGGAATTCCCTGCCCAGTGAAGCAATTGAGGCTACCTTATTGAATGTTTTGAAGGCAAGGATAGATAAAGTTTTGAACAGTAAAGGAATTAAGGGTTATGGTGAGTGGGCGGGTAAGTGGAGCCGAGTCCATGAAAAGATCAGCCATGATCTTATTAAATGGCAGAGCAGGCTCAAGGGGCCAGATGGCCTACTCCTGCACCTAGTTCTTATGTTCTTATGTTTAAAAGGCTGCTAATGGCAGTCCATAAAGAGAATAAAGAGTGTGAATGGCCAAACAGCAGAGAAACTGAAATCAGAGGGTAAGCTGTGACAGATGAAGATGTTGTGGGGAGGGGCGGGTGGGGAAGTGGGTGGGAAAGAGGTAAAATTTAGAAAAAGGGGGAAAAGGGAAAGTAAAAGGGGAGAAAAGGTAAGAAATGGGGGGATAAAGTAGGAGAAAGAGTGTGGGGGGAAGAAAAATGAAGAAAGACAATAAAGAAATAAAAGGTAGAGAACAGTAAAAAAATTAAATTAAATGTAAACAAAGTGGTCAAGGTGGGGTAGCGCTAATGATCTGAAGTTGTTAAATTCGATGTTCAGACCACAAGGCTGTAAAGTGCCTAGCCAGACAATGAGATGCTGTTCCTCCAATTTGCGTTGAGCTTCACCGGAACATTGCAGCAGGCCAAGGACAGACATGTGGGCATGGGGGCAGGATCATGTGTTAAAATGGCAAGCAACAGGAAGGTCAGGGTTCTGACTGCGCAGAGAACGGAGGTGCTCAGCAAAGCGATCATCCAGTCTACGCTTGGTCTCTCCGAGATAGAGGAGACCACATTGGGAGCAGCAAATGCAACAGACCAAATAGAAAGGAGCGCAAGTGAAATGCTGCTTAATCTGGAACGAGTGTTTTGGACCTTAAACGGAGGCATGGAAGAAATGGGCAGGTGTTACACCTTCTGCGATTGCATGGGAAGGTGCCACGAATGATGGGAGAGGTGTTAGGTATAGTGGGGGAATGGACTAAGTTATCCTGGAGGGAACGGTCTCTGTGGAATGCTGACAGAGGGAGTGAAGGGAAGATGTATTTGGTGGTGGCATCACGCTGGAGTTGGCGAAAATGGCAGAGGATCATGCTTTGCATGCGGAGGCTGGTGGGGTGAAATGTGAGGACAAGGGAGACTCTATCGTTCTGGGAGGGGAGGGGTTGTGGGTCATGGCGCGGGAGATGGACCGCACGCTGTTGAGGGCCCTGTCGACAGCTGTAGGTGCGAATCCACGGTTGAGGAAAAAGGAGTACATATTAGAAGCACAACTTTGGAAAGTGGCATCATCGGAACAAATGTGATGTATGCTAAAAATGTGACAATAATAAATCAAATCAAATCAAAACAATCTGTAGGAACTATTCCAGAGTCCAAAGAATTTTGGAAAATAACCACCAATGGATCTACTATTTCCAGGACAACACTGATAAACTAAACTTCCTTAAATACCCTGGATGAAGATTATCAGGACCTGGAGATTTATCCACCTTCAATCCCATCAATTTCCCCAAAATCATTTCTCTACTAATGCTGATTTCCTTCAACTATCATTAAAACATGTTTCTCTCTGAACTTCTGGTACATTGCTTCAGTCTTTACAAAGGAAGACATGAATAAAGTACAAATTTAATTCCTCAGCCATTTCTTTATTCCCTGTTATGAATTCTCCCGTTTCTGACTGTGAGGAGCCTACACTCATTTTTGTCAATCCCTTTCTCTGTACAACTTTTATAGTCAGGTTTACATTCCCTGCTAGCTTACTTTCATACTCTATTTTTCCCTTCTTAATCAATCCCATGGTCCTGCTGAATTTTAAACTGCTCCCAATACTCAGGCCTACTGTTTTTTCTATTGCCTTGTTGAACATTCTAGAACATAGGGGCCATTGTTTTAGGCAATGGATGACAGATTTCAAGCAGAAACAAGGAGGAATTACTTTACTCCAAGAGTCGTGAATCTGGAATTCTGTACTCCAAAGTGCAGAGGTCGCCGGAATGCTAAACAAATTTGAGGAGGAGATAGATAGGTTTTTAATTAGTAGCAGGATGAAGGGTTATGGGGAGCGGGCAGGAAGATAGAGCTGAGGCTGAGATGAGATCAGTCATTATCATATTGAATGGCGGAGCAGGCTTGAGGGGCTAAATTGTCTGTTCCTGTTCCTAGTTTTTATGAATCGAGAGTGGAAACAGGATGTGGTAGGATAGAGGAGGTGCAGAGGGAGAGTGACTGAGCACAAGGGTGAGAAAGTGAGCAATGACAAGTGCAAGAAAGGAATTATGCCAAGAGCCAGGGCTGAAACTAGAGCGGAATGGCATGAGCAATTCAAATCTCCAGTCATGTTGAGAAACCAGAGACTTTAAAAGACTGGAAGGCTGAGACAGAACTGAAGATGGGAGTGGAAACACTGGGCAAAGGTCATGTGATCAGGCAGGTCACAGAACAGAAAGCTAGTGTCAACACTAAAGGGAAACTCAAACCATTAAATGGATATTCTGACACTATGTTATTAATTATGTTATTAATGTTTATGTTTTTATTAAGACCAATAAAAGATGCTGGACAGTATAATACAGCCAAAAACATTGTAGCACTTATATCATTGGACCCTAAGACAGCACAGTTAACGATACCTGTAGAAAAAAGTAGTGAACAAAAACAGGTCCCAACCAGAACAATGCAATAATAGACCTACTCAAGGGTCTGCTTTGTGTGGGGCTCAGTATACGAGCTCCACCAGGTGAGTTAATTACCAATCTCCAGGGAGCTCGTATTCAACAAGTTCGACAGGGAGGTCAATCAGTGATTTCCCACGCAAGTCTTGGGGGTTATCACAGTAAGATCAAAGGGGAAAAAAATGATTTAAGGAAACATTGAAGATTGGGTTGGGGTGGTGGCTATGAGATCTTGAACAAGACAGTGTGTTTGTTGAAGCCACCCTCAGAGAGCACTCTAAGAGCAACGGGCAGAGTGGGGCAATGTTACCGGAATTTCATAGAATCAGAGAATTCCTACAGTGCAGGAGGCGGCCATTTGGCCCATCAAGTCTGCACTGACTCTCCAATAGAGCATCTCACTCAGGCCCACCCCCACCCTATCCCCTTTGCTATAGAAAATGTATGAAGACTGTTGTCCTCAAAAAGAGATTTAGTTTTCTTGAGCCAAAATCTTCCAGGAAAAGTGCTGTGAATTGTATAAATCTGTTCTTGTGTTTATGTGCTATTTTCTTCCCAATGAGGAAACTCCTCTTAATAAACAAATTTTAAAATTGTTTTGGCAGAGATTCAAATTTCTCTTTGGGATTTGGGCAGTCTGACAATTATCATTTGCCATGTCATAACAGTATTAATCATTTTTTCTCACACTCACCTCTTCAAGCACTGTTAATAATTGCTCAACCGGTGAATTGCTGATTTCACCAATTTGTAGTGAATCATCAATGTTGTCATTTGTGATGCGCACCATTTTCTTTTTCACAAAATAAATTCCCTTAGTTTTAATTGAGGTAGGAAATCCCAAACTTGCAGCTAATTGTCCTGCATTGTTCATGTAGATTACCAGAATCATTATATCTTCTGAATTGAAGAAGTCCATCACCAGATGTTTGTTTTCTTCTGCCGCAGAAAACTTTGCCCATTTATCTGGTTTTACACAGAAATACATCAGAGTTAAGCTCTGTAAAAAGGCCATTCGTGGGTCATCCTCTCGTTCATGAGTTACTTCCTCCTCTTGTTCCATTGACCACCTCAAAGCTGTTTCATCAAGTCAAAAAGGCTGGTCTTGGAGTCAAGTGTATTTTCTACTTTTCTACAAAAAATGGTAGAGTATAAAATAAATATTTCTGTCAGGCATTAAAAATGTTAAATTTGCAATCAATTCTGTAGACTTCCAGTCTGCAATATCTTACTTGCTGTAATTACATTTTTGTCAATCTACCGTGTCAATGTTTTCTTCCATTATAAAATTCTCCTTATTTATAAATTTAAATGCTATATGTATTTAATATATTATAATTATACTTTCACTGAGTCACTGCCACATCTTAGTTATGCACTGAAGGATAAAGGACAGAAGCAAATCATTCACTCATCATGGCTGTGCCAACTCTTTGAAACTCAGAGTTGAGTCCATGCTGGCTTTCTTTAGTACAACATAGTCAGTTCCATTGCTCAGCCACACATTCCAAATCACCCTGAAAGTTTATTTCCCTCACAAGCCCATTTCCTTTTGAAATGACCAGATGGTTTCACTTCCACCTCTCTCATGGACAGCAGGTTTCAAGCTATTGCCTCTCACGGCATCAAAGAATTCTTCTTCACATCACCTTGCGTCTCTTGCCCAAACCTCTGTCCCCTAGTTCTTGTACCATGGGGACAGGTTTTTTTTGTCTACCATATCTAAACTTGTCATTGGCTTATGCACCTCTATCAATCTCCTTTGCTCCAAGATATATCCTCATTTCGCCAACCTAATGTTTTAGCTAAAATCCTTCATTGCAACCATTCCAGCAAATGACCTCGGCATCCTCTCAAGGGCTCTCACACCATTAGGAAAGCATTGATATTTTTAAGGGATTTATATTTGTATTGCAAAACATTAAAAATAAGGTACAGTTTTAAGTGGGTTTAATTTAATGTGTGTGTGGAATGAAGGATAAAGCTAATTTTAGCTTCATGCTGGACTAATGGATTTGCATCTTTGGGAGGTAGTTCAATTACAACTGTGTTTCTACTGAGTTTAGAGAGGGCTATGGAGTGAAGATTAAATAAGCCAACAGTGGTATGCAGGCATTGCTTAGCAACTGGATGCTTTTTGTTCTTAGTTTAGCTGAATTTGTTGGCGGCTGATAGGCACCAAAGAGTAAACATCTCTCAACTCTGCCAGAAGGCAGGCCAGGAGCTACAAAGAGGCAGGCTTCCCAAAGAACCAGTCTAGATAACCAGGGAATTGGGAGAGAAAGAGTGGCTTAAGGCACTGAAGTTAAGAGAACAGAGACAAAGATATTATTCAAAGGAATTCAAGGAAGGGTAAACAAAATGCTCTAAATTAAAGAAATAATTGAAGTAACCAGATTAAGAGTGAAAAGCAGACTTCAGATGTAAATCAAATGGTTGATGCCATTTTAATAGAGTCTGGAAATCAAGAGTTAAAGCAATTGTGAACAGTTTGTACAGTTGGATGCACTGTTAAAAGTGGAGGGGAAGTTTTGCTTAAGAGTCATTTGGAAAACCTGGACTGGATTTTGAAATGCTAACGGCTAATGGAAATCATTAGTGTGAAAGAAGAATTTAAAGTATGTTTTGGGAGTGGAGTTTGGAAACTCTCATGTGACAATCATCTGGAGGGATTCTGAGGAGAAATCCACAGACATTCACTTGGGTTCAGAATGGAGTGTGTTGGGCAGCATGATGGCACAGTGGTTAGCACTGCTGCTTCACAGCACCAGGGACTAGGATTCGATTCCCGGATTGGGTCACCGTCTGTGTGGAGTTTGCACGTTCTCCTCGTGTCTGCGTGGGTTCCCTTTGAGTGCTCCGGTTTCCTCCCACAGTCCAAAGATGTGCAGGTTAGGTGGATTGGCCATGCTAAATTGCCCCTTAGTGTCACGGGGACTAGCTAGGGCAAATGTATGGGGTTATGGGGAGAGGGCCTGGGTAGGATTGTGGTCGGTGCAGATTCAATGGGTCTTATTGCCTCCTTCTGCACCGTAGGATTCTATGATTATATCTGACCACAGCCAATCAGTGTGCTTAAAGGGACTTTGCATTTCTGAGACCATTGTAACTTGCTTTGTAATTTGTGTTAATTTAAAAATCTGTGTGTAATTGTTAAATTAAGGGGGAGTAGGGGATATTGTGTCATAATCCAATGTTTCATGTTTAATAAATGTTTTTTCCTTGTTGTTCAAACTAATTAGCATTCCTGTGACTCTGTTCCTCCATGTTTTATACAGAAAAGTAAAAGTAATGGTCTTTTGATCCAGAGTTCCATTCTGGACTCTTTTATAACATACCATCATAACAAAAGTGGGGGCTCTTGCGGGATTTCAAACCATGGAGAAAGGGTTATTGGATATAGATTAGTAAACGTTTGTTGGGAAATTTTGAAATGTGGAAAACAAGTTTCTGGATGTTGAATGTTGAACTTGTTCTGGAAATTATTGTTAAATGGTGGGATCTGTGATTTCTTAAGAGTGTAAGTGGTGTGGTGTACTGAGGTAATGAACAAAGCAATTGAAGGTACTGAGAGATATATTGTATAGGTTAGAATCCAAAATGGCATTAGGAATTGCTAAGATTTTCTTAAAGATGTAAGATTTAACTCTGACTGGTTGACAGAAAGTAACCGAGAATCAATTAACTGAATTAGCAGATAAACTGGAATTAGGATTACCTGCAGGAGTAAAGAGGGCTAAGATTATTGAAAGTATAGCAAAATATTTAAAATTATAGGGATTGATAGACCAAGTTCTCCAAAAAAATGAAGCAATTGAATTGGCTAAAATTTGATTACAAAGAGAAATAGAAATAAAGACATTTGAAATGAAGAAATAGCAGGAAAAAAGAGATAGCTTTTCAGAGGGAACACAAAGAGAAAATGCTGGAAAATTGCAGCAGGTCTGACAGCATTTGTGAAGAGAGAATAGAGCCAATGTTTTGAGTCTAGATGACCCTTCGTCAGAGCCAAGGGCAAAGAAAATTAGAAAAGATTTATACTATGGGGTGGGAGGGGGGTGGTAATAGGACAAAGGGAATGTAAATGAGGATAAAGGCAGCTGAAAGAGGTGCTAAAAGTGTCCGTTAAGAGATCAGAATGTGTGAATGGCACAACAGAGGTGCAGATGGTTAAGGTAGTTGGCCTGAAGAGGGGGTGGGGGGTAAGGAGACCGAGAATGGAGAAGTGAAAAAATGGAAGAGAGAAAGAAGGCTGATAAAAATGGATGAATTAGATGATTTTCTTTTCCTTTAGCTCTGACAAAGGGTCATCCAGACTAAAAACGTTGGCTCTATTCTCTCTCCACAGATGCTGTCAGACCTGTTGAGATGTTCCAGCATTTTCTTGTTTTTGTTTCAGATTCCAGCATCCAGTGTTTTTTGCTTTTAGCTTTTCAGAGGGAATTGGAAATGGTAAAGTTAGCAATGGCAAAATGGGAAAAGGGGAAAGAGGGCATTTCAGCTTAAAATGTGGGAAGTTAAAGCAGAGACACTACAGCAGATTAAGAAAGGATTTGGTTCGAGTCACGAATCTAGTGGGGAAATGTTTAAATTTATACAAGCACTTCCAAATTTTCAGGAAGAGAGGTGGAAGCATTTTTTTTTCAAAGGAAGTTAAACAGATGAAACAACCAAAAGAAATTTTGACATTAGTTTTACAAAGTAGTCCGGTAAGTAGAGCTAGTGAGGTGTTCGCGTCATTGTTGGAAGAGGTATCTGTAGATTATGATGCAATAAAGAAAGATATCCTTAGTGCACGTGAGTTGGTTTCAGAGGCATACAGGCAAAAATTTTGAAGCACAAGAAAACAACCTCGATAAACTCAATGAATTTGAAAGAGTGAAGCAAAATAATTTTGATCATTGGATATAGGCATTAAAGATAGAGAAAACATATGAAGGCCTCAGAGAGGTGATTTTTTTAGACAAATTTAAAGATTTGTTTTCTGTGTTTATTAGGATGCATGTTGAATAACAAAAAGCTAAAACTGCTAGACAGCAGCAGAGTTAGCTGATGATTACAAACTAGTCCAGGTGGTTAGCTCAGGTGGTTAGAGTGTGGTACTAATAATGAGAAGGTCATGGGTTCGATCCCTGTACTGGCCAGTGATCTTTCATAGCTCTTGGGGCTTAAGGGATATGTGGGAGGGGAGCAGGGTCAGAATATAGAATTTGATGATAAAAATTAATGGAAGAGCAGGTGTGAGTGGCCTTCTCCTGCTTTGGGGCGGCACAGTAGCACAGTGGTTAGCACTGCTGCTTCACAGCTCCAGGGTCCTGGGTTCGATTCCTGGCTCGGGTCACTGTCTGTGTGGAGTTTGCACATTCTCCTCGTGTCTGCGTGGGTTTTCTCCGGGTGCTCCGGTTTCCTCCCACAGTCCAAAGATGTGCGGGTTAGGTTGATTGGCCAGGTTAAAAATTGCCCCTTAGAGTCCTGAGATGTGTAGGTTAGAGGGATTAGCGGGTAAATATGTGGGGGTAGGGCCTGGGTGGGATTGTGGTCGGTGCAGACTCGATGGGCCGAATGGCCTCTTTCTGCACTGTAGGGTTTCTTCTTCTTCTTCTAGTCCATAGAACTATTTTTCCATCATCCTTTTAAACATGAGAAGGATAGAAGGCTGGAAGGAGAAAGGAAAACAAATAGTCAAGAAAGGGATGGAACAGTTGGGAATGGTCAGGAAATTTCACCTCAGAAGGTGTTGAGGGTGAAAAGGATAATCAAATGCCTAAGTGTTTCCATTGTAACAAAGTGGGACAGATGCGGGCAGATTGTTGGAAATTAAATGCAAGAACAGTTGCAGTAGTAGGAAAGGAAGTACCTGAAAAGGAAACGGCTGTTAAACTGTAGCAGTGGTACAGGTGAATTCCTTCAAAATCAATGAAAAAGGGGGATAAATTTCAAGATAGTTCAGAGAACTATTTGAGTACTGCGGTGGACTAGCGAAGGAAACCAGGTTATTGGAGGTTCTACATGTTTCGTTTTAAAGAGGTTTTCCTTATCTAAAAAAAGTCAACAAATTAAAAATTTCAGAGATACAGGAACAGATCAATCATTGATGGTGACCGACGATACAATTCATATTTCTGATAGTTTTTTGAAGGAAAAAGTAATATTAATGGAAGGGATGAACCTGTTCCTTTGTGTAAATATAATTTAAGAATAGTTTTGTAAATTGAATTGTTACACTGGGAATTATTCCTAAATTAAATATTGGGGGAACCAATTTCATCCTAAGTAATAATTTGATATGAGGAGATAGTAATATGATAACTGAACTGCAACAGGCAGTTGATCATGGTGACCTTAACAAACTTTTAAAAATGGACAAAATGAGACACTTATTGTCCAGTGCAGTTTGCTAATTACTCTCACAACACATGCTGCGAACTTCAAAAATCTATGCACACGAAATGAAAACAAAGCTACTACTTATAACGCAGCCAACTGGCATCAAGGACTGTTGGCAGTGTATTGACGCTGCATGATTTAGGGTCAGGGTTTGGAGTTAAGATGAAGGGTTTGGGCTTAGAAACTCTGACCCTAAATTATACCATTATTTTTAAAAAGCATTCCTTTCCAGTGTTCACATAATAGTGGGAAGATTTCAGACCTGAAAGCAGTACAATAGATATAATTTTTGTCAGCATATCTTCACATCCCTACTATTTATCCCTTCAGAGAACAGTGAGGGAAGTGGTGGAAGGATTCCCAAGCTGATTATCAGCCTTTCCGTGGCCAGCAGGTCCTGCCAGTGGATTCGAGCCTACAGCTTCTGGTCCAGGGGTATGGTTAAGTTGTACATTAATGTAATCAGTCACTGGAAAGCAATTAACATAAGCACACTTTTCCATTTGAACAAGGCAAAGCTATATGTAGACACTCGACGTCTTTCACCAGAGGCTCCTACTCAACCTCTCTCAAAGTTTTCCTTGCCCTCAGTTCCACCTTATTCTTTTTCTCATTTGACGGCTTAATAGTTAAGAAACACAAGCTCCAACAACTTATTGAGACCAACATCTACCCAAGACCCTCCACATTTTCCATCCCTGACCCCAATCTCAGTCCTTGCCATGCACTTACTATACCCTCTGACCCTCTTATCTCCTATGCAGAATGTCTGTACTCAGCAAAGGGCTTAGTTTCATCCCCTTACGATGTCACCTCAATGAATTTCAGGCTCGACATGATGTTCAATAGTTCTTCCGTCATCTTTGTCTCCGTGTCTTCTTTGAGCAGGAGACCTACCCCATTCAGATCATTTCGCCTGCCGCCAGTATTCTTCCTCTACAGGAATCCCTCCCTCTGGCCTCCTATCTCCTATCTTTGCATTGAGAACTGTCAGCGTGACCTACACCGTCTCAATTTCTCTGCTCCTCTCATCCACACTGCACTTCATTCTCTTAGGTCCAACTCTGGCTCTGTTACCAAATCTGCTGATAAGGGTGGTGCCATTGTTGCTGGCACACCGATCTCTACCTCACAGAGGCCAGGTGCCCACTATCAAATAGTTCCTCCTACCTTCCCATGGACCATGACCCCACCATCAAATATCAAGCCATTGTTTTCAGGAAAGTCACTGACCTCATTATCTCTGGAGATACTCCCTCCACAGCTTTCAATCTCAGTCTTCCAAACCCCACAGTCCACTGCTACCTTCATTCCAAATATAGACACAGGACTGCTGTAGTAGACCCATTGTATCAGCCTGTTCCTGCCCCATGGAAGTCCTTTCTTTCTATCCTGACTTGATCCTCTCTCGCCTTGTCCAGTCTCTTCCCACTGATATTCATGATTCCTCAGATCTCCTATCTTTTCTACAATTTCAAGTTACCTGGCCTTGACCACCTCCGCTTTACTGTGGAGGTCCAATCCCTCTAAACCTCCATTCCCACCAGGAGAGTTTGAAGGCCCTCCACTTCTTCCTTGAGCAGTGGCCTGAACAATCCCTATCCACCACTACTCTCCTCCACCTGGCTAAGCTTATTCTGCTACTCAACATTTTTTCCATTAACTCGTCTCACTTTCTGCAAAGAAAATGTGAGGCGACGGGTAGCTGCATGGTCCCCAGTCACCCCTGTCTTTTTGTGGAACATTTCTTGTTCCAGTGCTACTCAGGCCTTCTACAAAGCACTTTTCCTATTATATCAATGACTGTATTGGTGCCACTTCATGCTCTCACTTGGACCTTGAAAAATTTAATGATTTCGCTTCAATTTTCCACCCCTCTTGTACCTTCACATGTTCCATTTCTGACACTTCCTTTCCCTTCCTGGACACCTCTGTCTTAATTTCTGGTGATAGAATGCCCACCAACATTCATTACAAGCCCATCAACTCCCACAGCTACCTTGACCACAGCTCCTCGCATCCAACTTCCACTAAGGACTCCATCACATACTCCCAGTTTCTCTGCCTCCATTGCATCTGCTCCAATGATGGCACCTTCTAACATGCACTTCTGACGTCTTATCTTTCCTTGATAGGTTCCCCTCTCCACTCCGCATTCCCCCTCCCTCATCCCACCTTCTTTCCCCGAGACAGGGCACTCAACCAAGTTCTATGCATTTTCCTTACCTCAGCCCCTGCCCCTTCTTCTCCCTCCCAGAGCCATCTTAGGACCCTCCTTGTCCTCATTTTTCACCCCACCAGCTCTGCACTCAAAGGATCATCTTCTGTCAACTCCAGCATGATGCCTCTATGAAACACAAATTCCACAGGGACCGTTCCCTCTGTGACACCCTGGTCCATTCCTCTATCCCCTTACCTTGCAATTGCAAAAGGTGCAACGCTTGCCCCTTTACTGCTCCACCCCTCCCCGTTCAAGTCCATGAAAACTCATTTCAGATGAAGGAACGTTTCACTGGCATTTCCTTCAATTTGGTCTACAGTATCCACTGATCCCAATGCGGTCTTGACAGAGGAGATTAACTGCAGCCTGGGTGACTGCAGAACACCTTCGCTCAGCCCACAAGAATGACCCCAACCTTCCTGTTGTTTGCCATTTCAATTCAGGTTGGGTGAATTGGCCATGCCAAATTCCCCCTGTGTACCTGAACAGGCGCCAGAGTGTGGCGACTAGAGGATTTTCACAGTAACTTCATTGCAGTGTTAATGTAAGACTACTTATGACCAAGTAACTAAACTTTAGCATCTTGCCTTCAAACCCACGTGTCTACCCTTGGCCTGCTGTAATGTTCCAGTGAAACCTGATACAAACTGGAGGACCAATTCCAATTAGGCACGCTAAAACCCTTGGGACTCAACACAGTTCAAAGTTCCCCTTCTCGTCCAACTTGACCCTTTGATTTATCCAAAACATATTTTGCCCCAATGCAACACCCCATTCCCCAAAGGGCCATCTGTCACTTATTCTAAAATTTTGCTTTCACTGAACTGTCCTTTGTTCTCCCAAACTGCTTTTATTCCACTATCAGCACCTCCCATAGTCCTTTAAACTGCCATTAACATTTCCTGTCTGGTGTCTTACACTTCTTTGTTGAAATCTCTCCTAGCTCCCACCTATCACTTGACCTCCTACTCTGCTCCAGCTTCTACTTACACAGTAATACATCACTTCCCCCCCTCCTTTTAACTCAGTCATACCGACTCAAAAACGTTAACTCTGTTTCTCTCTCCATAGATGCCGTTTTTCCAGTATTGTCCGTTTATATTTACAATTTTAATATAACTATTTTGAATACAAACCATTGTTTTCTCTCCACAGATGCTGTTTTTCCAGCAATTGGCTCTTTTTATTTACGATTTTGATATAACGTTCTGAATGCAAACTATTGTTTTTCTCTCTCCAGAGATGCTGTTTTGCCAACCGAATTGTTTTGATTGATCATTTTTCAAACTAACCGTTTTGAACGCAAATCATTGTTTCTTTCTCCACAGATGCTGTTTTTCCAGCAATTTTCTGTTTATATTTACAATGTTGATAATATAACCGTTATGAATGCAAACCATCAAATCGCACCAAGAAAAATTAATCTATTGCAAGGCTGTCTACCTCTAATTTGCTCGGAGGAATAAAGCAACCTATCCCTACTGCCGCTTCACTGCAGTTTAACGGTTTAACGGTTCTTCGCCCGTCCAACTTTTCAAATTAACCGACCTCCAACTGTCATTATAGCACGTACCATCGTAGAGGGAGGGTGCGACAGGAAGAGTCGATAAATTAACAGCCCCGTAGCGGCCATTCATAGCTATCCTCCAATCTATTTATGATTTAATTCGAAGTTTCAAAAAGAATCAATTGCGTTAAATGTGCGATATGACAGTTACGAATCACCCTTGATAATTCCACTTTTTAAACTCCCCCGCCCAACGGCTGAGTGGAGGACGCCGGCTCGCGCGAAGCGCTGCGCGTGAGGTGCAGGCTGTTGTTAAACAGAGATATTTGTGAACAACGTACGACGCCCGAAAATATATTGTGTGTTTTTGTTTAATCGCTTGTTTAAAAACTATTTTGTGGGGTGGCGGAAGAAATTAAGAAAATAATACCCAGAAGTAATTTATTTTGACCCCAAAACAGAAAATGCTGGAAAATCTCAGCAGATCTGATAGCATCTGTGGAGAGAGAACATTCCAACCATTATTTTGTAAATTGAGTGTGTGTCTTTATATGCCCTGTTTGTGAACAGAACTCCCACTTACCTGAGGAAGGAGCGAGTGGCTTTTGCTTCTAAATAAACCTGTTGGACTTTAACCTGGTGTTGTGAGACTTCTTACAGAGAGAATAGAGCCAACCTTTCGAGTCTGGCTAAGCCTTCAGAGCTTGCAGTCTGGTTGCCACCACTGAACTACATACCTTTTGAGGATGCATGTCCCCAGGGATCTAAAATTTGAAAACAGAAAATTCTGGAGCAAACACTTGGCATATCAATCAGACTGAAAAAAAACTCCTTTCATTTCAATTATGTCCCTCAGTCTCCATACAGTAAGCCAGGTTAAGACTTTCACATTCCCCCGCAGGACAACATAGACTATTTTTCTTGATACTGGTCCATTTGGGTACATGCCCAAGCCTTTGCCCCTTCGCACATGGTGCATCTGCCAATTTTAGCACCTGCCCACTAACCCCACTTCTCATGTCCCTTTGTTGCTACCTTATTTGAGCTTTTCTTGGCACCCTTTTTGGGCACTAAATATGAAAGGTTGTGCAACCATAGAATCTGGAATACTAAGTAGAAATAAAAGTGAATTCCAGAGACCTGTAGCAGATATTATGGGTTAACCACAGGAAAAATGAATTGTGCCTTAAACATTTCATAGCATAAGCTGGAACTCCTGGCAGACCCCAAGAGTTGGGAGGGGGTGGATGAAGGAAAAAGTACAATTCAATTTATAGCATGGCTTTATAAGTTTGATTTCCAATTGTAGTTATGTTTAAAACATGAAATTGTGTGGCGTTGCTCTCAGTGAAATTACTGGCTGTTCAGATTTTTAAAAACGTTATATGAACATACAAAAAAAAGTCATCTCTACTTTTTGCCTGAATCTAGGCCCACATAGTCCCCATCCTCCACCAGGTTGAACGTGCTCTTACTTTGAACAACTTCTCCTTTGACAACATTCACTTCCGACAAATAGCTGTTGCTACTATGTCTGTCTTTCATTGGGATGCATGGAATATTCTTTGTCCCAGTCCTACTCAGATCCCCTCATTCACCTCTTTCTCCCAGTACACTGACGACAAGAGTTCCTACTCTCATCCTGAACTGGAAAATTTCATCAAAGTTACTTAGAGTAAACGGTTAATGGTTATGTCAATTAAACAATGACATTAATGATGATATAAGAATGACAGGGTCAGATGACAAAGACACTCCAAGGGAGAAAGATGCAGAACACTTTTGTGTCCAGAGAACTATGTACTTACCATGAGGTCTAAGATGTGAATAGTTCTAGAACAAAGAACAAAGAAAATTACAGCACAGGAACAAGCCCTTCGGCCCTCCAAGCCTGCACCGACCATGCTGCCTGGCTTAACCAAAACCCCCTACGCTTCCGGGGACCATATCCCTCTATTCCCATCTCATTTCATGTACTTGTCAAGACGCCCCTTAAAAGTCACTACCGTATCCGCTTCCAATACCTACCCCGCCAACAAGTTCCAGGCACCCACCACTCTCTGTGTAAAAACTCTGCCTCGTACATCTCTTTTAAAACTTGCCCCTCGCACTTTAAACCTATGCCCCCTAGTAATTGACTCTTCCACCCTGGGAAAATGCTTCTGACTATCCACTCTGTCCATGCCTCTCATAATCTTGTAGACTTCTATCAGGTCTCCCCTCAATCTCCGTCGCTCCAGTGAGAACAAACCAAGTTTCTCCAACCTCTCCTCATAGCTAATGCCCTCCATACCAGGCAACATCCTGGTAAATCTTTTCTGTACCCTCTCCAAAGCCTCCACATCCTTCTGGTAGTGTGGCGACCAGAATTGAACACTATATTCCAAGTGCGGCCTCACTAAGGTTCTATAAAGCGTCAACATGACTTGCCAATTTTTAAACTCAATACTCCGGCCGATGAAGGCAAGCATGCCGTATGCCTAAATAAATAGTTTCAAGAAAAACTAAATACTGACTATCCCAAGTCACTGCAAGTGAAACCGATGAACAACATGAACCATGGTGGCAGCGCTGGAAGGCACAGTTTAAGAAAACAGACCACAGATTGGTAACCCACAGGTTAAGTCCCAAGAATAGTTCAACTTTGCAAAAAAGAACAAAAATAAGATGTACCTTGATAGGGGACAGCGAATGAATCATTCGCAATGTCTACAGTCTATTAAACAGCCACTACCCTTTTCACAGCTTTTCCAACACATTGGGGTTCTGCAGCATTAAATAAGAGATGGGAGGTTGGGAGATGAGCGTTTATAAGGTACTGAACAGCTTCAGGCTTAGTTAGCACTGCTGCCTTTCAGCATCAGGATCCCAGGTTCAATTCTTACCTTGGGTGAATTTGTGTGTGGAGTTTGCATGTTCTCCCCATTTCTGCATGGATTCCCCCAGGTCCTCCAGTTTCCTCAGTTCAAAGGTAGATTTACCATGCTAAATTGCCCCTTAGTATCCAAGATTTGTGGGTTAAGTGGATTAGCTATGGTAAATACGCAGGTTACCGGAAAGGGCAGAGGGGAGGGTTTGGGTGGGATGCTCTTTCGTAGTGTTGGTGCAGACTCAATGGGCTGAATAGCCTCCTTTTAAAGTTTATTTATTTACTAGTCACAAGTAAGGCTTACATTAACACTGCAATGAAGTTACTGTGAAATTCCCCGAGTCGCCACACTCCAGCGCCTGTTCGGGTCAATGCACTTAACCAGCACATCTTTCAGACTGTGGGAGGAAACCGGAGCACCCAGAGAAAACCCACACAGACACGAGGAGATTGTGCAAAGTCCACACAGACAGTGACCCAAGCTGGGAATTGAATCTGGGTCCCTGGCGCTGTGAGGCAGCAGTGCTAAACACTGTGCCACCCTATAGGGATTCTATGGTTCTAAATTGTCTTCTCCAATCTACCGAATGGAAATAATTTTGTCCTTTCACCAATTTATGCATGTTTACCAATTCACCCCAAATCTATGCCTCTCTAATCTTTTTAAATCTGAGTCACTAATTTTATTTAGGCTGAGATCTCTCTTGGAGCCCTCCTCTGAAACATTCCCAAAGTATGAAATAACAAAATCAATGCAGTATTCTAAATGTGGACTAACCAAAAATCTTATACAAGGCTAAATGATCTGGTATGTTTTACATTAAATAGTATTTATTAATGTAATTTAATAGCCTATTTGCTTGGCTGTGCTTTCTCATGAACCTTTAGAGCAGGCTTCTTCAAAGTGAAGGTCGTGGATATAAAAGGGGACTTGGTGTTCTTCAAAGATTGCCAGACTTAGGTGCCAAGAGCAGCACATTACTCTTGCCTCAAATTCTTTACTCCATTGGAAATTATGTTTATGAGCCACACAGGGGATGGATAGAGTGAAACACCGAGACCATCAGGTGCACATCTCAAGCAGAAGTGGAAGAGATTGTGTAACAAGATCAGGATGCAAAGCTCACGTGTTATGTGTGGGGAAATACTGGCGAATGAGTGTTTAAAATCTTCAAAACTGCAAAGACATCTGAAGACTAAGTATGGCGATCTCGAGAACAAACCTTTGGATTTTTTCAAAGGATGCAATAAGAACGGGAATCATCAGCTCAAGTTCTCAGCAGAAATTTAACACTGAATAACAAAGCACAATTGGCCTTTTGTATGGTAGCTTATTGTATAAAGAGAAAATGCCCCACACCTATTGCAAAGGGAATAATTCTCCCCGCAGCATTAGACATGAGGTCAACTGAAAAACTGAACTGCATCCCACTTAGTGATAACACAGTGGGCTCGCCAAATTAATAATATTGCCAAGAATTTAGAAGTTCAGCTTATTTCTCGTTTAAAGTTAGCACAGGAGTTTTCAATACAGCTGGATAAAAGTACAGAAGTTACAGATTGGGAACCTTGCTAGTTTACATTAGATATGTTTGGTACAATGAATTTTTTGAGGATATGCTGTGCTGATTGACATTACCAACCAACGTGACTGACTCACAGATCTCTGAAACATTGAATAGTTACGACTGGGTTAATTGCAGAAGAATCACAAGTGATGGGGCAGCCAACATGACTGGGAAAAACAGTGGAATTACAATAAAGATTAAGGAAGCAGCTAGTCAGGATATTCTCTGGAACTATTACTTCATTTACCTTGAGACATTGGCATCAAAAGGAATTCCATCCGATCTTGAGGTGGTGTTGAAAGGAACTGTGAAAGTCATGAATTTCATTAAACGCACGTACTCATTACCATTTGAGTCTGTGTGTTCCAAAATGGGAGCTGAGCACACATTTATTGTTCCACACAAAGGTGCGTTGGCTGTCAAAGAGTTGGGTGCTTGGCAGAGTTTATGAACTGAGGTATGAAATCCACGCTTTCCTCCTTGAGAAATCATTCCCTCTGGCTTATTCATTTGGTGAAGAAAGTTGGACGCTAACTCTGTCTTACCTTGCAGACATCTTTTCAGTTTTGAATGAACTGAACATAAAATTGCAAGGAAAGGCTGATGGTTGTTTTCAGCACTGAGAACAAATAGATGCTTTCCAAAAGTCATTGAAAGTTTGGAAAGTACAAGTAAAAAGCCAAAACATTTTGCCCAGACTGCTGTGGCACATGGAAGGAAACAGTGTTAGTAAGGGAACTATCAATAGACTGAAGTTGTATTCATTCATATCTGGCTGTACTGATCAACAGTTTTTGTTGCAACTTTCCACAGAAGTTTCAGACTCTGAAAGAGAAGAGGTGAGTGAAAAATCCCTTTGAGAGCCCAGTCAATTATTAACTTACAGCTGAAGCCAAATGAGGAGACTGAGCTGCTGCACCTGACCTGTGACAGCACATTAAAAACACGTCACAAGTCCATAAGGTTGCAATAATCCTAGCATCTCCTGCGAGTATCTAGTATCAACTGCTGAGTAAAACAGGTTTCTCGTTGCTATCGCCCTTCATGGTGACCTACACGTGCAAGGTAGGATTTTCTGTTCTTACAAAGATGAAGACTGCACAAAGGAACCGGCTGAACTCTGCAACTGATATGCGCATTGCCCCCTCAATTTGTGAACCTGATTGGAGTGAGATCCTAGGACCAAGCAGGCTCTCCTGTCACATTAAAGGTAGGTGAACGTAGTGTGGGTCCCAAAGGTCGGCCAGTTGGCAAAAATGAGTCCTGGAAAAAAAGTTGGTAAAACACTGCTTTAGAGAGTTGTACACTGTCTCACAAAGGGCCTTTGCTCTCAACCATTCAGTTTCATGTAAATTCCAAGCATATTTTTCTGAATTAATCATAGCACTATCTATTATTCTATTCTTGATGAGAGCAATAAAAATCTACAATAAGCATCTGCATTACATTTTTAGGCTCTGAAAAAGTACATTGTAATTTGCTGAGAAGCATTTTGTTTATTTGACAAGCCATGTTTGAATTGGTAACACTATATACTAACTTTATAATATTTACAGTTAATAAACCAAACAAATAATTTCACATCGCCAGGAATATAGAAATATCAGCCAAATGGCTTAATTTTGGGCACTCAGTTTAAACATTCACTTCCAGCACTGGCAGCAGTGGGTACCATATACAAGATGCACTATAGGAACTCACCAAGGCTCCTTTAATAGGAATCTTCCAAACCCATGACATCTACCACCTAGAAGGGCAGCAGTTGCATGGGAACACCACCACCTGCAAATTCCCTTCCAAGTCACACACTGTCATGACTTGAAAATATTTCACTGTTCCTTCATATCCCAGAGTCAAAATCCTGGCACACACTCCCTAACAGCACTGTGGGTGCACCTACATCAGATGGATTAGAGCGATTCAAGAAGGTGGCTCATCACCACCTTCCCAGGGGCAATTCAGAATGGAAAACAAAAGCTGACCTAACCAGCAATGTCCACATGTTGTGAAATAATAAGGAAAATAACATAACAGTAAAGCAAATTCCAAGTTGGTTACACAGAACTTGATTTATTTGACTTGGCTTGTCAGTGCTAGATTACAAGTATGAATAGTAAAGGATGAAAAAGTACTGACACCGATTTATCACAACTTAAAACCAACTGAACAAATACAAAATAATCCAAAAATCTATACATTAAGTATATACAGCTCTGATAAATAGACTAATACTGCTTAGTCATCTCATTTTTTTCTGCCTTTGTCTACCAGTGCATTGAAAAATGGAAAACAACGTGGAAAAGTAAAACAGCTGAGAACAAAAAGCTTCAATTAAAAAATTAAATCAAATGTATCATCTGATGAACAGACAATTCTTTTTGCGCAATATTCTCAGTAGTAATGTGGCTGGCTTCTTTCCAGGAGCGTCTTCATTTTCCAATTCTCTTGTCACCACACGTCTCTCTCCATGAAACTGGACTGACTGGAAGCCCTCATTTTCCAAACATATCATCAATCATAGTCACAGTATCTGACCCCAATCAAGCTACTGGCACTTGAAGCATTAAAACTCTGACCTTACCAACTTCCAGAGATTGCCATTTGCCATGGCTTTCTACCTTTTCACAAGAGCTGACATGAATCTTAAGTGATTACAGTCCTTTGTATATGGCTGATAGAATCATAGGCCCCTTGCAACAAAAAAATGTTAAATCAAGAGATTCTTAAGAAATATAAAGCTTTGAGGAGGTAAAATAGAAGCCCTGGACTCCACAAACAGACCAGCTGTGTAGAGGAAAATATTGAGAGATTGCTGAGTTAAAAACTATTTCCTCATTAGTTGAAGAGCAAGTAACAGAAGGTCTTAAAGAGCCTTCTAACATTCAGCACTTCTCTCCAGCACAAGCACGTAGTCAGTCCCAGAATGCACTGTGGTTATTGACACTTGAAAACAGACTTCCTTAGGTCACGTGACCCATGTTAGAAAATTTGACTCAAGCTGCATGGGCGGCCATTATTTTAATGCTTCTTGGTTGAGGAAACTTTCTTCTTTCTTGCTGCCAGCATTTCATAAAAAGGGTCTCTGCTGATTGCGGCCCTATAGGGGAGAAAATGTAAGACAGAAAGAGTTAAGATACTGTAAACAAGAAACATCAAGACATTAAATATAAACATTACAGCTGAAACCTAAACAAATCAATCATCCAGTTTCATTCTTCAATAATTCCAGCCATTATTGACGTAAGTAGTCATCACTTCATTATGTGGCCTGGCAGGATACTGTAGTCAGTGTTCCAATCAGTTTGGATGGGAAAACAAAAGGATAATGGGATAACAGAGCTTGGGGCAAGATGAGGAACCAGGAGGTACCAAGCAAAAGTCTAATATGCTAACATTAGTCTTAACTGGGAATGTAGATCTTATTGGTCCTACATTCAAAAGAAAAATGTTAGAACAGATTGTTCAAAAAGGCAGCTCACCACCACCTCTTAAAGGGCATTTAGTGATGGGCAATAATGCTGGCTTTCCCAGCAAGGCCCATATCTCATGGAAGTTGCAGCTCATTTCATTAGTAGTTCCATGTCATCACATAACCCTGCAAAAGCAGCTGCAGGTGCCACCTTCCATATTAGTGAGCCACAGTGACTGCAATGGAGGAGACCCTTGGTACTGTTAGATATATCAAGGCAAATCACAGTCAATGTTCTTTCTAAGCTGCAATCCCGAGTTCCTGTGCAGGCTGAGCAGAGTGGACCGCTTTAAGTCACTGTACAAAATAATTTAAAGGTCTCATGCATTTAAAAGGATAGATGATGCACAAGAACCAAAAAATGAGGGGATATCACAGATACGAGAAACAGCCCTTCTCTATCCCATCCAACGCAACAATTACAGAAGCAAGTCACCTATTGTAAACTTACATTACAACTAAACTAATTTTATTAATTCTTTGAAGATATAGGTTTGTGAAAGTATTAAAAATTACATGGGGCTGAAAATTACACTCCAGGGCAGGTGGGAAGACAGGCAGGGGCATAGAATTATGCAGAATGCCATGAAGGTCAGTGATAGTGCCTGCTGCACCCACCTGCTACAATTCTACGCACAACATATAGGCATTGGTCAACCCATGGACCAATTGAGGCCCTTAAGTAGCCAACTGCTGACAAATTAAGGATCTTTTCTTGGGCCAAATGCAATTTTTTTCTGTGGTGTGTGGAGGGCAGAAGCAAACGTGAAGCATGGTGGGCAAGGAGGTGATTCCTCTTCTATAGGCCCCTTTGGCCCATTGGTGGACCCACCGCCCCCCCCCCAGGTCTTTCCATTTCCACAATTCCCCTCCTAGCCTGGCCTATCCACCACAGTCCCATAACCACTTCTCCACCTGCGAGCCTGATCTAGCGATACCCCTAACTCCCACTTACCTCAGTGTCCAGCTCAAGTGCGATTGTTATTGATTTGATTTATCATTGTCACATGTATTAGTATACAGTGAAAAGTATTGTTTCTTGCACGCTATACAGACAAGCATACCGTACGTAGAGAAGGAAAGGAGAGAGTGCAGAATGCAATGTTACAGTCATAGCTAAGGTGTAGAGAAAGATCAACTTAATACGAGGGAGGTCCATTCAAAAGTCTGATGGCAGCAGGGAAGAAGCTGTTCTCGAGTCAGTTGGTACGTGACTTTTGTACCTTTTTCCTAATGGAATGCCCACTTTGTGTGGGTTCCTTGATTATGCTGGCTGCTTTTCTGAAGCAGCAGGAAGTGTAGACAGAGTCAATGGATGGAAGACTCGTTTGCATGATGGACTAGGCTTCATTCACGGCCCAATGTCGTTCCTTGCGGTCTTGTACAGAACAGGAGCCATACCAAGCTGTGATACAACCAGAAAGAATGCTTTCTGTGGTGCATCTGTAAAAGTTTGTGAGTTGTAACGGACATGCCACATTTCCTTAGCCTCCTAAGAAAGTAGAGACGTTGGTGAGCTTTCTTAACTAAAACGTCAGCATGGAGGGACCAGAACAGATTGTTGGTGATCTGGACACCTAGAAACATGAAACTCTTGACCATTTCCACCTTGTCCCCGTTGATGTAGACAGGGCATGTCCTCCACTACACTTCCTGAAGTCAATGACTATCTCCTTCATTTTGTTGACATTGAGGGAGAGATTATTGTCATCGCACCAGTTCACCAGGTTCTCTGTCTCTTTCCTGTACTCCATCTCATCATTGTTCGAGATTCAACCCACTGCGGTGGAGTCATCAGCAAACTTGAAAATCAAGTTGATGGGGAATTTGGCCACACAGTCAAGAAGTAATAACATAAGAGGCTGAGGACACAGCCTTGTGAGGCACCAGTGTTAAGGATGATTGTGGAGGCGGTGTTGTTGCCTATCCTTACCGATTGCGGTCTGTGGGTTAGGAAGTCGAGGATTCAGTCGCAGCGGGAGGAGCCGAGCCCCAGACCACGGAGTTTGGAGTTTAGTTTTGTAGGAATAATGATGTTGAAGGCTGAGCTGTATTCAATAAATAGGTGTTTGACAAAGGTGTCTTTGTTATCTAGATATTCCAGAGTTGAGTGTAGGACCATGGAGATGGTGTCTGCTGTTGACCTCTTGTGGCGATAGGCAAACTGGAGTGGATTCAGGTAATCTGGGAGGCCGGAATTGATTTTGCCATGGCTAATCTTTCAAAGCACTTCATAATGATGGATATCAGAGCCACCAGATGATAGTCATTAAGGCACACTGCCTGACTTTTCTTTGATACTGGGATGATGGTCATCTTCTTGAAGCAGATAGGGCCCTCAGATTGGTGTAAAGAGAGGTTAAAGATGACTGCAAATATCCCCGCCAGCTGGTCCATGTAGGATCTGCATGCTTGGGTACCCCATCAGGGCCAGTCACTTTCCGTGGGTTGACTTTTGAGAAGACTGCTCGGATGTCTGCAATGGTGACCTCGGATACAAGTTTGTCCGAGGTACTTGGGGTGGAGGGCATGCTGTTTCTCTCCAAGCCTGTTATTTCCTTCCTTAGACAAGAAAATCAAATTTGTCCACAGGTCTCTCTCACTGTACTCTCATCACAGCCCCATACAATTTGATCAGAAGTTCGTGAGCTGGTGCTCAGAATGAAAATGCATTGATGCGCAGCAGGTATACAACAATTCACTTTCAAGCATCTAGAGAACTTTTTCTATTCCTGATCTACCTTGAATGTAACTCATCACTGCTGTACTTCATGTGTTTTATTGAAGTATCTCCTCAAGACACGTTTCAGTGTACATATGCATGATTTATGCCTCAGTACATCTGGTGCACAACTTCTGAAAAGAGCATTGTAGAGGTCTATTGTATATTAAATTAAACTAAGATGGGCATGTGATAGATTCAGATTGCATATTTTTTATTATGTCCCTTTTAAGTAGTAACTCTGAAGGAAAGAAAAGTGTGTTCTCCAGAGACTTGCATCGAATTTTCTAAACCGAAAATTCAAAACTTGATGCACCATGAGTTCACTTTCATAGTCCTATATTTGATTTATTATTGTCACATGTATTAGCATACAGTGAAAAGTATTGTTTCTTGCGCACTTTCCAGACAAAACATACCGTTCATAGAGAAGGAAACTAGAGAGTGCAGAATGTAGTGTTACAGTTATAGCTATCTATATCCTGTTGCAGAATCACCATATCCTGGTCACAATCTGCCTTTCCACCTATCTTCATATCATCAGCAAATTTGGAAACCTTAAATTCTGTTCCTTCCTCCAGGTCATTAATGTAAATAGTGAACAATTGCAGGCCAAAAACTGATCCCTGGGTACTCCACTAGTTACTTTTGTCTAGCAGATAGCTAGACAAAAATCAACTTAATGCAAGGTAAGTCCATTCAAAAGTCTGATAGCAGCAGGGAAGGAGCTGTTCTCGAGTCGGTTGGTACGTGACCTCAGAATTTTGTATCTTTTTCCCGAAGGAAGAAGGTAGAAGACAGAATGTCCGGGGTGCGTGGGTTCCTTAATTATGCTGGCTGCTTTGCCAAGGCAGCGGGAGGTATAGACAGAGTCAATGGATGGGAGGCTGGTTTGCGTGATGGGTTGGGCTACATTCACAGCCTTTTGTAGTTTCTTGCAGTCTTGGACAGAGCAGGAGCCATACCAAGCTGTGATACAACCAGAAAGAATGCTTTCTATGGTGCATCTGTAAAAGTTGGTGAGAGTCGTAGCTGACATGCCAAATTTCCTTAGACTTCTGAGAAAGTAGAGGCGTTGGTGGGCTTTCTTAACTATAGTGCTGGCATGGGGGGGATCAGGACAGGTTGTTGGTGATCTGGACACCTAAAAACTTGAAGCTCTCGACACTTTCTACTTCGTCCCCATTGATGTAGGCAGGGGCATGTTCTTCTTTACGTTTCCTGAAGTCGATGACAATCTCCTTCGTTTTGTTAACATTGAGGGAGAGATTGTTGCCACACCAGTTCATCAAATTTTCTATCTCAGTCCTGAACTCTGTCTCGTCATTGTTTGAGATCCGACTCTCTACGGTGGTGTCGTCAGCAAACTTGAAAATCGAATTGGAGGGGAATTTGGCCACACAGTCATATGTGTACAAGCAGTATAGTAGGGTACTGAGAACACAGCCTTGTGGGGCACCGGTATTTAAGAATATGTTATCTAGTTTGTCTGGATGAAATTGAATGACAGAACATAAATGAGGTTGAGTCAGAATCTGGTGACAAAGTAACTAGTGGAATATTCAGGGATCAGTTTTTGGCCTGCAATTGTTCACTATTTACATTAATGACCTGGAGGAAGGAACAGAATTTAAGGTTTCCAAATTTGCTGATGATATGAAGATAGGTGGAAAGGCAGATTGTGACCAGGATATGGTGATTCTGCAACAGGATATAGATAGATTGGATGACTCAGTGGGTGAAAACTTGGCAAATGGAATTTAATGTGGGGAAGTGTGAGGTCATGCACATTGGTATGAGAAATCAAAAGGCAGATTATTATCTACATGAAGAGACTGCAGGTGAGCGAAGTACAGAGAGATCTAGGTGTTCTCATGCATGAATTGCAAAAAACTAGCAAGTTCAACAAGTTGTTAATAACGCAAACAGCATTTTGGCCTTTATTGCAAAGGGGTTGGAGTTTAAAAATAGGGAGGTTTTGTTGCAATCATATAGAGTGTTGGTGAGGCCTCACCTGGAATACTGCATACAATTTTGATCTCCTAACCTTAAAAAGAAAGGAGCAGGAAGAGGAGGCCATTTGGCCCTTCGAGCCTGCTCCACCATTCATTACGATCATGGCTAATTGTCCAACTCAATAGCCTAATCCTGCCTTTTCCCCATAACCTTTGATCCCATTCACCCCAAGTGCTATATCTAGCTGCCTCTTGAATAAATTCAATGTTTTGGCATCAACTACTTTCTGTGGTAATGAATTCCACAGGCTCCCCACTCTTTGGGGGAAGAAATGTCTCCTTACCTCCATCCTAAATGGTCTACCCTGAAACCTCAGACTGTGACCCCTGGTTCTGGACTCCCCCATTATCAGGAACATCCTTACTGCATCTACCCTGTCTAGTCCTGTTAGAATTTTATAAGTCTGTATGAGATCCCCCCTCATTCGTCTGAACTCCAGCGAAAACAATCCTAACCTAGTCAATTTCTCCTCATACATCAGTCCCGCAATCCCCAGAATCAGCCTGATAAATCTTAGCTGCACTCCCTCGACAGCAAGAACATCCTTCCTCAGAAAAGGAGACCAAAACTGCACACAATACTCTAGGTGTGGCCTCACTAAGGCCCTGTATAATTGCAACAACACATCCCTGCTCCTGTACTCAAAACCTCATGCAATGAAGGCCAAAATACCATTTGCCTTCTTTACCACCTGCTGCCCTGCAGGCTTATCTTCAGTGACCCAAGTCCTGCTGCATACTCCCCTCTCCCAATTTATAGCCATATAGGATATAGTAACATTGGAGACAGTCCAAAGGAGATTCACCAGCTAATTCCTTGGATGAGGGGGTTGTCCTTTCAAGAGAGACTAAATAGTCTGGGTCTGTTTTTGTTGGAGTTTAGAAGAGTGAGGAGAGATCTTATTCAAACATGCAAGATCGTGAGGGGGCTTGACAGGATAGATGGTGAGATGTTTTCACTAATGGGAGAGTCTCGAAGACAGCTACAAGATAAAGGACCGGTCATTTAAAACGTAGAAATTTCTTCTCGCAGAGGGTGGTGAATCTCTGGAATTCTCTGTCCTAAATGACAGTGGAGGTTGGATCATTAGAAGTACTTAAAGTGAAGGTGGATTAGTATTTGACAGATCAAGGAAGAGAGGGCTATGGGGAAATGGCACAGAAAAGATGCAGAAAAGGAGTTGAGGCTGGAATAAATCAGCCATGATTGTATTGAATGGTGGGACAGGCTTGAAGGGCCTGATGGCCTAGTCCTGCCTCCATTTCTTGAATTCTTGTGTGTGCTGACCGATAAGTAACTTCAGGACATGCTACTAGAGCAGGGATGGACTTGCCTGTGACTTTTTCCTGGAGCATAAAATCTCAGCCAGTCATTTTCTATAGCTGGAGTGATGCATTTAATTATTTGCTTACTTGATGCACTTTATCCATTCATCTTTTTCCTCTGGAGTTGGTGCAGATATCCTGTAAACTGTGTGACTTCCTTCTACCACTCGTCCATCAGCCTCAGTCTTGCAGGCCTTAATAAACTGGTCTTTGTTATCTGGAATATAGAGCTCAAAGCAATTCTGAAATTCAAAATAATAAGGATTACAAAACCATGGCTAAAGAAACTTGTAATCAATAATCTGCTTGTGAAAAACCGTATTTTTTTTATGAATTAAAAGTATTCTCTATTATTTTCCAACTTACTGAAATAGGCATTGAATTGTTTCAAGCAATTATCATAGAACCCATCGAGTCTGCACCGACCACAAACCCACCCAGGCCCTATCCCCATAACCCCATGCATTTACCCTAGCTAGTCCCCCCGACACTAAGGGGCAATTTAGCATGGCCAATCCACCTAACCTGCACATCTTCGGACCGTGGGAGGAAACTGGAGCACCCGGAGAAAACTCACGCAGAGACAGGGAGAATGTGCAAACTCCACACAGATTATAATTAAAATAACCAAAGGTTGGATACTTTCTCTCTAACTGATATGCCTTGCGTCTCCTTTCTCTATTTTTGTTTCAGATTATACTCTTTGACTTATAGCAGTTTTATTCCTTTATTTTGCATTTCTCAATTCAGTCATTCATTTGTGCTCTGCCTGAAGGCAGGTTCATACTCATTGTCCGCTGATGCTTCATCCTCATAGAGTCAGAATTTTTGAGCACAAAAAGAGGTCCTTCAGCTCATCATGACTGCACAAGCCATAAAGCACCCACATATTCTAACCCCATTTTCCAGCCTTATATGCTATGATGTTTCATGCGCTCTCTAAATGTTTCTTAAATGTTGAGGGTTCCCATCTCTACCGCTCTTTCAGATCGTGAGTTCCAGATTGCTACTACCCTCCCAGTGAAAAGGTTTTTCCTCAAGTCCGTTATAAATCTCCTGCCCCTGATCTTAAATCTATACACCCTGGTTACTGACACCCCCTCTCCCCTCAGCCTTCTCTGTTCTAAGGAAAACAATCCCAGCCCAACCAGCCTCTCTTCATAGGTGAAACACTCCAACCCAGGCAACATCGTGGGGAATCTCTTCTGGTCTCTCTAAAATAAAATTACATCCTTCCTATAGTGTAGCATCCAGAACTGCACACAGTACTCTCACTGTGGCCAAACAAATGTTTTATACAGCTCCATTATAACCTTCCTGTTCTTATGTTCAATACCTCTGCTAAGAAAGGCAAATATCCCATATGCCTTCTTAACAATCATATCCACCTGTCCTGCTACCTTCAGGGATCTATGAATATGCAGTCCCTTTGGTCCTCAGTATTTCCTAGCATCCTACCATTCATTGTGTATTGCCTTGCCTTGTTAGTCCCCCTAAAGTACACCACCTCACACTTTTCAGGTGAAAACCTTGAGGCTTACTGGATTGCATCAATGAATTGTTTTATCTGTTGGAGCTGT